>NW_024387375.1:14069121-15269121 GCF_900408965.1 Simochromis diagramma
CCTTTGTTCAGTGCATCATGCGTTGTCTACAACACCAGGTGAAAGTGAGGCCAAGCATCAGGAAACAGAGAGCTGCATTCAAGAGAGTGAAAATGAGGGACAGGCAGAGGGACAGCAGATGTTTCCATATAATGTGGCAGAATTTGTGTAAGCTGTTGTCTAGGGGTTAAAGAAATCCTTCATTTTAGATGTTGTTTAGGATATTGTTTTGATGCAAGTTTCCAATTTGCATGTTTGGGGTTTTTTTGCTGAATGACTGCAACTTTAGGATTTACATTTAATTTTTTTTTTTATTTTTTTTTTAATGATGTAGTGTGAGAAATTCTTCAAGGCTGACATGTTTTATGATTTCTAATATCTCTTATCTACTTAGCCCTATTTTTCTGGAGGAAGATGAAGCTCTTGAAGAGGCAATTCAGCGTAGCCTCCTAGAAGAGTCTGATAGACAGAGTGAAGTTCATATTTCAAGGTAAGATTTGAAAGTAACCTTTGATAATTGAATATTTTATTTGCATCTTTACTTGCATCATTTTTTTGCAGTTACACAATTACAAAGGTAATTGCTCATTTCTGACTAATTTAATATGGACTATCACAACATAATTATCTGTTGTAACTCTGTGCACTTGAGTCAAATGTACAGCAAATTTCCATTTTTCCCCAAGATCTGTTTGTCATTGTCCCTTTTTTATATAGGTCTTTTAAGAAGCTCAGCAAAGAAGAAATTGAAGGTCTCCTTAGAGCTCATAGTGAGAAAGTCATTACACCAGGAACAAGACAACTCCATATCAGTCGAGCCAATGTGTGGTCGACTGCTTTGCGTCAGTTCAAGAGACCCAAGTTTGCAGAAAGCTGTGAGATGCTTTATGTCACATTTGCAAGCGATGAACATGATACAGAGGAAGATGCTGCTGACCTTGGGGGGCCAAGGCGGGAGTTTTTCCGTTTACTGGTGAAGGCCATCTTTCAGGACAGTGGTGCTTTTGAAGGTAATAGGATTTCACAGTCAAACTAACTAACTTACTTACTCAAGGCCTAAAGGCTTGTTGACGACACTCGTTTTTATAATGTTACAAACGCAACAACCACCTGATCTGAACATTGTTTGACAGAACATTAACAAGTTAATAAATGACTACAGATAATAAATCTGTTATGTTCTGTGTGTCTGAAACAGTAAAAAAAATAGTAATACATTTTTGTCTGTCAATCTCAAGATATCAGTTTGGGGTCTGTACAGAATATACTTTTTTGTGTGTTATTTTTCAGCTACACCAAATGGATGCACACTGAAATTTAACATCCTACACTTGCAAAATGGAGTATATCGAACCATTGGCAGGATGTTGTCCACGATAATAGTGCAAGGTGGAGAAGCACCTGCCTTTCTCTCTCCACATGTAGTAGACTACATTGTGTCAGGAGACATTCTTCAAGTACACCTAACACCGGATGATATAGGTGACCCTGAGTTAAGAGAGAATCTGAAAAAGGTGAATTGCAATATTATAACAAGAATATTGTAATATTTCCTATATTCACAAGTCTTCTGGTCTTCTTTTATAATATATAATAAATACACTTTTGGTTATTAGAGGCAATTCCATGTATTATATTTTCAATTTGTTTCCTTTTTGTTAAAAAAAAAAAAAAAATATTGGTGAAATACAGCCAAATAAACCAAAACAAAAACGTTTAGAGTCCAATTAAAATGAACCATCTGCAGTATTTGTGTACACTGGTAAAAAACAAACATTTAAAGTGTTTTTCTTAAATATTTAGGTTGTAAATGCAACAACTCAACATGATTTGGAGGAAGCAGTCAGCTGCTGCGACTCATGGCGATATCAAGTTGAAGGTCTTCCACTCACAGTCACCATGGCCAATAAAGATCTGTTCGTGAAAAATGCAGCTCTATACCTTGCAGTTCTGCAACGGCAAAGCTGTTTCGATCAACTAACTGATGGCTTGTCCTACTATGGAGTGAGATTTATATTTTTTCTGTATCAATTGGTCATTATTTTATAATCATTTAGAGTGAGCTACTTTTTATATTTAAAACTGGAATTTAACCAATATTTAAACTTTTCTGTCTAGATTTTATCACTCCTGAGAGAGAACCCCAGTTTGCGTGTTCTGCTTGACCTATCGGGGGAGGACAAAGATCTGACAGCCAGTTTAATTGCTGGGGTTCTCAGGCCAAGCTATTCTGTCCTTGGGAGCAACAGAAGAGTTAGAGAGGAGCTGATGGTGGTCAAATTTCGGGAATTTCTCCAGTGTGTCGAAAGTAAGCAGAAATTCACATAATGTAGTCTGGCCATGAAACAATTCGGGACACTAAAGTAAAACTTTGTCTTTTTATGTCACATGCGCACACACAAAACAGGAATAAAGATGTATGATAGCTTACAACTGACAAGCAAGGCAAAGACAGAACCTCTGTATTTTTTATAAAAACATTAGCCATCATTTAGTTGTTAGCTCAAGCTTTAACTATTTTAGTGTCCCCAGGTTAACGGTGGTTTTTCTTTGTTTTTAGATGAAGAGCTGAGAGACTCACTTGGAGAAAGGACTCTTACCAAGGATGAAGAGGCATTTGTGAAGGCTTTGAGGCCTGGTCACATCTTGGCTTTTGCCACCGGGAGCAGCAAGGTTCCAGCCATAGGTTTTCAACCAGCTCCTAAAATAACATTCATTCACGATGAAAGCAAACATCTCCCGATTGCACACACATGTGCAAATGAGCTTCAGCTTTTTGTGAATGAAACAACAATGGCTGATGATGATGCTTTTCATTACTGCTTCTTAGTAGCACTCATGAATGGGGCTTTATTCAGCACCATCTAAGCATGTTCCAAAAAAGTGAAATTAAAATGGTGGGTTTGTTAACCCTAATCCTGTTCATTAATTGTAGTTTCAAGTAACTTTGCTTCCTACAAGATAGTTGAAATTAATTCTGACTGCATTTAATGTTGAAATGTAATAATTTTCAAAGCTTCAATAGATTTATAAAAATGCTAATTCTGTATTTTCAACGACAAATCAATAAAGTCACTGGTGTAATACAATAATTTTATTAAGCTTTTCTTTTTTAAACAAGGACACTTCAAAACAGTTTATGCACAGAGTATATTAAACATGCTTTGTAGAACAAGCCAGGATTACTTAGACATCTAACAGCAACATTTATTAAGACTATTGCAACTTTACAATGATTAAAACAATACTGTAGATAATCTTGTGAATTGATTTAAAGACTGACTGTTCCGTGTTGATAATTTTCACTGTTATACTGTATTACAGTGTGAATTTGATCTTTACTTCAATCTGAATAACTGGTTTTACCCATAAACTAAAAGTGGTTGTAGCCTTCTGAATAGCCTATGAGTCACTGTCAGTCATTAACTCTGAGTCCTTATGTGTCAGGAGGCATCACTGCTAGAGGGGAGGGGCTTCTGCAGTAGTACAAAAACTGCATTTGCTGTACAGCATTTAAGAATGCTAAGTGTCATCACTCTTTAGAACATCACTGGTATCCTGTGGTTGAGGTCACACATTTACAAGTTTGTTAAAAATATACTGCTGTGTTCGTTGAAACAATGTTTTACCATTATTGTTGTCTTCTTCAAAAGGGTGAATGCTTGTATATAGCTCTTGTAAATCGCTGTCATTTAATGGGACAAACCTACTTTCAGAGTTTGAGAAGGAGGGTATGGAGACCTCTGCTGTAGAAAGTTCTGGGTTGTGACGATGAGACACATGAGTTCCGCAGGCAAAAAGCTGGATGGGAGTTCTATTACCTTCAGTGGAAACAGAGTGATTGTTATATCCAGCTTTGAATTCCTTCAAAGTGCGGTTGATTCGTGGTAGAAACACATAATGAAGGCAAAATAGGTCTGTTGCATTTTCTAAGTCTAGGATACCAAGTGATTCCAATTCATAAAATATAGGTGCATAAATGCGGCTACAGTTGTTGTTTAAGTCTCGGTTGAAACGCTCAATCCTCTGGTTGTGCACAGAACTTCCCATTAAGACAGAGCTTTCACCCCTGCTTGCTCGCATGTCCTCCCAAATCTGAGCATTCTCTCCTCCGTGATCAGTCCTGATATGCAGGGGTCTGCCAAATTGTCCAACAGCTGCAGTAAAGAGGGCTTTCACAGTCTCAGCTCGATTATTGCTGGAGCACTGAAGAAACATCAACATCCTGCTGTATCCATCTATTGCACCATGAACAACAAACTTCCAACGAATCAGTTTGTGATTTCCATCTATGTGCCATATGAAATTTGGATGAGGCACAGAATATACTCGCCGAGCAACTGCAGTTCTTCTCCTGGATAGAACACCAGCCGAGTCCACCCTCCGCAGTGACTTTCTTACGCGCCATCTTTGAACCACTATGTTTTTGGAACGCAGATGACCCATCAGCATCACTTCTCCAACATTTGGATGTTCAGTTTTTATCTGGGACACTATCTGATCTAACTCATGGTCACTGATTACATTGAATTTTGACTCTGAGATATTATAGTCTTGCAGTAACTTATACAGAGTGGGCCTGGAGATGGAAAGGATAGATGCAGCTTCAGTAAAAGATGTTTTCAGGGAAAGAACATTTTCCAATTCCTCTTTGGAAATCTGAAGCCTTCCTTGGTAACCATCCTAGAACACGGCACAGAAAATCTCAATGAGCACAATTCTATAACAAAAGATGGGTAATTTGAGGCAATTGTACTGTGACAGATTAGCTAGAGTAATATCTTATCAATAGTTTTAAAATATGAAAGTGAGCAATCAAAAGACACTTCACAGCAAAAACAGTAATAAAATATGACGTAAAACTTGTGAATGTTGTTGGTGGTGATGTAACACAGCTAGTGATGGACCCCTAAGAAGATGAAATGTATGTAGAACCAGAATCATTACTTTGACAGGATTTAATTTAAGGTGACATATTACACCAAAGAAAAAACAAAAATTAGTCAGCTAAATGATATGTGTAAGAAGGCCTACCGAGCAGTATGGTATCCCAGTGGAGACGGCAGGTCTACTTGGTCCAGGTGCATTGCTGGATTCCTAAGGAAACATTTACATCAAGAACGACTGTTACCTACCTACCAAATAAATAAATAGAGTTGTATGATGTTCGATCTCTGTCTGCTGCCTACCAAATGAAATAATTGAGGACTAGCTAAGTAATTTAGCTTTGCTAGTTTTGCTAACACTGCTATCAACCCGTTCAAAATGCTATACAATAAACTTACCAAGTGCTGCGGCGTTTGTGAGGTCGAGGGTGCATTACCGCTGAATCGTTGGATGGCCGACAAAACGGCTCTTCCAATGTTTTCAGCTAAATCGCTGGACATGCTGGTAGGGAATAGTCGAAGCAGCTCATGGCAGTCAAAAGTGACCGTAAGAGGAGCGCAAACACAGAACCTGACCGCGACCGGCACACTTTAGCGCGGGAGGTTTTCTTGAAGCTTTTATTTTGGTATTTCCGTTGACCCGTACAATAAATTTGCATATTAGCTAAATATTTAGTTTCCCGTAACATTTAGATTTAACATTTAACATTTAGATTTATATATAACATTTAGATTTAACATTTAGATTTATATATAACATTTAGATTTAACATTTAGATTTATATATAACATTTAGATTTAACATTTAACATTTAGATTTATATATAACATTTAGATTTAACATTTAACATTTAGATTTATATATAACATTTAGATTTAACATTTAACATTTAGATTTATATATAATATTTACATTTAACATTTAACATTTACATTTAAATATAATATTTACATTTAACATTTAACATTTACATTTAAATATAATATTTACATTTAACATTTAGCATTTACATTTAACATTTAGATTTAACATTTAGCATTTAGATTTAACATTTAAAATCCTGTTTTAAATATGAAAAGTTACAAATATTTTACTAAATGTTGTAAAAAATGACTCGAAAAAACATGTTTTTGTAAGATTTAGAGCTAAATGTGGAAAAATGTTGCTGTTAATTTCGGCATGTTTCAGTTTACAAACGGCGCCCCATACGTTTCTGGGATGCTTAGGACTAGTGATGGGATTTCCGGCTCTTTTTAGAGATCCGGCTCTTTCGGTTCGGCTCACTAAAAAGAGCCGGCTCTTTCTGCTCCGAACCGGCTCTTCAGGTTGTTTTGTTGCTTTAATTTATTTATTATTAACAATAATATAAAATTATGCACAAAAGGAATTACTAACGTAAAAAAAAAGTGGTTTTATTTATATATGTTTATATATAAATATATGCGGTTAATATGACATGCAGCCTAACAAGTTACAGAAGACGTGCCTAAACGCTGAGACTTAACACGCACAACATGCAAAGAGTGGAAGCCGTATCAACAGGGAATGGTAAGTAATAGCACGCTAAGCTAACCAAGCTACCATTCCGGCTACTTGAGCGCTGCACGAGGGAGTACAGAGGAGCAAAAAATGTTGACTATAAGCGCGTAAATGTAGTTTGAAGTGACTCAGGAACAAATATAAGAACACTATAATGGCATATACTTAATTCTAGATGAGTAAAAGGTTTATTAAAGTGTAAATATGTCGATTTAAAGTCACCACGCCATTTTGCCGAACATACTTGTGCATCCGCCATCTTTGCCAGCCGAGTCGTAAAGAGGCCTGTGTATGCGCGCGACGGACGGAAGACACCGAGGTACGGGAAATGACGTTCATTTAGGCGAGGCTAAAAAAAGATATAACAGACTTTTTTTGGACTAAAATTACAGAGTTATCGTACCACTTTACGTGCGGTAGGGGACATTATAGTTTTTCCCTATTTCTGTTGCCTATAGTTCTATTTGTATATTTGTAAATTAAACTAGAGGGTGAAAAAGTGAGGGTGGCAAGTGCCGCCCACTGGTACGAACAAATAACTGTTATCACGTGATTGCACAGGAACCAGAAACGACCCAAACAGAAAACAAGATGGCATCACACCCAGGAGGATGCGATCAAGGTAGTAGCAGCTATCGTCAACAAATAAAATACATATATTTCGACTCTGACAGAGTCGGTGGGAGTCCGATAGACACAGATAATGTGGCGCTTTAACAGTTAACATTTAGTTTGCCGCTTTATTGCTTGCTAAGTGTATCGTTAACATGGATAGGGCTTAGCTTAGCAAAAGTAGCTAAACGTTAGCTTTGCGTTAGCACTGCGTTGTGTAGATGTTCACGTTACAAAGAGTAAGCAAACGCGTTTGACCAAAAGCGAAACGTACACATTTGGAAACGGCATCCGTTTGACATTAAAAAATGGCAAATTTCCTCAGTTTTTAACGTGAATTAACTTAAATTAATACTATCAACTGAATAACTAACACCAGATTTGATGTATTGCCTTTGTATATGTTACGGACAAACAGGTGTCTAGAGTTGAGTTGAACAGGAGATATAAATAATTTACAAAAACAATAGTTTTAAAAACGTGTTTAAACTAATTGTTACGGAAAAAAAAACGTACGATGAAACTGAGAATTGACGTATAATTTTTCTGTCATCTAAAGTGATCTCATAATAATTTGGCGCAATGCCAAATTATTATTATTATTATTATTATTATCAGCATTTGAGTCATCTAATGAGTGTCTACCTTTGTCTTTCATGGAATTCCGGAGATCAGATACTGGAAGTCGGAACTATTTTGTTACAGGAGTGAGTACACACTACACTCTTGGGTAGCAGTTATATGTGGAATATATCATTTTTGTGAAGGAAATCAACTTGATATAAGGGGTTAGGTGTAAGGAGTTTGAGTGCCTTTGTTGACTTGTTTCAGAAGGAAGAGCTGATCACCTACCAATTGCAAAGCTGTTTGTTTGATCTTCTAGGTTGCATGTCAACATAAATAGTGAATCTCATGTTGACCTTGACACATCCGTCAGAGTGCTAGTGTCCTAACGCTGGGTTAAAAGTGCTTTGGCACAGAGAAAATATGTATCATATGTGAACGAGGCTTGTTGTAAGAAAACACATTCAACACTCAAAGAGAGTAGTAAAGTGCTATATATAAGTAACAGTCCATTTTGAAAGTGCTAATGTGCCAAGGTTCAATGATGACAACCAGCTTAGGTAACCAGGTCATCTTAACCCCTTCACTTTGGTTTCTTGCTGTTGAACTAGAGAAAGTGTAAGATGGCTTACTGTTGTGTATTTGTGCTGTATAGTTTCATCTATGAGCGAGTTCAGAGGCAAAGAGATGGCAATAGGGCAGTGACGAGAGAACAGCTTGATGGAAGCCAGCTGACTGACCCAAAACATAAGAAGCTTGCTCAGTGCCTGCAGCAGATTGGAGACGAGCTGGATGGAAATGTAGAGCTCCAAAGGTTGGTAACTTGTCTGTGTGCCTCTTCAGGCAACTTTAAAGGCGTGGAGTATTATGATATGCATGTTTGTTCAACTATAACTGTAATAACTAAATTATTTGCTTACCATTATTCAATCTTTTTCCCTAGAATGATAAATAACTCTTCGCTTTGTCCCACAAGAAAGGTTTTTATGAGAGTGGCCTCTGAGACCTTTTCAGATGGAATATTTAACTGGGGCAGGGTGGTTGCACTGTTCTACTTTGCATGCCGACTCGTTATCAAAGTACGTGAAACTGCTATTGCCGATTCCCCCGTTACTACCCTGTGTATATAAGCCCTGTGTTTTCCCATGCTCGGTGTCGCGTCGTACCCTCAGATTATGCCTGTGTGTTCCTGTTCTCCGGTTTCAGTGGTCACTTCATGTTTTGTTTTCGTACCAGCAATAAAGCTGAGGTTTTTGAGTTTCACGTTAGTGTCTGAGTCCTGCGTTTGGATCCTCCTCTCCGCCTGCCCGCACACAGAGCCCTGACAGAAGCACAGGGCACACGGCCTTTATTTCCTTTCTTAAACAATCATGTATAATATGTGTTAAATTGTGTGTTCCAGCGGACTCACGGTGGAAGCGCAGCTCCCGTTTTGACGGGACCCGGCTAGCGCTTGGAGGGCCTCTGTGCTGCCGTTCCTCACTGGCAGCCTACCCTTCGGCCCACTCGTCTTCTTCCTCCCCGCGGACGTCCCGGTCTCGCAGAAAACGCTCCAGCCGGTCCTGGGAGGATTACTACGAGCCTGCAAGCAACCAGCTTACACCTGCACAGGCGTTCTACAAAATGTTAGCAATCATTATTGTGCCCCTCGACTCACCCAGCGATTCCACACCGCAGGAGGAGCAGCCGCTGCAGAGTTTTGCTGCAGAGTTTTGCCACGTCACCCTCAGCCAGTCCTGATCCCTCTTCGACGGGAAAGCGGCGGACCCGCCGCCAGCATTCAGAGCTCCAGTGGGAGCCTAGGATTTTTTCTGAACAGCCGGCTAGGGTGAGTGGTGGGGCTACTCTTTCGCCCCCTGCTGAAATAAGAACTGTAAATGAAAGGAGTGATTATTTGAAGGACAATTCTCCCGGTTCATTGCACTATTTAGACTGTCCCATACCTCACCTTTCTAAACCTGTTGATGAAACCAAGGAGATCTATGACTTTATGCCTCAAAAGGTTCCGGGTGATTATCATGCTCCTGAACCCGTCAAGCATATAGTGACTGCTGTTCGTCCTCAACTCGACACTTCTGTGAGAGCGAACAATGTGTGTGTCACCCCAGAGACTCTTAAGCCCGTGTCAGCTCAGTTTTCTGCTCAGCAGCCACCTGTAGCTAAGTTTCCAGTGTCCCCTGCTCGGCAGCCACCTGTAGCTCAGTATCCAGTGTTTCCTGCTCAGCAGCCGCCACCTGTAGCTCAGTGTCCTGTGTTTCCTGCTCAGCAGCCGCCTGTAGCCCAGTCACCAACTCCACCACCACTTTCACCTCAAGTTCAGTCACCCATAGCTCAGTCTTCACCCCCGCTATCCATAGCTCAGTCGCTACCACAGCCAGACTTATTACAAACTTTGTTACAGTCTATGGCCCAGTCAGTAGCTCAGTTGGTAGAAGAATCATTAGCTTTATCATCAGTTCCGTCTCCTCCTGTTCTCCAGTCAGTTCCGTCTCCTGCATCTCAGTCGACCTTAGTGCACTCTCGGGTATTGCCAGCACCTCAGTCATTAACACGGCCTGCGCCTCAGCCACCATCTCCACCCACTCATTTTCAGGGGGAGAATAGCCCCACACAGACTTTCATTGCTCCTCAAGACCTAGCTCAATTTGGGACTTCTACTCTCTCCGGGGCCTCCCTAGAGGTTAAATATCAGCATTCAGTTAACTCTGGACCCCTGGACATAAAGAAGCCAGCGCAACCTGTTTTGTTCCTGCCAGAGGCCCGTGCGCCTGCTGGTCCTGCTCTGTCCCTGCCAGAGGTCCCCGCGCCTGCTGGTTCTGTTCTGTCTCTGCCAGAGGTCCCCGCGCCTGCTGGTTCTGTTCTGTCCCTGCCAGAGGTCCCCGCACCTGCTGGTTCTGTTCTGTCCCTGCCAGGGGTCTCTGCACCTGCTGGTTCTGTTCTGTCCCTGCCAGAGGTCTCTGCACCTGCTGGTTCTGGTGCCCACTGGTCCTGAGACTGTTTTCGCTGGAGGGCTCGAGGAGCCCATCCAGCCTCCTGCTTCGCCAGCTGGGGGGCCCGAGGAGCCCGTCCAGCAACTTTCCTCGTCAGCTGGGGGACCCGAGGAGCCCGTCCAGCAACTTTCCTCATCAGCTGGGGGGCCCGAGGAGCCCGTCCAGCCTCCTGCTTCGCCAGCTGGGGGGCCCGAGGAGCCCGTCCAGCAACTTTCCTCGTCAGCTGGGGGACCCGAGGAGCCCGTCCAAGCAACTTTCCTCATCAGCTGGGGGGCCCGAGGAGCCCGTCAGCTGGGGTGTACCCAGATGAGCCCCGTCCAGCAACACAGTTTTTTCTGTGCATCCCCCGGCAGCTGGGGGCCCGAGGAGCACGTGCACCCGTTTCATCTAAATATGGTTCATTCTCGCCTGGTCCGGCTCCGGCTTCATCCTCGCCTGGTCCAGCTTCGGCTTCACCCACGCCGTCGCCTGGTCCGGCTTCTGCATCATCAGCGTCGCCTGGTCCGGCTTCTGCATCATCAGCGTCGCCTGGTCCAGCCTCCACTTCAGCTGCCTCCTCCTCGTCTGGCCCAGCTCCGGCTTCTTCCACGCCCGGTCCTGCCTCATGTCTTCATCCACGCCTGGTCCTGCCTCGTCTCCGCCTTCGTCTTGGTCTGGTCCTGCCTCGTCTGGTCCTGCGGTTGCCACACCGCCGTCAGAGCCAGCTCGACCTGTTCCGCCTCACCTCTGCCAGCCGTTTTCCAGGCTGCTAAGTTGGCATCATGGCCTTCGGGGACGGCCTCCGGAAAGAGTTCGTCACCGCCGCTGGCATCGCGGCCGACCTCCGGACCTGCTCAGTGGCTGCCACTGCCTTCCAAGTGGTCGGCCTCCTGATTGGTTTTGCCTGCGCCGTTGCTGTGTGCACGGTCGGTCCCCAGAACTGATTGCCCGTCGTTGCCGTGTGCACGGTCAGTCCCCTGAACTTTCCGTGGACTCTTGAGCTCTGGTTTCGTTTTGTTTTTGCAGTGCTTTCCTGCATTTTTGGACTGTGGTGCTCCTTGTTTTTTGTTTGGTCTCTAGGAATTGTGGTTTCATGTATAGTTCAGTTCCAGGTGTCATTTTCTGTCTCTCTGTGTTGAGTCCGTGTCTCTGAGTTGTGATTCATGTTTCCTGTTTTATTGTGAAAGTCTTTGTCTTATGTTAGTGTGTGCAGCTTTGTTCCCCATGTCTCGTTAGCCCTGATCTCTCCCAGCTGTGTCTCCCTCCTGTTACCGAATCCCCCGTTACTACCCTGTGTATATAAGCCCTGTGTTTTCCCATGCTCGGTGTCGCGTCGTACCCTCAGATTATGCCTGTGTTCCTGTTCTCCGGTTTCAGTGGTCACTTCATGTTTTGTTTTCGTACCAGCAATAAAGCTGAGATTTTTGAGTTTCACGTTAGTGTCTGAGTCCTGCGTTTGGATCCTCCTCTCCGCCTGCCCGCACACAGAGCCCTGACAGAAGCACAGGGCACACGGCCTTTATTTCCTTTCTTAAACAATCATGTATAATATGTGTTAAATTGTGTGTATATATATATATATATACTAGAAAGCGAAAATTTCAGAAGAAATTTTAAGTGTGCCTATGCCGCTGCTAATCAGTGTAGTTTGCCTTTCATACGGCTACAGAGAGCAAAACTCAGCAGAGCAGCCATTCTCCACCATGAACTATGGTAAAAACAAACACCGCTCGCGCCTCACAGATGACAGCTTACAGTTTTGTGTAACGATGAGGGGACTTCGTACAGCCCCGATTTGCAGACGCTGTGCACAGAGGTTCATGAGCAGAAGTCGCATTGTACCACGGCAGACCCGACAATGTTTGCATGAACACGCTTTGAAGCATTACGTTATGGACCACTTTTCACACATGGTTGGTGTACCTACACAGCTGGCTGTAGCTTTTCAACTCACAGCCCAACACACACCAAAAAAACAGCCGAGAGAGCACAGACTTTACGCCCGTGTTTCCACCTCCCCTGCACCAGCACTGCAGACCACGCCCTGCCACACACATCAAACAGGTAAAATAAATATTTATGCACTTTTGCATTCACTTTTTGTTTTTTGTTATTTTTACACAGTGTTCTGAATGATTAACAATGGTCTACAGCCAATCTTGTGTATTATTATACAAACTTTGGTTGTAAGATTCCGATAACTATTTAATAAAAGCTAAATATTTTATATAGAATAGAATAGAATTCAACTTTATTGTCATTGCACATGCACAGGTACAGGGCAACGAAATGCAGTTTGCATCCATCCAGAAGTGCTTTAGTGATATAGATATATTACAATATATATTAGCAATAATATAGATATGTGAGTATATTACAGAAATGGGTCTATTATGGTATGTTATAATGTACACGGTATGAAGTATGTTGTGAATATTCTATAACTATAAGTATGTACAGGCTGTAGTGAGTACAAGCTATGTACAGGATATGAACAGGATATAAATATGAAAAACTATACAGAATATGAAATAAATAACTTTACAGAATCTGAGATATACAGCTATACAGAAATGGGAACTATGCAAGTTGTAAACAGTTGTAGGATTAAAGATTATCGAATGTACAGAATGATTATTTACACAGAGCTATACAGTAGTGCAGTTAAGATAGGTGAGGGTGTAGATAGTTTCTACAGAGGCTATATAAAGTGCTAGTGGTTGTGAGTGGTGGTTCAGTCCATGTTATTATTGTGTGTTTGAGGGTACAGTTGTCCATTGTGGGTGTGTGTATGTTCAGTCCATGAGTTTAACGTGGGTCAGATGTCAGGAGGCAGAGTTCAGGAGTCTGACAGCTGTGGGGAAGAAGCTGTTCTGGTACCTGGTGGTCTTAGTCCGGAGGCTCCTGTAGCGCCTCCCAGAGGGCAGGAGGGTGAAGAGTCCATGCGATGGGTGACTGGGGTCTTTGATGATTTTCCCAGCCCTTTTCAGACACCGCTTCCTGTAGATGTCTTTTATGGCAGGAAGTGGTGCTCCGGCGATGCGCTGGGCAGTTTTCACGACCCTCTGCAACGCCTTCCGGTCCGAGGCAGAGCAGTTCCCGTACCAGACTGTTATACAGTTGGTCAGGATGCTCTCGATGGTGCAGCGATAGAAGTTCACCAGGATGTCTGAGGACAGGTGGTTCTTCCTCAGAGTCCTCAAGAAGAAGAGGCGCTGGTGAGCCTTCTTGACCAGCTTGGAGCAGTTGGTCGTCCAGGTGAGATCCTCGGAGATGTGGACTCCCAGGAACTTGAAGCTGCTCACACGCTCCACAGCCGTCCCCTTAATGTGGATGGGTGGATGTGGGTCAGCATTCCTCTTGTAGTCCACGATGAGCTCCTTGGTCTTCTCGGTGTTAAGCAGCAGGTTGTTTCTGTCGCACCACTCAGCCAGACGATCCACCTCCTCCCTGTAGGCGGCCTCATCGTTGTCACTGATGAGGCCAATCACCGTGGTGTCATCTGCAAACTTAATGATGGTGTTGGAACCATCAGCAGGTCTGCAGTCGTGGGTGAAGAGGGAGTAGAGGAAAGGGCTCATCACACAGCCTTGTATGAGAGCAAGAAAGAAAAGTATATCTTTGTGTCCCCCTTTCCCTGTTAATGCCCTACCTGGCCCCCTGGCAAAAGCTTTGCTAGATCCGCCCCTGCACAGTTACCAGCTGTCAGCTACACAAAAAAAGGAGCTTGGTGTTATTTGTCTCTCAGAAACAGTTCATAACTTCCCTTCAACTCATTCATGTCACCTAAAAGGTAAACCTGTTTCTCCATCACCAGTTCAGCTCTGATGATTCAGTAAGGACATCTCCTGGTTTCGACCAGCCCTTTTTTACAACTGTGGCTCCAGCAAACATCAGCTGATACTAGAAATTAAAATCAAATGAATTCTAACAACAGCTGATCAAGCTTAAATGTGCTGCTGTTGTTTAGCGCAATAAACAAACGAGAGAAAAGCCGATCATTGATCAGTTTCATGATTGAAGTTTCAACAGGCGAGAGAATGACATGGGAGCCTGTCATAAAGTTCAACATCAGTAACTTAGCGCGCACACAGCTGTATAGAAACTCCGTCGTGCTAGCTAGCACGCAGTACGAGTTATTGTAAAAAGTCAACACAACGAAAAATAAACTACACCTAAACTCGGTTTATATCTGACACAAATAGAGTGCAGTTCATAACTTCTTACCTGAAATTCAGTTCACCTCACGCTCCGACCGGCAGCCACCTGCTTCTCCTGCCTTCGGTTTCCCTGATCCACGATTGAGAACTGTTGCTAATATGGGATCTCTTGATAAAACGAGCAGATATTTGAAGTTTACACACCTACATCCTCGCCTGAAAATATCTTAAAAGTTTATTTTGCGACCTAGAAACACTAATAAAATACATATAAAACGAAATGGTGGCCGCCATTGTTTGAGTCGGTAGAGGCGTGCCATGACTTGTGGGATATGGAGTGTTCCACCAAGCATACACCCTTGCGGTTACCGTAACTATTCAACGGTTCGCGCAACCTTAAAAATTCCAATGGTTCCTTAAAGCAGCGACGCTGTGCGCGCCGTTGATATTCTCGTCATTACGGTAATCCAAATACGGGTTAACAGGCCATACCACTCCCAACATACCACTAGAGAGAGCCAACACACCACAAATGAAGTTTGAAATCTGTTTCTAGGGGGCCAAAAGTTAACTAACACTTAATTAGGTGAGAAGACATGTAAATAACTGCAACTTGAATCTGTACTGAGGCTCAGTATTTGACACAGAGTTCATGTTCATGTATTAACTATAATATTGGCCATATTATATTTACATTACCAAAGTGATATGACTTTAGTCTCATGAAAAACATTAGCTAATTGTTATTTACTAGCTAATCTTAAATGACTGTTCAGTACAGAAATGAAGCCCAACAATCATGTTTTACTGTCCTGTGGTCTCAGCCTCAGATACTTATTAAATCTCACAAAGCTCTTGTAGAAACAAACAAACAAATGAACAAAATATGTTCTCCTTCATTTCTGTCAAACAAAGTTGTATGACACGTTTCCAGCGGTTAGTATCATGGTTGCTAGGCAACCTGGGAAGCGCGATGGAGACTAGACTGTCCCATACAGCCCATGTGTTTGCAACAAACTTGCCGTTTATTTTGCAAATCGAGCTCAACACTGCCCCTAGCGTCCTGGAGCACTTCCGTTGTGATTTGGATTTTGCATGTGTTTTGGATTTTGCATGTGTTTTGGAGTTTGCATGTGTTTTGGATTTTGTACGTTTTTTGGATTTTGCATGTGTTTTGGAGTTTGCATGTGTTTTGGATTTTGTACGTGTTTTGGATTTTGTATGTGTTTTGGAGTTTGCATGTGTTTTGGAGTTTGCATGTGTTTTGGATTTTGTACGTGTTTGGATTTTGCATGTGTTTTGGAATTTGCACGTGTTTTGGAGTTTGCATGTGTTTTGGATTTTGTACGTGTTTTGGAGTTCGTACGTGTTTTGGAGTTCGTACGTGTTTTGGAGTTTGAATGGGTTTTGAATTTTGTACGTGTTTTGAATTTGTACATGTTTTGTATTTTGCATGTGTTTTGTATTTTGCATGTGTTTTGTATTTTGCATGTGTTTTGTATTTTGTATGTGTTTTGTATTTTGCAACGGTATAAACAATGAAAGGTGGTGGATTAGCCAATTGGTCATGATCAACTCTGGGCTGGACCAATTACAATACATCCGTATTGAGGGGGAAAGGAACGCGATTAGTCCTGTACTTCAGCTACAATGAAAAAGACACAAAACTGGAGTTATTCTGTCTTTGCTGCACAGCTGCCTCTTCTTCTCTTTCTCTCCCTCTCTCTCCTGTTGCTACTTCAATCATGAAACTGATCAATGATCAGCTGATCATCTCTCTTGTTTGTTTATCGTCCACTTTGTGCCAGAAAGAGGAAACCAGTGGATGTTGCGCTAAACAACAGCAGCACGTTTAAGCTTGATAAGCTGTTGTTATAATTTATTTAAAATTAATTTCTAGTATCAGCTGATGTTTGCTGGAGCCACAGCTGTAAAAGCTGCTGCTCATGATATCGGTTTGGATATGAGGTGAGAGGGAAACATGAAGGTGATACAAATCATACATATATACCATAAAGCCAGTGTACGTCACTGTCACAACAGCATTTGTTTTAGTTCAAAGGCTTTATGGTTTTTCCTATAATACCTGGTGGTGTAGTCGGTGATCTTTTGTCAGTTCAGCCTTATATATTATGTTTAACCCGAGTGACCACCCGGTCAGCTGGTGGGTAACAGGCATCTCTGAAAATGTTTAGAGCACTTGTGCAAACATGTGATGTCTTGATGAATCAAGCAGATATTTGAAGTTTACACAGCAATAGTGATGGCCTGCTTGAAGCTGACGCTCTGGTGCGTGTGTCAAAAAAATCAACACACTGCTTCAGAAGCACTGTGTCGAAGCATGATTCGTTTGGCCAGAGTCAGGTGATCAGTGACGTCCGAAGCTTCATTTAGAACCTAACTGCTTTGGTATCTGATTCAATGGTTTATAAGGAAGCGAATCATTCGTGGGATTTGTGGAGTGTTTGATGGTGACAGATAGCAAACTACTGATATTTTTACTGAGAGATTTGGAGCAAGCGAGGAATAGAGGAGTTTCTGCTGTGTGGAAGTATTTTGAGTTGATTTTGGTCAATCGGGTGGGTTTTCCAGCTTTGTGTTCTTGTTGTTTGCTTTTGTTTTGTGCGTGTTTATTTTATCTGACAACGGGAAAATGTCAAAAATCTGCTTTTCATAATATAAATATCATTAAATAACTTTAGAAAGACTTCTATTTGACTCTTTACATTTAATGTTATAAAAAGATACATTTTATGTTTTAAATAATCTTAAACTGTTAGTCTGCAAAATGTGCAGCAATTTAATTTATTTATTCTTTTTAGCTGATAGTTTGTGGGGCCCAGTTAAACTGTATAACTGCATCTCTACCAGTTTCTCTGCACTCCAGCCTCTTCTGTTCCATGTGAAGGGATTTTCCTTAAGGCAGGAGAAATTATCTAAATATAAAAGGAACAGGTTTGGCCATCGCACAGTGGAACAAATTTTCTTGTTAAATACAAATGGAAAAGGGTTACCTTAAATGCATGTTTTTAATTTGCAAGTTCATAAACATTTTCCCTTTCCAGTTCACAATCAATTCTACCCCCAGGTCAAAAATATGTATAGGAAAATTTCCCTAATGTAATATTATTTATAAAAATACCCATCTAGCGATTAACTGCATAACTACATGGAGGCGGGACCTCACAGCAGAAGCATACTCCATAATGGTTGTGTCCAAATTCATGGGCTGCATCCTCCTGAGGACCCGGCCTTCGCGGTCTTCGCCGGGTCCTCAGAAGGTCGGGTAGGCCGGAAGTAAACGGCCGTGAAATTGGACGGTCTAGCCTTCTGATTAGCGTCACCGCTGTCTCGGTGGAGTTTAATAAACTCGGCCGTCTGCTCCTTGCTATCTAAAATATAACAGGACACTGGCGTAAATTCTCGACTGTCTCATATTTCTGTTTAATCAGTTTTCTGTTTGACGTTTAGTCAGCTGTGTAAAAACTAAGGAGGAACCCACCCGGGGGATTAATAAAGTTTTATTTTATCTAATCTAATCTAATCTAATAACTTTAATCTCAGCCAAACCGATTTACTCACGAACAAACAAAACACTGAAAAAAGCCCAACAATAACATTTTTAGGTTGTCTAAGTGAATTATATATTACGTTTAACCCGAGCAGCGAAAGTCCGCGGTGATCTGAAAATGATGTGCCGGGAGTTGTGCCGTTCTCGGCCGCATCAGTAATCCTCGAGCTCCCGGCTAGCTATGGAGCTGGTGGGTAGCAGACGTCTCCGAAAACGTCGAAGCACTTTTGCAAATATGCGATATCTTGATAAACCGAGCAGATATTTGATGTTTACACAACTACTTTCTCGCCTGAAAATATGTTAAAAGTTTATTTTGTGACCCAGAAAAATTAGTATGAGTAATTTTAAAACTTAGTAGCGCCGCATTGGAAACTGGAGTTTGGCTGGGCCGCGCTATGAATTCTGGGATATGGTAGGCCACGAAGGACACACCCAACCCATCCTTCAAATTCGGGGAAAAGGAGGACGCATTTGTCGGCTGCATTCAGAGGAGTCTACGAACTTGGACAGCCTTCGGCGCGTCGCTGTGACGTAATCGGTCTACAAATGCGGCCTCAGGAGGATGCAGCCCATGAATTTGGACACGACCAATGTGTTGTACATTATTATATGTATATTATATGTAACGTGGTATTTTTCATTTATTGTATTTACCAACATCAAGACGTCACAAGCAAAGAAAGACCACGCCATGGTGCATGTTTAAACAAGGAAAGTTTACTGGTCAAAATTATTTATTAAAGAAATAAACAACATTTTTGTCACCCCAAAAAATACACGTTTAAAGCAACACAACGGTGGCCCAATATCAGACAGAATTCCATCCTGTAGAGTGGGCAATCATTACGAAGCAGTTGGTTTTAATTGTGGATTCAAGCTGCTCTTCATATTTTTGGCCACCAGTTGTCACCAGAGCAGACTGTGTAGAAAAGCTTCAAGTAATGAACCGTTTTTCAATACAAGCTTCAATGCTTCAGAAAGCTTCATTTGGCCATCACTACAAAGCAACATTCACGCATGAAAATATCTTAAAAGTTTATTTTGTGACCCAGAAAGAGTAATATTTCAAACTCCGCCACTCTGTGTTCCTCTACCACTGCCTCATTTGAGTTTTGGACGAAATAGATTCTGCGATATTGCATTTCGTCACTTCGAGCTGATTGGAGACCAAAACAGCCAATCAGATTTTTTTGAATCCAAGTCTGTGATTGGCTGGTTTTGTGGCACAAATATAACGGTGTAGAGAAAGAGTTGAGCGCGCACGGGCAGAAATGTTGAGAGCGCAAGCAACACATTGCCAGCAAGCGCAAATGCAAAAACTGAGCGAGTGGGGCTGCTATTGTGCGTGTGTATGGATAATAGCAAACACTGAAATACATTTTTTGCACGCAGCAATGAAGTTTGTTCACTCAAATTTAGCTTTTCTTTGCTCAAAATAAATTTCTCCTCAAAATGCAACACTTGCAACTGCAAATTATTTTTACGTGCGCTCAATTTTTCTTTACGTGCGCTCAGAATAGTGGCACAAAAATAACGCCATAGGAGGTTTGCCCTGGTGCAGGTGTGCCGCAGTGGTCAGTGGAAGAATCCGGGAGTTTCTAGGTGAATTTTCCATTAGGTCATAGCGCACTCGGTGCTTGCTTGGAAGTTTAGGGTTTTTTTCGCTGTAAAAAGAAGTTTTCTTCCCACGCACAACGGACACTAATGTTTTTGTCACTTTTTATGGAATCAAACTCAAAGTAAGGTCAGTACTTCCACGCTTTAAACGCTGCAGGCTCATACTCTCTCCCGCACTCAATATTGTTGATCCATTGTTGATCTGCACACAGCTGTTGTCACTAAAATCGCACTCGCTTACGTCACTGTCGTGAGACATTCTCGCAAAAAATCACGGTTTTAGTAACACGGTAGCGCAGTGTGCTTACGGGAAAGTAACGGTAATCTAATTACCGTTTTTGCAATCCCTTACTTTACTCGTTACTTGAAAAAAAAGACTGAAGACCACTGAGAGAATAGATTTACTTTTTCTGACACTCATTTTGCTGAATATAATGAATATAATATGCAAATGGGTGCCCCTCCCTGAGCCTGGTTCTGCTGTAGGTTTCTTCCTGTTAAAAAGGAGTTTTTCCTTCCCACTTTCTGAAATTGGAATTAATATATTGCTGGACAATACCTTTTTTTTCTTTTCTTTTTTTTTCTTTTTTTTTAAAGACATAATCATAAATAATTGTATATGCAAGAAGTCTAACTTAGTCTTTGACCTTAAGTACTCAGGGTGTTTTCGTGTGTGTGTGTGTGTGTGTGTGTTTATCTGAATAAAAAGGCAACATGATGGACTATTCTGGTCCAACAGCTACTGTCCACTCTTCTCTGTTATATGAAAAACACTCTTCCCTTTCTAAGTTGTTTTTCTCTCACATCTCCTATGTAATTTTTTGCTTCTCATTCTACCTCAACATTGTCCTCTGTTATCCATCAGAATTCTTTTTAAATTAAGACATTCCCCTTTTACAACTGCCACTGTTGTGTTTGCCCCTCTCCTGTCATGCCTTTTTGTTCCCTTCTCAGTGCAACACCAACATGTTCCTCTCTGACTCTCTCTTTCCTACCTTTTATTCCACCTCTGACATGGCTGTCCATCTCTGCTCCGTGTCTTATAATCCTGCCAATATATCAAAGGTAATACAGTTTTATTTGACATGTGTCCTGGTGTCATTGGTCACAGATAGACAGGGCTACACCTGCTACAGACACTTTGTAAAATGAACAGGCCCCTCAGGACGGAAATAGATATTAACATATAGATCAGACTGTTGTTATATTGCATGCTATAAACTCCTAATGCACAGAGTACTATAGGTGTGGATGCACTCAGAATAGCATTTGTACTATGGAAATGTTACTCACCACAGCTAAGGTTTCTATGGATCTTAACCTGGTGGCAAATGCGAGATTGAATAGGCATGCTAGCTATAACTTAGTCTGCGTGAAAATCATGGCAAAACTGCGTTCTTTTTGCTTCAATGTTTACATATTAATATTGTTAATGAGGATTAGTATAGCATTTTGGAGATTCACCTCCTAGTAAAGCTTTTGAATTTTCCCTTTTTCTTTGGCTGTTATTTAGTTTTTTGTTTTGTTTTTTAAATATTGCATTAACTGTTTAGGGATTGCAGTCAATGCCTGCCTGAAGTCAAGAACCAATGCCATCACCAAATGCTGTGTTTTCTCCCTTGAGATACTCTGCAAGCCCTTTACTGGAGCTTCCTTCTATTGCTGCTTGTTTATGGGTCTCTCTGCATTCAGTTTTTTTTTTTGCAGTATCTGAAAAGCATGGTCTGTCGGGTTTAGGTCAGGTAAATTGGTTGCCCATTAAAGAATACACATTTATTTGCCTTGAGAAACTCTTGAGTGCTTTTCGCAGTTGGCTTTGGGTAATTATCAATTTGCACAGTGAATTGCTGTCTAATCAATTTTGCAGTATTTCACTAAACAGAGAGAACAGCCTTGTAAACGCCAAAATCCATCCTGCTGCTTCTATCAGCTGTCACATCATCAATAAATATGTTGACCCGATTCTACTGACAACCATGCATCCCCATTGCCTGCACATTGCCTGCACTATGTTTGACAGATGATGTGGTGCTGTGATACAGGTCATAAGCTGTTTCTCTCCTTTCAATACTTTTCTCTTCCCATCAATCTAGTGCAAATTAATCGTGGTTAAATTTGTCAAAATATATGTTTTAAAGAATACTGCAGATTCATTGTTTACTGCTAAAGTGTAATCTGGCCTACTTACTCTTTTTCATGAAGGTGGCTCTTGATTGTACATTCTGACAACCTCCTCAAGTGTTCTTGTTATGAATTTGTAATGATCCACTTCGGTTGTTTTCTGTGGTCTTTTAGACCTTTTAGTGTTGCTGAGTTGGCCAGTGCATTCCTCTTTTTTAAGAATTTACCAGATTGTTGATTTGGCCCCTCCGAAAGTATTTTCGCTTTCTCCCTCTGATAGGTTTATTTTGGTTTGTCAGCCTAATGATGGCCTCCTTCGCTTGCACTGACTTCTCTTTAGACCTCATATTGAGAGTTCCAGTAAACAGCTACCAAATGCCAGTTTAACACATCTACAGATCTTTTCTCTGCTTATTCCCAAGTCGAATAGTGATTGAACAGACCTTACCTGGCCTTGCACCTTTTGCTCAGTCAATTTTTCAATAAAAATTAAGCCTCTGGAAATGTGGGACTATGAATAAGAATGGCTTTAATTCCTAAAATCTTAATGCAGTATTTTTGTTAACCTCCTTGAATTAAATCTTAAAGTCTGTGCTTGACATCACATCTTGGGTAATTTAAAATCCACTCATGTGGATCCACTAAGGCAATATATGAAAATGGTCATTGTCCAGAAATGGACCTGGATGTATGTTACACTTCTTTATACATTCAGTTAATCAGCAAAGAAATTATTTGTGAGACTCATATGGAATTTTTGCTTTGCATATGAAATTTTTAACAAAGCAGTTTTGGGGGGAGAAAAAAATCAAAATTTCAAAACCTGTTGACTATTCTGGCGACTTCAGTCTCTTTCAGGATGTGTGTGTTTGTGTGTGTTTTCTGATGTTAAGTGCTCATTGCCAGATCATTTTATACTGACTGTGATTTGTATTTATTTAATATGTCTCACTACGCTAAACCTGTTAGTTTAAATAGTTGAATGCACAAGATTCAGTACTTCCCGCTGATGTCTTTGACAATTTGCTTGGTTTTTTTTGTTTTTTTTTTATCTTTAACCTATTAGTACACATTTTTGTTTCATTTTTCTTCTCACCATTTATGTTTCTGATTGCTCTTGAATACAGAGTTAAGAGTCTCACATGCCACACAAAAGGACAAGACAGTGACAAGAAAGTGTTTCGTGTTTTAAACTGCATAAAACCTTTGGAATTTAATCTGCAAAAAGGGGATGAGAATTAAAACAGACTTCAACCAAACTGTATCTTTGTATGGATAGCACTCTGCCCTTATAATTACATGATGGCTGCCTGCACATACAAATGTATTTCAAATTCACGTATGACTCAGTAGACAATAAAATAGTTTATTTAAACTACATCTTGAATTATTCATGGTATAGGTTCCTGTCAAAAGGTAAATTTCCCACTGTGCATTCATTTGTATTAACAAGCACACACGAGTACATGTTCATTTGTCTGTGTTGCTCAGCGTGAATTTGGTCAGTGTGTGTTTTTGTGCATAAACATATCTGTGCGTGCTTTGGTAAGTACGTCGCTCACTAATGTGTGTGTGTCTGTCATCAAATTATTGTCATCAGCTCAGGATAGTCATTTGAGCTTGACCTCACGTAATGGGGTTTGACAGCCAGTGGCTAAGACAATAATTACACAACACACAGACAGCCTGTATCAAAGCGTGCTGACTAGAATAGAAATCATCTCTGAGCTGCTGTTACTAAAGAGAAGCAATTATCTGCACACAAAAGTAGGCTGAGGAACAAAAATCTGGAAAAAGGAGGGGAAATTTCAATTGGTTTCCCCCCCTTTTTTAAAAAGGTGCTGATATTAAATAACCGAGTTGAATACTTGGCAGTAAAGGTTCAAGGGGGAGTTGCTTAGTTGTGACTTCTCTTGGATTTTCAATAATACAGTGGCTCATCTGTCCATTTTTACCTCTCCTCTCCTTTCCTCTTTTCTCCTCTCCTCTTCTCTCCTCTCAGTAGATGTCACTGCAGTTCCATCACCCACCAGGCGAGCCGACGGATTGCAATGCATCGTGGGACGTAGACACCCTCAGGTTACGATAGCAGTGACGAAAGGGACTGGAGGGGAGGAGAGAGGTGTGGAAATGATATAATGAGGGGAGGAAGAGGACTGATAAAAGGAAAAAGAGAGGAGACAGTCCGGTAGAAACATTTCATCCTCACAGGTAAGCCCTGCACATGCAACGTGCACATCTGATCCTAAATCCCAAATGTATACAGTAGCACAAAATTGCACGCCACAGCAGTTGATGGTGATGACCTGTTAAAGCACACACACTCACACACATACGCGTGCACACTCACATATCCCAGTGATGCAATTAACTGTCATGGCCCATCTCCTATCAGTTGTTAATGAAGAGATAAAGTGTTGTGGCATCAGGGGAAATGTGAGTGAAGATAGAGGTGTTGTTGACTTGCCTCTGTCAAACAGATAGCAATCTGTCAGCTCTCCAGTGCTCCACCACTTCTGCTGATTGGACGCCACTGTAATTACTTTATTCAATATGGGAAATGAAAAATATCACTGCTCATCAAGTGACATTTCAAGCGCTGTTTTTACTTTGCTCAATACGTGTAACTTTTTTTTGTATGTCAGTTTTGTACTTCTCAACAATCCGTTTTTCTGTTTTTGCTGTATATGTACCATGTTTATTGCTAATGTGTTCTGCCTGCCTGTCATGCAGTTTCAGAACAGACTAAATGCTGAGAGAAGTGATTTTTCATGGGTTAATCCCCCACTTTTCCTCTAAATAGTTGGCCTCCTCAGTGAAAACAACCCTTAAGTGAGTCCAACTGGCACTGTCTCTGTTCTGTCTTCCCTGATGGTAGACCATTTACCAGCAGATTGTTTTAGACTTGGCTCTTCCCCAGCAAGTTGGGAAGAACTCTATCGCTCCTCTCAGGAAAGATCAGCTGCAAATTTTTAAACATTTTTAGGAAGTGAAGCAAGAATGTGAGGTTGGGCAAAAAAAAAAAACGTAAGCGCCACTACTCTATAAGCATGATCCCTTGCCAAATTCAGGCTCTGGGCAATAGCCTTGCTCCCTGCCTTTCTTCATCCCATTTTCTCCCATGGTGAGGGAATTTCCACATCACAGTAATTCTACTAAACATAATTACACTGCTTGTTTATAGCGTATTTTAACTTTGACAAAAGCATCCCTGGAAGAATTAGTACAATTATGTTGGGATGACTTCTCTTTTAACGTGCGTTTTCTCTCTTGGGTAAACGCATTGCTTGAATGTTGGGTTGCACTCACTGGATACTGTTAAATTCTTTTCAAGTACCTGTTTTGGTAAAAAGAGAGAAAGAGACGTGAAACATTAGTGAGGAGCAGAGTAGGTTTGTGTGCGTGTGAACCTGGTTTTCCTTTTGTGCAAGAGCAAGTCTGTGTGTCGAGTGTATGCCTGTGCAGTTGTAAGCATTTTTATGTGTCACAGTTCAGCAGCAGACAAGTGGAGACGAGCATTAAACGCCCTCTTCCTCTACTAATCAGGGATTAGACAGTGTTAAAGAGCATAAGAGAGAACCATAAAACAAATGAGTGTGTGAAAGAGACTGTTGAAAACGCCTATGAGGAAAGGAAATGAATGGCTGTCTGATGTTTTGTCTTAGGCATTTGATAGTGCCAGTGTTTGATTTCCTGCAATTTCTCAGTTATTACGAGTTTCATTTCCATTTTGACTATTCGTTTCAGCCGGTGACCATCAGAAACGTTGCATAAGTGTTTTGAAACACACGAAAAAGAAAATAGTAAAGCAAAGAATTTTCTTTTTGATAACTCTCACCTTTTTTTAAACTACATGTTTATGAACATCAAACAATGTCATCAGATCAAAGAAACTTAAAGAAAAACAATACTGCCATTTATTAGAGACTGCTTGAAAAACTGACAGTGGCAATTAGACAATGCACACTTTAATTATTGTAAGAAATAACGCATTGCACAGATATAATGCAAATGAAAAGCATTTACCTCAACTGATTTAAATGGATAACGTAAACTTTTATTTGACTCTTCCTCAAGGGTAGTCAGTGTTGTTGCGTAGTGAACTGTCGAGTCCTCCAAAACTAACATTGTCCTCAGTAACTCTATTTCATCAACTGATTTGCTGTTAGAAAAACACAGAAAGGTTTTTTTTTTTCTCTCAATCTTCTGATTATGGTAGCCACAGAGAGTGTGCTGTGACTGGGTTGTACTCTTTGTCCTTCTTACCTCATTGCCATTCCATGGATGAGATCGTTATCTATCACAGTTGCTTGAATTTTATCTGCAATTACTATTATTGGTCTTGCTCTTCTTGTTGCCCTCTTTCTCCTCATCAAAATTCACATGCACTCCTACATGCTTATATTAATCTCATCATCCTCCTGTCCCCCAGATGGTTTCCATCCATTTTTGTACTAAACTTCAACTTTCTGGTGCTGCCTGTGCACTCTGAACTAGTATATATTGGTTTAATTGCATCATTGCCAACAGGTGTGAACACTTTTGCATCATTTTGTGTAAGCAGTGACAGCTGTGCTGTAATTGTGTTTAACTTATGCCACCTGTGGTTACCAATGTGCATCACAAGTGTGGCACAGTGAAAATGTGTTTTAGCGAGTGAGACTTTGTTTAAAGTTTTGCAGAAAGAGTAAATTAGATCTGCAAATTGCATCTAACTAGATGAAAGCTGTCAAGGTTTGCCAAAGGGAGCGACTAATTCAATAAATGGGTTCACAGCATTGAGAACTGGCTTCAGAGAATGCTATCTGCTGTTTTATCAGTATGGCTGCTGTATCCATTTTTATGAGAGCACAGTTTAAAGTGTACATGAAATTGTAGTAAAGCAACCAACTGCAACGGTCAATCAGCTACAAGCAAATGAAAATTTCCAGTGAATTACTTTGCAACAAGAATGTTTGAGTATAGTCTTTAAAATGCATTCATGACTAAATGTTTCAAATGTTTTTTGCACAGTAGCCCAACTTGGTACTGGCAAAGTCAAATGATACACTTTTCTTAAAAACACATGAATGCCAAACACCAACTCTCAACTGTCTCAGGTGGAGAGGAACAACACTGCACATGCTAAGTGGGTTAAAATGCCTGAAAGCCAGCATGTGCTGGCTGAGCAACTTTTACTGGAAATTAATGAGGTGCCATCTTGAAACGCAGTAACAAGTTCTCTTGTTATGTCTTCAGAGTCTTAAAAAGAGCTGTGTAGTGTCCTGCCATCTCAAAGAGCCATAAAACTTGTGGATGTTTCATTCACACCAGTTAAAAAGGATAATATTTCATTGTCTCACCAATACTTGAGGCAAAAACACCCACACCAAAGCAGCCACTTGTGTTCTCTTTTTGTTTTTTTTAAACTCAGTGCTATTTTTGGTCTGAAGACTTTCCCATAATATTCTCTTACTTCGAATAAATCATTCTGCCACACACACACTGCCATTCCGCTGCTGCTTCAGCAAATGCAAAACTTGGGAAGCGTATTCCACATGTGATAAGTTAATACAACTGGGAGATGGGTGCTAGCGTTTTTGTTGCACGTACATAAATAGGGATTTGATGAGAAGTGATAAAAAAGAATGAAAGAAGCAGTTTGTAGGGAAAACGTGACAGCGGGAGAGCGAGTGAGACAAAGATACATGCAGAAGGAAAAGGAGAGAAAGAGCTAGAGTTGAAGAAGGCGAGTCTTCCTGGGGATATAGGAATGATTAATGTGAAGCTGTCAGAGAGGTGGAGAGGGGAAACCACAGTGATGGGGGAAGAGTCATGGCCAGGTGTAGAGAAAAGAATATGACAGAGATAGGGGGTGGTGGGGGGTGGGAGAGAGAGAGGGGATCAAAACGGGCTTTAGAGAGTGAGGAAAATGTGCAGAGAGAGAGAGCGGTGAAAGCATGAAAGGGGTTTTTAGGAAAGACTGCTTAGAGGGAATGAGAGGCAAAAAAAAAGAGGTGCAGAGTGAGTGGGAGAGGATGAAGGTGTGAAAGAGGATACAGCAGAGATTGCTGAGAAACAGAAAGGGAGGCAAAGAGAGCAATACAGAGACAGGCAGGGACACCAAGATGGAAAAAAGACACAGCGGTACCTACTAAGATGAGAGACTTGTGATAGAGTGTCTTACGGTTTCTGTATGAGAGCCTACTGTGTGTGTGTGTGTCTCAGAGAGAGAAGGAGAAAGAAAGAGATTAACTATCTGAGCAAAATTAACTTATGCTTTTTTAAGGCTTTTTTTCCCTTTAATGTTCAGCATCATAGTGTTCGAGTATGCGTGTGTGCGTGTCTGTGTGTGTGTGACACCTTACTGTTAATTAACCTGAAATTATATTGGTCTGTAACCAGCTTTAGTGTTCAGCTTCCCCTTTGACCTTGCTCTGCTTTTTTATCCCATTCTATCAAATGTAGAAACCACTTCCTAGTTGGTTCACCAGTCATGGTTTACTGTGTGTCTTTGTGTGTAGGTGTAACAAGGTGTAGCAAGGCTAGAATTTGTAGACAGGACCGTAATGGGAAACTCAGTCATAACAGCTCTATTTGTTTAGGTTCCACTCAGTAACTGATTGATTTTTTTATGAGAAGAGGTGAATCCATCAATGTGTACTTTGAAGCAGTATGAACACAGGTAGGCGATGATGGTGTATGCACATACACAAAAGGTCAGTGCAAATTAAACACCTGTATTTGTTACCCTGAATATTACTGTAATTTCATGATGACAACTGATGATGACACACGTGTCATATGTTGTTGTAATGGGGTAATGTGCTGAGCCCCAAGTGGCCAAAAAACTCTATAACTAACATGGTAACTTTTTCTTTTTTCTTTAACTTACCAGCTCAAAGTAAATGCCATTTATACAGGGTATTCATTATACAATTATAAAATGTTGTATAAAGGGCTTGCCTATAAGTCTTGCTTTCACTAAGCAGTTCTGTACATGTGACATTTATAAAATGTTCCAAGGAAATATTTTAATTGTTGTTTTAATTGGTTAAAATAAGAATGGGTTTAACTTCTTACAGCATGCTGTTTTGTGTGATGATAAGTCCAGATGAATTTCTAGTTTGATTTGTGCACACCTACATATGACTTTACTATAAATTTAAGCAAAGCTGGTCAAACAAGTCCTTCTCTCCCTCCTGGGATCAATATTTCTGCACTTTGGTTTGGTTTAATCTCATAATCCCCAGACATACTATTCCATTCTATGTACCCTTGACATTACTGACATTAATGGCCCTCGATACACCTCATGTTCATCATTATTTGCTGTGATGTTTTAAGTGGCAACTAATAACTGGCACCTTCTGTCTGTGAGCTTCCTTCTGTTAATCACCACCTTGTCATGTTTTTTTTGTGTGTGTCCCAATAATCCCTGGGGTTATGTTGCTGGGGGCTTATGCCTCAGGTAGGGTTTCACAAGGCAAAGTGGTGATAAGCCAGACAAAGGGCAATTCACATTACACGTATGGGAAAATGAAAAACATCTAGAGACCATTTTTACTCTGCCCAGGACAGTTGCTTATGCCCTGCTTGAGGGAGAGTGTCAGTTTGCTGAGCTCTAGCTTGAGGGAGCCAGCCTGGGGTCAAACCAGAAGTGACATGGGTCCACCCTTCTGTGGATTGTTGTATTCCCACAGTCACTGCCTATATGTTGGGGTTTCTTCCACTGGGCAAGAGGGTTGTCTGCACTTTTGTGCCAGGTGAAAGTTCAGAGTACTACGCTTTCTTGGAGTCACTACTTATGGTGCTGGAGGGTGCCCCACCTTGTGACTCCATTGTCACTGGTAGGAGACTTCAACATGGGCAACGGCAGTGAGACCTGGAGTGGCGTCATCAGGAGGAATGGCCTACCTGATCTTAATCCGAGTGGTGTTCTGTTTTTGGACTTTTGTGTCAACCACAGTCTATCCATAAAGAACACCATCTTCAAGCATAAGTGTGTTCTTTAGGGCTCCTGGCACTAGGACAACCTATGTAGCAAGCTGATCCATTTTGTAGTTGTATCATCAAATCTTTGGTCATATGTTTTGGATACTTGGGTGAAGAAGAGTCCGCTGACCATTACCTGGTAGTTAGATTGGGTGGTGGGAAAGACGCTGGACAGGCCTGGAACATCCAAACGTATAGTGATAGTGGGCTGCCCCAGTCTGTGAGATCATCCATTTCCACCTCCAGTAGGTCTTTGACAGCATTCTGAGGACGCTGACGATGAACGGACCATGTTATGCACCGTCATTGTTGAACCAGCTGCACAGAACTGCAAGGTGGTTGCACCGAACCGAATGATGGACACTGGAAATGAAGGGAGCCATGTAGCTGAAGAAGGAGTCCTATTGGGCTTGGTTAGCTTGTGGGACTGTAGGGGAAGCTCACATCCTTTGGGAATCTCTTCAATCCCATTTATATGCCTTTCAGAGTCTGGTGATGAAGGGGATAACTCGGCCATCACTGGGAATGAGGTCAGGTACTTAAAACTTCTCAGTGACAGACCCCCTTGGGTGGATGATTTGCTTTAGAAGTTGTAGGGCTGTCTTGGTTGACACACCTCTACAATGTCATGGGGTATCTGGCCTATTGTGTTGAATTTCGCAAGAGTTTCCCTGTCATTAATTCTGTTTATAATATTTATGGACAGAATTTCTAACTAGAGGCAGGTGGTGTAAGTAGGTGTCCTCAGGATCTTGTCTCTGCTTTTTACACATGGTGGTGGTCACCAGCTTGAACTGAAGTGGTTCATATATGAGTGTGAAGCAGCAGGAATGAGAATAAGCACCTCCAAATCTGAGATAATGGTTCTTAGTAGGAAAAGGGTGGAGTGCCCACTCCAGGGAGAAGGACAGCCTCAATACACAATGAGAAGTTCAGTCATTCAGAGGGACTCAGAGTAGAGCTGCTACTCTCCTGCATTGAAAGCAGCCAGTTGACAGGGTTCAGGAATCTGATTAGGGAGCCTCCTGGGCAAGGTGTTCTGAGCATATCCTACTAGGAGGAGGCCCTAGGGTAAACCCTGTACACGCTAGAGAGATTATGTCTCTCAGCTGACTGGGAATACCTCTGTATTCTCCTGTATGAGCTGAAGTAATTGGTTAGGGAGAGGGAGGGCTGGGCCTCTCTGTTTAGGCCACTGCTCCAGCAACTCGGCCCTGGATAAGCAATAGAAGATGGATTAATGCAGTGGTTCCCAAACTTTATTTGCTAGGCCCCCTTTGTTTTACAAGAAAAATGCCCCCCCCCCTCCTGCACGTGCACGCACACATGCACACGCACAAACACATCCTCCAACCACACACACCCTTATTTTGCTCCATTGCTGTTTATTTCACAACTCAAACATTTAGTGAACAATTAAGCAAATACAAGTAATCTGCAATAAATTACATTTAGTAATAAAATAAACTACTAACTCTTTTATGCTACATCCACATCTACACGAGTATTTTTGACAACGCAGCTGTTTCGTCCACACGTAAACGGCGTTTCGAATCACCAAAAACAGAGATTTTTTAAAACTCCTTTTTTACGTTTACGTGTGGACGAGGAATACAGAGTTCGTCATGCAACGTCAAAGGTATGAGCCTTTTTCCATGTCACGCTGTGCGCCACATTATTGTTTACATGAGATGAATTGCAGAATGGCAGATAGAGACAAAATACTGTTAATCTGACTATCTACGGTTTTTACAGGCTTACATACACACACTGTCCCTCTATTTAGAAAGGCTGAGGCGTCACGGTGCGGTTATTTTACGTGTAGTTGTTTTTTTTTTCCTGTGTAATAATATTCAACATTGCTATCAATTCATTTTCAAAAAATGCCTCTCAGTGCAAAATGGGTTTAAAAACATAAACAACTGTGAGATACTGTTAGTCCGTGATTTAGACAGGGGGAACAAATCATGGCAGGATCAGCCTGATGTTATTTGTATCCCACTGTAACTTTACTGTATAAAGAGCTAACATCTCCAAAATGTCAGGAGTAGTTAGTCATTACAACAAGTGTTTGAACTAAAAATCAAGAATGTGGGATACTGTTTGTCCGTGATTTGAAGAGCCCAGCGAAAACCAATTCTGCAGGGGAGACCTACCTTGGCACTTGTGCAGGTGAAGCCAAAGAGAAGATATGCTTCACCATATTTTCTAGTCTTTGGCTTAGAATGAAGTTGGTTTGGAAACATATTCAGCTATGCTTCATCTCCTGCTTTGCATTTCTGTGGGCGCCCCGTGCTAGCAGTGTCCAAGCGTTTTGTTTCCCCCCTTTTCATACCGCGCCCCCCCTGCAATGGCTCTGCCACACTTTGGGAAGGTCTGGATTAATGGATGGATGTACAGGTAGTGCTGTATGACTCTAAATCCAAATCCAAAATAGTCCATATTCATCCAACTGGGCCTGAATGCAGTCCCTGTGCAGTTTGTGTTTTTAAATCCCTGTAGGATTGCAACCTAATAACTTATATCAATAATTCTTTTTGCAAAGAAGGAGATCCACTTGCATATAATGTATTGAACAGGTCCCAGTCCGCAGTTTCCTTTCAGTAAAGGGTTTGCAGAAGTCATGTACAAAGCACATGCAACTACAAAAACGTTATAATCCAGACACATGCTTCGTCAACCTAATCAGCACTTCCTATGTCGGAATAATCGTCATCACTTTGTCAGCATGAACTATCACATGGTTTAATGTGCGCCATTGTCTGCAAAAAACGGAAGTGATGCAATTTTTGTGAGAAATGTAGTGCTATTGAAAGTCATGATTGACTTTGGGCCCTCTGTAAGGTTCCTGGGACACTTAGAACTTTGAATACTGGAAATAGTTTATTTCTGTCAGTAAGCAGTGTTGTAAAAACAACACTGCCTATTGACAGAAAAGTTCAGGATATCCTCAACAAGTCACATTACGATCACCGTCAGCAGGCAGAAGTGAGTTTCATTGACTCAACAACCTCTATGAGACCCCTTTCACAAGCCTCTTCAAGAATAAATACACATGGATGCTTCACATCTGGCACTTTGACAGGTGAGGTAAACAGCAGACTGACAGTTTACACTTAGGATAGATGAGGTGACTCAGAGATAAGAAGGTAAAATACTGCGAAATAAGCAGCCACATATCAATTTTTTATGCCTCATTTATTGTCGAGTGTTCAAATACATTAAAATGTAGTGTGTACACAACTGTTTGTAGGCAAACTGCAGTAGAAGCTTGCCAGCTGTCCACGGCTGGCAAAGCAGCCGGCTGAAAAAGGTCTTTTATATGATGAGCTGGGAGTGACTTACTGTGGCATACAGGCCATTACTGAACTCAGCCTAAAGGACACCATTGACTTTAACAAAACCAAATTAGGGTGCACAAGGAGTGAAAACAGACTATTTTTTATCCACTATAAAATATGTGAGATATACTTTCAACAAATAAGACCTGACTTTTGTTAGGCAATTATAAAATCAGAAGTTATATTACTGCTGTAATCGTATCTTCCCATAGGAACAATAAAGTGCACTGAAGTGATCTGCAAATGCTGAACTGCCGTATAGGTGACCATCTCCCCCAAGAGATTTGAATTTTATTCATTTGAAACTGTAAAATCATTTTTATGACATTTCCATTTTCCTGTATATTATGCAGAAGATGGAGATGGAAAATATGGAAAATAAAGACAAAAAAGCAACACACACTGTAAGCAAAAAGTGAATTGTTACTAGTTGTTTTGCTGGAGAGTTTACGCTAAAAGAAATCAGTATGTGAGTTTTGCATCACCTAATAATAAAATTTAAAAAAAACAAACAGTTATTTTATGTACAGCTTTGGTAGGAAATAATTTGAATTATTATTATAAGTTAAAACACAAACAAACAAATGCCTTAGTGGAAAAAGTCCCCTTTCGGACAAGAACTATGCCAGTGGGCCAGGAGATCGACACATTTTTATGTCATTAATGATCATCTATGCAATGCAGTTAAAAGAATATACACTGTTATTTTCTTCTGTATTAGGAACTTATTTATTCACAACACCTGGTACAACATGGTGCCAGAGAGTCTCAGTAGCTTTTTATAAGCCTCTGAAGCTAAAAATGTAAGTTGCACTGAAACAGAGTGAATCTGCAGCTCTGTGTGTCAGAGGTACCAAAGGACGTCTGTCTATCTATCTTCTGTCTGCTTCTCTCTCTCCATCCCCCTTCCCATACTTCAGTTCACACTTTCTCCCTCACTCCCATTATCTCAGTGCAGAGTGTGTAGGTGGTACAGAGTACATGATGACTGATTAAATAGTACAAGCAGCCTATACTAGAGGTTTCATTAGTCATAAAAGACCAATTCGCCAACAATTAAGACCAGCTTCACTGACTTTAATGACACCACATAGACTGCATGAGCTCCACCACTTTACAAGATAAAAGGACCCCAAGACTATTAAAGAAAATATGGAAAGTGAGATGAGGTTTTAGAAGGGAGAGAGCTTTGAGGGTGAGTACAGTACATGCTTGGTGGTATGTTTCTTGCAAAAAAATGTATTGTCTGCGCACACTGCGTAACGTGAAGCCAATTAGAGCAAAGCCATGCTTGGGTTGATTGAAAGGAAAAGGATATAATAGTGTTCTTGTGCAATATACTTCATTATACGCTGTTACAAGATAGGCAGTAACTTAAGCAATGCACTGCAAATGAAACTAACTATGGGGCCCAGAGCTGTTTCTTGTACCAAGCTGTAAACATGTTCCTGCTGTACATTTGGGCAATTTAGCACAGGGGCCTGTGGGTATTTCTCAAGATTGTTTCTAACTATTTAAGGAACTGCGGTGTTTGTCACTTCCATGTTGTCCGTTGTTGGAATATTAGTGCCTTAGTAAGACATATGTGTGTGACATGGCAATGGCTTGTGTTCCCAGTAAAGTTGTGCCCGTCAAAAAATCCAGTAGAGATGTTCTAAATTAATATACGTAGCTGCTCTTTGGGTGGTCTAATACACTGTCTTACCCTCAGAGTTAAGTGTCTAAAGAAAACTCATCTTATCCAGTTCTATGTTTTTTGATTAAAAGCAGAAAAGAAGATGATAAATAAAAGTAAAGATTAAAGTATTTCCAACTTTCTTAACGTCTGGATATTCATTATGAACATTATTTGGATGTCCTTGCTGGACTTTTAGCAAAGGGGACCTTGTTTGTCACAACCTTTGCGTATTTTCCTTCTGACATTAACAACAAAGCAAGCAAACAAACAAAAAAATGGGACATTCAAGGGGAAACAATAATACATAAAATAATATATTTAATAATTTCTACCTACTTCTTTGATAGTGTCTTTGGGTCTGAGCAGCATTTTCTGGATCTGTGCTTAAGGAGAAATTATGTTTGGTTGTTTTTGTTATTATGATTAGTTTTTATTATCACATTACATCCATAATCTAAACAGGTAATCTCACTGACATTGAGATCTCTCTTTCATTCTCTTTCATTGGCAGCAGTGTACTTATATACAGTTTTTTTCAAGTCGGGTGTGAATAACGAGGTACAGCTAATGTTAATATGTCCTGTGACCTGACACTGTAAGTTAGTAAGCAATCTTTGTGGTAGAGTTTTGTAAATAGACACCATATATGTCTTCTCTCTTTGATTCAATCGGAAGGATAAACCTTTAAACAGAAGATGCAATGATGAGTAAGACACGAATCGCCTGTAATGAATCATAATGCACTTTGATACACAAAATCAACACCTGACTACAAAAGTTGTGTGATATATGCAACAGAGCTGGGAGTATAGATTTGATTGACACCAGTGCTGGTGTCATTAACACCCTAGGGAAAAAGGTTGTCCCCTGGATGCCCTTGTATAATTTCCTACTTGCCAGTATTTGAAAAAGGTTCCAAAACTGGATTGCTCTCTCTTGTCTCAGAGTCTTAAGGCATCATGTTCTCCCTCATCTGCTCCTGTTATACACTGATGGCTCTTGAAGTTATGTGGTACAGTGTGGAATGTGAGAATTTTAGACACGCTGGCCCTCCTAATTTAGCATGCAGGACCTGAGGAACAATGCCTTTCGATTAGACCCAGTTTTGTAGGAGAGGGAATGACATTGATTGGCCGAGGGAATGGGGATTGACATTGATTGGTCCCGGCTTGTTTGTGCGGGCAGGAAGTGATTTGCATAATGCAGACATTTGCAGTCTGCTGAGGCTCTGTACGTGGTAAAGGAGGCCGGAATATAAAAATCTGGACTTAACAGTAGAAAAAGGGCACGACTGAGATGAATGCACTGTTGTCTTCTTTTATGCACATATAAGCTCATTATATTTTTGGTCAGTTTCACAACTTATAAGGACAGAAAAGGACTTGTTGAATTATTCAGGGGGTCTGGTAACTGCAAATAGAGACAGATAAACAGGACAGAAGGAGGTGAACAGAAACGGCTTTTCCTATATATTGAAAGCAGCCAGTTGACAGGGTGTGTGTGTGTGTGTGTGTGTGTGTGTGTGTGTGTGTGTGTGTGTGTATATATATATATATGTGTATATATATATATATATATATATATATATATATATATATATATATATTTGTCATAAGGCCAAGATGAAGGAAAAACCAAAAATGATATTTTTATGAGTGAGAAACAAGGGGACAGTGATAAAGAGTAAGGGGCGGTGCAAGGCAAAGAAGGGGAGAAGGGGAAGAGAGAAATCAAGAGAGGAGAAAATAAAAGTTAGAGAAGAAGACAGGGAAGAAAAGGTAGCAGACACCAGAGAGAACAGGGAGAGTGCTGTGTCTCTTGGTTGTCTTTGTTTATGGTGACAGGGACAGGTGGAGGCTGACAGCAGGACCTTTACAGACAGCCAGTTAAATAAAGAGGGGATGGAGGGATGGAAATGAGCTGAAAGAGAGGAACAAAAGAAGAAGGGAGACGCGGAGACTAAATGCCAGTCCCCAAATGGCTGCCAACCCTTCTGTTTTCTTCTTGCTCAGAGTTGTAGTGCCATGTGGTTGATCAGCTGCATAGATCAAACTGCTACGATTATTTGACCACCCCTTTGTCTGTTCAGTTTAAGCATTACCTTTTGATTATGGTGTCAACAGTGCAGGGGCGTCATGGTTGCCTTGTTCCCTGGATGATTAATTGGAATAAATTTGATGATCCTCCAGCTTCTCATCTACAGCCATCACTAAGTCAGTGTTTTAATTTAGACAAAGCTGTGTTTTATGCCTAAATGACGGCAAGGCTGTAGACATTCTATCTCTCCAGCTTTACTTTATGTTCAGTGCTAATTTGGAAATAGTAAGCCAACTTAGTAAACTGAGTTTGCCAGAGTTTAGTGGTGTTTACATTAGTGTTTATCTCAAAGCATCGCCACATGAGGATGGTTATGACATGATGCCACTAGCATGGCTGCATACTTTCTTTTTAATGGAATATATGTTTGAAGGGTGCTTCAAAGTCAAAAGAGTTAAAAGAGTAAACATCTCTGTCACACATAGTCTATTTCTCACACACTTACAGATGAGCCTTTGAACCTATGGGGTATTACAGGATTGTCTCACAGTGATTACAGAGGATCAGGGTTGCAAAAGGGGGGAAAAAATCCCCCCACAAACAAGAACAACAACAACAAAAAAGAAGAACAAAGATGCATATGCGTGTGGACATACACATGCAGGAATATCCCTCACACGCAGATAGACTCACTCGTCAAGCCAGGAACTCCAGCCACTTTGACAGGGATAATCCTGTGGCAACGAGAGAGGGTAAAGTTAGGAAGAGACAAACCCAAACCCAGAAAAGCCGATTAGAGGCTGAGGGAACAAAACCCAGGCGGTGGGAGAAGGAAGAGGAGAAACAAGTAGCAGAACACCAAAGCCAAGCCAACCCTGACACAAGAGGCTGGTTATGCCTTATAGACTGGGAGAACAGAAGGGGAGGGGGAGTGGATACAGAGCACAAGAACAGATTGTGGGGAGGGAGAAGGAGATCTACAGGGAGAAGGTAGAAAAGGTAGACGGCAGTCGGTGATGAATTTTGATAGAGAACCTTGGAGGGAGCTGGGTGGGGGGGGGCAGGGGATTGTGAGATCTTAGGAAATAGAGACAAAAAAAGAAGTTTCCCATTAAATTTATAGATATTGAATATTATTGATAGGTTTGTAGCATAAACCTATTTGTTGGAACGTTCAAGACAATTTAACAACACAGCAAAGCAAGACACCAGTAGGCAAAGTTTTTTATGTTTCTCGTGCACGGGAGAGAACTGGACAAACGCCGTTCCTTCGCTTGACCCCAGTTGCTCTCGTCCGCTCCCCCGTAACACTGCTCTTTTATTGAGGTTACATGAATATACATAGGTTCATTAATACATGACGTATACATACACACAAAGAGTACCTTGCCTGTGCGTTGTGTAAGTATGTGTGTGTGTGTGTGTGTGTGAGGGGGGGGGTCAGAGTGTGACCCCATAAACGACTTCCTTAAACCTACTGGTCTGGAAGTCCAGCAGTTCATCTAAACAAAAGGCACTTAGCGTAAAACAGATATAGATGTGTTTGCTTTACCATATATCAGCAAGAAAAGATACAACCTTGCTCATGATCCCAAGAGGTGTGTGATCTATGCCAGAACACTCTGGAGAGGAGTGAACACACCCCCCTCTTCATGCTACACAGGGTTGTTACAGACCTCCTAGGATGAGACATTCTTTCAATCTACAAATGATTATATACTTCTAAGCATATATGAGTAGATATTTCTAAGCATAAATGACAATCAACAATATAAACCTGACAGACATCAGGCAATGTACAGCGTTCTGTGAAGCACTTTGGCATACCTGTGTTTTTTTAAATGTGCTATATAAATAAAATTGTATTGTCATAAATGGAACGAGAAAAAGGTGAAAAAAGTCAGTCCACGTAGATGCATTTGTCCTTGTCACGAAGCTACTCTATATCTCTCTTTTTCTCTCTCGCTCTTTTTCTGAAGTTACACACACACACACACACACACACACACACACACACACACACACACACACACACACACACACACAGCCAGCAGAACACACATTCTCTTACTTGCTCCCTGTGCAGCTATGTTTCCTTGAAAATGTTCATATATAGCTAATTTACAACAGAATATGTATTTTCCACAGCAGGGTTACATTATGTCCTTATCCATGTCCAGGGGTTTAGAGCCGCCCTTAATATCCACAGCGAGCTAGATAGGAAAAGGATAATGGCAAACAAAACAAAAAAGAAACAAGAAAAAAAAATACCCTGCAATCTTTCAGAGACATAATGAAATAACTTCATTTTGTCTCTTTACTTCTCAGTCTTTGTCTTTTCCCTTTACTATTCCCTGTGCATTGCCTGATGTCTGTCTCTCTATTACACTGTAAGGATTGTAGAGTTGTATTTCCAGTCAGTGATAAGAACAGGTCTGACACTGGAGGAGCCAAATGTGTTGTAAGCAGGAAAACACAAAAACACATGTCTGTGCACATGTGGACACATATAAAGAAAAGACTTGATCCTATCTCTGTATAGTAAAATGGTGTGCCGATATCAGCAGCGATAGATGGATTGGGGAGCCTTATGTATGTCATGATAAGCACTGGAAACATAAACTTATAGGTAGAAAATGGAAGGGCTGGATTAGATATTCCAGCAGGCTTCTTAACCTTTCCACCACCACAGCTCCAGATGATCTACATTCAGATGATATTTGGCACCTATGGTTGCATGTAAATTTTTTCAATCTGTTCTCTGATCATTTCGATTATATTTAATGAAGGCGCTGTTACGGCATTTGCTCACTCGGTACAAACAAAATCACGTGTGACTGCAAACACAGAGAGCCAAAAGAAGAGGGCTTTTTGTTGTGCTTCTAGCCCTGTCACTTCCTGATGTCCTGCTGTGATTAGATGATAAATACTGCAATTAGAAACTCTGACAGAGATAAATGCTGTTGGCCATTGTATGTTTGGGAGAATACGTGCATGTCTAAACCATCTGTGGCACTTATCACTTATCCTTAAATTGCAGGCTACAAGGGCTCAAACTAAAGAAACAAATATACAAACAATCAAGCAAACAAACAAACAAAAGTTTCTTTCAAGTACATCCCACAAGAACCTCTTTACACACTGAGGAACGTTTCTGTTAACGTTTTCCGTCTTGGCTCTTACGCGATATTATAGTCGCTTCATAAAAGTCACATTTATTACCTAAACCACATTTAGAGCAAACTGTACTAATCATTGTTTTCATACTGCAATTTATAGCACTGTGCAAAAGTTTTGAGCCATCCCCATGTCTTTATGTTTTTCTTGGAAAATGGGAAATGGATGCAGTGATTTATTGAAAATGTGCAAACAGAATTTGGATAAATCTACAAAGCGTATAAAGGAACAATTTCACAAGATGATGCCACGCTGCTTCAGTAATGTTGAGGTCTGGGGAGTCTAGTCCATAGTGTGTTTGTATATGGCACGCTTTTACTGCACTGGGAGTGTGTTTCTAATTATTGTCATGCTGAAAAATGAAGCTGTTGCCAGTCAGATGTTTTTTAGATGGTACTGCATGGTGGATCAAAATCTGACAGTAGTTTTCTGAGTTTATAATTCCATCAATTATAACAAGATCTCCAATATAACTGGCTGAAATGCAGCCCGAACGAAGACAGTCCAGTTTTTACGCACATCTCAGCCTTTTCTGTTATCCTTCCTTAAGAATGGCTTCTTGACAGCCATCCTACCATTGAGACCATATCTGATGAGGCTTCAGTGAACAGTTTTACAAAATTACTTTCAGGTACTATTCATCCATTTTTATTTATTTATTGTAATTTTTTGGTAGTTCTTTTCTCCTCCATTTTTCCACTCTCACATTTTTTAAGGATTCACTATACAGAATGCCGAGATATGTTTTCAGCTAATAACTTTTTTCAGAATCACCTTGTTGAAAAAAAAAAACCTTCAGAAAGCCTGGAGAACTATTGTCCAAGACCACTTTAAAATGATAAGAAAGTCCAGCTCCATGAAAGGACTTTTGCACATAACGGTACATAAAGACAATGTTATTCGAACAATTATTTTAGTTTTCTTCTTTTTTCTTAGTTATTTCTGAAACAATCCAAAAACTTGGTTTCAATCATGTTCTTTACATCATTGTTGTAAAAACAATGCACATGTTACGTTATATTTAAATCTGACAGTCTTGTAATTGGCTCTTTTTCTGTGTCTGTTTTGGAGCTATCTTTATCTTAACAAACTGCTTTTTTATACCCTGGAGAAAGCAATAGTAGCTGAATGTTAGAGGAAGAACATGCTGACAATGAAAAACTGGTGGACAGCAATTTTGTGTGTGGATGTGCAGATTTCTAATATGAGCAATCCCCCACTCATATGTATTCTTTCCTTATACTGCTCTTCCTTCTCATGTTTAATATGTGATTTTATTTTGTCATAGGTGAGCTTGCAGGTGGAATTTATAAAGGCAATAGTCAGTATGACTGTATTCTGGAAGGAGTCATGCAGGAATTGGAAAAACACTGCAAATTGAAGTGTCATAAAGATATAGAGACAGGATGTAGCTACCAAAAGCCAGGACAAATTGGCTAGCAAACAGAAACAAGCTTATCCAATGGAAATGACAGGCTAAATACATCCTAAACAGCTGCTGGGATACAGAAAACTGCATATGTATTGTGCTTGTGTTTTTATGAATGTTTGGTCAGTCTTCGATTACAATAGAAAGAGTTAAAGTTTGTGACAAAAGCTACACTATCTATTTTTTCAGCCCCTTGTGGGGAAAAGCAATTTCAGTACTAACAGTTTTAGACAATTTAGGCTGAATGAGAGGAGAGAAAACAAACAGACAGTAATATTAAGAAAAAATAGGGAAATAGAGGCAAAGCTATTTTGACGAAATAAAATTCTGAGTGTCAAAGTGGGAAAATTAAATCATGATGGTGATGGGTATAACCAGGGAGGGTAGGGAACTTAGAAGTGGGAGGGAAAGAGTTGAGTATAAAAAGGATAGGGGGATAGACAGAGACGGAGACAGAGGAGTAAAAGTATTGATATTTCCAGCATAAACACTCGTCCTAATGGACCTGGAGAGCTGAAGCTAGAGATCGATCAGAAGACAGAAGTCTCGGCAGATGTATGGAAGGAAAATATACCTCTCACCTACTGTGAAGAGGGCATAGGAGGGGCGGAGGAATAGAGGGTGGAGATTAGGATATGACCAGACGCAGTGGGCATACAGAAAGAGGGCTGAGACTGAATCCTAATGCGCAAAATGTATTTTTCATGAGAGTGGAATCAATAGTGATTTGGATTTTTCTCTTTGTAGCTGGAATGAGTCAAGTCTGAGCAAACTAAGAGGTAGGCTATCTGGAAATCAGATAGCAAGGATGGAGAAGACGAGGCAAGGATGGAGAAGAGGACTGGATAAATTAGTGGATAGATGGATGGATAACTGAAAAGATAAATGACAGCAGCAGTTTATTAAAAGGAAGTTCCTGGAACTGGATGTGGGAGGAGGACAAAGTAGGGTGGCGGTGTGGGAAGGTGAAGGGCGAATTGGAGGTGTACCTATGTCTTGGAGAATTTGACCTTCAATTAGGGTCATTCTGAGTCAGTCTTTACTTTCTCACAGAAAGTTTCACAGAGCATGATTTTGCTGCAACAGGTGGTGTTATTTCTACATAAGAATGGGTTGTTTGCCTTTCCAAAGGAGGACATTAAAAAAAAAAATCATTTGTCACGTCTAAGATTATTTTAGATTATGTTTAGGTATCTGAACACTCTTTTGTGAAGTAAACTTTGATATTTTTTGGCAATAAGTTTTTCTTGTTTTGGCCCAGACAGACGAGAACATAAATACAGTGGGGCAAAAAAGTATTTAGTCAGCCACCGATTGCGCAAGTTCCCCCACCTAAAATGATGACAGAGGTCAGTAATTTGCACCAGAGGTACACTTCAACTGTGAGAGACAGAATGTGAAAAAAAAAAAATCCATGAATCCACATGGTAGGATTTGTAAAGAATTTATTCGTAAATCAGGGTGGAAAATAAGTATTTGGTCAATAACAAAAATACAACTCAATACTTTGTAACATAACCTTTGTTGGCAATAACAGAGGTCAAACGTTTACTATAGGTCTTTACCAGGTTTGCACACACAGTAGCTGGTATTTTGGCCCATTCCTCCATGCAGATCTTCTCGAGAGCAGTGATGTTTTGGGGCTGTCGCCGAGCAACACGGACTTTCAACTCCCGCCACAGATTTTCTACGGGGTTGAGGTCTGGAGACTGGCTAGGCCACTCCAGGACTTTCAAATGCTTCTTACGGAGCCACTCCTTTGTTGCCCGGGCGGTGTGTTTTGGATCATTGTCATGTTGGAAGACCCAGCCTCGTTTCATCTTCAAAGTTCTCACTGATGGAAGGAGGTTTTGGCTGAAAATCTCACGATACATGGCCCCATTCATTCTGTCCTTAACACGGATCAGTCGTCCTGTCCCCTTGGCAGAAAAACAGCCCCATAGCATGATGTTTCCACCCCCATGCTTCACAGTAGGTATGGTGTTCTTGGGATGCAACTCAGTATTCTTCTTCCTCCAAACACGACGAGTTGAGTTTATACCAAAAAGTTCTACTTTGGTTTCATCTGACCACATGACATTCTCCCAATCCTCTGCTGTATCATCCATGTGCTCTCTGGCAAACTTCAGACGGGCCTGGACATGCACTGGCTTCAGCAGCGGAACACGTCTGGCACTGCGGGATTTGATTCCCTGCCGTTGTAGTGTGTTACTGATGGTGACCTTTGTTACTTTGGTCCCAGCTCTCTGCAGGTCATTCACCAGGTCCCCCCGTGTGGTTCTGGGATCTTTGCTCACCGTTCTCATGATCATTTTGACCCCACGGGATGAGATCTTGCGTGGAGCCCCAGATCGAGGGAGATTATCAGTGGTCTTGTATGTCTTCCATTTTCTGATGATTGCTCCCACAGTTGATTTTTTCACACCAAGCTGCTTGCCTATTGTAGATTCACTCTTCCCAGTCTGGTGCAGGTCTACAATACTTTTCCTGGTGTCCTTCGAAAGCTCTTTGGTCTTGGCCATGACGGCGTTTGGAGTCTGACTGTTTGAGGCTGTGGACAGGTGTCTTTTTTACAGATGATGAGTTCAAACAGGTGCCATTCATACAGGTAACGAGTGGGGGACAGAAAAGCTTCTTACAGAAGACGTTACAGGTCTGTGAGAGCCAGAGATTTTCCTTGTTTGAGGTGACCAAATACTTATTTTCCACCCTGATTTACGAATAAATTCTTTACAAATCCTACCATGTGAATTCATGGATTTTTTTTTTCACATTCTGTCTCTCACAGTTGAAGTGTACCTCTGGTGCAAATTACTGACCTCTGTCATCATTTTAAGTGGGGGAACTTGCACAATCGGTGGCTGACTAAATACTTTTTTGCCCCACTGTAAGTTTACCGCTGTTATGTTTGTGGAGCTAGCAGATCATTAGCTTAAGTTTGCTTCAGTCTTAAAGCAGTTACAAACAACTAGTCTGGCTCACAGCAGAGCTCAAAAATATGCCTGCAAGCAGCTCTAAACCTCTGAAAATGACATGCTGTGGTTTTATCTGGAGTTATGTGCTATATTTTCTTCACTCTATGTCTACTGACATCCTGGAGCTAGTTACCTCTATGAAGTTGCCAGGCAACCGACAGAAATACTAGGAAATCTTGTCATTACAGTGTAGTTGCCAAGCAATAATAGTTACATGTAACCCCCCACAAAAGGTAAATTTTTGTTTTCACAAATCTGTTTAAGTTAAATATAAATTGGAACACAATCCAGAGTGAATGTTAAGATGCTAAAAGTGATCATTCAGGTTTAGTGTGTCGCCGTGACATCACCCACACGTTTGTAATGGTGTGTTTTTGAAGCCTCAAACCATCATCATTTTAACCACTGCCATCTTTTTTTGTAATGTACAGTAGAAATAACTGAATCTGGACAAAGGGGTGGATTGTCAAATTATCAGATAACGTTAGCATGCTTGGTTAACAAGGCAGATATGTAGACTCTATGTGTGCATGGGCAGACACAGACAGCTGCAAATATTTGTTCAAATATAAAGTAAAGATGAATGTACCAAAAATAGAGTGCTGTCACCTCATACCAAAGGCCTTTCTGTGTAGAATTTGTTCTCTCCGTGTCTCCTTCCTTCAGGTAATCTGACTTTTTCCTACACTTCAAAGGCGTGTTGTAAGATTCAATGGTTTCTAAACTCCCTAGATGGATGGATTCTCCAAAAGTTAAAAGGTTCAGTTTTGTGGCTCCAGTAAGCTTGAGGCAAAGTCTAGAAAGTCAATAACATTCAGCAATTTCAAGTGACGACAGACTGGCGATGCAAAGTGGGTAGGTCCCGAGTTACACTATTCTCAACAGGAAGGAATGTGATCAATGAGAGTGAAAGGTGCAATTGACTGATACATTACAGTGGTGTAAATAAATACGTCTGAGGGAATCACTTCCTCTGTGGACGCCCCTTAAGAGAGATATCCTGGCTATAACTGCCTATGTCAGCATCTGTTTGTCAGTCAAAGTGTCAATGAATATAATAATGCAAACCTTAAATAGGTGAGTTAGTTAAAAGCAAATAAATTTAAATACCTGGGATCATCCAAGACAGTGGACAGTGCAGTGCAGTGACAAAGAGAGGACAGGTGAAGCAGGTGGAGACAAGTGTTAGCAATTATTGTAGACTGAAGGATAGCATCAAGAGTGAAAAGGAACGTTTATAAGATGGTTATACATGGTTTAGAGAAAGTGGCACTAACAAAAAGAGTAGGAAGAGGTGAAGACGGTAAGAATTTCATCGGGAGTGACCAAGAGGGACAGCATTAGAAAAAAGTTCATCAGCGAGATAGCTCAGGTTGAGCAGCTTGGAGACAAAGTTGGAAAGGAAAGGCTTAGATTGTTTGAACACTTGCAGAGGATATATTGGACAAAAGGTGTTGAATATGGAGCTACCAAGCAGGAGGAAAACATGAAGACCACAGAGAACACATGTACAGGGGTGGTGTGACAGATGAGAATGCTAAGGATAGAAAGATGGAGACAGTTGATCCTCTGTGGCATCCCCTAAAGGGAGTCGCTGAAAGAAGAAGTATTCAAAAAGAAAAACAAAATAAGGTAGTAGAGTTAACAATAGAAAAAAAATAGATGTAGAGACCTTTTTGTACCAAATAATGACTACATTTTAACACTGGTGTCTTTGTAGATTGCTCACTTTTACACTCAGCCTCAAGTGGCCGTTTGAGGAACTACAGTTTTTGGCACACCCATTTTGGCTTAATTTTAGAAGGTTGACACTTGCTGCAATTGCAGTGCAAAAACCTTTATTCAATTTATTCACAGAAGGTGACAGAACATAAATTTGTGCCAATGCCTGTCTTCACCTTCCTCACTGAATTGCAATAAAAACAGGTAATTTCACACCCGAGTATGTGTGTTTCAGTTTATGTTAATGCCTTCACATCTTTAGTTAACACAGAGGAGTAACGTGTGGATGAGAAATGGTGGGGGAGTCTTTTTCTCATATGCTTTCGGACACATACATGCGCATATGCAAACACAGACGCAAAACTACTGCTGCTGTTTCTTACATCTGAATCCTCTGCAGTACGTTCACACAGGCTTTATGCAAATCATGTGAGGAAATTAAATACATTCTACAGTGCTTACACATATGCATATACACGCACAGTAGAGTTGCTTACACACATACACGCACACAGACACAGACACAGACACGTGGACCCAGACAGTCTCTTATTCTTTTTATGGCAGCACCTGAGCTTGGCTTTAAGTACATATTTCATGCTACATTACCCCCTATGGCAGCAAACGAGGAGAAGAATCGAGGAGACTGAAGGAGGCAGATAGATGAGGCTCGGCAATAAAATGCAGACTTCTTCTCACCCAATGCATGTCTGCCTCAACATCCCTTCTGCCTCTTCTGTCCTTTCTGATCCATCTAATCTTTATCCCCCCGTTTCTTCTAGCTTAATATTTTTAATGGTCACTAACCTGAATAGGCCACAGACGTGTTCCTGCTGGGTCGCCATGACAAGAGTAGTGATGTTTTAATGAGCCAAGGACACAGGGCAAGAAAAGAAATTTCTCATTTGGGTCTTATTGCAAAAAAAAAAAAAAAAAATCTAGCTGTCTCACTCTCTCTTATGTTCCACTTTGAATGTTTCACATAATTTTCTCCATTTCATTGTGGATGTATCCATACACATTAACTTTTATTGTCATCATTTTATTCTTATTTTATATAATGTTACTTTGTGTTTATAATCGTTTAGCTTATGTGTTGTGGGGTTAGCTGGATTGAAGCCATGCTAATACATAAATAAATAAAATTGACATATATAGATCAATTGGCTTGTGCCTGCACTCCGACAGCTTTCAGGTGATTGGCCATGACCGGTGGCAGATCAATCAGTCTCAGATGTATTTGATTCTGTGCCAATCAAATTAGCCTGACGTGCACCTCTCCAGGAGTGTTACTAAATGGTGCACTGTAGACCACAACAACTGTAAATGGCCAGCTTGGTAGCAGAATGCAGTGAAAACACACAAATCAATATATCCAAGGGATATTGATTCTTGATTTCTTTTCTAAACGAAGTATAATATGTACAAGTCTTTAATTTTTTGTGTACATTTTCTCTGTTTAGACTTAGTTGGTTCTGAATGTTTTTTTCAGTTTCATGCAAGGCAGTAATTTTAGTTACAGTCAGTAAATGCTGTTTGATATCTATTTAATCCAACTTCATCAGGATTCACTAAGTTTCTGTCAAAATTGCACAAAGAGATGCATCACATTTCTTCTGATTTGGAAAAGAGCACTGATGCCTGTATACTCGACTCTGTTTGGGTATACAGCAACACCAGTGTTTGTTAGCTTTCAGGGAGAAGGACAAGTACTCTGTTCATACGGGTCTATTTCACTGTTCACAAAACCATTTCCTTTTTGCTCTTTTGCCATTCACTTGTTTTAAAGGTTTGTAGGGCTGTGGCCTGACTATAGGCTGCATCTGGCATACTAAAACACTCACTGTGCTTTAAGAGTAAGCAGAGTCATTAGCAGAGGCGCACAGGCAGTCATGTGATGTTCACCGTGTAAATGGTTCGGTGGTATTTTAATTGCAGCAGACTTGAGGCATGATCAGTATAACTCCTGGTGGCCCCTGGGGTCTTTATAAACAATAAAATTCATACATTTTAAATAAAATATCAAAATAAAATTTCCTTTTTCCAACTTTTCCTTAATTTGAAATAAAATAAATTTATACTCTTCAGGACATAAAAGAAGCATTTGAACTCTTAGGCTCCCACAGGGCTAATGGAACAGAAAGCACCCTAACTCTAACCCATAAAAAGTTTTACAAAAATTTAAATTAAAAAAATTAAAAAAGTAACAAGTACATTTATTATGTTTATGCATTCAGAATACTGGACGATGGCTGGATGGATGGACTACCAACATTACAGCTGTTGCATTTGTGCAGTATTTTCTGTTACGGTAGAAACTGTAGATAAAATGGTATAAAAAGATTGTTTTTTTGTTTTTTTATCAAACCTAGCAATTAATTGAAACATGAAAAAATATGGATACAAGCAAAGTCAAATAATGCATAGTCTTTTAGGTTATTCTGGTTAATGAAGAAGCAGCCAGAGAAACTGGACCCCATCTTCAGCTGAATAGATGGCTCAGTCTTTCTTACTCACAGAATTGTGAAGGTGATACGCGTGACTTCTCGGCCTTTCTCATAAAACATTTAACAAGGATATAAGCTTGAACCTCAGTAACCTATACAGTGAACTCTCTGTGTTGGATGAAGCCCATAAAATACTTCTAGAATCGTCCGTATGCACATGAACCTTCACACACCCACACATACTATACATATATTGAGAGTAGTAGTCGCCCACCCATCAATTTCTTTTCTGAACTGGATTTTCTGCTTATCCAGTTAAGGTTACATGGGGACTGACAGCGGGCCAAAGGCAGAGGACACACTAAGCAGGTCGCCAGTCCATCACGGATCAACTGACAATCAGTTTTAAAGAAGGACTAGAGGTAGCATATATTGTATAATGGTATGTTTTTAAGGTCATGTGAGAAAACTGTATTTTCCTTCTTACTGGTTATAAATACATCTGTTAATAAGTTGATGAATTGTTTTAGTGTCAACAGGGTCAGATTTCGAGCAGTTAGCACTGATTAAAGCACAGTACTGGGATACTGTTTCAGTTTTTCTCTCATTGTAATCAGTGCAGCATAGGGATGGGTATCGTTTAGGTTTTATCCGATACCGGTGCCAAACCGGTACTTTTGAAACGGTGCCGGTGCTTAAACGGTGCTCAAACCGGTGCTTAAAGAATGGAGAACACAAAATTGGTCCAAAAATCTCTCATGTTCAGCTGTTTTATTTTGTAAAAAGATAACAATGTTAGCCTTTTCTGCAGCTATGGGGCATATATGGTATCACTCTTGGCTGGAAGCAGTGCTTAAACAATGGAAAAAACACAAACTTTGTCCAAAAACCTCTCATGTTTAACTGTTTTCCACTTTTTCTTTGGTCATTTTAGCCTTTTTGGCCAGGGTGAAGGGAGTATCTGCCATCAAACAAGAAGACAGCCACATGTAGCTATGATGGTGTTTGCTAGTTCACCTTACATGCATTAATGTAATAACGTGGTTAGCCTACTCAACGTAAATTACACACGAACAACATTAAGCTACTCACGCAGAGAAGAACGGCTGCTGCTGCCATCATCATCCGTCATCATTTCTGCTACACTGGCAGGGCTAGGGGCCAGGACTCTCCTCTTCGGGTTCTTGGGGGATGTTGCTGACTCCAGGTCCGATAACAGGCACCACACCCGCAGCAGATATGCACGGTGTGAGGTCTCGCAGCAAGCTATCAAATACGGCGCATTTCTCGGCTTTTAAAAAAAACGCTATGCGTCGCCAGGTGTTTCATCAGATTTGAGGTGTTACCTCCTTTGATAGTATCACAGTATCAGCTTAAAGCACTTGTTGCAGGCTGCTGAGTTTGCATATTCTGCTGTGAAGTACAGCCAGACTTTTGACCGCTTCGCCTTGGGCATTTTAATCTGTATCTCTGCTCTAAAAGAATGTACGTACCTGGACCCGCCTACTATCCTCGGAAACGTAAAATGATTGGCTAGAATCTAAAGTGTATCACAGCTTAGGAAAAAAAAGCACCGAAATGTGCATTGCTTTTCGGTCTGGTTACTACCGTTTATGTCAGAACTGCTGCCATCATGGCACCGGATACCGGTACCCATCCCTAGTGCACACATATTGCCAACAGAAATAAGGAATATGTTATAAAGCAGTCAAAATAAGCCTGACATTAATTATGATTTACTGTTTCTTATGAAACTTAATGAATGTAGCCCCTGTATGTAGAATCTAAAAGCATTTAAAGGGTTTGGTTCCTCATACTAATTAATGTGTAATTTGTACAAATGTAAAGTAGATGGGAGAGCTTACTCGTTTTGACTTCATGTAAATTGACTATTTTGAAACAGTATAGATCGTGCAAGCATTTAGTTAGTAATCATGTAAAATAACAGAAACTGAACAATTGTAAAACTTAACAAAACTTAAATGAAAAAGTAAGGTACTTTTGGCTGGTCACTTATTCCAAAAGCATCCCCACAGTGGGTAGCTCTGTATGTTTGATTTGGTAGCTTTTTTCAATGAATGTCCATCCTAAAGCAACCCCCAGGGGATTTGTAGCTACACCACGTTAATAAATATGTTATAAATACAAGAACTTTTACTTCACATGTCAAGGGCGAATGCTGATTATTTTTTGGAAGTCATAGCCAGTAAACACATTACATAAAACATGCCATTAGAGTTTGAAATATTACTTTTTGATGTTTCATGAAAATAAGAAAAAAAGAAAACAAAGAAAAGAAGAGTAGCGCTACTAAATCTAGTAACAGCCTAAAGTTTTTGCAAAAGTCGGTGTGTGCAGTGAGTTATACTTGCTTCCAGACTTAGACAAGCACCTCTTGTTTGTCACAGGTTTGTTACACGATTAGAATACTAAAGTCTAAATAAATGAACATGAGTGAACCGGCCAGGTCACAGGCCAAACACAATTAATGCTATTTCTTTTAGGCAGAAAAACACAAGGAAGAGAAACAGCAGGGAGCTGGTCATTCTAAAAATAACAAATTGACATTCATCATCATAACAGCTGTGATAAAAAATGTTGCACGCTGGTTGGTGCAAACAACTGGAGATGTGTCCAAATGATTGTATCTAAGGGTGGGGCGAAGGAGGAGCAATCCAGGGGTGAAATTCAGGGTGAAGGACAAGTACAGGCGTCAATTGAGGCAACAGGCTACACAGAATAATTAGATTGCAAAATAGACACGTGGGAGTCTGTGCAATGACCTTGAGCCTTAACAATGTAGATATATTTTACAGTGACATTTTTAAACATGCACACTGCTTCAGTCCAGTACAGTTACATTTAAATTGCTGGAGACAGTCTGTGCAGGAAAAACTAAATTAGGTTTAGGTTTATTTGCTTTTAATTGTGAGAACTGATCCTGATTTAATTGTATGGGTAAGTAGAGCATGGAGTTACAATCAGGCAAGACAGTGAGGCTGAAATAGTGGTACTGGAATGAACACTCAGTTTGAGCTATTTGTATATTTGTTTCTCCTTAGTTGTAGTTGCAGCCGGATTTTCAACATTCATACTCTTTTAGGATCTTCATCAATCTTATCACTTGTTATAGAAGTTCAGAAGTTCTTACCAGCATTAATTAAAATCCTTCCTTCTAACTGAAATCCTTAATCCAGGTTACTTAAAAACACTATGATTCATGTCTAGAAAGCAAAGCAGTAGGAATGCGTTGATTAAACAGTCATATACAGTCTGATGCAAACATCCACAAGAGTATTGCATGTACTAACTCTGAAAAGTACTGGAGAGAATTTCATGCGAACTGTTTTAGTTAAATTTTAATCATTTGTTTTTTAATATAAAATGAAATTATTTCTATCTCACATATGTTTCTGTTGCAGAATTGGACTGTTAGGAAATGTTTAGAATTCATTCATGTACAGTACATTAGCAAACGAATCACAAGATTATATTGCTTGGCTATTCCAGACTGTACACTTTTTCTGGTGTCCCTGTAGCTTTTGTTCTCACAATTGAAAAGGGAATTGTCTTTGGACTGTCGGTGTGCTATGACCACTAAAGTAATTATTTGAACAGGTCAGCCTTGGTGCTAGAGAAGAAAAACAGCCTGAAAATACAGACAAATTTAGCTGATGAAGCCCTGACGAAGTGTGGGTTAAAGCTCATTAACTTTTGTGAACAAGTGCCAAGGCCTTGTCTCATGGTCAAAAGACAAGATTCATATGACTTTGGGACATGCTGTACTCATTTGTCTTGTGGCAAATATATCTGTGTGTATTGATGTGCACTTTTTGGCAACTGTTGTTGTGACTTGGTGCTATATAAATAAAATTGAACTGAACTGAATTGAATTGATGTCTGATGTATTAGATAAATGATAATGGATAATTAAACTGCAGAATGCTCATCAACTATCATATACAGGATATAAATATGAAAACATACTGCCTCCATTCCTTAAAATTAAAGTTATGTACCACTCTTTTTTAACAGTCCCATAGGAAAGATAAAATAGTTTGTTCTATAGACCCTATTTATTCATCTATTCATTTATTTGATTTAACCAAATGAGGAGTGCCCTCAAAATATTTGGTTACTAGAGTAGCCCTGGTTCTCTGAAAACTGACTGGTAACACTAGGGGGCACTTTCCACGTGAGCTTAACAGAGAACCTAATAGAACAGAAAGGACAACATTGCAAATAGCTCACAAAAGTATAACATAAGTACTGCATTAGCCTTGTCATTTTTTTATGAGTTAAATGTTCAACATTCAAAGAAAATATAAGCCTACAAAAACAAAATGAAAAATAAATAATAGGTTCTAGCATGTCAGATTGGGACTGCTACTGTACAGTCCTTTTGTCTGTAATAAAAACAAATGTTTTAGTTTTAGTTTCTTTTGCTTTCAAACTAAACACCTGAGCATGATGAAACAGCTGACCTGACATGCACGTCTGTATTTTCTCTCTGTCCTAAACGCCCGTTCTCTTCCATTTTACACATGCTAATGATTTGTAGATACAGGGCTTGTTATAGAGATGCTGTTTTGTGTGTGTGAGAGTGACTGCACTCTAATGATTAGTAAAGATCTTCACCTGCATAACTAGCTTTTTGATGTCTGCTGTTCATCTGCTTTCTTCACCACATATTTGTTTCTGTCATGGAGAAGGCATACCGCTCATTCACTGTGTCTCCTTTTCTTGTCTTTTCTTTTGCCAACCTGTCTGCCCCTTCACTGCATCTATATATAATCATTCTCTTTGACTGTCTCTCCTGTCTCTTTCCCACAATTCATGTGTTTATCACTGTTCCTCTTCTTTTTTCGTGTCCCTGCTTCACCTTCTTGCTGCCATTTCAGTTTCGCTCAATCTGTCCTTCCTAATCATTCTCATTCCTCACTCTATGTCTCCGTCTCAGGAAAAGACCCAACCCTCTCTTCTTCCAGAAGCAAGTCATTAACTTCTGTCCCAGGTTTGTGAAAGATTTTGTGCAGTAATGGTGTTCTGTTCTGTGTGTCTGAATCAGCTGCAAAGATGTGTAAAATAATTACTACTGAAATATCCATCCCGCTGTTGACTTCTTTGAGAAATAGCATTAGTTCCCCCTTTTGTTTCAGATTTATTCTGAAGTCACTTCTAATATAGTTAAAAATCACATGTTCTTTGTGTCCTGTACAATTTAGTATATCCATCTTCTCATATCTTCTTTCAACAGTAATGAGTATGAAATGATGCAAGTTTCATATAGTCATATTTTGAAAAGTTGATGATACGCCATTGTAAAGATTCTCCTGCCTGCTTTGAAGATGAAAAAAAAAATCTATTGATCTCTTTTTGCTGTAGATTCAGGCCTAGCTATAAAATGATAAAATCTGATTAAATAGCAGCCTAATAGTGAAGTTAAACATTACCCAAAAATGACAGACAACCAACAAAAGATGCATAACATTTTAGCTTCAGATGTGCCTGTGTGAAAAATAGAAGAAGAAAACCAAAACTTGCATGCATGGCTGCTAAAAGTGATATATCTTTGCTGACCGACCACTGTAGCACAGGTAATTGCATCTGTGATTTAAGGTGTGGGAGAAGCAGGTGTAGAATTTGTGGCACTGTTGTAGGCATGGCAATTATTTCTATTCATAGCAGACATTGTTAGCGTGGTGGAGTTAGGGTTGCCAACACTATCTGACAGAAATCCAAGAGATTTTAGTGGGGGGGGGGGGGGAGCTGTTTGTGTATACATAACTGTTTCATTATATCAGACAAAAAGACAGAGAAGGCAAGCGTTAGAGTTTAGACACTGAAATTTAAGAAACCTCTGTAGTGTTATGACACTGAAACCACAGAGAGCAAGAATTAAACATGCTCTTTACAGTTTAGCTACACAGAACCACAAAACAAGTAAAAAAAATAAAATATCCCAAGAAGTCTTTGGCTTTCCAGACATGTGCAATGTTTTACATAGTCCACCATCAGGACTTAATTGGCAGTCTGTAGTCAGTCAAATTAATTCATTGGCAGATGTGCTCATTTACATCATCTGTGTTTGTAAATAAAACATGTGTTGAAGCAAAACCTTCCAGCCCTAATGATAATTTGTGGTAGATTTATTATATCAAACCCTGAAACCCTTCCAGCCTTTCCCATCAAGTTCTTCCCAGCTCAGGGGTTCTGTTGGGGCAGAAAATTTAACAGCGCTGAATCCAATTACAGGATACATATTATCTAAGGAGTGCTTACTTTACAGGTAAAATTGGTGAAATGTTGTTAAAACAAAGGTTAAAAGTGATTAAAAAATCATTTTGACGGTGTCAAATATCTTCTTGTAGTGTTTCTTACTACAGTAAAACAGAAAAAAAAGGTGCATGTTAATTTTTTTTAAATCTGTTGACACAGTGTTTGTGTGTGACAGGTCTGGAGTGTCACCTGTTTTACTGTTACAACAGGATGCCAAAAGGTTGTCAGTCATAAGCATTTCCTGCTTTGTTATCTAATTTACTCCAGTTGGGATAATTTATAAGTGAACAAAGGATCAAGTTGTGTTCAAACTAGTAAACAAAAATTGAAACTTATCAGCAAAAAGTTACTTGGGCCATAGATCAATTGAATAGTAGAGTAATTTTCTCATAGGGTTTTATACAATTCAACACTTTTCACATTGGCTTTACTTCCAAGGCCCTGAGGCAACATCCATTTTTTATAAACAATCTGTGCTCCCAAATTCGCAATGCAAGGCTGTTTTAAACAATTTTTCTGTCCATTGATTAGTTCTATCTATTTACATTTTCAGCTAATGCTATTAAATAGAACTGGGATTCTCATGTTTTTTTTTCAATTATACATATGACTCACTAATCAGTAGTTCAACTTTTTTTTCTCAATTTTCCCAAACTCTAGGTATCTGACCTCAAATTTAAAAAAGTGATGATATGGAGCTAGTTAGCGTTCCTCCTTCCATCAATAGACTGCACTGACTCTGTGCAACTCAGCAGAACATACTGGAATGCAACTTTTCAACCTTATATCCTTCATGTCATTCTACTTACCTTTATTATTTTTCTTTCAAGAATATTTTTTTCCTGTCAGTTCAACTGGGTATTAATTATGTCTGCTGTTGTAAATTCAGTCTATTCACCAAAGGATCAGGGCTTAGAGGCACAGTTGTACTGAAGGCCGTTCAGTTGAGACTGCAGCAAAATGAAGAATGGGCTCTACTCTCCAGAATCTTTCCTACTCAAGTTTTTTAATAAGAGTTGCAGAGAAGATCGAGCTGGATAGTCAAACTCTTAACTGTCTGTCTTCCCTGTCCTTTCAGTCTATTTGTCCTCTGTGGCACACTCAGCCCCATGCTTTGATTCTCTAAAATTTCCACCATTACAACCCTTTATTATCCTGGTTAATCCCTCTTGCACATGTCCGGTGTAGACTGTAAGATGGAATTGAACAGATCTGTTCACCGACTCTCTTCTCTTCTCCTGTGTCGTTCTTTTCATGCCCTTTGAAAGAGCAGAATTAGCTTTTCCCTGTAGCAGCAATGAGGCTGGCTCTTGTCCCTTTCAGTCTCTCTTTCTGCTGTCAAATAACCCACTTTGCTGCTCAGCACTGATATGATTACGCTTCTTTTTCAGCTGGATTTAACACTGAAGTCAGGGTACGCCGCTCTTGTAATACCGTGAAAGAAATTCTGGAAACACTGGACAGTCATGTTTCCTGTTCAATGCGGACGGTGAAAGAAAAGAAAAAGACAAAAGTAGGATAAAAGACAAAATTAAAAGTGACAACTGGGGGCTATGCATTAAGGAGAAGCAGAAATAAAATAACATGGATTTGTTAAAAAGGATGTGAAAGACACGAGGCAGCAGCTAGCTGGATGAAATTATCAATAAGTGGCTATTTTCACTCAGTGAAAACTTTAAGTGCTTTTTTTTAGCTACTTCAGCAAACTGAGAAAGAATGAAACCAGAGTGAAAAACGACATAACACCCTTATAAGAAATGGGTAGACAGCTAGTTAGAGGCTAAAAGAGACAAGAAGTAGACTAAGAAACACTGGCCTACTTTAGTATACTTCAGCAATAGTTTAGCTAAAAGTACTTTATTTTAGCAAAGTAAAATATATTTGTGAAGTTAACTTTATATAACCCAAGCCTACACACTGCTAGTCTAATTAAGAACCATTTTCTCATGAGAAAATTAATTGCTCTTTGAACGGCACTCTTATTCACATGAACATCAATTGCTTGCAACTTGCAAGGTTATCTTCATGGTGCATTATAGTGAGAAATGAGGTGAGAAATAGGATTGGATGCTTTCCTTTGTTGTTGCTTTTTTTTCCCCAAGTCCTTGCGTTTCTATGTGTTGGCATGGCACACTGGTACATATCTCTTCTAAAATGACTCGAATGCCAGCAGAGTATGGATTAGGGATTTTCCGAAGCCAAATTTCCAAAGCCAACTTTTTTATGATATTATGTTGTTTTGTTAACACTGACAGCATTTCAAGTGCATTTTATGATTTTCAAGTTCAGCTCGGGGGTTTGTGTGCCCATGAATGTGTAGTAACACAGACAACTTACATAAGATAAAGTTTTCTCCGATCTTGTTCTCCAGCAAACTGCTGTCTGGAGTGCAGCTGCACGAGCTTTCAGCAGATGAGCTCTATGTTTGTATCAATGTGCAGTTTTTGTGTGCTGGCATGTATAGGAATGCATATGTGCTCATGCAGCTGTGACCCCTCCATCAAACTCATTTGTACTTGATGCCTTTAAAACACAGGTTTGATTTTTGAGTAGGGATGTCTTGACACACCCCCGCTGAGCTTGCTGACAGAAGTCTCTCATGTCCCAGCTTACCTTGTGACATCGACGCGACACGCAGACACATACAAATGTAGACACAAGCGCACACATACGTATCTCTGCAGCTGTGTTTATACTTAACTTGGAAAGCATGCCATATACTGGATGAACTATGAATATATCTGAAACCGGTCATTTTGCAGCCTGCATCATTTTATCTGATTGCCAGCCTGGTTGGTCTCCCTTTTTCACACTCAGTTCTTTTTTTCACTGTTTTTTTTACTTCCATTTTTAATCATACATTGCTTCTCTTTTCCGTTATTTTCCCTCCACCCTCGTTCTCCGTGCAGCCACAAACAGGAAGAAAAGAGGTCAGTTATGTATTAACAAGACAAAACTGTGTTCTTTTGTTTTTTCTTCTTTTCTCACTGTCTGCCTCTTATGGTATTAACCGTTTGTGCTACTCATAACTGCTCCTACTCGGTACCCGTTCTCCGTACATGGATGCAGCCACATAACTACCAATACTATGTTGGACTTCAGACAACATTGCAAGCCTGGAAATGACATCGCCAATGACACTAGCAAATGACATTGCCATACTGGTATCTGAAACAAATTCAAGTGAAATTTCTTCTGTGGTACTGGTAAATGTAAGTTCTGAAGTTATCCCTGATTGTTATCAAACTAATGTCTATCTGGGTCTATTTAGGGAAATTAACCTTACCTTAACCTTACCTTAACCTGTCTTATTTTTAGAACAGTAACATTGGCTAATTTTTGTTTATTATGGAGAAACACTGCACTAAATAACTCAATATTTATGAATTTCATAGTGATTTGTAAAGTAAACCCTGATGCCCAAACATGCACAAGGTGAATATATAAGGGAACACACACACACACACTTCACCTTGGGAGCCTACCTAAGCGGAGGTGTGCTGTGACCCTGTGTTCTAGCAGATGGTGCTTGTGGGCAATACCAGCAATAACCATAGCAATGCTATCTCTGTTTCTCTCTCTCTTTCATTTTCTTTTCTTTTCTTTTCTCTCTAAAGTGATTACCTTTTTCAGTACTATGAATAATGTAGAATAAAATGCTTAAACGCTCTCATACAGCATATTTGTGTCTGTTTGAGTGCATTTCTTATGGTAAATTTGCAACATAAGCATTTATTTGATTACTTGGCAAATCTCATTACTCCTCAATGAATTTAATGCAAGGCATAGCATGTGTATTTAATTTAAGTGTGATAGACTTGCATGTTCTCAGAATTGCAATTTCCTTTTAAAAAAAGCAGATGTGAATTTGTCTGCCTGTGAACGGTAGACATTGTGGACGATGGATTTATGCCCAGACTGTTTACTGATGTAAGAATGGAGCAGAAGGACGTACAGGAAGAAGCAAAGAAAACTAATGAGCAAGAAACAACACCCGGCCTTTATCATGGGATACTGGGGGAGATAAAGGATGATATTTTGGCTCAAAGCAAGAACAATATATATTTTTTCCCATAATCTCCTGAATATATATAATATATACGTGTTTCGAGAGTATGAATATCTGTGTGTTTCTGCCAGAGAGAGAGAAAGACAGAGAGAGGGAGACAGCACTATAATAGCAGAATAGAAATACCAGAGTATGCTTTATCACTTACCTAATTATGTGAGTTTGCAAAACTAATCTACTACTCTATTAAAACAAGAGACCCTACAGCTCAGGGTTAAACAAAAGCAAATTACATTACCCTGTCACACACACACACTTCACTTTTCCTTTACACTGCGCCATTCTGTCAGCCAGACTTGTTCCCATTCACCCATATCTCCTCTGAGATTTTAGAAGAGCAGTCATGCATAGAGTTTAAGTCGGCTCCGAGACGATATGGATATGTAGTTGCTCTTTAAAAAAATCCCTTGTTTCTTTTGAACTTTACAGTTTCATTAAAAGTTGATTTGATTGAAAGTCAGAGACTTGCTTCCTTTTGTTTTTCTTGAAAGTAACGGGGAAAAAAATGCACATGGGATTGATGATATTGTACACGTTATTTTCCTATACGCATGAGTGACAGTGAGGTCCTGTTGTGGACACGTGACACAAAACATGTCAGGTATTTACATTTATAAATTCAATTTGTGATTTATCAGTGATCAATTTATTATTATTATTGTTTAATTGATTTATTGAGCCAAACTCTAATTTTATATTTCTCTTTTATCCGGTTGATCTTACATACTTTTTGCTAAATCTAATTCACTTGATTATGAACATGACATGAAGTGGTCATTCAGAGTGTTGCAACAGAAGGTTTTTTCTTATATTGATTGCAACAGATGTTGATGTAATCTGTAGCTATGATTGGCATTTAGAGTCTTTATTACTCTTTCACATCAATAAGTCTGCTTCTTTTCACAGTTAGTTTATCTGATCATGTTGCAAACGAAGGCGTTACACGTGCCTAAAAATGAAATATTTACTTATTAGGCTTAATGGTTAATTTGGACGCAAGTGATAACTTAGGAATTAGATGAAACTGATATTTTATTGCATAGATAAAATTAACCAGAAGAAAACGGCTGGAGATTAAATTAAATGCTATCTATCTCACATTTTGTCAACATGTATGCCAGTTATTTTTCATTCCTGCAAACCAGCCAAACAATCAACCAACCGACAAAAAGAGAGAATACAGAAAGAATTATTCACTAAGTGATGAAACTGAATGAAAGGTTGTAAAACAGGTTTAACAGATTATCAGTGTAAGATCCAAAAAACTTTTTTTCAAAAAGCAAGGATTCATTTCTACACTTTATATAACAACTTTAATGACCATGGGGGAAACAAATTCATAAACTGGTGTAGGAATTCCACAGTGGATCACAGTACAGTAGTATACACCACATATATCACGTTTTCATCCAACCATTTTCTTCCACTTATCTAACTCAAGGTCGCAGGGGGACTGGAACCTATCCCATCAGTCACAGGCCACCCTGGACAGGTTACCAGTCTACCATTGGGCTAACACAAAGTGACAATGATTCATGCTCAAATTCACACCCAATTTAAAATCAGCTATTAATCTAACCCCATGCATGTATTTGGACTGGGTTAAGAAGCTGGAGTAGCTGGAGACAACCCATGCATACATGGGGAGAACATGCAAACTCTACACAGCATGGCTCGCTTTAGTGCATGTGGGCTGATATATGTGAAAGTTAGTTTCACTAGTGTGATGGTATAGTGTACTGGATTGAGTAGGATATTGTATTACAAGTTCTGGGTTTGAGTCAGCCCTGAGGCTTTTTACTGCATGTCTTCCCCCTGTTGTTCACTCTCACTCTCCTTTCTACACTGTCCTCTCTCGATAAAGGCTAAAAAATAATATAATAATAATTTTAAAAAATCAGCTGAGATTCATACAATTCTCAAAAACTTTTTGTTCAACTTACACATTTTCAGTCATTTTCAATATTTGTTATTTGTTGTTGTTGAATCATAATCTACTACTTCTTCACAGAGTTTGCATTTACAGTAACCTTTCTAAAATTCTTCAACACTTCATAATTCTGCATAATCTTCCTTAGCCTTGCTCATTAGCTCATTAGTAACCTTTACTGTTTAGGTTCACTATGTAGTAATGAAGGAGAACCAAAGACAGACACAGTCTTATCTTTGCAGGAACCAGGCTTGCATTTCCTTTGGCAGTAAAACTGGTGCAAGGCATTTTAGCTTTTACCCTTAAACTTCAGCATATCCTGACAATTAATGGCCGACTATTATAATTTTATCACCTGTCTGCATGGTCACTTACCAAAACATTCACATACTTTCACAAAACCATGTTGGGTATCCTTCCGCCTTTCATCAGTGAACCAAAAGAAAAGTAGCTGTAGCAATACTGACTGAACAAGCGCCCAACTTTCAAAGTAAAATCTGAAATCTTCGAAGCACTGACTCAACCCAACTAAAAACATGTCTCCAGCTACTGTTGTCACCAGGGCAAGAAAAACTATTTTGACACCCAAATAAATAAAACAGTTTTTTTGCTAGATTCACACAACAGCACTGCATGACACAGCCCTCTCATTAGCCACCACATTGGCTGTGTAGAATCTGGTCTGTCATGCAGCAGTGCATTGCAAAATTCACTGTAATCTGCCAACATGCTGTGTTGGTCAATCAATATAACTACCACTTGTGTTATATTTGTAACGTGAACTTTATTCCGCAGTGGTTTGGCATCTAATAAGATATCATATTTCAGGTCATTTCAGTAAAAGTGGACTTCCGGGACCATAATCTAAGAAGCACTTCAGGAAAAGTGTGCCAGCACAAAAATGCAGACTCAGATCAAGTTAGTTCTGGGAATAAATTCCCTGCCAGTGTATATCAGTGCACTTATTTGCAATCCCCCTGAGTCAAACTGCAGCTGTTGACACTTGTTTAGTAAGGTTACAATTTAACTCCCCAGGTGAGGACACAATAAACTTGACAGCACTGGTTATTATGGGTCATATGGGTCATTTTGGAAGGAAATGACAGCTTATTTTGTCATTCAGGTTGGAGAACTGAGGTTGTCCTCAGTGGGGTACCAACCCCAACTATTGCTGCCACGGATGACTGAAAAATACCAACTGAGCCAGGCAGAATAACAATAGCAGTTGTAATACATCCTATACACATTTAGTAGGATGTGTATTTGAATGTTTTCACTTATGCTGGGTGCCTCTGAGTTTTTGTACCAAGGTTTTGTGTCCTCCACAAATCCTCAGATAAATATTCTAAGAAAGCTAGTGCCCGGGAGCAAATTTATCTAAGGTCAGCCTACTTATCCACATTTCAACAGTGGTCATTTTGTGCCTGAATGCTTACCCTCATATCAGTTAACCTCCATATGAGAGTAGCCATTTTGTGTCTGATAGCAACAAAGATTCAGTCCGTGTGGGCCAGAGAACAGTTGGTACTACATAATTATTACAACTATGAAATGGTATGGTGAGACAATAATTGCTGTTCTGACCAAAGTCTGTAACGGAGGTGTGTCTGTGTGCATATGTGCCCATATTTTACAAGCTGAGAAGGGTTCACCTGTCCCTGGAACATACAGCACAGATTCAAATCCTGAATGATAGCCTGAGAAGCTGAGAACCTGATAATTGTCTACATTTTATAGATATAAGTGTGACAAAATTATAATTACTTTATACAGACTAGAACCAACATTTAGGAATTAAATGTTAATTTGAAGAAACGGAAGAAAGATGACATATACTTGCTGTGACCTGCATAAATGAATCTTTCCGCTTCTATATACTTGCTGCTGAATTAAATATTTGCTGAATGAACTGTGCACAGGGTATAATTAAATTACTAACATCGGATATGCAACACTGAGCTCTGACATGAAAACACACAGAAACAGGAGGGTTTGCAATATAAACCATGGTTCATGGATTGATTGATTATAGCACACACCCATCCATCCTTTACATTACACAATGTGCAGGGAGCATCACAAATAAAACAAACCCGGAAAATAACCATACTATATGTCAATCATGTTCAGTGGGTAGAACGGTTGCCTATATATATATATATATATATCGCTTCATAAATGTCTTCATATATATATAAAGACAAAAATGACAAGTAGCAGCTGAGTGACAAAAAAGACACCAAGGAGGAAACATATTGGATAAAGAGGAGGTAGCATCTGGCAAAATAACAGGGGGTTTGGACCACACACAAAGTCCAAGCACAGATGAATGCTCATGTTGGCACCTGATTTTAAAATTTGTATATGAAGTTATATAGGTACAACAAAAATGGGGCAAAGCAACCCTAAACATGCTGTGGACAGGCACGCATGCATGCTAATATGCATATTTTTAAACCTGCCACAACACATTGGCATCTGTGAAACTGCCATTTCCACTGGGGTCACTCGACCCTTCAACCTCTACCTCCTGAGTCTAGTTGGCATTTTCACAATAAAAGGCAGAAAGCATGAAAAGAGAGTGAGAGGGCTTTTGACTGTCAGCTAAAAACTCAGAGTTGGAGGGTGGACAAACAGTTCATGTCACTGCTGTGCGAGTTCTTTTTTTTTATTATGCTGCAGTGAAGAAATTTTTAAAAATATCAATAAATGTCTGTTACAGCCAGTGGCTTGCCGGACAAGCTAACAAAATGCTGATTAAGCTTACTGATGCCAGGTACATTTTGCAGCTGCAGTTAAAACTGGTATTTGTGGTTACATCTATGTGTTTGTATACTAGTAGTGTTTACATCAACCAGAGTTGACGACAGGAACTGTAAGACAGTTATTTTGCATTAGGAGGAATTGGAAAAAAAAGTCATGGCTAGAGAGACTGCTGATGTGATTTAGCTTTTCCTCATCAAAAAACGTGTCAGCATGTCATGGTCCTGGCAGATGTTGCTTCTCTCTCCCTCTTGCGCTTGTTTTTTATCTTTCTGTCTCTGTCTCTTTCACTTTTTTATCTTTTTTTCAGTTGGCATTTGGGAGAGGCTCTGGCTCTGGTTTACAGTGGGTGAGGCTGCTCCTGCCTCATGGGTCCAGTGGGTACACCTGTTCCTCTCTACTCATTACTTCTCTGGATTTAAGGACCGGCTGGAACCTCCATTCTCCTCCAGATTGTTGACGCCTGTGTGGGAGTAATCAGGCTCAGTTACTATGATCTCATCACTCTTTTGCAGTTCCCTGACTGTTCTCTCAGCCTATCTCCTAGTTATTCTTCTGGCTTGATTCCTGGCTGGACCCTGCAAACAAAGAAATCTTTTACTTACTTGCCTGTCCACTCTTCACCAATCTCACCCTCTGGAAATCCTTGCGTGTCTCCCCCATCAGCAGCTACATGAAGAGATTCAAGTAAGAACACAAATCTGCTCTCAAATTGTATAACAGCGGCAAATCACATTAGTTCTTTACTAACCTGTCCTCTCCACTCTTGCAGTCCTCTGGTGAAATGCTGCACAGTCCCTGAAAAGACACTCTTACAACAGTAATACTTGCCTGCCTCAAAGCTCTTGTGTTCGAGTTCCTTGCGGCAGATAATAAAATTTGCAAACCTGCCTTTGTCTCTGGGGTCTTTCAGCTGAATTGAATAACCCAACATGTGTCCTTTTGCTGCCTAGATACTTACACTTAAAGTATGTTTACCTGCAAATGTACACTGCTTCTCCACTGGCAGGGGCATTAATACAATATTTATATGTTCTCAATAAATAAACACTTGCTATATTCTATTTGATTAACTTTCATACAAAAAAGTTGTTTTTCACCCTCAAGTTGTGTGTGTGTGTGTGTGTGTGTGTGTGTGTGTGTGTGTGTGTGTGTGTGTGTGTGTGTGTGTGTGTGTGTAAACACTGCTAACCCTCTTTGACATTATTCTTCCTCACATAAATAAAGAATCAGTGCATGTATATGACTTACTATTGACAGGATGCATTATTAAACAGTCTGGTGGTCAAAGACACAATTTCCTTATTTTGTCTGCTGTTATTTCCCAGCTTTATTGTTGGTGAATGTGGGGTGCAGCATGAATATTGACAGTGAGCAGCATTATTTTTTTTATCTGACCTTCATTAATATGGAATAATATACATAGTAGTAAGTGCAGCTGCATTTGGAAGTCAGAGATTAATAGGCATCACTCTGCATCACTGTAATGCTTCCTGTACTCTTAATGCAGCACTTCATTATATGTTTATTTATTTGTTCTGCAAAGCAAACAAATTTAAAAAAAAATGTGTTCTGTTCTAATCATTACAGACAAAAATACAGAGAAATTGGAAATGTGATCATGTGAAGTAAAAAAAAAAAATTGCATGTATAAACACATGACTTTCATACCTACATTGTTTGCGAAGTGTGAGAGAAAACATTTAAAGCATATGCTGTTGGTCCCATACTTAAAAATCCAATACAACATGTTGATTTTGGCCTTTATCATATCCTAGACCTGCACAGTCACAATGCATACTTTATTTTGAAGAGAAATTGACTTTTATTTCTGTACAATGTATTTCTGCAACATAAAGGTCAACTAAGAATGACTGGAGTAACATAGTAAAATGATAGACAAAGACAAAACAGAGAATTACTCATTCTTTAAGCTTATGAGCTGATCGATTTAGAAAATCTGGCAGAAATGAATGCTCTGTGTAAACCAGTGATATAATTCCTGCGACTTTTTGTTTTCTTTTTCCATTTTTGAACCTGTACTGATAATTTATGAGAACATATACGCATAGACGAACAACTATTCCTGCTTTTGTCATGTTTACTCTATTTGAGAAAAATCCCGTCTTTAATAACAAACTGCTCTTTCATATTGCTCAGGTAAGTCAATAACTTGAACTTATTAGAGAAAGTCAAATATACACAATATATATCTGGCAGATATCAAAATATATTATCAGTGTTGGAGGAAATTAATGATTACAGCCCTGATAAGGTAACTAGTATCTGTGATAGTGTGCACCTCTAAAATAACCTCGGCAGTCCTGTGTGTTGCAAAACATGTTTGTGCGCTTGTAGTTGAATACATTTGCATGCTAATACCTCTACAAAATGACACGTGTGTGAGTGTGTGTCTGTAATGTGTTTGTGAATGTGTCATACCCTCTTCCACTCATTATAGTAGGACATACCCATGTGTGGCATTTACCTCTAACCTCTGCTCCGCAGCAGGCACAATTACTGAAAGGCCAGACTTTTCAGCTAATGTCCATCATATTGACTCTCTCTTCTCTCTCAGTTCTTATATCTATATTCATTTTCTCTTCGTCAGACTTGGTAGTGTTGCTAATCTGAAGTTAAAAGAAGAAAAAAAGTGTGGAGTTAATTTGACATGTAGTTAAAAAGGTGAAGATCAATCTTTCTAGGACTCTCGTTAATGAACCGCGGCTGTTTTATGTCATTTAATTTCTGTTTCTTATTTCTAATGCATCTTCCCTGCACTTCAAATCAAAGACCAAGCAAAGTCTCCAAATCCGGTGAACAAGATAAAAAGAGAAAGATGGAGCAAAAGAGCAAAGGATGGAAAAAAGAACATAAAGACAGAACGAAAAGGGAAACCTGATTAGGGGCAGTCACAGGCCACCCTCCTGTCCCTCTACCTGCCTTCTTCTCCGCGTCCCCCACCCCTCCTACTCCCTCCATCCCCTCTCCTTCTTCGTCTGCAGGTAACAGAGCTCTTTTCCGGAGAGGATGGGATGAAGAGATTAAGAGAAAATTACACCGAGTCCTTCTCTTTGACAAGACAAGGGAAGTGGAGAGTTGAAACTTCTAACAACTTTTGAGAAGTCAGGGTCAGAGGTCAGAAAGAAAGGCTGAAGAAGAGAAGGACAGACGGATGCACACAGAGAGAAAGGGATAGAATAAGCCGTCTGGGATTTGAGGTCGTAGTAAATGAAGGAAGGAAGACAGAGAGGAGTGAATTAGAGAAGACAGAGAATCTCTACGTTGACCCTTATTGTGGTGGCAGAAATAAATTGTGATCTAAAGGTCATGAGACTGAGGACCAGCATTTCATAGACACAAGAAAGTCCGTCTTTCCATTATTATTACTATTTTACTAGGATACCACTGGTATTACTACGACTGCTACTACTGCTATAATAATAATAATACAAATTTAATTAAAACAGGGTTAAAGAAGGATGTGTCAAATGTGTCAAATATGGCATTTTTGTCTCAGAATAATGAACTTTGTCAAATCCTTGTCAAGCTATAAAAGACAAAAACCATTCTAACACACTATTAGATGTTCTTTGTTTGCATGTTCATTTTGTTACATTGTGATCAGGCACTTTTTTTCTCTGCCATCAGTTTTCTAATTTGTGACTCAATTAATAAACGCAGGAGAGTAATTTTATCATAATAATTAGTCAAAAGGATGTGAATTAAGGCCTCTGTTGATGAAGAAATTGGAGAAACGATTCTTTGTGATTACAGGTGGTGCGAAATATCAACACAACAATATATCATGCGAGCTTCCTTTTGCAACACATTATTGGTAAACTGGCACCAGTTATTGATAGAATATTTATCTAAACATGCAGGCACTTTAAATGGATTCCCCCACGAATATCATTTATCCAGAATCACTACCTCATGACTCATGGTGGCGTATATCAAATCAGTTAGGGTGGTGAAAGGAAGTTAACTAACTTGGAGTGAAGAAGAACAAATTCAGACATGGCACACAGCAGGGGGAAGCAAATCAGAGAACAGATTAAATGACTAAAATATTACTAAAATTGAATGAATATTTTATTTCTGCTTATTCTTCCATTATAGATATTGCATTTGCTTTGCAATTTACTGTGTATTCCTGACACACTGTGACAGTACAATTACCCTCGTAATTGAAGGTAATATACTGTAATACAGCTGAAACCAACATTCACCTATGGATTCAAACATGCAGTCAAGCGTCGAGGTAGCTGTTTTCTCTGTAAGAAAAACATGTTACAGGCATGCTAGGCCCTTATAATCATGAAAATGTCTAGCAGAATAAATTCATGATTATATTTAAAAGGTTAAAAATTATCTTTACTGCACTATCATAATGTTTTACAATGTAATTTGGACCTCTATTCAGAAATATCTTGTGAATGGATTCCACATGAGTTTAGATACTAATTTAGTAGTAGTAATCACTGATGCCAGCCTTGCAAATGTGGGGACTGTAATAGACCTTCTGTGCTAAGATTTTAGCATTCATAGTTTCTTGGCACAAATATTCATATTTGAAAATTTGAATCATTGCACTGTCATGTAGAGAACATGGCGTTATATCAGAATTAGTTTTATTGATTGATAATATGATGGGTTTGCCAATGCATTTAGCCATAAGGCTTTAATTGTAGTGTTTATGTGGTGAACTGAATGCTTCCTCAGACCCTTTCTTTTTCACACTGCCAAAAATAAAACTGTCGGCAAACAACCACACACATCACCACGTGCTTTTAGTATAAACAGCCACATTGTCCTATTCTTTGTGTTCAGCATCTTCAGCATTACCATATGAATGTATTCGTATATAAAGTAGTAAGATAGTGAGTGCCAATTCACAGATTCATAACAAACGAACAAACAAAGCAAAACATTGTACTATGCAAAACCACTGAATGGCATCCTTAAGCAGAAGTGACGTGGCACAAGCAAAAATAAGCTCTAAGTAAATGCATTCCAAATTTGTGAGATTGAAGTTTGGAAAGTCAAAAAGGCCCACACAAAGGTCTCGCAAAGGCACACATCAAAATAGCTTTAAGCAAACGAGCTTTGCTGAGACTGAAACTAGGGAGGGTTGAAAGAAGTCCTTTCATGCATAACTCATCAAACCAGCACCGCTGTTCTCTTATCATTACCCAGCAACCTAATGTTATGTGATGTCATTCACAATGCAAAAAGAGCAAAGCGAAGACAGTGGGCTTACATTTATTAATATTTATGCATTTTAGGACCTTGAAAGATGCTGAGATATAGCTTGCCAAGACCTTAATCAAAACATGAAATATGCATACCAATATTTGTTAAAACTGCAGTGTCTCATTTGGAGCTGAAATATTTCAGAATGAATATATTATGTATCTGTGCAAATTTATCTGGGACTTATGACTTGACAAATTACACCGAAGCACCATTTTTGAGTAATTTGTTGAAAAAAAATTAGAAATTATTTTAAATTAAACATTACAGTGATTTGGTGGAATGTGTTTCTATGTTGTGCATTAAAGCTGCTTAATTATTTATAGGATATTTGCCATACTATTTTTTTGCCAACATGAACACAGCATAAATGCATTAGCGTTTGTGTTTCCTGTCCATGTGTGCACATTGTTTGTATAATATGTGTGTATTATCAGCACGTGCATGCAGAAGTTCCTGCTGTTTTGTAATTAAAGCTGAAGTAAAGTCTCATTTCACTTACTTTGCAGTTCTGGGGGTTAATTGCAAAAGCTACACTGCCTCTGGCAAGCTCTCTTCCATTTTAGTACTTTCCTGTGCAAACTACAGAGAAGACTGTCCATAGTAAATGAGAGGATGTGAAGATGCAGATAATAACAACACCATTATCCTCATGATACAATGAACAAGTGGAGGGAGGATAACTAGTTAGTCATGTAAATATCAGAGGGGTTGAGAGAAATGCTAATAGTTTTAAAAAAAAAATGGTTAAAGAAACTCTGTGTGCATGATTTCAAGTATTTATGCAGCTGTGTTGAATTTGTCCTTGTCGGTGTTTAAATCCTTATCAGTCAGCAATACAGTGAGGGAGGTGAGTCATATAGCACATAATGTCAGTGAGTTCAGCAAAAAACATAACAAAACAAGTAAAATACTGTCTCCAAAAAGCCTTGATTTCAACATTGTGAATTCAGTGTGGGATTCTATGAAGGGAAAGAGGTAAACTCAAGGGCCTAATACCAAAAGGGGGGGGGGGGGGGGGGAGTTATAGCACCTACCAAACTAAGTTGAAAACCTGTGTGCAAGAGTACCTCAAGTGTACCTAGAAGAACCCATACTGTCTCCAAAGTGTGATATGAGATATTTATTGTTACTGCAATGTCTTTTTAATAAACAAAAACAAAAAATCTTTATTACTCAAAGTTAAAAATTGTTTTTAATGCCCCAAACGTTTTCTGTACATTAGGGAATATCTCCATTTGTTTGTATGGGTATTTAGAGTTTTGTATTTTGTAATTATTTTTTTTATTTTATTTTGGACTTTTTTTGCACGTTGTTAATTTAGTTTAGTTTCAGTTGGTTTCCAGAGTGGAGTTTCGTGCTTCAATTTAGCTTTTTTTTTTTTTAGTTTGAAAATGTTTAGCTTTAGTTTAGTGTTTTGTAGTTTCAGTGCTATTTGTATGTAATGTAATTTTTTATGAAGTTCTGTAATTGTTTCTGACAGAAAAATCATACCATGGACACCAAGCACCAGACAGAAAAATAATGTGTGCACTCAAAAAGCCTGAATTCATTATACACATAAACTGGTATTTATACCAGAAGAGCGTGCAATATGAGAATGCTCATACTCGGGTAGACTAATTATCCTTAGTTCTAAGTATACATATAGTTCTTTTAAGTCAGAAGAAACAATACATTGTGCAGCTCAGCAGCACCAAAATGCACCAAAGACCATGCAAGACAATTAGCACGGATAACTGAGAAGTATTTAATAAAAACCCTCCGCAACACAAAGCCAAGTCAAGAAAACTCTCAAGAAGGAAGGCATATCATTACCAAAAGTCAGAAAACATCTAAGGAGTGTGTCCAGTTTAAAATAAAATCTTTGGATAGATGAAAAGAGTAACTGTAACAAGATTAACAGATTGGTGAGGGAAACAAAATAGGGAGATAGAAAGGAACAGCTCATGATAGACAAAACATTATCTGTCAAAAATGGAGACAATGTTGTGGCATGAATGGCCTTAGGAACTGAATCATTAGTGTTTACTCATGACGTGGCTCCAGATAGAAATCTGATGTACACAGGGCTATACTCTCTGTTCAGATTCAGGCAAATGCTGCATAACTGGTTTGCACAATTGGGTTAATGACCCAAAGCATACAGCAAAAGCAACCCAAGAGTTTCTCAAGATAAAGAAATGTGATATTCAGGCAATCGTTGACTGCAAAGGATTTTCATCCATGTATTAAAAACCATATTTAACCATACAATAAAATTATATTATTCGTTTTATTAATTTTGAACCTGCTGCTTTAACTCCTAAACAGCAAAATCAAATGTTTTTGTTAAAGCCCTTCAATTAAAGCTGAAAATCTGCACTCAACCATACAATAAACGCAATGTGAAAGCCACTACGGTGGTGTAGCGAGTTAAAATCATGCACTGTATACACTGTCTTAGTTGGGAATCTGCACATTTTGCATTTGGGCCCTGGAAAAGCCAACGTGAGCATGCTGGGTGGTGTGAGCGACATTGCATGTCTGTACACGCTTGGTGCCTGTAGGCAGTTAAAGTTGTGGAACTGACAGACAGTCTCTAACCTTCTCGCCATGCAACCCTGTGATTGACGTCTCCATGGTGAGAAAGTGGGCGGCAGGAGGACCAGATATTACTGCGGAGGTCAGGGTTGAGCTGAGTGAGCAATCACTTCAATCCATGTGTGTGTGCGTATTTCTGTGAGGCGATTTTTGTGCAGCTGTATCTACCTTCCCATAGCAATTTCCCCCCAGTGATGATATCAATTTAGCCGACAGATAGCATTTGCCATTGAACTGTAGAATTATCATCTGATGCCACTCGATACCTACATTTTTCCCCACAGTGTATCAGAAAATAAACAGAATGGCAAACGGGCAAATGGACAGAGGAGTGATGGACATAGGTTTGAGAGCTGCTGAGCGTAGTCAGTACCAGAGAAAATCTGACTGAATATTGAGAAGACTGGGATGCCATTGTCTCTCTTTCACTATTGCCTTTTTTTGTTGCTGCCATCATATGTCCTCCATCCTACATGAGGGAACTCTTATGTATCTCCATAATTCCCATTTGCCTCTTTCTCAGCTCATAATAGCCTCTATCCTACTACTGTAGCTGTGAAAATACAGCTGTGGGCCTGTGGACCCCCAGAATACCTTTGATGGTGAAAAGAATACATCTATTCAAAAATTAAATTGCAGAATCGAGGAGAAAAAGGTAGAGGCACCTATGCCAGTGTTTGAATCTGACTAATGCTTTTGACTTTGTTCTAATAATACAGCAATTCCACTGTGTATGCCAACATGCTGATGCCCATTTTGGTTATTATATTTCTTGTCCTGTTTGTTCATCTGTGGTTTTCTGAATGTGAGCAAGTATCAGATCATCGAAATGAAATTTGATGGAACATATCAAAGTCAGGTCTCTGAGATTAAATGCAGCAGGCACAAACATCTGTACAGACCATTTCACTGCATTTACAATGCCACAAATATTGTTTTGACTTTGATTAAAAATGAAAATGGCGTTGAGGGAAAAAACAAAGTAAACGGAGTAAGGTCTCAGTGGAAAACAAGTTTAACATTCAGTGCTAGTGCTTTCTCCCCGTGCTTTTAACTGTGTCTTCTAATTAGACCTTGATATGAGCCCACCTTGCTCTTCTCTCATGGACTCTGGTTAGCACAAGGTAAATGTGTCATTTGTGTGTGTTCGTGTATATATGCACGTGTGTGTCTGTATTAGAGAATAGATGGAGGCGTGTATATTGTCTAGTGGTTTGAGAAAAGCTCTTTGCTGTCAGCTCATTTGTCTTTATCATACACAATCAGAATTTCCCTCAAGGAGACAGCCATTACCGTCTAGGTTCTCAGCCTAACAAAGGCATGCAGATATACACGTGGAATTTCAGCCGGGTCGAGCTGCAACCTTCAGTTTAGATTCATGACACGTGTAACCACAACATTCACAATGACAACTTTTCAAACACACTTTAAGATTCAAAGGAATTCAAACAGACAGGAAAAACATGCACAATTATACCATCACTCAGTGAATAAAAAATTACCTTTTACATACACAAATGTGTACAGTCTAAAGGCGCAGCCACCCAAGAATGAAATATTTCCTGCGGGAGACAGACAGTAAGTGTGATAAAGCTGATTCATAATTTATTAGGACTAATAGCCACCTGCCACTAGCTGTTATCTGCCACAAATTATGAGCTCCGAAAACCCTATGTTTTGACTGTACATGTGGAGTGACAGGCTGAAACAAAATGAGGTGAAAATGAGCCTCAGACTGTAAGATAGTAATAACTGGGTCTATTCTCTGGAAGTGAATGCTTCGAGACATCGGTTGCAGATTCTTCACGCTCTTGTTTAGGTTTCATGTGCCAACATGTGCTACACTTCTGCTTACCTGATGCCATTTCAAAGTACAGTATTTCTGTAGAGTATATTATTGAATGTGTTAATGGATGATGAGATGAGATAGCCTTTATTTGTCAGTTGCAGGTCTTTTGCCCACAACCGAGATGACAGGCCTTGCCGACCGTACATACAATACACAAACATCACATTGGGGAGACAGGTCAGGCTAGCGAGGAAAAAAAAAACATCGAAATGTGTAACACAGAAGGATAATACGGGAATGCACAGATATCAACACACCATAGCACAATAAACACAGACAGCAACATGGGAAAGATAATTTCACTCCTAGAAATTGACAGTAAAAAAGGAGGCAAGAGAGGAAGATGAATAAATATGTTAGAGACTGTTTTGAATAATAACTGATTTGAGGGTATTTTTAACGATGTTTTGAAGCTACTGGTTACGTTGTTACCTGTCTCATAATTCATTAAATTAAATGGGATTTTGGATGCTGCCAGATCGCCCATAACATGATAATATGATAGCCCAACTAATAATGTACTGCACTGCATTAGGAGTTGGTATTAAAAACAACAAAAAAGAAAAGTGCTGTTCAAGTCCTTCTGGACTTGTTTTAGTAATTCTACTTTAGCTGCAATAGCAAAACATATAGTATTTTTTCCTTATTAGGGTTTTTTCTCTATTTGCCCTCCAATAACAAAAGTACTATTTTGTGTGTACAGAAGTAATGCCTGTTTTTTATTTAAACGTAAATGTACATCTACTAGTGATGCTGTTGTTATCAATAAATAGGAGATATAGACCTTTACTAAGTAGACTGAAAATCAGAATTGTTTTTGTATTGTGCTTTTGTAACTATTTCATTCAGTGTATTACAAAATATTTTGCATTGCTCTATATCAGTGCCAGATGTAGTGTAAGAAGCAGTGACACTGTGCATAAAAGATCAAAACTGACTGACAAAATAAAAAAAATATCTTTTCATACCATTAATTATTTTTTCTTGTCTAAACATCCCACCTACATTACCCACAATCCTACTTGAGTCAGAGATTTGGGGCTTTTCTGCTTGTAGCGGCTAATGTTGCCTGAAGCTGTTGGCCTCAAGGAGAGATGAGGAGTAGGCTGGAGTGTGCTTGTAAGCTCACCTCTTTCTCACTCCACATCCAAATTTCTCATTCATTTTTCAACTTGTATTCTTCAGTCTCAACCAACCGTGACTCCCTAGGGGCCGGCAATTTGTTGGAATTTGTGCAGCTTCCTTTAGAAATCCAAATGGTTTCATACAGTTTTTTTTCTCTTTTAACATAAGCACTAGTACACATTAACAGACTTTTTAAAAAAGTCTTCAAAATTCTACTCAATTACTTTTACTCTTTAATTCCCCATAAATGGATTAAGATTTAAGAAAAACTTAAAGGTGAGCAACATCTGAAAACCTTGATTAAGTGACATTTTTATCATTTTTGATGCCTTCCATTTTGGGATGTATTAAAGCCAGCCTGGGTTTACTTTATCATTTCTTAAGCGCTTTACCCATTAAACCTTTGACTCTTTCCAACTACAGTACATCCACCTCTTTAACGACCCATGTCTTAATTTATTCCTTGCCTTATATGTATCTGGAAAATCTGAATTAGTGATATGCTCTATAGCTCAGAAAAGGAGATACAGTAACCTGAACTTTCAAGCTCTTAATCAAAAGTTCATGAAAGTCCATCAAGTCTGTTCCAACACACCTACATAATGCGGATAATTTGACATTACCCATAACGTCATTGTGATACGAGAGGAACACACTCCTTTTTCTGTTTTTTCTTCTATTGGAGCAGAAAACTGTTTCATGATTTACAGCTTATTAACTGAAATGATTGCTATAAAACTTAATGAGAGGAGTAAACCAGTGAAATGTGTAAAATGTCGGATCCTGGTGGTTAAAAGAATAAAACTTGTGGGTTTAATGGGAAGCAGACACAGAGTACACGGTAACTTGGATCATAATACATTTTATATCGGAATTCAGTGAATTTTTTCACAAGGTCCAATATAGGCCAAAAAAGCAATCTCTCTGAACAGCTGTTCACACAGTTGCAAAGAGTCATACATTAACTTTCCTTTAATATAAGAAGACCTGCAGACTGCAGGAGTTTAGCAAGACCAAGGAAGTCCCCTAAGCTGGTACTGAATAGACTCTGTACTAAATATGCATTTTCACTGCTGGACATCAGTCCCCAGATCCAAACTGGCAAAGTCAATTGGAAAAAGTAATTTAATTTTGTTATGGGTTATCAAGATTATCCCAAGGGAGAGTAATTAAATGGAGACCTGCAACAAACTTTTTCCAAAATAATTTCTGAGTCTTCTTCAATTTATTTTCTCTGTCAAGATAGTTCAACATCTCAATTTGACCAGAGGAGCCTCCATGTGCCTGTTTGAGTGTGTTTTTAAAACTTGTCACCTCAATTTGTCCCTTTGCTAAGTACTTCAAAAACGCCCCCATGTTCAGTTTCGTCCATGTATGTGTGGACAATCTTGGATTTAATAAATAATTAAAGAGGTAATTACAAAATGTAATGTGATGACTTTGAACATCCCTGATTTATAATTTACCACCATTTCATAATCCTCTTTCCTACATATCTTATCCCTGTTGGGAGCTGGATAGGTATTAAAAATGTATTGCTATAGAGATACAGACTGAACCAGTAATAATGACGCCTGCATCCTTATACGGCTTACATAAATACACCTCCATGTTTTTTACCTTTAGATATAAACTCAAAGACCATATATTGGCAGATTTAACAGAAACTGAAGTGTATACACAGAAATGGCCCACAAAAAACTGATTTACAGACAGTATTAGTTTTCTCTTTTAGTCTCTTGGTACCAGTGCCAACAACAATTTGTCAGGTGTCAGTATTTGGCTAAATTCTAGCCTGATGCACTGGGGAATTTTGCCAATCCACTACTAGTACTCTGGCATCAGAACTTAGCTGATCACAGAATATAGGTGGAGGTACAAGAGGCAGAAGGCAGAGACACAGAAGTATGAAAGCAACTGAGTCTGCATAATTGTGTTTGCATTTGACGTTACGTGGATGCTTAGTGTCCTTTTTATTGTATGTGCATGTGCCAGGTTGTGTAGCATTTGTGTTTGTATGACTGTATATCTCTCTTTTTCATTGGAATAAGTTGTGTATGGAGATGAATATGTGATTGATGCATAATAATGCAATCAAAGGCTGTCAATCTTTCCACTGTTAGGTGACTGCTCTGTCATACTGGTTGTTAATTCTGACTCTGTGACAGTCTTTATAGTCTATTTGCCTTTGTTTTGACTGCATACTAATCATGTTTGGAATGTGAATGGGAAGTTTAGGTCACCCTGTCTCATTGTCAAGAACAATACAACAGGCCTGCACTCCCTCAGACTTGAGAGGGGAATTTGTAAGCAAATGCTGGGACACTAAAAAAGCATCCATATGAAGAGACACAAGCAGACATGCCAACACGCATGCACACACACTAATTGAAGCTTGTACATTGGACACCTGTTCATTATTTCTCTCAGTAGGGAACTTAGTTTCCTGCCACTCTCCATGTTGTTACACCCACATTCGTACTGTGCATCATGGCTGTGTAGATGTATTTAAATTTGTTGCTATACGTGTGTTATTTGCATACCTTTTCTGTCAGTAAGCAAGAATATTTTGGATTGCACTGTTGTTTGCAAATCGTGAAATATGCTCTGTTGTTGAAGCAGCAGCAAGATAACAGGCCACTTACTAGATAGCGGTCCTTGGAGTTGGGTAAATTCAATTCAGAATTCAGAAATCCAGTTTAGGACTATATAAAGTCTGGAGAAGTGAGGTTAACAAAGGACTTTTGTGCAGCCTAATAGCCAACGGCAGCAAAACCAAGAAACACACACAAATCGTGCTGTGGAAAATGGGACCAGCTGCTTTGGACTGAAAATTCAAAATCTGGAGTTATTTAGATCTTAGTTAGTTAGATCCTCAGTGAATTTTCCTCAATTAAGTTTTTTTTATTTTATTTTTTTATCTAATCTAAACAACATAAAAGCTGTATTTCTGACAAAGTTAAAGCCCCTGCTCAAAAACCTAGAACCTGGTTACATAAGGAAGTGAAACTGTGCAAGGTGAATGTTACATAGTAGAAATATAGAGGCAAACAGTAGCTTTGACCTTGAAGATGATTGAAAAATCAGTATGCATACGACACACAGCTTTACAATTATGAGTGAAGGAGAAGAAACAGCACCAGCTATCAATGCTGCACAGTCCTTGCTCCGAGATCCCATCCAGAACTCCATCATATCTCCAACATAATCCTTCTTTCTAAAATGAGCACCACGCATGTTTTGTTTGTGGCAGATGCAGCAGTGTCCCATCACCTCACATGCACAAAATTCACCCGGGCACGAAAAAAAAAAAACTTCTTCTTCCTGTCATGAAAAGCTGTAGACTTAATGCTCTGTAAGGCTCAAGTTTGTGCTACTGGGACACACAGTAATTCATTGTGATGAATTATTACTCACAATTACTTACAGATACTTGAAAAAAAGAAAGAAAACAGAACTCAAACTCACTACCATCTACTACTGGACAGAGACAGAGAGCATAGAGTCTTCTCAGTTACTTAACACAGGGTGATGTGTATTGTGTTTTTAAGAGAGCCGCAATTCAATTTGTCATCTGAATTTTAGCCTTCTTCTCTTAAACATAAATCATCCATCAGCTTTTCAAACATTCATTTCCAAGAAATATTATATATGAATTAAAAACAAAAAACAGAATAAAATCCAGGTTGCCCTTTAAGGAAGGTAATGTATTAGCTGAAGGACTTAACAACAATAAGTGGTCTGTGGACAATAATGAAACATGGTGAAGATGATCAGTTGGCATATAATGGTGTGGAACCCGGTGGCTACCTACAGAGCTATGGTTAGGTTAATATAAAGACTTTAGCAGAGCGAAGATGGAGGATAAGGATAAACTTTTTTCCTCTTAATAAAAGTCAACACGAGACTGGGCAGAAACAAATGTAGTCATATGGCAGGGAAAGGACACTGACAACGGACTTAACGTCAATCAAGAGAAATCTGAGATGATTCATCCAAAACACAAGGTTAGTCATTAATATGCTGCTTTGTGGTTTGGATGACTCAATTTAAGAAATTCCAGATCCCAAGCTTCATGTTACCATTCATATCTTAGTTAGCCTTGGAGTGACTCTTTTCTAAAACTTTCAAATATTTGGTTTCTGGCAAACCATGAACCCACGGGCTGTAGCTACACTGTAAGAATTTAAGAACTAAGCTTAAAGGTGTGCTGCAGAGGAATAGTGGTAATAAAAAGATAGAGAATACAATAATGATCAGTTTTAGGGGATTGTTTATATGAAATAAAACAAGATACACAGCAATGCGACACTTTAAAAAGACAACAGGATTAATGCACACTATAGGAGCTTATCAACATGCCATCGTTTGACAAGCAGATGATGTCCAGTCATTCCCCCAAAATGTCACCGACCCAAAACATATAACTAGGGACTCAAAGAACTATCTTCAGAGAGAAAGAGAATTACTAGTCTAGAAAGAGATAAAAAAAAGACTTGACTTCACCTAAATTGATGTGGATTTACATTAAGACTGAGACAAATTCAGTCCTGTAGAAAAAAAGAGAAAGAGGCAACTTCTCTTAGATTTCTGAAAAACCTAACTGCTAATGACTTGAAAAAATATGTGCAAGTACAAGTGTACCTTAGAGGATATGTGCTGTTAGTAAGACTTAGTTGTATTGATTTTGAATGCATAGACTCCTTTAGGCACCCATATTGTAACTACATGTAACTAATTTACATTTCACCAATTTCTGCTTTACTGGACCCTGAATCTCTTCCAGTACTACTGTTTTTTAATTTTAATTTTAATTTTTTTTTATCATTGCCAGTTATTGCAAATACTTGATTGCAGTTGTTGCTGCTAAGGGTGGCCCAACCAGTCAGTTGGTCCAGGGGGCAATTGCTTTTTCACACAGGGACATGTAGGGTTGGATTTTTCCCCCTTAATAAGAAAAACACCTTCATTTAGAAACTGGTTTTTTTTGTGTTTACTTGTGTTATTTTTGTCTAATATTTAATTTAGTTTGCTGATCTGAAACATTTAAGTGTGACAAACACGTTTTCACACCACTATATACGGTTATGTAGATCTTCATTAACTGAATTACTGACCATAACTGAAATCATATCCATTAAAATAGTATACATTTATTTTTTTACTTACTACATTGTGTGCTTTCAGAAATTGCAGGAAATCTGTTGAAAGCACCGTCAAAAAAAATGTTATGCCCCAACTGCCGAGTTTAACTAACTTAGTAACATGCATATTTTCCATGTTATTTTTTTTTCATGAGATTGATGTAATATGCTAAAGTTAATGGAATCTGGTCAAAATGACATTTACTTGATTGATGTTCATTCACTTTATAGCAGGCACATTTTCCTTAGTGATTAATTTGAATAAATAAACATTTGATTTGTTTATATTTCAGTTGCATTTAACTTGATATAATTGCTTCTTTTTTATTGAGGGAGAAGAATCTTTTTGAGTACAGTAGTTTATTGCCCCGTGACAGTCACATCCCCCCCAGCAGAAGTTAAAAATCTAAAATCAATGGTGCAATTGCCTATTGGTTTAATAGGGTAAACAGAGCTGACCTATTTCTTATGACCTCATACTCTGTTCTGGGTTTAATCTGTGGTGTAATTTAGCTTGGTGCTGATATGAAAATGGGAAAAATATATATATATTTCTATTAAGCCTGAATAATGAGAGTTACAGAATTGGAAATTGCTGTCTAGCCTTCTTAGCCAGAAATCTTCTTCTTCTTAGTCTTGTAGAATTAACTGAACACTTAACATTATTATGGAGGGCACATGTATGTTAGTGCATTAACTTCTCAGGATAATAAAATATGGAACAGGAACACTACACATTTTGTCTCCTGCCCAAGAATGGTAGTGTCTGTTGTTCCAATAAATGTTCATTATTATATACCAAATATAAGGATTTGTGTAGCAGTTAGACAATGCAGAAAGCAAAGATACAATTATATGGGGAGAAAAAAATCAGCAACAGAAATACAGACAAAAGAAGCCATGAAAAGGGAGACTTGGAGAGACGGACAAAGAGACAAGTGTTAAATCTATGAGGTTTTTTCATGAGAAATAACTCTAATCATCTCTGCCTCATTAAATCCTACTTTTCTCCACCTCCTCCTCCTCTATACAGGCATTAAGATACCTGTATTATACCAACTAAAGAGGATTTTGTTCAGAGATATTGGCTTACGTTTAATTGAAGGTGCAATTAAAGCTTTCTTGTTGCAGTGAGAGAAATATATTGCAATGGAAGTTGAGAATATGGAATATGAGGCCAAAAAAAATCTAATGGATTAATCTATATCATCAAAATGTGTGTATGCATTTATGTGTGTGTATTGGGCTTCACCTTGAAGCAGCAGCAGGCTGAACAATCAGATATTTGATCTGGGCTTAGAGGGAAGATTTAATCCCCGGAACGGTGAAAAGGTTTTCTCCCAAGTTGCATTTATGCAATTTTGCCATCTTGAGCAATTCTATAGAATTGTATTACTGCAATTTCAACATCCCAGCTAGGATTAGTGTGTGTTGGCATCTATTTGTGTGCATTTGTGTATTCGTGTGTTCATGTGTGTGAGGTCTGGAAATTGGTCTGGTCTGGCTTGTGAGCTTGTGTGAAGCGGCAAATACCTCAAAGCAACTGTCAACCAAGTGTGAGAGGGTGCTTTGAGAAAGGATGGAAACATGAAATTCCTTCTTTGAGTGTAACTCCTTAGGGCAGATGGCACACACATGCACATATGTACATGCAAAGAGAAAAAGACAGAGAATATGAAGGCATCCAGAGATTAAATCCTTGATGCGTGAATACATTTTAAATTTCATGTAATGAACAGGAAGTGTTCAGAACAAACTCTACAAGAAAATGATCTATGGCTTTACAATTTACTGATTGATAAGATCTTAAGTAATAGCAATATACCATTAGATATTAGATAGATATTAGATATTATGTGTGGAAACTTTAATGGTAAGAACCAGCCATAATAATGATCTATATTTTAAAATGTTTAAATAATGCCAATGAAACACTCTTCCGTAAAACAGTTAAATCATATAATCCCAATCCAGAGTGGAATAAATATGCTTTTGAACTCTATATACAAGCCAAAAAACCTCTAAAAACTGGGTTTTATCCAGTAAAGCTAGACATGAACCAGAATTAGAACAAGAGAAATGTGCAAATGCAAGATTTAAATAATCTGTGTGGTTTATTAAAAGAAATGGGCAGACCACGAGGGCTAAGTCCATGGCCAAATAGCTGCTGCAGACATTATTTAATGAATTTTGGAAAGAAGCAAATTGTAACAATGCCTTTGCCATCCAGTATCGATGGGGTCACTGAGGCTGAAAATATTGTTTAAAGGTGAAGAAAGCATTACAGGGGTCTTTTCAACTGTGTTAAGCGATAAGTTCAATGTTGTTTAGGTTTCAAACAATATCTGTGTTGTTATTAGGCTGGAGGAAGTGAGCTGCATTGCTGAGAACTTGGCAGTAACCAAACACGTGGCCATTATGGAATAACAGTTAAACGTCTGCCATTTGCCTGGAGAAGAATCTCAGTATCACTTGCATTGTGCTTTCCTGGATTATTAAAGATGGCATCCTATTGAACTCTGTTAAATGCTATGTTGGTGCCTCCAGTCAAAGGCAAAACTGGTAAAATATTCAGCATTGAAAACTAAGTGTTTTTACAGGCCAGTTGCTTTGGCTTACATACTGTCAATAATATTAGAACAAATTATTTGGGTTTGGCTTTGATAATATATAATAACCACGGCAATTAGATTTTAAAAGTAAGCACAACAATGATTTGTGCATCAGTGCTCTGAAAGAGGTTTCCAAGAACAGGAGACAAGACTTTACAATGATCAATGATTCCTAGGTCATTATGACCATCTCTTCATCATGGTACCTGTTAGTGGGATTTAGTCAGGAGCAAGTAAACATTTTGTCCTCAAAGTTGATGTGTTAGAAGTAGAAAATATGGGCAAGCGTGAGAATTTGTGCAAGTCCTACAAGAGCCAGATTGTGAGAGCTAGACGACTGGCTGGTTTGAACCCATCCAGTAGATTCGTTTCTCACTTAGTCAACAAAGCTAATGCTGGTTCTGATAGAAACACCCTCAGATGTAGCAGTTTGTTGCACAGCCACAAACCATACAGAGGGGGCCCATGTTGACCCTTGTCCACCACTGAAAGCACCAACAATGGACGCATCAGAACTGGACATAGGAGCAATGGAGACAATGACCTGGTCTGACGAATCCCTTTATTTTTTTTACATCACATGATGGCCAGGTGTGTGTGTCACTTACCTGGGGAACACCTGGCACCTGGACACACTATAGAAGACATGCCAGTGGAGTCACTGTTGTAAGTTTAGGCAATATGCTGTTGGGAAACCTTGTGTCCTGCAGTCCGCATGTAACAAACGAGTCAGATCCATGGTGACCTCAACTCGAAACTTAGATGACTTAAGGGGGGTTGTTGCCAACTTCTTGGTGCCGAGGATGCCTTCAGGTGTGTCGAACTCTCTGGGTAACGACTGTTTTGGCAGCAAAAGGGAGACCATCACAGTATTAGTCAGGTGTGTCACGGTACTGGGTCCGCAACCCAGTATTTGTGTTTTAAAGCTTGGTTTAATATTCTTTGATGATTTATATTCCTGGTTTTGCTTATCTTTCGTTTGTGCTTAGTGATCTTAGTTCTTCTTTTCTTTGTATTTTTCTTAGCCTGTGTTTAGCCTCTGCTCCCATGTTTTCTCGGTGCCCATCCTGGTCCCTCGACTCATGTCTAGTCACCCTTGTCTCTATGCTCCCTCTGTTCCCGAGTCAGTCATGTCTCAGTGTCACTGTCGCGTCGTACCCTCACTATGTTGTGTTTCTTCCCTCCATAATTCCTAGGTCTCTGTTCCTGGTTTATTTTCTGGTGTTTTAGTTTGGGTTTTCTTGTTTCTAGTTTTGAGATTTATTTTGTATTTGTAGTAGTGATTTCGAGCAATAAAGCTGCTGCTTGCAATCAAATTTCCCGTGTATGAGTCGTGCGTTTGGGTCCTGCATCCTGCCTGCCGCACAGCAAACATTGACAGAACCTCATTGTACCCAGCAGAGTCAGCCCGAGAGAGCGATCTGGCCCACATCTTCAGCCTCTTACCTCATTCAGTTTGGGACAAAACGTTTTAAATATGGTGACCAAAGTTAGGCATTTGGGTCTCATCATCAGGAATGATCTCTGTCCATAAATTCTACGTGTGTACTAATGACATTAAAACATCTCCTTTTTTTAGAACTTGTTATATACTGTGGTGCACTTACAGTATGTCAAAAATGAGAAAGTTTCAGGTGGCAAATACAGTAATGATGAACTCAGGATTTTGCTTAAGCTTCCACCATGGAAGTGTAAGTGTAAGCCAAATGTCTGTGATAAGTAATGTTCCTACCTTTCATGTTTTACCAAGAAATTTTATATGCAAATCTATGTGCTGATAAACTGGTTCAGAAAAACTGGTCATGATGGTTTTAACTGTTTTTTCTTGAAATGATAAAAGATATTTCTCTCTTCTGAGAACACTGGAACGATTGCTGAGCCATTTTGTATCTGATTATTTCATTTTTGTGTTATCTTTTCTTTTATATTCAAATAGTCTGCAATGTCTGACGTTTAAGAAATAGCGGGGCGCAGAGATAGAAATCCTTCACATATATATATATATATATATATATATATATTAGGGGTGCAACGATATTCGTATCGATATTGAACCGTTCGATACAGTGCTTTCGGTTCGGTACGCATATGTATCGAACAATACAATTTAAAAAAAAAAAAAAAAATTTTTTTTTTTTTTTTTTTTTTTTTTTTTTTTTGTGTCCCGTTTGGATCTATAGCCATCAGAATTGTTGTCTTGAGGCCAAGAAAGATGCCAAGAGGATTTATTTTAAGTGGATCATCATATTGGTCCATTTGATTGACCTTTATTATAATTATGAATTTATTTTATTTTCAGTTGCAAACGGGACAGACATGACTGTGGGATAGGACAGGGGGAAAGAATGAAAGAAAGAGGGGGAGAGAAAGAAAGAAAACCAAAGGGGAGAAAAAAAAAGAATACAAAATTTGTAATTTATTTTATCAACTTTCCTTCTGACGATGCTGTCTGTGTTGAGCGCTCAGTGAATCTGCATTTGACTACTCCGCCTAGGCTCGAGAGTGCAGCCTAGGCGGAGTAGTCGAACGCAGATTCACTGAGCACTCAACACAGCCATGGTCAGAAGGAAGAGCGCAGGGCAAGCTAGCGAGACAGAAGTGGACCTCCCCACCCTCATTCAGATCTGGCGTTTGGAATTATTTTGGTTTTCATGTGACGTATGACCTTGAAGGTAAGCGAGTCATGGACTAAAGTAAAACAGTATGTTGGATGTGCCATGCAATGCTCAATTACATGGGTGGGAGCTAGTGTGTTAGCGCAGTTAGCTCGTTAACGTGTTGGCCGTCTAGCCCCTCTGTATAGGGTAGCTCGTTAACGGAGATTTGCCGTGTTGTGGCGTTAAGGTTATTTCAACGAGATTAACGCTGACAGCACTAGTGGGAACACAACGAATATGACTGCACATTTACACCGACATCATCCTAGTGCAAAGACAAAAACAACAAGCATGCATGCTACAAATTTTAGCCGAGTCATTTAGACAGCTGTTAGCACAGGATTCTCCTTATGGAGACCTGATATGTTTAATATGCTGCTGAGAATATAGCCCAGAAGAAGCGGATAGTATAGCTTTTATTTTGGAAAGAGACATTTCTCTGTAATAAACTCTCTTTTCCAAAGATGAGTGATTCCTCAATCAGATACAGGGCTCGCAATATCGCTAGCCCGGGGCTAGCGATTTTTTTCAGTCGGGCTACCAAAATCTATCTCTTCCCTGCCTGTCGGGCTATTGTAGGAAGGAAAAATATATGTCAATGCTTTTGCATTCTTTCAGAAATGTAGCTGGGTAATTATGTCATTGGGTGAGCCACTGTCAATATGTGACATATTGAAATCGTGTTTGGATTTGCGCTTGTTTTTTTGCTTTCACTTTGCAATCGCGCGAACTGTGTATAGAGAGCGACAGCACTGATCTGTGAGTGATGATAATTTGTGCACCAATTCCTCTGACATCGTCTTATTAATTGTTAGCTTACTATGCAAACATGACAAGTGAAATCTCCCGCAGCTTAAACATGTGAGAGGTTGATCGCGCAGAGAATCGCTGAGCTTATGTGAGTGCGGCAGGATATATATTTCACTACGATGACCTGGATGATTGAGAACCTTCACAGACAGATATATATTTTAGTTCTGCTGAGCCAAATAAGACAGGTCAGGGTGAAGAAGTGACAGCCAAAGAAAAGCTTACCACAAAACGGAGAAGTTATGACAAATCAGACTATAAGGCAAAAAGAAAGTGCAGCTTTATGGTTTCATGGACAAAAGAATTTCTGTGGCTGCAATATGACGAGCTAAAAAACAACACGCACAAGGGTTAGGGTTAAATTTAAAAACTGTACTTTTGTGTTAAAATATATATTTATAATTTTAATAAATGACAAATTAAAAAGGCATGAACATTTTTTTTTGTATCGAAAAAATATCGAACCGTGACACCAAAGTATCGAACCGAACCGAACCGTGAATTTTGTGTATCGTTGCACCCCTAATATATATATATATATATATATATATTTTTTTTTTTTTAAATTTTAGAACAACTTTTAAGCCTGTAAGCGTGACAGCACTACATTCACTAAAAATCAAAACTCCACACTTTACCAGAGGTGCTGTAGCAGTAGCTGGAGCGATAACCAAGTCAATTTATCTGAATACAATAGTGTCTGGGACCTTTGCTGCTGTTTTACTACCTCACTATTCCTTTAACTGCCTTCATAAATTTTTTTGTTGTTGTCATCTGTAAAAATGTCACTTGTAAACTGTGATGAACTTTAATGAGTTTGCCTGTTATTTTGCATTACATTTTTGAGTGAAACATATCTACACTTAGTTCCCTTAATTAGCTTGTTAAGATTGTCAGCGTGTCTATCTTGAAACAATGGGGTACCACTATTGTTTTTCTCGCCTTTACTCATCTCCCCTTTCCCAGTCTGTTGCCTTCTCTTCTTTCACTGCATGTAAACACAGCCAGGACTTGGTGCTTGGTTAAAGGGATGGACACAGTTCACAGACCTTGGGGCCATCTGTTCCCCCTGATTAAAGGGGAGTGTAAATATCTCTCTGGCCAAATATTGATATCAATTCAATGAGAGGTGCCATCTTCTTGCTTATCTGAGCCAAAACTGCGTGTATGTGTGTACTTTTCAATATCTGTGCGTGTCTAGCCATAAGACAGGCCCATGGGCGATGACAGCACAGACTCATCTCATCTCGTCCACCTTTACTCTCCTGAGTCTGTGTTTTCATCATTCAGATGACTGTGTATGGGATTGTGTGGGTGTGGGTGCTGGCTGCTGCCTGTGTGGCTCTGTTTATGTGTTTATGCATAAAACATGTAGATGTGTTTGATTTTGCAGCTCCAAAATGACTAGGTCGCCAGACTGCTATCAGATTTAGTCAGTCCCTGCCTGAGTTGGGTAAATAAGAAGTAATGAAGGAGCCAAGAATAAATTCTCTGGTGGCTTCACAGCACTGGCCTCAGTTTAAGCAACTCACCAGCCAACATATCCACAGCATAATGAGTAAGAATCTCCCTAGAGTATTGGGATGAATCTAAACACTCAGTGTAACCTATCAGCATGTGTATTTTTTTTGATGCGCACATGCCTGTGAATGAGGTTCTTCTCTCAAGAGCACTTGGGTAAATCTAAACGCAGCTCATTGGCATAAGAGGATTTGACTTTTTCGTTGTCGTGGTAATGAGCTGTGATAAACACCAGCAGATAAGTTGCACGTTATACACAAACAGTAATAATAAATAAAATAGTAATAATAACACATTGTCAGTGCTACCATGCATATTTCCCAAGAGCCTTGTTGTAGCAGGAAGTTGGCGATGATGTTTACTTTCCCTCTGTGTAGGTTTAACTCAAACCATTGACTATGGCTTAAATTTGCTACATTTGAGTTCATTTATGTTTAAAAAATGTATCTCACAATTATGTAAGGGCCATCATCACCTTCAGAAATTTAACAATTTATATGTTGTTCTTTTTTGAAAGTTAAAGAATAACACACTACTGGCATATAAAGGAGTCTTTCTGCTGGTGCAGAAAACCAATAAATTATCAATATTTGTTACAATTTTCTTCTCTCTAGATATTTTTTCTATAATAGCATCCAGTGAATTCATAAAAATGTTAGATACAAGAAAATGCATGTCATAACATTATTGCATTATATTGGAATGTAATTCTTATGTTTCATTTGCAAAAGAGGAAGCAAAATTCCTCCACCCACCACTCAAAAACTAGATTATATGCACTGAAACCTTGATTTATATATATATTTTAAAAAAAAAACACCCAGCACGCCCCTGCGGGCGGTTTATCCTTCAAGCTCGGGTCCTCTACCAGAGGCCTGGGAGCTTGAGGGTCCTGCGCAGTATCTTAGCTGTTCCCAGGACTGCGCTCTTCTGGACAGAGATCTCCGATGTTATTCCCGGGATCTGCTGGAGCCACTCGCCTAGCTTGGGAGTCACCGCACCTAGTGCTCTGATCACCACGGGGACCACCGTCACCTTCACCCTCCACATCCTCTCGAGCTCTTCTCTGAGCCCTTGGTATTTCTCCAGCTTCTCGTGTTCCTTCTTCCTGATATTGCTGTCATTCGGAACCGCTACATCGATCACTACGGCCGTCTTCTTCTGTTTGTCTACCACCACTATGTCCGGTTGGTTAGCCACCACCATTTTGTCCGTCTGTATCTGGAAGTCCCACAGGATCTTAGCTCGGTCATTCTCCACCACCCTTGGGGGCATCTCCCATTTTGACCTCGGGACTTCCAGGTTATACTCAGCACAGATGTTCCTGTACACTATGCCGGCCACTTGGTTATGGCGTTCCATGTATGCCTTGCCTGCTAGCATCTTGCACCCTGCTGTTATGTGCTGGATTGTCTCTGGGGCATCTTTACACAGCCTGCACCTGGGGTCTTGCCTGGTGTGATAGACCCCAGCCTCTATGGATCTTGTACTCAGAGCTTGTTCTTGTGCTGCCATGATTAGTGCCTCTGTGCTGTCTTTCAGTCCAGCTTTGTCCAGCCACTGGTAGGATTTCTGGATATCAGCCACCTCCTCTATCTGCCGGTGGTACATACCGTGCAGGGGCCTGTCCTTCCATGATGGTTCCTCGTCTCCCTCCTCTTTCTTGGGTTTCTGCTGCCTGAGGTATTCACTGAGCACTCGGTCAGTTGGGGCCATCTTCCCAATGTATTCTTGGATGTTCGTTGTCTCATCCTGGACTGTGGTGCTGACACTCACCAGTCCCCGGCCCCCTTCCTTCCGCTTAGCGTACAGCCTCAGGGTGCTGGACTTGGGGTGAAACCCTCCATGCATGGTAAGGAGCTTTCTTGTCTTTATGTCAGTGGCTTCTATCTCCTCCTTTGGCCAGCCTATTACCCCAGCAGGGTACCTGATCACGGGCAGGGCGTAGGTGTTGATGGCCCGGATCTTGTTCTTACCATTCAGCTGACCCCTCAGGACTTGCCTGACCCTCTGCAGGTACTTGGTGGTTGCAGCTTTTCTAGCGGCCTCTTCATTGTTCCCATTCGCCTGCGGGATCCCCAGGTACTTGTAACTGTCCTCTATGTCTGCAATGTTGCCTTCTGGTAGTTCGATCCCCTCAGTTCTGACTACCTTCCCTCTCTTTGTTACCATCCGACTACACTTCTCCAGTCCGAACGACATTCCAATGTCATTGCTGTATAGTCTGGTAGTGTGGATCAGTGAATCGATGTCTCGTTCACTCTTGGCATACAGCTTGATGTCATCCATGTACAGGAGGTGGCTGACAACTGCTCCGTTCTGTAGTCGGTATCCGTAGCCAGTCTTGTTAATGATCTCACTGAGGGGGTTCAGGCCTATGCAGATCAGCAGTGGGGACAGAGCATCTCCTTGGTAGATCCCGCACTTGATGGTGACTTGTGCTATGGGCTTGGAGTTGGCCTCTAGTGTTGTACGCCACATCCCCATTGAGTTCCTGATGAAGGCTCTTGGGGTCCCATATATATATATATATTAGGGGTGCAACGATATTCGTATCGATATTGAACCGTTCGATACAGTGCTTTCGGTTCGGTACGCATATGTATCGAACAATACAACATTTGTAATTTATTTTATCAATTTTCCTTCTGACGATGCTGTCTGTGTTGAGCGCTCAGTGAATCTGTGTTCGACTACTCCGCCTAGGCTGCACTGTCGAGCGCAGATCCACTGAGCGCTCAACACAGACAGCATAGTCAGAAGGAAGAGCACAGGGCAAGCTAGCGAGACAGAAGTTAAGCTCTACTTGCAACATTCAGATCTGGCGTTTGGAATTATTTTGGTTTTCATGTGACGTATGACCCTGAAGGTAAGCGAGTCATGGACTAAAGTAAAACAGTATGTTGGATGTGCCATGCAATGCTCAATTACATTGGTGTGAACTAGTGTGTTAGCGCAGTTAGCTCGTTAACGTGTTTGCCGTCTAGCCCCATGCACAGAGCGATCGGCGGTAGCTCGTTAACGGAGATTTGCCGTGTTGTGGCGTTAAGGTCATTTCAACGAGATTAACCTGAAAGCACTAGTGGGAACACAACGAATATGACTGCACATTTATGCCGACATCATCCTAGTGCAAAGACAAAAACAACAAGCATGCTACTAACTTTAGCCGAGTCATTTAGACAGCTGTTAGCACATGATTCTCCTTATGCTGCTGAGAATATAGCCCAGAAGAAGCGGATAGTATAGCTTTTATTTTGGAAAGAGCCATTTCTCTGTAATAAACTCTCTTTTCCAAAGATGAGTGATTCCTCAATCAGATACAGGGCTTGCAATATCGCTAGCCCGACGTCCCGGAGCTAGCGATTTTTTCAGTCGGGCTACCAAAATCTATCTCTTCCCTGCCCGTCGGGCTATTGTAGGAAAAATATATGTCAGTGCTTTTGCATTCTTTCAGAAATGTAGCTGGGTAATTATGTCATTGGCATTGGTGAGCCACTGTCAATATGTGACATATTGAAGTCGCGTTTGAATTTGCGCTTGTTTTTTTGCTTTCACTTTGCAATCGTGCAAACTGTGTATAGAGAGCGACAGCACTGATCTGTGAGTGATGATAATTTGTGCATCAATTCCTCTGACATCGTCTTATTAATCGTTAGCTTACTATGCAAACATGACAAGTGAAATCTCCCGCAGCAAGCTTAAACATGTGAGAGGTTGATCGCGCAGAGAATCGCTGAGCTTATGTGAGTAAGCGTGTAAAAGCATTTCAGTTCTGCTGAGCCAAATAAGACAGGTCAGGGTGAAGAAGTGACAGCCAAAGAAAAGCTTACCACAAAACGAAGAAGTTATGACAAATCAGACTATAAGGCAAAAAGAAAGTGCAGCTTTATGGTTTCATGGACAAAAGAATTTCTGTGGCTGCAATATGACGAGCTAAATAACCAGGGCTGCACATAAGTGGTCCGCAGGTGCGCATTCGCTGTCAAAATAAAAAACACGCACAAGGGTTAGGGTTAAATTTAAAAACTGTACTTTTGAGTTAAAATATATATTTATAATTTTAATAAATGACAAATTAAAAAGGCATGAACATTTTTTTTGTATCGAAAAAATATCGAACCATGACACCAAAGTATCGAACCGAACCGTGAATTTTGTGTATCGTTGCACCCCTAATATATATATATATATAAACGTTCTTCTTGAATATCTCAGGCAAGAGGTTGTATTTATTTGTCACGTTAGCCTTCACTTTTTGGCTCATCATGCAGAAAAGCATTTGCAGAACTTTTGCTCTTTCCTCCTTTTTCTTTATTCCGCATAGAAAAATCTGTTGTGAACAGTATATGCTTAGGCTATGGCTGATTTGTTCTACAGAAACATTTAAGAGTCAATATAGATTATCCATTGTATAATGCATCTCTAATTGTGTTAATTAATCAAATAAATATGGGCTGCTTAAAAAGCACAGGGATGTATAATCAGTTGAAAGGCCATATACCGAGGTCCTCCTTTAAAATGTCTTAGACTGTCACCTCCGCTCACTTTTTCTCACGCTCTTTATGATCAGAAGATGTTGTACAAGGAGACAGCCATCATCATCATCATCTCCTGAATTAATTACACATGCTCATCTGCAATCAAATACCTCCCGGTCACGACAGTGTTCTTTGTTCATATCAGCAATCATATCAGTGTTTGTGAATATATATGCATATCAATGCGCAACAATATCTGAGTCTGAATTTCCACAAGAGTCTGCAGTTGTGTGCGTATGGGAGACCATGCCGCATATCAGCTTATGATGTACAATAAACCATGGGTATCCCCTAGCACCCAAATGTTAATAATGGAAGAAGTAGCTTTCTTTCTGTTATGTATTATTAAAAGAGATTATGCACACACCACGTCTACAGGGACAAATGAATCAGCACAGAATAAACCTGTGTGTGCATAGCCTACTGACTGTGTGTGTGTGTTTGTGCATGTGTGCATGGAAATGTGATGAGTGTGGGCTGAAGATCAAAGATTTAAGATAAGAGGAGTAGTTAACTGTGCATTTTTCCTTCTGGCAGGAACCATAGAACTATCATACTCAGGAATAAAATGCATTTTACAAAATCTGATGTGAGCCGGCAAATGATGAAAGTTACTAAACATGGCATGGATGTAGGCTTATCATTGATTATTATTAACAGCATCTGTATATTCTAAAGACCCAGGTAAAAATGTATACATAAAGTAATTGTAAGTTGATTTGAACATTTTTTAGCATTTTTATATAATCATTGTGCTGTGGCAAGGCCTTTATTTAGAATAGACTATTCATGAGAGGTCAATACCAATCTCTGTTAGATATTTTACATCATACCTTCTTTTTATTAATTAGTAGTTTTTTTCTTATCAACTTGTAGTAGTAATAAGAATACTAATAATAATGATAATAATAATATTTTAAACATTATCCCCCTCTCTAGAGCAAACTTTTTGTTGTAATAGTTGTAAAAATCACATTTACTGCACAATAAGGGAGGAATTGCTGTTGACAAGTGGTGAAAGCTGTGAACTGAAGTTAAGACAGTGAATTGGGCAGATGGTATGAAATGAGGGTGGCATTTTGAATATCATTTTTATAATTGAATCTACATGGCAAGATTTCTTTTGAAAACTGTCAGATAACATGCTGTGTAATATCAATAAATAAAAAATAAATACATCCGATTTCCATCTAGGTTTTACATCAGCTCATTGTTTAGAAAGAAGGAATTTTCATCTTTTTAGTATTGCTGACAGAAATTAATTGATTTTAAAGTATGCTGTTATCTTTTCCCCTGGGACCACAGTCGGAATAACCTTTCAGTTTTTCTGTAATTATTTTTGTATTATACCGCATTATTGGATTTTCCGATCTTTTACACACTGTTTACTTTGCTGGCAAACCACCAAAAGCACAGTACAATAATCTGCTAAAAACAAAATATCCCCTCAGAGATGTAAAATATCTTAATGGACACTGTAGTGTAGCTCAAAGATAAATCACAACATTCCAACTTTAAATGAAGTTTCTTGAGGATGTGTGTGTGTGTGTCTCTGTGTGTGTGAGGTAATGATGTGCCTTTATCTACTTTCCACAGCCCATTAATCCTGAGTGTGGGACAAGCAGTCATTACATATTTAACCCAGGTCAGTTACTGTGGGTGGCAGATAGGTGCTGTGTATGTGAGTATGCGTGCGTGATTAGCTCCAAAGCCTCATCCATACAAACACATATATGCGTGTGAACATGAATACCCCTTTAAAATTTCCCCCTCAACTTTTACACGTACGCTATTTATGTGTTTAACTCTCAACAACTGTGTTTGCGGAATTTCTGTGTGTGTGGATATGATATGTAAAACCTGACCTTAAGATAAAACCCTCAGCTCAAGCGTTCCTAATATTATCCCCCCCCCTCCTCACAGGAGCTGCTAGATAAATTTCAGCCTCAGAGAACAGGTGAGGTTAAAGCAGGCGAATTATGCATATGGGACTTCACCAGCTCCCTCAATACCCTCTATCTTTTTACTCTAAGTTTGCCAGCTAAAATAAGAGTAACTCCTTGTGCTGTAAATTTACTTTAATCCAAGGGCCACTCATGTTGTCACAGCATCTGCTGTGTTTTACGTGCGCAGTGCTAATCGGCAGTTGCTATCAGGTTTCACTCCAAGCATATAGAATTCCTATGGATTTTCGACATTTCCCCCATCCTCTTGTCAGCCATCACATTCTATTTGTTCCAGATGGCTGGACTTAGCCGATCTGGGATTAAAATGCTGGATTTCTGTGGTAGAGTGATGGGCATTAGAATTCAAGGGCTTACAACATTTTGCAGATGAGTTACCCAGCAAGCTGATAACCTTAAGAATCCTATTTAGAATGTATCTGAGTTTCATTTATCTCTCCTGCTGATTTTTTCTATTTCACAGACCTGCCATCTGTACATTTTTCAACATACCTTTGTATCTGTCTGTGTGTTTGCGATTATGACAGGGTGTGTGTACAGCTCAAGGCCAAGAAGATAGTCTAATAGTTTTAGTTACCAAGGTAAATAGAGACAAATCCACAATAAGACACAAGTAATGCAGCTTTACACAGCTAAATGATATAGCATGGACACCATCATGTGCAAAGCAGTTGATCTCTGCTCAGTATACTGCTTCTTTCTGAATGTGTCCTTCTACATTCCCACTGGTAATGTTTTGTCCCTCTGGCATGGCATCAGCCTACTCACTGAATAAGGAAAACACACACAAACAGGCTTCTTCCTGTCCCCATATAGGCTCAAAGTCAGTGAATCATCATTGCATTTAGGGCTACCTAAGGCCTGCCTTGGGTTAGCACACAGCTAGCTCACCCATGAAGTGACAGTAATTGGGGCATGATTTTTGCTCTCTTTTTCATTGCCTATATTATAAATGAAGGCAGTGACCCTGCATCTGTCATATCAAATTTAGAGTAGCTAGGTAGAAAGACAACCCAGAGAACACAAGGCCTTCGGACAGATCGGAACCAACTAACATACCCCAATTTCGACCAGAAATTGAGGCCACACGTCTCGACCAGCTCTTTTACTCAGTGTGATTGTTTTTAATGTACTCTTAATTTGATCTGTTATTGTATATTTTACACATGTTGGTATGGGATATTGTATTTGTTTTAAATGTTATATACCTATGTGGTATGTGACTTTTGTTGCTATGATGCCAGGTCTCTCTTGGAAATGAGATTTTTAATCTCAATGAGATTTTTTACCTGGATAAATAAAGGACTAATTAAAAAAAAAGAAGACTGCAGTTTGATCCTTATTTGGGACTATTTTTTGAGATTGAGTTTCACTCGCTGTTTGGTACAAAACCACTTGACTTTGGTTAGGAAAAGAGCACATCCAAACTAAAGCACAGTCTAAACCTAAATGTTCACGGTTTTCTGGGTGCCAATGTCTTCCCCATGGAAATAACAACACCTGTGCACATTTTACATGCATTTATTCACCCGACCTCAAGAGGACGCTTTAAAACATAATTATACACCGTAACTGCAGCTTCCACAAACAACCAAAGGGGTTGTTTTGTTGGGGAGGACAGTCTTTACCTAGAGGATGAATTCCAATGACTTTTGATGACCTAATTACAATCTATTCCTCTTGTGGCATCCCGAGTTTGATTTTGTTTTCCAGTGAAATGTCTCAACAACCATTAGATAGATTTCCCATGAAATTCTTGATGCCCACAGCGTGAATCCTAAAGACTTTGATAATGTTTTCTTCTTTTCCTTTTGTGCCAACAGGTAGACAACAAGTGCACGCAGTCAGTTATCAGAAGGAAATTTTGTGGCAGTGTGTGCATGCCACTGTTTTCTAGTTTCCTTTACAATAGCAGCCTGTGTCAGGCCGACCACCTGACTGCGAGTGTCACTGACTATCTGCTTCTCTAAAGAGCCTCGCAGCCAGGATAAAGATTTACTACAGGCAGGAGGTGTAAACATGAGTGAGAAAGAGGAAGTAAAAGATGAAAGAGGAAGGAGAAAGAAAAGGGAGGGAAGAGGTAGAGAAATGTTTTGAGCTTGAAGGCAGGAAAGAACATTAAAAAAGCACTGACCCATTTTTATCGTCAAATATAGAATATAAAAATATATCATATATTATTTGTGATCCACAGGATTTTATTAGTAATTAGTTGTAAAGTTGAGATTACGTTATTACACACAGCCACAGAAATGGAAATCTGCCCCCTTATCACTATGCTGTGTTGTCTGTAAAAATGGTCATTAGTCTCATCACAGTGTGCAGAGCGCTCCAAAGCATGTACGTGTGTGCCTCTTTTTTCTCTCCTTGAGTGTCTGTCCACGTGCCTGTGTGTTTCAGTTAGATTGACAATACGTTAGACACAGACATTGGCTGAAGACCATTTCCACTGATATGATTTTTCATTGGCTGCTTTCCTTGACTTTTCCTTGACAGAGCTCAGCCTACAAAAAGGATAAAAATGTAAAAAGTAATACAGTTTTAAAACTATTCACCAAACTCCTACTGCATATCAATGAATTAATATCATAAATTAAAATAATAATCAGTTGCTATCTGAGTTTCAGTCCATATAATTTAACACTACTTGTTAAGCACACTTATCTTCAAAACTTTTCTCAGAAGGTCATTTTATTATAATTATTTATGATGCTATTATTTATTGTTTGATTTAATTATTGTTGTTGTTACCTAAACTCTTGGCAAAATTTAATCTAAATATTTAATGGGCTTATTAATATGGTCTTTGATGGAAAAAGACCAAAACAAAACAAACATATATATATATATATATATATATATATATATGTGTGTGTGTGTGTGTGTGTGTGTGTGTGTGTACATACAACAAATATTTTGGTTAAATTCTAACTTCTTTTGTGTTATTTACTTTAATGGGAAGTGGGTTTAACTCTTTTTGGAGGAACTACATTCCTTCCTGGGTGTGTTGCTGTTCACCTCCTCTCCGTTTGAAGTCAATAAACTATGAAGGATGACTCATTTGAAGCTAATGCTGTTTTGAATGTACCCCATTTGAATCTAATGTGTTTCAAAGCATGTGTCCTTTGAAGTCGAAACTTGTCCCCCTCTGAGGCCACACGTCTCAGAATTTGTCCTCTCTGAAGTCAATGCGTGTCCCATTTGGAAGTCAATGCTTGTTAAAAGATGGATACTAAAGGCTGAATGCATAGCTGAGTAATAGTCTTTGGTTTGTTGGCTTCTAAACACCGGTCGCTAACTTCTCTTCGATCAGGGAGTTGTTTTCTGTTCTCAATCTCTCACTGTTGTCATTGAGATTATGGTGAAATTGAAAGTTTAACCGTATGCATGGGTCTGTACATTTATATGTTAAACAGACTGAATCCTGTATTTGAGATACTGTAAATGTAGTGCTTTCAGCTGTGTCTTCTGTTATTACAATATTTGCTTTACATTATACAATGAACAATACAGTCAAACTTCAGATTATGAAAGAGGATTTTTTAGATATAAAACAATCTATATAAAACACAAAGTGCTATTCATCTAAAAATTTGTGGACCGTGTATATTTAACAAATTCATGTATATGTATACTCTATGTTATATTTGTTCAAATAGTCCTTTACAAAACCTTTGTTTGTACTTTCTGATACAGATCTATCTATCTATCTATCTATCTATCTATCTGTGTGTGTGTGTGTATATATAGTTATGTACTCTAACTTTTTTCTTTTTCTTTTTTAAAAACATATTTCTTTTTCTAATTAAGAAAACCTTATTTATTTTAACACCTTTTAGACACCAACATTTTCTTTTCTCTTTTTCATATTTAAATTCTGCAATGCAATTTTCAATAATTGGTGATCACATACCTATTTCACATTTTACCCTTTCTTCTTACAAGGTAAAAACACTTTGGAATACAGAATGATTTATCTTGTTGGGACTGTGGAGGTACTGAAATCTCATGAAATATATAAGAAGCTCATGTTACATTCTGTTTTTAGTCATATATGTTGCAATGGTGTGAGTTCAACCTCTCCTTTCAGTTTTATGAATAATGGGTTTTTTTTGTTGTGTAGCACAGAAAAGGTCTGCAGATGTGTAACTGTAATTCATTTTGATTTTGTCAGTTTGTGTTTCCAACAGCAGAGTTGCTGTTGTGTGTGCATATGAACATATGTACAGAATATATACTGTATGCAGTACGCGTGCATACATTTCTGCATATAAAGTGCTTAACAAGTTTATTAGACCACCATCCAGCTTAAGTTTATATCACAGTTGGCCTAAATTAACAGTATTGCTAATTACCATCTTTTAATTGTTTCTGTAACAGTTAATCCACCAGTACGTCCAGTCACTTTAATCAACATTTTTAATTCTAAAATGTAATTATTGTTGTTTTCCATTAATTTCCAAATTTATTGTTTTTCAACAAAGCTGAACAAAAATAGTGAAGGTCATTATTTTTTTTTATTAAGATGCCGAATTATTAACCTTCATTTCTGAGGACAAAAAATGTTTTAGTGGTTCAGTGTGGATGAAATTTGGGTATAAAAATGTGAATTCAGTTTGTTTTTTGTTATATATTTTTTTAATATTTCAAACAGTTTTTGCCAGATTTAAAAAATATTGGTTTCCTTGTTTTCAGGACAGGTAGTCTGATAAACCTTTAAGCACTGTATATGTTTACTAAGAATCTGCCTTTCCATCTCACCCATCAGTCCTAATATGCCCTCATTTCAAAAGCAAGATAACATGTATTTACTCTTGAATCAATGTCTACTCAGACAGGTGTACTCTGGCCTTCATGTGCTGCATGAGTCACATACTCACAAACATACAAGCAAGCATACCAGGCAACATCAGGGATGCATCTCTGTGGATTTAATATGAGGTGAAGTATCTGTGCCAGTGACTTTGAAGAAGGAACTTTGTTAATTGCTGGTTTCTTAATGAAACATATATTTGCACACAGCTGTAATGGTGATTAGAGCAGGAAGCAGAGGAGACACTCAAAGGTAAAAGGAGAAGTAAGCAACAAGAAGCAGACCCAAGGAGGAAAAAAATGGAAGGTAAATAAAAGATTGCTTGGAAGAATAAATTCTGTGCCATTTTTGGATGTTTTCTCTCTCTCACACCCTCACTTGCACACTTTCTGTCACATCCCTACACAGAGACACAAACTCTTTTCACCCTTTGATTGCACACACCAGGGCCTGCATATCTGTTCTGACATGAGGGTATTGTTAGGAGAAGGTGGTTAAAAGATAGCAGAGAGCAAGGGAGGAAAGAAACAGCCAGACAGAGAGACAGACAAAGTAAAAAGAGAGAATGAGGCACTGTAACAAGTTATATTGCAGAGAGGTATGCCATATCTTGTCACATCTTCACCATAGCTTCATCGGAGGGAAAAGCAGAAAAAAATGTTTTCCCAAGGTAATTTTCCCAGATGCTTCAGAGCAAATGGTATTTTCTAAGTAAGAACAAGTGAATTAAAGGAAAACAAATACAACAACAGTAGCATCCGTGTTGTAAACAATAATCTGTTTCTGTGTCCCAGCAGAGCTGCGCCCTGCACCTCCCTTGTGCCTGCTTTGACTGTGGCCATTTGAAAACAAACAAATCTATTTTGCTTCTTACGTATTTCTGTGGCCCGCTGGGATGAGCTAGACTGCTGTGCATTTTTTTTCTAATGTTGCTTGCACATATCTGCTTCCTGTCTTTCTTCAACTTTACTCCACACACAGCAGCATAGGTACACTTACTTACATGTTTATTATGACAACAAGTAGATATTCCTGTCACCGTGCACGGAAAACAATGATGTCTACATGCGTCAAGGCAACAGCAATGTTGGTTCGTACTGTATATTTATGGATTCGGTTCTTAATTGGCTCCTTGTGGGCAGGGGAGGGACAATCAGCATCTTTCTCCTTACAAACTCCTCCCAAAGATTTATATTTGGGAATTTGGTGTGTGAATATTGTGGAAAGTAATGTGTCTCTCTTTTATAATTTCTCTACTAATGTGCACTGAACTGAACTCTGATATATGTTAACAGTTGCTTGCTTGCTGAGCACAAACTATTTTCAGTCCTCATTATATTTATGTATCTGGTCTCCCTTCACTTGACTCATTTAATTCGAAATTTCTTTGAAAACTCATGATTATTATTTGGTTAACTTTTAGTGTACATTAAAGAAACACAGGCATGGGACAAATTAAAGGAAAATTTTGAACCCTTGAGAAGATCCAAAAGGAGATCTTTTTCGGTCATTATATCAGATCATCTGGCTCCACTTCAATTTTGGATATATATATATATATATATATATACACCTTCTTCTATCTTCTTCTCCTGCCTGGCAGCTCCATGTTCAACATCCTTAGTCCAATGTATCCACTGTCCCTCTTCTGCACATGTCCAAACCATCTCAGGCTTATCTGTCTAACTTTATCTCCAAACAGTTCAACCTGAGCTGTCCCTTTAATATTCTAATCTTGTCCATCCTGGTCACTCCCAGTGAACATCTTAACATCTTCAACTTCAGCTCTGCCAACTGTCTTTTTGTCACTGCCACCATCTACAGACCATACATCATAGCAAGTCTCAGTTTCATCTTGCAAATCTTTGTTTTGATTCATTGCTAACCTTCTGTCAGAAATCACCTCTGTCACTCTTCTTCACCAACACCAACCTTCTCTTGTGCATGGTCGATTGTTTTAGATGGCTGACCTTAGATATTTAAACTCATCCACCTTCACTATCTCTGTTATCTCTCACTTATACATCACCCCGATGTTCTTCCCTCTTCTTGGAGTATGTGCTCACTGCAGCCGTTTCCATCTTTTTTGCAAAAATTTGCTACCATTTGTCCTTCTGCTTTTATCTCCCTAACACCATAACTACCCAACATGTGCATGGAAGTCTGCTCTAAACACCACGCTCTCTCCCCTGGCGGCACTCTTTACCACTTCATCCAACTTGCTCCTGCTTTTCTTTTGACATCCAGCTTGTGTAGGATACATGCTGACAATACTCACCATCACACCTTCAGTTTCCAACTTCAAACTCATGATCCTGTCTGACACTTCTTCACCTCTTGAACACCATTCACATAGTCTTCCTACAAGATTCCTACTTGATTTCTCGTGCTGTCTACATCACAGTAGAACAGTTTGAATCCACCTCCAATGCTCCTGACCTTGCTTCCCTTTCACCTAGTCTCCTGCACACATTTTCTAACAGTATATCCAGTGGCTTGCAAAAGTATTGAACTTTCCCACATTTTGTCACATTACAGCCACAAACATGAATCAATTTTATTGGAATTCCACATGAAAGACCAATACAAAGTAGTGTACACGTGAGAAGTGGAACAAAAATCATACATGATTCCAAACATTTTTACAAATAAATAACTGCAAAGTGGGGTGTGCGTAATTATTCAGTCCCCTTTGGTCTGAGTGCAGTCAGTTGCCCATAGACATTGCTTGATGAGTGCTAATGACTAAATAGAGTGCACCTGTGTGCAATCTAATGTCAGTACAAATACAGCTGCTCTGTGACGGCCTCAGAGGTTGTCTAAGAGAATATTGGGAGCAACAACACCATGAAGTCCAAAGGACACATCAGACAGGTCAGGGATAAAGTTATTGAGAAATTTAAAGCAGGCTTAGGCTATAAAAAGATTTTCCAAGCCTTGAACATCCCACAGAGCACTATTCAAGTGATCATTCAGAAATGGAAGGAGTATGGCACAACTGTAAACCTACCAAGACAAGGCCGTCCACCTAAACTCACAGGCCGAACAAGGAGAGCGCTGATCAGAAATGCAGCCAAGAGGCCCATGGTGACTCTGGACGAGCTGCAGAGATCTACAGCTCAGGTGGGGGAATCTGTCCATAGGACAACTATTAGTAGTGCACTGCACAAAGTTGGCCTTTATGGAAGAGTGGCAAGAAGAAAGCCATTGTTAACAGAAAACCATAAGAAGTCCCGTTTGCAGTTTGCCACAAGCCATGTGGGGGACACAGCAAACATGTGGAAGAAGGTGCTCTGGTCAGATGAGACCTCTTGGAGTCTGCAAAAGACTTGAGACTGGGGCGGAGGTTCACCTTCCAGCAGGTCAACGACCCTAAACATAAAGCCAGGGCAACAATGGAATGGTTTAAAACAACAAACAATGGCCCAGTCAAAGTCCAGATTTAAATCCAATCGAGAACCTGTGGCAAGATCTGAAAACTGCTGTTCACAAACGCTGTCCATCTAATCTGACTGAGCTGGAGCTGTTTTGCAAAGAAGAATGGGCAAAGATTTCAGTCTGTAGATGTGCAAAGCTGGTAGAGACATACCCTAAAAGACTGGCAGCTGTAATTGGAGCAAAAGGTGTTTCTACAAAGTGTTGACTCAGGGGGCTGAATAATTATGCACATCCCACTTTTCAGTTATTTATTTGTAAAAAATGTTTGGAATCATGTGTGATTTTCGTTCCACTTCTCACGTGTACACCACTTTGATCCCTGATCCCGAGAATTTACGCCCTTTAATTCGAGAAACTCGAGCTTCTTCCAACAACAATGTTTTCACCCCGCTGTCTATGACGCTCTTTAATGCCCGATCTTTGACGAATAAATCGTTTGTGCTTAACGATTTTATTGTTTCTAAAAATCTGGACTTCCTGTTCTTGACTGAGACCTGGCAACGGGGTTCGGATTATTCGTCTACTATTGAAATGTGCCCAAATGGCTTCTCTGTCATTTGCCAGCCTCGAGGATCTGGTCGTGGAGGAGGCCTCGCGGTGGCATTTCGGAGCCGTTTTAATTGCCGTTCAGTGAAAGTTGGACACTTTCTGTCTTTTGAACTGCAGCTTATCAAAATCGGAAAGAAGGATCCTTTTTACTGTGCGTTGGTTTATCGCCCTCCTGGCCCAAACAGCTCGTTTTTAGCTGAGTTTAGTGATTTTCTGTCCTCTACTATGAGGTTGTCTAAATTGCTTCTTGTGGGAGATTTTAATATACATGTTGACGATCAGTCCGACCTCTTTGCTAGGGGTTTTACCAGCATCATGGACTCTTTTCATTTTATCCAACATGTATCTGGCCCCACACATAACAAAGGCCATACACTGGACCTTGTTTTTTCTTTGGGTCTGAATATTGATTATATTTGTTCTAAGGACATTTTTATTTCTGACCATTATTGTGTCTTTTTTAATATGTCTTTTTATGAGCCCATGTCTCCTGTTCATCAGACAGTTATTTCCCGCACTTTAAACTCCTCCTCAGCACAGAAGTTCTCTGATGCTTTTAATTTAACATTATCCCCACAAAACGATGTTGATTTTTCTATAGATCTATTCAATTATCATTGTCTTTCGATCTTAGATGAAATCTGTCCGATTAAAATGAGACCTGTGCCTGTTTCCAAGTCTGTACCCTGGTTAAATGACAACATTCGTCTTATAAAACGTAATTGTCGTAAAACTGAGCGGTTATGGAGGAAAACCCGCTTAAATGTTCATCTCCTTTATTTAAAGGATATTTTAGCCTCCTTTAACAATGCTATTAGAGTTGCGAGGGCTGCTTACTTTTCTCAGTTGGTTGCAAAGAGCAGAGGTAATCCTAAAGTTTTATTTGATACTATTACTAATATTATTACTCCTGCTCCACCTGCTGCCATTATTTCTTCTGTTGAAGATTGTGAAACTTTTCTTGCTTTCTTTTTAGAAAAAATTAGCAACATAAGGAAAAACTTGTCTTTTTCAGCGTCTGCGCTGTCAGTTCCCACGCCAGCTCGGCCTTTTCACTTGTTTCACTACCAGAGCTGGGAAAAATAGTTAGTGCAACAAAATTATCCTCTTGCTCTCTTGATTTCTTACCTGCATCATTATTCAAAAATGTCTTTTACTCTACTGGTCCCTGTATTCTTACTATAATTAATACCTCCTTGGCCTCGGGCATAGTCCCTGCCTATTTTAAAACTGCTGTTATTCATCCCTTGTTAAAAAAGCCTATGCTGGACCCATCTCTCACTAGCAATTATAGACCGATCTCAAAAATTCCGTTAATTGCTAAGATTCTAGAGAAGATCGTGGCTAAGCAGCTTACAGCAGTTTTAGATAAATATAGTATTTTCGACAAATTTCAATCTGGCTTTCGTTATGTTCATTCCACTGAAACAGCCCTTCTTAGAGTTTCTAATGACATTTTGTTACAAAGCGATGCAGGTAAATATTGTTCTCTTAATGTTGGATCTTACGTCGGCCTTTGATACTGTTGACCACTATATTTTACTTAACAGGCTGAAATACTGGGTCGGTGTCTCTGGGACTGCATTGAAATGGTTCTCCTCGTATCTCTCTGAACGATATTCTTCTGTGGCAGTTTCTAAGTATAGATCATCTTCTGCGTCCCTGTCTTTTGGTGTGCCACAAGGCTCTGTGCTGGGGCCTTTATTGTTTCTAGTTTATTTACTCCCTCTCCAGCACATTTTGAGCCCTTTTGAGGATATTTGTTACCATTGTTATGCGGCCGATATCCAACTCTATATATCTTTTAAACCGGAAGAGGCTTCTAAGCTGTGGCTTTTAAATGTGTGCTTGGAAACCATTAAAGGCTGGATGGCTGAAAACTTCCTCCAACTAAATGAAAATAAAACCGAAGTCCTCTTATGTGCCCCAGATAGACATATACCCAGTATAATAAATGCTCTTGGTCCTCTTTCAACGTTTGTAAAACCATCTGTCAGGAACTTAGGGATTATCCTTGATCCTGCTCTTACGTTAGATAGTCATGTTAAGTCTCTTGTTCGGTCTTGCTTTTATCATCTAAGAAATATTTCTAAATTGAGCTCTATAATATCCTATACCGAACTGGAGATTGTTATTCATGCTTTTATCTCATCATGACTGGACTATTGCAATTCCCTGTTTACTTGTTTAAACAAAGGTTCTTTGGAGCGTCTGCAGATCGTTCAGAATGCTGCAGCAAGACTTTTGACGAAAGCTTCTAAATATTCACATATAACACCGTTGCTTATGCAGTTACATTGGCTCCCTGTCGAATTTAGAGTCCATTTTAAGATTTTGGTTTTAACTTTTAAGGCTCTTCAACAACAAGCACCACCATATATTATTGAACTTTTACAGCCCTATGCCCCTAGTAGGTCTCTGAGGTCGAGTAGTCAGGGCCTACTTGTCATTCAGTATACGAGACTGAAAACTAGGGGTGATAGAGCTTTTGCTACTGTGGCCGCCAGACTGTGGAATTCCCTTCCTCAGGACTTACGATCTGCTGATTCATTGATTACTTTTAAAAAACAGCTAAAAACACATCTTTTTAAAATTGCTTTTTGCTAACTTTGTTTGTATCTTGTTTGTTTTTTTATTTTTATAATCTGTTATATCTTGTAAAGCACTTTGTGATTTCTATCTAGAAATGTGCTATATAAATAAAATTTTACTTACTTTTTACTTACGTATTGGTCTTTTACATGGAAATCCAATAAAACTGATTCATGTTTGTGGCTGTAATGTGACAAAATGTGGGAAAGTTCAAGGGGGCCAAATACCTTTGCAAGCCACTGTATAAACAGATCAGCTGTCTGTACATAGTATCCATATTTAGTCAATGAGTATGTGCCCTTGGATTGATAATGAGTCCGAAACACATTTTTGTGCAGGAAAAGAACATTTGCATGAACGTATTTGTAAATGAGGCCCAATATAGCTACCTATTGTTTTCAATCATACTGTATTACTGAACTCACTCCGCTTACCATAGTAATCCCTACATTTAAAGCTCCTACTCTCACCTCCACACTCCTACCCTTTCCTCTCTCTTGTTGCCTCGGAACATACCTTGCTCTTCTGAGCTTCCTTTGTCTTTGGCCAAATGTAGCACAGTGCTCTGTAGGCCAACAACACTGGAGGTGGTTGTTGTTAACCTGGGCATCTACTGATCTGGAGATCCATTTGTTGGCTCTATAGTAAAGTAGTTTGCAGCTTTGTATATCAAGTAATATGTTGCTGGTTCAATTCTTGGAAGAGAGACACATTCTTTTGGGTTTGTGTCAGTAAGGGAATTTTGTGTAAAATTCTTGTGAAGCTACCAACTGTGGTGAATAGAAAGGACCTGAGAGTAACTTTCCTATTCCTGATAATCCACATTTTCTATTTGGTAAAGATCTTACTCCAGATTCACTTCCTTACACAATCCTGTTAATACAGCCAGGCTTGGGAGTGACACTACGAGTTCACTGACTTGTGCACCCCGACACCCAGTGTTGCTTGTCCGATCTGCACACAGACTGAAACGTTGATAAGTAGGATTGCACAGTTGTTTTGTGAGAGTTACACAAGAACCAGTCTGAAAATCTGGCATTGTCAGGCCACCAGTTGCTACATATCAAAGCATTTCTAAGTGCTTGCTGCCTTTATCAATAAAATATAACAATTTAGAGACAGTCTGGATTTGCTTTAATTTTCTGGAAAGCAGCGGCACTTTTATGCATAACCAACATCTCTTATCAGTGCTCATACATTTCACAGCAACTCTCATTCTCACAGGTTTGATTGTTGAAGCGTCTAATCATCCCACAGCGATGGAAAAATTAGGAACAGTTGTTGAAAAAACGATCTGGCTTGGCTGTGGGATGTGTGGTTTATGATTTAGACACCTGTTTGTTTTCTATAAATTTAATGCAGTGACACTAAAATTAGTAGACGCTATAATTATTACTTTACTGTGCCAACTATCCACCAGAGCATAGTATGCAGTTATCTAAATTGCTGTCTGAAAGACAAATCATTAGTGTTACTGCAAATAGGGACAGTAGATAAAAAGCTAATAAACACATTACACTTTAATTGCTGTTTGATCTCACTTCTGGCCAAAGTTCTTAACCAGGAAAGAAGCAACGGTTCTTTCCTGTCAAGATATTAGAATTGCCGACAGTGCAGACACACATACTTAATTATGTGCAGGCTTTGTGACTTCTCGTGATATTTGATATAAGGCTGAATTCTTAAAGTGCTTGAAATAATGCCGAGTCAGATTCAAAACCGTTAATTAATGTCAGTGGTTTGAGCTTTTTTTTTAAATAGCACCACAGCATGCTTTGTGTTTTAATTATCTAATCTAAAATGTGCCATCAGCAGTTTGTACTGCAACATAGAAATCAATACACTGGATAAAAGGGAAGTTACTATTCCTGCTTCAGCTGAGTGGTTTGTATTTATATCCTAGCCACACCAGATGGAGATTGAGATAGGCTGACAGTGATGAATCGTGTGACTAGTCTCACAAATTACCTGACAAGTTTTCATTGTTCACTGTGACGCTTCAGAAACCTCATTCACCATTCTTCATTAGTTTTAGTGTGGGTTGTCAAAGCAGAACAAGGTGTTAGAATGACCAGTAGGAACTGGATTAAAGCAGGAGGCTGAGGAGAGAGATGGATGATACTGTAGACCAAGCAGGTGTTTATTCAGCCAGAAGTTAATTGACAGCAAAAATGCAAGAGACAAAATAAAACGTGTTGACCAGAGGTGGGATGAGCTCCTTAAAGTCAGTCACAGAATAGTCCTTAAGCCCTCCCATGGTACAACCTGTCCTAAAAACCCTTCAAAAAACTATAAGCAGATTACATATGCTTATTTAAATTTATATTTATTATTCTCAATTGAAAACTTTTCTCTCTTTTAAATCTTACCTTAATTTTAATGCATGCTTCAAGCCCTTCTTAATCAAACACATAGTGCTGGCTCGAATTTTTAAATCTGTTTTAGAGACACTGCAGCACACTGGACTTATCAAGATGACAAAAAAGCTGCAACTAAAAGTTAACATTTAAAAATTCTAATTATGCAGAAATTGAACCTGAAAAAGGTTAAACCCATAAACATGCCAAACCACTGTGTGCTTCTTTCACAGAACAGCAAACAGCCAACCAAAGCACAAATCAAAACAAAGCGCACAATGTCAAATAAAATAGTAAATAACTGATAAAAGCAATTGAATCTATATGTTTGTGCTGTCATTTCTTAGCATTTATAATATTTACAAATGACCACAGGGCGTTCAGTGTTTTCTGTTTCCTTTAAGTCATGTGAGGGACTTGTAGAGTGTTCAGATTTGAGGGGCGATAGATGGCGTGTTACAGAAAAGTAGTTTACATTTTTTCATTATACGCAGAGATGGCCTTTTCTAAACTGAACTGAAACTGGCTTCTTGCTCAATCTATGGACATCATCTGATGTTAAAGTACTACTTCAGCTGAATTACCGGCAGCTCATATTCAAGATGAACTTCCGTCTGCTCCTGTGTGTTCACTGGAGTGCTGTTACCCACAAGCACAACTGTTTGTGAGTAAAAGTTTCCCATGGGCTGTTAAATCAAGAGCACCCAGCTGTCTGAGGACCTTAAGGAACAGTTAGAAGCCAACAAACATGCCTTTGTGTGTGGTTAGAGTTTCTTGTTGGAACTCTAATTTCAACTTTGTAGCAGAAAACGTGCAATACAGCCTAAAACTTCAACCGCTTTTATTCATCTATTTTTTTTTTTTCTGGAGAAGGGACCCTTGTCAATTATGCATTTGTGCTGAGGCATTTTAGGAGAAATAATCCCATTACTCTTTGGAACATGTTGGAAGTTCTAATAACTTCGATCCAACATGGTATGGCAATACATTTAATAAGTAGTGATGCAATTCTGGAGGTTTTAAACAAGTCTGGAACTTTGTAGAGATTATTGAGCATAGATAGAGTGTCTAAAAAAACCCTAGCAACAACAACAACAACTGCAAAAGCATGCAAAAGCATCCCTCTTATCCTGGTGCCATCATTCATAGTTTAAGGCCAGACTGTCTCTTTTATGTGCCATGAAGTATTTTAAGCAACAACAAGGATTTGCTCAATATATTCTTTAACCTTTAAATAAAGTGGTTTAAATCCTCTGAATATTTTTGCTATGATTTATGTAAATCCTTGTGATCATGTCATCTCTTTCTAATATGAAGCTGCACCATTTCAAAACACTCTTACAAGTGGAAACAAGAAAAATTCAGGGCAAGTGTTTTTTCTTTCCCTTGCCTCACTTGCTATGTTTTCCTTTTAGCTTTTTTTCTCTTCTCTCTTTCTCTTGAGGAACTTAAAGAACTTGCACCTTATTGTGTCTCTAAAGTGTGTGAGAGAGAAAGTGAGAGCATGTGTATATATGTGATGGGAGGGTCGGTGTGTGTTCTGGCTGGTGCGGCATTCGATAGAGGTTGTGTGTAATCCCTATTGTTGCTGAAATGCCACCACTGTTATTAGGAAAGATTTATGTGCTGTGCCCAGGGACGGAGTCAGAATGCCAGCTCGTGTTTGTGTGTGCGGTGTGTGTGTTATTAATACAGCACACAAGGGAATAGAGTCACAATGCCACAATGCATTCATGTTTATGAGTCACTGTCAAAAGGCTGTCAGACATTTTCATATCAATAACTGATTGATGGAACTGAACAGCACACAGCACACTTTATCCATTTGATAATCTTTGCATTTTCAGCAGACAAAATAATTGAAAGTATTGCAGGCATCAAACCATATGATACGAATGAGTTGAAACCACTTTATTCTCTACAGGGTTGCAATTGTTCCCTCAGTATTTCAGGTCATGGAAAGGCTGCTTGTCCAAATTACGGTTCTTAAGTACTGCTGCATGATTGTAATGAAGCACTCTTATAAGCCAACCAAAATTATTACCATGCTGCTAGTGAAAGAGATGAAAAGATGCAAGTACAGGCACTAGACAGGAACCAGACGGCCTAACGTAAGCCTGGAAAAAAAAAATCAATAAATGATTTAGCATTAAGATACAGGCTTGACTAATTTCCCTTTTGCTACAAAGCCTGTCTCCTGTCTCTTAATGCATCGCCTTCTCTGCTTCCTTCTATTATTATGTGTTTCAAAAAATTAACAGTAAAGTCAGATCAATCATTTTGCCAATCAAAATGCTTTTTCCTAATTAGCTTTATATTTTTGCTACAAATGTCTGCAAATGATTGATGAACACTGCCTTTCCTTGAAGGTGGATTACTGTCAATTGAACTCAAGTTTACCCCTTGTGTCTTCTGTTTGTCCCATAATCAAGCACCGATTCCCAGAGGAAGCCTGTCTATTGCATAAAAACGTGTCATATCAAGAAACAAGTGAAATTATTTATGATGTATCATTAAAATCAAATCTGTGGTCTACACTGACAATAATTGTGACCTTTGATTTTAGTTTGATTTGTCCTTGCAGTATTATGCACATATAAATAAAGCAAAACAAAATCAGCACTGTGATTTACCACTGATGAATAGTAAAGACAAAAGTCCCTATGTGTGTATTTTTCCGTGAGAGAGGATTTTGACTGTCCTCCAAGATTGCTCAGTCTAGATTTTAATCTGTGTCTCCATTTACTAGTCTGATTGCCATCACAGCATGATAAACTAATATATGCATCTAAACACAGTTAGATGCTACCTTTTAATCATGAGCCACACATGTGTTGAGAAGCTCAATATCAGTGATGACTGCTAGATTAAGAGAAACAATGCTAAAGGAGGGGTTACTCTGGCCTGTTCATAAGGTCTTCTGATATGTAGGACAGCCCCTCTCCTAACCCTGTATGTCACTTGCCATTCATTTTATTCATTCCTTCTGGCTGTGTGCGCGTGTGTGTGTCTGTCTGCCCTTGTATGTTAATGTGCATCTGAATCACATGGGCTCGTGTGTATTCAAATGGCTGTCAGGTCATATATAGAGTTCACTGAAGGATGCCACCAATGAATAAACTGCACCAATGTCATCCTGAAACCTTCAAAAATGAGAGAAGATGAGAGGACGGCATGCTGGGGAAAAATGAGGGCAAAAGGAAACAAGTGAGCCTGACAAGAAAGGAGAGGAAGAGGGGATGAGTGGCAGAAGATAAAATGGGACACAAAGACAGCCAAGGCTAAGGAGTTAACAATGATTTCAACAAACTACTGGCCGGAAGGAACACTTATTTAGATACACTGCTGTCTTTTGCCCTATATGTTTTGTATTCCAGTTTGATCTTGTCTGCCCATCGTCAGTCTCTGCCTCTCCTTTTCCCCCTCACTCCAATTATTACTCAGACAATCTTTCTTTCTCAGCAGCCATGTCACATTTTTTAACCTTACAGTCACTGGATCTTTTGCTCTTCCCTTCACCTCCCTGCACACTTGTTCCCAGCATTATCTCTGCAGTGATACTGCATCAATACAACTATGTGCTGCATCAAGGCTTCAGCTGGTTGAGCAGCTTCAGGCTTGTCAGCCGTAGAAATAGGTCTTCTTGATCAAATAATTCCTCGGCTGACCCTTAGGTTTGACCACCAGTGCCCACACTTTTGATTATTTATGCTAGAAATGAACACTGACACTTTTAGACTTCTTCCCTAGAGAGATTTTAGGCTTATTTGTTTTTAGTTGTTTGGGTCGACTGAGTGGCAAGTTATGGAATATTATGGGAATATTTATATCTTTCTTTCAACTTAAATTTTAATTCTAATGAATGTAGAGCTTGAACATACATTATGTCATTTAGAACACAAATGTTACTCTTTGCCTAAATAGAAAACCATTATACCAGTATAACAAAATCATGTAGAAATAAGTCACATAATTTCTATTGTGTGCTTCAGTGGATTTTCTGTGTGCAGGCTGTGATCAGTTGACCTGTGTTGCTTTTGTGGATTTCCACAACTGAATTCAATAAGAAATAAGATGTCGTATAAGCTATCATAGCTTATTTCCAGCTATAGCAATATAAAGCAATATAAAACTAGCGAAATGATGGAATGCTGTGGAACACCACAGCCTGCTCGTCACCTGTCCAACTTTACTGTAAACAAACCAGCGGAACCTGCATTAAACTGCCTGGTATTTTAATGCACACTTTCTCCAGTACAAAAATAAGTACTGTACACAGAAAAATATACTTTAGCACTACATCAAATATCTTCAATACCTGTTCAAAAAACTCTAAAATGAATACATTTAACATATTTAAACTTTACATACTTAAAGTTTTAAAAATAATCTTTTTTCTTCTGGTTTGTCTTTCTTACATCTTTGAAGTTATCTTAGTCTTTTCTATTCCTGGGAAATAACAGCCACTGTGCTTTTAGCTAGCAGGCACATTGTGTGACAAATTGCACCGAAGCAGTTTGTGTGTTGACTAATATTTGGTGATCTGTTAGAAATGTTGCATTTGAAATGACCTGAATGACATGTTACAATGTTATTCCCTTTATACTCACTGCTCTTCTGTAGTGCTAGCTATATACTGACGTAAGCAACTATAGCTTATTAACACCTGCACCAAAAACGTTATTCCCAATTGTTCCCACTGACTTTAACCCATGACTACCATGCTATAAATGATCCATAGATTATATAACTGTTGGCTTTTTCATCTTTTATGTGCTATTTTTCCCTCTCCATTTAGGTTCAAATAGGGTTGATGTTTAAAGGCGTATACAGGAGCACAAAACAAGTCAGAAAAGAAGATATTTTATTTGACCTATGAGCAATCATTCTACATAACCGAAACAGAGGGATTAGATACACTCAGTCAGATAGGTCCATCTCTTTTATCTTCTCTTTGATGTCCTCCCTTTCCCTTTTAATCTAACACTGCAATTTATTTTATCTTTGTCTTTGTGGATTTGTATATTTTGTCTTTCTGTATTTGTTGTAGGTTTTTGCACAGCATTTGCATAGAAAAACAAGATTTGTCATTTTGACTCTCCAAGATGCCTTAGAAACTCATTGATACACATACAAGAAGTGAGTAAAACTGCATAAAATCTCAGAGTATTTACTCACTGTGTGGGTAAATGGAGTTAACTGGGGACTCAAGTTGCTCAAGGCTTTGTGTGCAACCCATCATTTGAAGTAAAAAAAAATCCACAAGAGCCCCAGCTTTTACAAATGAAAGGTCATTCTAGATTTAAGCTCTAGACACGCAATAGATTAGATGCTGTGCACACTACCTGCACATGTAAAAAAAAAAAGAGAGAAACAGCTGTATACACACAAGCAAGCCAACAGATATGAAGCAAATAAATTCCCATAGCTGGTGTCACATCAGAGCCTCTTAATGTCAGTTTGAAGTTTCCCATTTGTAATCTTTAAAATTGGCATCCACTTTCATGGCTAAATGTCATATCAGTCACACTGATGAAAAGCAACTTAACGCTCTCTTAGAGGTATGACACCAATTCAATTTCTGATAATTGTTACTTTTACTACCACAGAAGACAGTGAAAATTGTCAATGTGTAACCGCTTTCAAGTTCAAGAGATGCGCATTCCATGATACTGCACACTTCATGCTTGTGAGAGATGCTGTAAAGGCGTGCATTATTCTCAGTTAGATTCAAATAAAGCTTGGTTTCTTTATTACTTTCACTTTAACCTTACCCATGACACAATGACCTGAAATAAATACTTTGAAATGGTCCATTATTACTATTTTTTGTAACAAAACTCTTATTGACACTGCAAATAAGACTGCATGCACACTGCTCTCTCAAAGAAATTGTTTCCCCCCCTTTTTTTGTATTAGAGCTTGCATAGCCCCAAACTATGCTTTATCTTTATTAATAATTTCAGCACAACTTTGACCAACGGCAACCTAAGCAAAAATAATGTGTTAAACAGAGCCTCATGCAATGTGAAGAGCCTAAATTGAGATTTAGAGCCAAATCCTAATAAAAGTTCTGTTAACTTTGGCATTGATGGCATGATGACCCACAGTGTTATTTTTCCTAAATCAACATTAAGTGTTAAACACACAGTTCAGTTCCAGCTTATTTAATTACCTGAAACTGTCTCCATGGCTGAGATGATGATTTAGGGCACATTTCCAGCTTAAATTCATTGGTAACACATTACATTTTCTTAGTGTGTGAGGAACTGGAATACAATTTTGGTTTCTGTCCTTCCAACTTCTAGGTCCTCTGCCAGAGGACCTAGAAGCTTGAGGGTTCTGCACAGTATATTTGCTGTTCCTTCCCATTCATTGGGGTCCTCAGGACTTGCCTTACTTTCTGCAGGTATTTGGTGGTTACAGTTTTCCTAGTGACTTCTTCACTAGCCTCTCAGTGTCTGTAATATTGCTTTCTGGTTGTGCAGTCCCCTCGGTTCTGACTACCGTTCCTATCTTTGTTACCCCTCTGTGGATCCGGACTAAGTGTTGGTTCTGTCCGGACCAGTAATCAGAGCCACAAAGAAATTCCCCGTAATACATAAACCCAGAACACCATTTTATCAGTAAGCTGTAAAACAATGGGTGCTGTGAGGCAGCATTTTGTGTTATGAACAATATAAAAAACAAGCACCGTTCCAGGCTCACCAACGCACACCTTCATATGTGCATGAAAATGGCACTAACCACGTTCAAACCCAGATCACATGGGCATTTCTCTCACTGAGGAAAAAGAAATGTAATGTTACAAAAGAATGTAAAAAAATCTGTTAATGGGTTAGTGGGCACTTGTTTTAAAGAGGACCATTTTTGTTTTATGTTGTATAAAAGTTTCACTCTAATGTTACTTGGAATTAAGCTTCCAATTGCACATGATGTGATTTGTTTCTTGAATGGTTGGCCTCAAATTCCTCTTTAGCTGATAGAAAATTAGCTAAAGTATTTCCTAATCCAGTTAACAGTTGTGTTAACTGGATTAGGAAAGGAAAGAAGAAAATATGAAGAGAAACGGGACATTCAAAACTTTGTTTGCACTTTTGATTTTATAATTATGAAGATGAATATTTTTATTACTTGCAATGAAGGCCTGAAGTTCACTCTGTTTGCCATATGTGACTTAATGTGAACAAAAAAATAAATATTCTGTTCCCCGCTCATTTACTGAGCAATGTGCCTGCTTATCTAAACCACTATGATGCCTGATAGAAGCTTCCATGTTGTGCTGAGCCAGTTATTGGCTGGTAGTTAGATGGGACAGGTCCCTTCTGGGTGGAGTGCACTTAGGTTCTTTAGCCAATGTGCATTGTTGTTCTAGGTTGCATTCTCGGTGGGTCCACTGACAATACAGTATTCAGTGGCTTCTATCTCTATGGTATACCTCTTCAAGCGGCTGGCCAAGGCTCTGAGTCTTTGCTTAGCATTTTTTAATGTGTCAGGTATGGATGACTTGTACTTTTTGGCATCCCTTTCTTCATCATACTTTTCTGTAGCTCTAAAAGTTAGCTAACTTCCCTCCATGTTGCCTTGATCTTGGCCTCTATTCTCCTTATCCATCCAGGGAACTGCTCCTTGTGGCTGTTCATTTTGTATCCAAGTATCTCAGTGATGACTGATGGCATGGTGTAGATCAGCTGGTTGTTTTTTAGGTCAAAGTCGCAGTGGAAATTGTCCATAATGCTGCATTCACCTTCCGAGGGTACTTCAAATTGCCTTGGTTTTCAGCCATGTAGGGTCCAGGTTTCCATTTCGCTTAGCCATGATTCTATCTCTTAGGTCAACAACTGTCTCACTCAGCACCAGTTGTTATTGGTTCTTGGTACCTGATCTCAGAGGGTGGGGGTGATATCTCAACCCTGACCTGACATCCTGGTTTCCCCTTGTCATAGCATTTGTATTGTATCTCATCAATCTATAGTTGTGATAGCAGTTGCTTCTTCTCGATGTTGAAACACTGAGCTACTAGTTGTTTTGCTGTTAGTCTAGATGTTGTAACCTCTTAACCCTTTCTGCTAGGATTACTTGCCTGGTTGCATTCCATCAGCCTGACATTCTCATCCCTTGTCCACTTATGCCTTCTTGTTCCAGGAAGTTGAACCCCAACAAGTTCCACAGGCGAGTAGTGGTAACACTACACTATCCAGCTGTGTGCAGTTATTATTTACATTATTTATATTTCAATATTCTACTTTTGACATTGTTTAGGATAATCCTATGTTGTTTCCTATTTGATTACTATTATATTTCTTAGCTATTTCTTTCTACCTTTAAGTTAGAATTTTCTTTATCCCACCATCCCTGTCTTCTAGTCCTCTCGTTCACCTCTTCAAATGACAACCCATTCTCCCATGACGGCTCCAGGCCAATCTGTCATCCACTTTGTGTGTGTGTGTGTTTGTGTGTGCAATCATGAGTGTGTGTGGAGTTATAAGAGTATGTCTGTGCTTCTATGTGTGTGTACCAGTCACTATGTAGCCTCTCAGCTTTTAGACAGAGTAATAAGTGGGGATTTTATTTAGTTTTTGGATCTATTTAGAATTTCGTCTGGAATTTGTACATGTGCGTTTCTGTCTGTGAATGCACAGCGTTTCTGGCAGACTCTTTGTGTTAAGAAAATGTCATGAGTATGGATTTGTCATTGGATCTTTGTCAACGCTGTGTGACTGAGGCTTGTTGTGACAAGGCAAAATTTGTTTCCGTCCATTTTTCCTGGTCACCACCTGCTGCTTTTCATCTATTTGTGTTGAGGAAGCTGGAGATGGGCAAAGCTAAATGAATTTTTAAATGGCCTTGGTATGTTGCATTGTACTGCAAAACCGAACCTATTCCTTGACCAATAATTGAGAGAAAACTGTGACATTTTCTAGTTAACAGCTGAGCTGAAAATGAATATTTCTATAACTGTTAAATGGGCCGACATGCTGTATTGCTACCTTTGGAATATGCTATGTGTAGTTATTCTGTAGTTATTTGTAAAGTAGTTGATAATTTAATTGGCACAAAACTAATCAGGGAGTTCTACTAACATGCATTGCTCTGAGTTGAATATTAAGCACAAAATCTGTGGATATTCTGCTTACATTTTTTTCTGTATATATGACTTTAGTTGAATATCCTGGTTCTGAAATGCACAAAAAAGTGTATATTTTGATTTTTAAAAGATGGAATGAATGATCAGAAAACTAACCAAACTTTAAACACTTTCTATGAATAGATTTATAAAATGGCCTCAGAGATGAATTACTGGGAACTTTGACCGACCAGGGAGGTGTTTTTTCACGATCCTGGGTCTTTTGACCCAGCGTTTTGAGTTTTAATATATTTTCATGTTTATGGCTTATGTTTAAGTTCTCTAGGTTGTCTAAGTTCATTTCTATTTTGCCTAGGTTGCCGTTATAGTTCAGTGTTTATGAGATTCCCCTTGTGTCTTCAACCCCTGTGTTTAAGTCTCTCTCGCCCCTCTTGTGTTTCATGTCTTCGTGTTTTATGTTATCAAGTTCGTGTTGTCATGCCTGCGTCTCATTATGTTTCCTGTTTTATTTTGGAAATTGACCTCTTTAATTTGAAAAGGTCTTGTGTTTCAGTGTATTTAGCTTTACCCTTCCCTTGTGACATCATTATGTTCATTTGTGTCAGCTGTTTCCCTGTGTGTTTCCACTTTCCTGTGTGTATTTAGTCTGTGTGTTTTCATTCATTCCTCATCTGGTCGTCTGCTATGTTCATGTCATATTTCCATGTTTTTCTTATGTATCCATGCTAGGTCTCTATGTTCAAATTTTTTTCATGTTTTAATCTTAGTTCACCCAGTTTAGATTATTGTTTAGTTTTGCGCTTGCCTTTTGTTTGCATTTATTTTGCCAGCCTTAATAAATGGCTCATTTTTGTCACGCTCAAGTTTTGTTTTGCCTCTTCGTGTGTCTGCTCTTGGGTCCACCTCCTCACTCCACACAGTCTGCTCTCAGCCAGATTGTGACATCTTTTGAGCGTGTTCTGATGCCTTGGCTATCCTCAGATTTCTCCAACATTTTGGCAAAAGAGATGGTATTACGCTAGCAGTTATGCTCTTTAACATTTTGATGTTCTGATCCATGAGTCCCCTTTAATCATTACTGTATATTTCATACTCACGACTAACTGGCTACTTTTAACTCTTTCCAGAATCTTTTGACATTAAATACTGACGTGCCACAGCAGGTCAAATTGAACTAAGTGAACTGGATATTTATTCTTGGCACGTTACAATGTTTGTATTGTTGTTTTTGATTGCAAGTGTCTGAAGAGGAAAGTGTGTGACTGAGAATATTGCATATATTGATTTAAATAGTCCTAACAAGCTGTAACATTCCGAAATTAATGCTATTTTTATAGCACCTCTTGAGGAAGTTCACGACAGGATTCACTTTGTCCTTCTCTCTAATGTGCCTTTAAACCCTCAATAGCATGATTTTTTTTTTTCTTTTTTTGAGAATAAAATATTTTACACTTCTGTTTGACAGCTCGGGCCCCTGTTGATATATCAATCAACAAATTTGTCACCCTGACCTCTCCTCACCAGAAATTGGTTTGTTGTCTCATGGGCAGCAATGTGATATAAGGGTATCAGTATGTTTTCTGTGTACACTCATGTAGTAAATTTAGGAGAAATTAATCACCCAAAATCATTTAAACAGACCTTATTAACACATTTACATGCCACCTAGCTTAATCGTTTCTGACAGTTAGGGACCCTGGAATGTACTTAATACATTTTTTGCACACTACTTCGTAGGTTTAAATCTATTATCTCCATCTGCTGGTAATGCAGCTTCACCATGCGTGCACATTTCACGTTTTGGAGAGGCAAAGCGTGAAATGGACCAGTGTTAACAACTTAGCGACTTTGTCGCTATAGTTAGCAAGTTTTCAGACCCCCTTAGCGACTTTTTCCCTAAAAAGCGACAAATCTGACGACTTTTGCTGGTGTTATTAGGAAGACTTATGACCACTTTTTGACGTGAAAGCACATAAAGCTCTTATGCTCAACAAGCAGCAGGTGCTGCTGTGGGCACCTCGCCCATGCCAAAGTGTTCACAGGCAGCGGATCGTCCAGAGTGCCTTTTTTGGGTCACTTTTGCCAGTACCAAGCCTAGATAAAGGAGGAGGGTTGGAATTGTGACATTAAAAAAAACAATAATTGCTAAAGGAATTTGTAGTTCTTTTTTTTTCTTTTTTTTTTTCTTTTGCCTGTCCCATTTGGTTCTTTAGCCGTCAGAATTGTTGTCTGAAGACAAGGGATAGGAAAGGGAGAAAGAAAGAGGAAGGAAAAGAAAAACAGAAGGGGAGACGGACAGTGAGAAAGGGAAAAAAACTCCTGGATCACCTGCTGAGAGAGAAAGAATAGAAAACAAGCAAAAAAAAAACCCAAAGCAACATACTAAACACAACACCATCGCATTAATCTAACTAAGTGTAAACAGCAGTACAGGGAGTGCAGAATTATTAGGCAAATGAGTATTTTGTCCACATCATCCTCTTCATGCATGTTGTCTTATTCCAAGCTGTATAGGCTCGAAAGCCTACTACCAATTAAGCATATTAGGTGATGTGCATCTCTGTAATGAGAAGGGGTGTGGTCTAATGACATCAACACCCTATATCAGGTGTGCATAATTATTAGGCAACGTCCTTTCCTTTGGCAAAATGGGTCAAAAGAAGGACTTGAGAGGCTCAGAAAAGTCAAAAATAGTGAGATATCCTGCAGAGGGATGCAGCAGTCTCAAAATTGCAAAGCTTCTGAAGTGTGATCATTGAACAATCAAGCGTTTCATTCAAAATAGTCAACAGGGTCGCAAGAAGCGTGTGGAAAAACCAAGGCGCAAAATAACTGCCCATGAACTGAGAAAAGTCAAGCGTGCAGCTGCCAAGATGCCACTTGCCAACAGTTTGGCCATATTTCAGAGCTGCAACATCACTGGAGTGCCCAAAAGCACAAGGTGTGCAATACTCAGAGACATGGCCAAGGTAAGAAAGGCTGAAAGACGACCACCACTGAACAAGACACACAAGCTGAAACGTCAAGACTGGGCCAAGAAATATCTCAAGACTGGTTTTTCTAAGGTTTTATGGACTGATGAAATGAGAGTGAGTCTTGATGGGCCAGATGGATGGGCCCGTGGCTGGATTGGTAAAGGGCAGAGAGCTCCAGTCAGACTCAGACGCCAGCAAGGTGGAGTACTGGTTTGGGCTGGTATCATCAAAGATGAGCTTGTGGGGCCTTTTCGGGTCGAGGATGGAGTCAAGCTCAACTCCCAGTCCTACTGCCAGTTTCTGGAAGACACCTTCTTCAAGCAGTGGTACAGGAAGAAGTCTGCATCCTTCAAGAAAAACATGATTTTCATGCAGGACAATGCTCCATCACACGCGTCCAAGTACTCCACAGCGTGGCTGGCAAGAAAAGGTATAAAAGAAGAAAAACTAATGACATGGCCTCCTTGTTCACCTGATCTGGACCCCATTGAGAACCTGTGGTCCATCATCAAATGTGAGATTTACAAGGAGGGAAAACAGTACACCTCTCTGAACAGTGTCTGGGAGGCTGTGGTTGCTGCTGCACGCAATGTTGATGGTGAACAGATGAAAACACTGACAGAATCCATGGATGGCAGACTTTTGAGTGTCCTTGCAAAGAAAGGTGGCTATATTGGTCGCTGATTTGTTTTTGTTTTGTTTTTGAATGTCAGAAATGTATATTTGTGAATGTGGAGATGTTATATTGGTTTCACTGGTAAAAATAAATAATTGAAATGGGTATATATTTGTTTTTTGTTAAGTTGCCTAATAATTATGCACAGTAATAGTCACCTGCACACACAGATATCCCCCTAAAATAGCTAAAACTAAAAACGAACTAAAAACTACTTCCAAAAACATTCAGCTTTGATATTAATGAGTTTTTTGGGTTCATTGAGAACATGGTTGTTGTTCAATAATAAAATTATTCCTCAAAAATACAACTTGCCTAATAATTCTGCACTCCCTGTAAATACTAAATATTCAATGTTGTTGTGCAGCACGCAGGACAGACAGCGCACAATGTGCTTTGAAGTAGCAGCCAAGAAGGGTGTAATTTAAGTCTACGAACAGTGAACACCCATGTGCACACCTGTGTGGATCAGCGCGCTTGTATTCAAATGGTTTCCACATGTAATGGTCTGCAAGAGGATGTAGAGAGCCATAGCCCCGTCCCCCAGGGCATGAAGCAGGCATGGAGGAGATCCAGGCCCCAGACATCCAGAGGCCCCAGAGTGCGAGAGCCCAAGGAGGACCACTGGAGGGGTATCCATGCCACCCTCATGGGAAGGGCTGAGGATCCCCAGACGAGGGGTCACCCAGTAGCCACCGAGCAGAAGCTAGAGGGGGCTGCACCGGCGTGCCCGCCGACTTTGCCGGCAGCCAGCTGTGCCAGAGTGAACCGAGCCGCAGGCCCAGAGGCCGGAGGCCCCTAACCCGGAAGAGGCCTGACCGAGCAACAGGCGCCAGGCCCCGCCAAGTAGCCACCGGGAGTGAGCTGGTATATACCTGAGCGCCCAGCCCCGGACACCAAGAACCACCAATGCACCGACCCCTGAGGGCATCAGTCACTGGCAGGGAGTGTGGTGAGGGGAGGGCCTGGGAGTTCCCAGAGAGGTGGAGTCTAAGACCCGACCTGACATATAGACACAGACAAACAGGCACACACAGACACAAACATGGAGGCAAGCAGACCGTCCCAGGCTCCACAGCAGCAGGGAGGCCAATCGGACAGCCAACATCTCCTCCCAGCCCCCCCGCCCCAATGGCTAGTAGAGAACGGAGGTGTGTGAAGACCCCATACCTCCCTCCTCCCGCTCATGTGTAGTGTTGCTGCGTGTTGCTCTAAAGTGCATTTAAAACAAGGGAGAGCATGGTGCTGCTGCCAGAGAGCAGCAGGTGTTAGCACGGCCCCTCCCGAGAACCCTCAATGTCTACATGGATTTAAAATTGAGAGGTGGGCACCAGCGCCAGAGGTAGGTTTGAGTACACAGACCGTCCACTGGACGCCCTTAACGTGCCCACCCTCAATATATATATAATGTCTCATATATATATATATGTGTGTGTGTGTGTTATGAGAGTGTAAGTAATGTGGATGTCTAAGTTGTGAGATAAAATTGAGGCACAGGTGGCCAGAAGGGGACAGAGGGGGGGAATGTCTCCCTTGCACCCTGGTGACACACCTGCACCCCAAGGCCCTACCTGTGTTGGTGGGTGTGGTGGAGCGGGAAGAGGGAGGTAGCCGGGGATGGGGAGGAAAAGAAGGGAGGGGAGGATGCCCCTCCCTGGGGCCAGCTCCCCCGCTGACCCCAGTAGGCACCCCCGTCCTCTGGTACCCACCAAGGCAAGGGAGCCCAGATCCATCCAGACCGGGGCCTACGGCAGCAGCACTGCCAGGCCCCACAGGACCCAGGGCAGCCCACCCTACCCCACCGCAGAGGAAACTGCACCCACCCCAACATTCAATCATCTCCCAGACTACACAAGACAACAGACACCCAGGTTAAGTTTATTCTCCACCTCTCCTATGTCTCTTCCCCACCTGCAGAGTGGAGTCCTGCAAGGATGGAACAACCTCCCTGCCAGTTGAAGAGCCCCCCAGTTAGGCCCCGTGCACCCACCCGCCCACAACCTCGGCGACACACCGACGAGGACCGAAGCCCCCAAGGCCCAGCCAGAGCCCCAGCACGGAGGCGAAGCACCCCCGAACCCCAAACCCCCACGCCTGCCCCGGATCCACTCAGGGGCAGCCAGGAATTTGTAGTTCTAAACATATTCTAAATGCATTTAGGGTGTTTTTTACACACTTTATGTCTCTTCCACAATGTTATTTCTCTCTCCTACAACGTAGGTTACAATTACATAAGTATTACCAATTATGCAAATTAGGCGATGATATCATTTAGCGACTTCTAACGACTTTTAGGACAACCAATAGTGATTTTCCTTACTGAGGAGTTGGCAACACTGACATGGACACGGTGTCTATTACACGTTTTGCTGTGATACGTCAGCTAATCTCTGCTCAGTTTAAATAAAATACCACAGAAAGTAAAGAGTGAGAGGATAGAGCCAAAGTTTTGGCACTGCACTCACAGCTTTGAGCTGTCCAGCTGAGCCAGTTATGCACTTGTTCTGATAACATTTCCCCCTCTCATTCCAAATAATAAACACTCCTAGCAACAGCTATCAAAGACATAATGGGCTTAAAATAAGAAATGCCTTTCAGTCTCATATTTAGTGGAAGTTGTAGTAAATTGTCTCTACAAACTGTTATATGTGCTTCATTTGATGACGCAGGCAAGTTACTCTCATTGGCACAGACTGACTGATTGCAATGTGCTACCAGTCTGTCTCCATTTGTAAATTAGCTGGTGATTAATTTTGAACCTTATCAATCTGTTTGAGAAGGGATGTTGTCAGTCTGAGTTGGACTAAGGTTTCCACCCACCGGGAGATTTGTGCAATTGCCTCACGACCAAAAGTTGCCCGCTGCAGCTACTTGCAAACTGTCACCAGACACAAAACATCACTTACCAACCACCCTCTAACCCTGTAAAGTAGACTGTTTTCTTTTCTTAATTGTTTTTCATTTGGGAGGGTTTCAGGAAAGTACTTTGTTCTATTCTCATTTCTTTTTAGTCCCCTCATTTTTTAAAGTATTATTATTATTTATATGGATGCATGTACACAGGTACACATTCTTCACCAACACTTCAATCCCAACACTGCCAAGAACCATCCACTATGGAAGAAGAGATAATGGAAAACGTAGGGGAAAAGTAGACTGTTTTTTAATTTAAATTTTTAAACTGACTTTTAAACTGAAAAATTTTCATTATTTCAAATTAAATATTGAGGTTTAATGGTACAGCTGGACAAATAACACGAAATGGAAGGAGGATTTAATTATGGCATATTAAATGATTTAAAATGCTACATTAGTTCAGCAGCATAGCAGCACTGTGGTTCATAGATTATTTTTGCACGAAGGAAATAAAAAAGAAATAAACCCTCTATTTTTTTCTCAAACTGCATTCAGAAGAATTTTATCTCGTATTAGCACAGTTATAATGAACTTATTTAAATTATTAAATTATCGAACATGTTTGTTTACTGACAATCATTTTCCATTGCTTGGTTTAAATGCAAAAAGAAATTGGATTTTTACAGAATATTTCTGTAAGGCCTTTTTTGCTCTTAAAAATTCATGCCTTGAGCTATCGCCAAAAAAACCCCCCAAAACTGTCTGCAATCCAGTCATAGCATTGTTTTAATGTCGGCAATACATGTCAAAACTTATCTCCGCTCTTTTTATGTTCCCCTTGGCTGCCCTTTATACTCCTGTCAAATAATATATAGATAAAAAGAAAAAACTATTCTTTTCAATTTTTCACATCAATTCATGTTGTGTAAGTATGAGTCATGATCAACAGCTGCATGTCTTTACTTTTTGTTTTTAATTCTTTTTGCCATTTGTCATGTAAAATGATACAGTTTCCATCTCATATTTGTGTGCCTCTGTCAGCCTGTCAAGCTATCATTTTTACAGCATGCTTGCACACAGTCACTGTAGCTACCTATATCATTTTCATGTGGTCAGATTTGAGTTTCTCATAGGATGCTGAATGGTCTGGTAGAACTCTAGCTGTCTGGGGATGGGCGTCCAGGTACACACCGGCTCACTCCTTGGCGGCCGCTTATCGGGGCCTGGAGCCTGGGGCTCGCTCGGGCCACTTCGGAGGTGGGGTGCCCCCGGCCTCTCGGCCTGGGGCTCGGTCACTCAGGCACAGCTGGCTGCCGGCGGAGCTCACGGGCGCGTCACTGCAACTCCCCCTGGCTTCTGCTCCGCGGCTGCTGAGTGACCCCTCATCTGGGACTCTCCTCAGCTCTTTCTGGGACAGTGGCACGGCTGCCCCTCTGTTGGTCTTCCTTGGTCTCTTGTGTTCTGGGGGCCTCTGGATGTCTGGAGTTTTGATCTCCTCCATACCTGCTTCATGCCCTGGAGGACGGGCTGTGGCCCCCCCACACCCTCTAGCAGATCATTACATGAAGGAACCTGTTAAAAAAACAAGCGCGTCCATGCTCACAGGTGTACACACGGGTGATCACACCCACAAACTACACCCTTTTTGGCTCCTACCTCAAAGCACACTGTGTTCTGTTGATCTTATGTGCTGCACAATAATGTTTAATATTTAGTATTTACTGTCATATTCCCATATATCATTGTGATGTTGTTTATTCTATTACTCTTGTTCTCTTCTGCTTGTTTTCTTTTTTCTTTCTCAACAGGTGATCCAGGTGATCGATATATGCATTTTTTTTCTCTTTTTTTTTTCTGCCCGTTCTGTTGGTTTTTGGTTTTTGCCCTTCTCCCCCGTCCCTCTTCTCAGCTGTTTCTCTTTCCCTCTTTCTTTTTCCCCTTCTTTCCCCCAGTCAAGTCTATCCCGTATTCAACAAGTGAAAATAAAATAAACAATAAAAGGTGAATCAAATGGACCATTATGGCAAGGCTGGGATGGTCAATTTGGTAAAGTAAATCTGTTGGGCATCTTTCTTTGCCTTTAGACAATAATTCTGATGGCAAAAGAGCCAAACGGGACAGGCAAAAAAGAAAAAAAAAAAAAAAAAAAAGAACTCTAGCTCTGATGCAAGCGCACGGTTTGAAGTTTGGCAAGATGATATGCAATTTGATTTGATACTGCAAGAAGGATCTGACTCCTTCAAAAGTTACTGGTCCAGAGGTCTAACAACATATAATATTGTAGCTCTCCTTAATTACATGTTTATCCAGTCATAATCAGATGCTAAGATTAAACTGGACCTTTTCTGCCCTTCAGTCCCTGCTCTTTCTTTTTCTGTCTCCGGCAAAGTATCCAGTCCAGCTGATGACACCCATCTTCAAAGAAAAAAAATCAGGTAACACTTACATTTAATTTTGTGTTGTATCAGACAGGCTTCTTAAAACTATTAGAAAAAGTAATTGTTTTCCTTCCAATAATCCAAAATGCATTCTCTTATAATTTCTGTCTGTAAAACATACTACAGACTTCCATACAAGCCACACACACACACACACACACACACACACACACACACACACACACACACACACACACACACACACACACACACACAGACACACAAAGTATTTACGTAATGATGTCTCATATGGCCCCCTTCAATTTACTGATGAGGCCAGAGAAGAACAGAAACCTTTCCAAATTTGAGTTTTAGCCAGGGGGAACATTTTTAATGTGCCATACTGAGCATTCTGACAGAGATGGACGAGTCCTCAAATCGAGGGTAGGGGGGGATAGATATTCAGTACACACACATGAAAGACAAACAAGTCATACAGTTTAGTCATTTTAATGTGTTGCGAGGCATTTTGATTCATTTAAGATGACCGCACTTTAGTACGTGTAGAGCACATAAATGTGGCTCTAACAACGTGCAGAACCGAGAACAGCATCTCAGTGAACTCATCTTTTTATTTATCTATTTGAATGATGAATTATTGTGAGAAGTGACCCTACTGCTATCACTGCCATCCCTCTGTTTAACACATAAGCCGGCTGTCACTCATTCTAACGGGCTAGAAATTACAACGTTTTTGTTTTTTGTTTTTGCATATTTTGGTGTCTCTTGGTTTTTAAATGAATATAAAATGTTTTTTGATATAACATATTTTTTTGGTATTAATGAGAAACTATAACATTCAAAACCTGCAGATATGGACGTTGTTAACACGTAATTGGTTTAAGATTCAAAAGTTGAATGGTTTTTGATTGAAATAGTATGTTTCTGCCACAGTGATCATGAACATTTTACTGTCTTATTGCACATAAATGGTCAATCATATTTGTATAAACCAATTCAGCTGCAGTAACTGAAAACTCTCTTGTAGTCACGTGCAATTCAGTGGAATACTTAATAATGTACCTTTCAGCTGTGCTAAGAAAGAAAAAGTTGTTTTCAGTGAAAGCTGCACGTCCTTCGTGTATGATCTTGGACGTTTTTTTTAGGTTGACGACTTAAATACTTGGAGGGGCTACTTTAGAAATGCACTTTTTTTAGGGAGTGATGTGTGCACCATTGTGACCATTCGTCTCGTGATAAGGCAGTCTGGAGAAGGATGCCCATGCCAGGAGGGAGGTCAAGGCACCAACTCATTCCTCTTCCTAGACACTTCCATTTATCAGGCCTGACTGCATGCATCACACACCCTCAAGGTAGGAGTGTGTGTGTGTGTGTGGGGGGGGGGGGGCAGAGGAAATGGTAAAAGACCAAGAGAGAGGGACGGACTTACATAACAGGGACACTTTTATGTTTACCTGGTGGATCTAGAATTTTGGCATGTTTTCAAACTTTAAATAGATTATATATATGTATATGTTTTTCTTTTTAATTCATCTGCATGCGGTGCTGGTGTCAGGGGCTGGGTCTATGACCCAGCGTTTTGAGTTATTTTGTATTTTTGAGTTTCTTATGTTAAGTTTGTGATTGTAAGTTTTTGCCTTATTCTTATTTAGGGTCTAATTGAGTTTTAGTTTAGCCATTATTTTCATTCAAGCCCCTGGTTTGTGTCATGTTTCCTGTCCAATATGTCACGTGTTTCATGTCTGTGTTGTCTCCACGTTGTCAAGCTCAGGTGTCATGTCTATGTCTCTCCATGCTTCCTGTTTTATTTTGAAAGTCGTGTCTCCATGTTTAATGTATTCAGTTTTGCTTTCCCTGTAGCGTCGTGTTCATTTGTGTCAGCTGCGTCTCCCCAGGTGTTTCCACTTCCCTCATTACCCTCTTATGTATTTAAGTCCTCTGTCTCCTTCCTTTTTTCTTGCTGGGTTGTCTGTTTGTGTTCATTTCAAGTCACGCCAAGTCAGAGGTTTTGCTTCCCACTGTTCAGGTTCATGTTCATGTTCATGTTTGGTTTATTTCATAGTTACGTTGTTGCATGTTCCTGTTCAGTTCCATAGTTTTCCAAGCCTTAGTTTTCATAGTTAGCCATAGTTTTTCGAGTTTAGGTTTCAATTTAGTTTCACCCTTGTTTGCCTCGCCTTGTTTATCTGTTTTTTTGTATCAGCTGCAATATCAGCTGGGTCCGTTTCATAAATACCCCAGCATTCCCCACCGTGACAGCTGGAGCCTCTCCCAGCTGCCACAGGGCAAAAGGTGGGGTACACCCCGAACAGATCGTAATTGTGTCACAGGACACAGAGAAACAACAGTTCACACTCACATTCACACCTGTGAGAAATGTAGAATGACCAGTTAATCTAACCTCACTAGCTGTATGTCTTTCCACTGTGGGATGAAGCTCGAGTACCTGGAAAGAACCCATGCAGACACAAAGAGAAAATGGCAACTCTCCATTGGAAGCCCGGGCCAGATTTTGGATTTAAACCAATGACCTTCTTCCTATTCCAAATTTGGACTGTATAAGCAATAAATACATTCAAAATATAAATAGTTTGTATAAATATTAAAAACTTAGTGTGTTGGTGTAAAGGACTGCTAGCTTGACTTCAACTACTGTATTAATGCTTCAGTGCAGCATGTCTTTATTAGGAGTTTGAGCCCATTTTCTATTGATGGATTTCTGGCTTACAACATATGAGAGAGGCCAAAGTAGCTTCTCCAAAACAAGTAGGTTGTAGCATTGCATAAATAATGTTAAATTAGCAATACAGTAGGCACAAAAGTATAACGATGTAATATCTGAGATGGCCAGAAACAGGAGGTGCATGACCTGACATTTGCCTGTGTCAACTATTTAGTATCTACAGACTAATGGTGAATTTTTTTTATCTATATTATGTTTGTTAATATAAACTTATTGGTTATCAGATATTCATGGTAAACTATTAATTCCATGTTTACATGCTTTTTATAAATGCTAAAGTCAGCTGAAGTCACAAGGCAACCAACAGTTGCTAAAATGAACTATCCCAACACAGGAAAAAAGAACTTTTCGCTGTTTACCTTTCTTGAATTTAACTATTCTACTAAAGTGTGAATGCACCTATTATATAAAATCTGTCAGTACGTATCATTCTAGACATCATCAAGGCAGAAATACCTTTTTTGTTGCTTGAGAGGACAACCGTCAATTCAATTGCATTTGTCACCTCAAGAAAATTATTTCATACAATAACAGTTTACTTCAAATGGACTCAGCAACATTCGGTACATTAACTTAAACTAACCCTTAAAGAAACAAAATTAATTTTCATGTCTGTCATACAGAATTTCCATCAAAGCACATTCACTGCTGAAGTGGAATCAAATCAGCTTGAAGATGAGAGCATCACAGTGAACAATTAAATCCTGTCACGTCTTTTGCATATTTAACTGTCTTATTTGTAAATGTACAAAAACTGACACACACACACACACACACACACACACACACACACACACACACACACACACACACACACACACACACACACACACACAGAGAGAGAGAGAGATCAGTGAGTGTAACATATAAGCAATTAAATCCTTGACATGGAACATCTTGAGGTGTCTTTCACAGTTGCTTACATTCTGATAATTGAACCTGCAATTCTGGGAGACATGTCTGGAGACAGATCAGATCTTTTCAATTGCAGCAGCTTTGTGATTCCCCCCCCCCCCCCTGTTTTGTTTTAAACATCAGCCATATATGCTGCATAGAGGCAGCCAGGCCTGAACCCATGACAGCAGCACAGTTGGTTGAGCACCTCAACCGTCAAGCTGTCAGGTTGATGTCTGAATTACTGTGCGCACACATCTGTATTTGTCAAACGGCAGGTAATCTCAACATCTGTATCTGTATCTGGCCACAGCTGACTAGAAAAAAGCATTGTAAAATGACATACTATGCAGTGGAATTTATTTCTTTATTTTTTGTTTTGTCAAAACACTCTGTGTCTAGTAGCCTGATATAGCAGCTGTCTAAATTTTAGCCACAGTAATCCATGGCTTCTTGGATTGGAATGGTGACTGGCTGGATTATGCCTTAACAGCTTTAATGAATTTAAAAATATATCCACAATACCGGATTTAAATGACAGCTTTGCCTTCATTTGACGGTAATTTAATGTGATAGATGAAAAAGAGATAGACCGCACAGAAAGGAAGGAGTAAAGGACGACATGCGAAGCATTGGTGTGACAAAGGAGGATGCTGGGGATAGAGTGAGATGGAGGCAGATGATTTAGGCGACCCCTAAAAAGAACACTTGAATCAAAGCATTGATCTGTGACAGAAAACATTATACATGAATCTAGAGAGCTACTCTATTATTATTATTTGTTTGGCCTCTATTGCCACAAGTTCTAATTACGGGACTTCTGGTGAATCAAATTCTGCTTTCCTGACACTTTGAGTGATGGAACTATGAATTGGTTGAGCAGCAAACACAAAATGATCATCTCAATAAAACTTAGCATTTTTTTTTAAATGTCCGCACTGATAAATAAATCGTTGTTAGATGAATTGAATAAAACTTGGTTTACACAGTAGTTTACTTTGTACTACTGTTCTTCTTTCTTCTTCATTGACTTGTGGCCACAAACATCACTGGAAATGTAAGAATGCAATTTCAGCAGCCAATAAAATAGATGGAACTGTATCTCTTTCCACCAATATGTCAAGTTACTGTCACCTAACTGTCACCAACTAACCTTTGTCTAATTTGGGTAGCAATTTGAACATTGTGCAAACAACAAAACATAACTCATTCCTCCTCAATACCCAATGCAAGTCAATGTACAGCTAAAGGACTTTCATCCAAGTAGAAAACTTTGTCTAGATACTTTTGAGCTTCTGAAACTGGGGGATACAGTACTCTGCAAAAGTCTTGAGCCATCCCTTTTGTTTTCTTCAAATCTGACTTCCCAGGAACCAGATTTCATTGTAATTTTTTAAAAGGGTGTCTTGAGTAGTAATTCTCCAGGCTTTCTGAAGGTCTCGCCGAGTATTGGCAACTTTCTTACACTATGCGCATCATCACTTGGCCAACCCGCTCTGTAATTTTACAAGGTCTATTTGGCTGAGTTGATTAGTAAATGCTTCAACTTAACAATAATACTACTTAGAGTTGATTGTCAAATATCTAGGAGGGAAAAAACCCATCATAAACTGACTTGTTGCAATGGTGCCATCCTATTACAGCGCCATGCTTCAGTCGGCTCTTTAGGCTCTTTCACAGATGTTTCTAAAGGCAGATGCTTGATTTTTATCCACCTGTGGCAACTGTATTAAAAACACCTCTATTCAAAGATTAAGAATTGTGGCCCAATACTTTTGCCAGTATAGTTCATTTCTTCAGCCAACAAATCTTGTATCTGTCTCCTGATACAGAATGCCTGTATGTGATATGTTAAGATGCAGCGCCTATCACCACAAATACTGACTGCAAGCTTCTGCAATTAAAAGTCCAACTGACCCTTGACAGTACTCTCAAGCACATTTGGAATATTGTGTTTCATGACTGCATTCTATTATCAAGGGATGTATTGTTGTTATAAGTTGGAAATGTGTCCATACTTTATGTATTTCCTAAACACTTGATGGGAGAAGTTTGTTAAACCCTTTGAACTAAAACTAAATTGTGCACTTTAATAACATCCCGATTGTCTCATTTAAAATCCATTTGTGGATGTGTATAGAGGCAAAACTACAAAAACAGAAAAGTGTCTTTATCTAAAAACTTTTGTGAAATCTAGATGTACAGAGTAAGTACAAAATTTCTGAACAGCAGTTGGATAGACAGCTGAACAAACAAAATTAATGTATTTCTTTTCTGCCCCTCATCCCCCTTTAACCCTTATTTGATAGACAGTCATGAAAATTGATGAAAAATAGGTGTTTGAAAGTCAAAATTTGTAACTGAAATATAGCAAAAGTGCTTGACTTGATATTTTCCATGACAATTGTGTGGGCTTGATCTCCTGTCACTTAGAAAATGGTTAAATGGGAGCTGTAAGATTTGTAAATGACATCGATGATATGCTTCTCTAAATTGCAGCTATATTATGTCTGCACGTGCTTTCGGGTAGATTGAGAGCTCTTCTGTTTAAGAGTCACTTTTCAGGAGTAGCTCTGCTCTTGTGTCTGCATGATAAGGGCTTGGTGGCAATGACTGTTCCAATTCAAATTTCATAATTTGCAATGTCAGTCACACATTATCCATTCAGCTCTGAACAATCTGGATGGGAGAGGAGGCAGCACATCCAAAAGCCTCTTGTGGTAATTCTACAGATACAAAAATCAGGTACACTTGCAAAAATATCCCCAAATAGGAGAACCAGTTGAGAATGGATGGTCTAGTAAAAGGGTAAATGGGAACAGAATGCAATGATATGCTGTTGCTTTTACATCTTTCTTGCCAACAAAGATGCCCACCACTTTGCCATTTAATAAAAGCACAACAGCACTGTTGTAGTGACAATCTGGGGTGACTGAAATAGGTACCTCTGGTTCAGAGAACACAGCCTTTATTTTATTGTGAGAAATGATCAGTTCAGTCAGTTTTACCTACATTACACACAGACAACAAAGAATTGTTATGGATCACTTTGGTTTGTCAATGCCTTTGTTCTGTTAACACACACACACACACACACACACACACACACACACACACACACACACACACACACACACACACACATCTATCTATCTCTCTATCTAGAGATAGAGAGATATAGATTTCATAGCTGAGGTGCTGTCATTCTCAGTCACTTCCCCTTTGTTCTGAAACACATTGACTGTGAAATATTTAGTAGTGAGGATTCACTGAATTCACTGAATTCACTTAGCACCTGCGAGTGACCCATTCTTTCACAAAAGTTTGTAGAAGCAGTCTGCATGCCTAGGTGCTTGGTTTTCTTTCAGAATATCTGAATTCAATCATTTCCATAGATGAGTGAATACTTATGGCAATATCAAAGTATTCTGTTACTTTACAACTGTGAAATCTGTTTAAATATCTGCACTTTGAGTGTATGTTTTTGAAATATGTGTCCAGGGGCAGAAGTTGAATATAATGATTGTGTAATCCACATCCTCACTGCTATGGCACTGATAAAACACAAGCACACACAGATAACCACAACACAATCTGCTTGGACTCCCACTGACACCTCTGGGCTTGATCACCTGCACTCAACAACATCCGATAATAATAACACCCAGTCAATATTCTTTCCCTTCCCCCAAGTGTGTGTTTGTGTGTGTGTGCTTTCTCTTATCCCTGTTATTTTTTCAGTCCCTCAGTTATTGGGAGGACAAACATACGGAGGGCAGAATTACCATGGAGCATGCATGCCTAGCCAAAGGCCCAACAGAGGTATTAGCCCGATAGGATCTGTAGTCTTCCATCACACACAAACAACTACACACACAGACACTTGCATGTAACGCGGCATGAACAAGCAGGCGCAAACAAATGCATGCACGCAAATACACACAAATGCATGTGTACACACATACAATGACTGATTGTTCTTCTCTTATCTGATGTTTCAGCCAATGGTTTATTTCCATTCTTTGGCCAGGGAATTGTCTCCAGAACGCTTGCAGTGAGAAAACTCATTCCGATGATCTGGATCAGATAGAGGCACTTCCATCGGCCACAGACAATTCCGGCTTGGAATGACGACAGAACTTTAAAGAGAGAGAGAGGGAGGGACAGACTGCCTCAAGACAAGATGTACCACAGATGATAAAACAAGGGGAGTTGATATCTACTCAGTGGTCTGCCAGACAGATAAATACTTTGCTCTGTGTGTGTGTCCCTTGAATGAATATGCACAATCCAAGCTGTTTACATTCACCTCCATCAAACAGGTAAAGCTGTGTGGTTATATATACACATTTCTCCTTTTGTCATGTGGTGCTGTAAATTGCTCTGGGCCTCTCATAAATCCATGCAAGACCACTTGAAGGGGAAATGTTTTCTGTTTTCTCTGGTATCACTTTGACTTTTGAGGAAATTGGTTTGCAAAGAAGACATGTATCAAAAAAGATCTATCTATCTATTTCATGTCTGAGGAATAATCTTTTTCTCTTCACATCTCTTTTGTATGTAAGTAGGTTCCAATATTCAACTTTAATGCCATACTCATGTATTTAAGCATGCAACATGCATAGCAAGCAAATAAGCCAGTCAGACTCAAAGTCAATTTTAAATTTCCAGCCATTTTAAAACAAAACTTAGCATAAAAAGTTTGGAATGCTGCTACGATGCAGTGAAAGTCTATTGATAAAAGAGAAACATCATTGCTCTGAATTTTGATGTAGCCATCTGCCAAACAGTTTACTTATCCTGTGTTTGCTGAGAAATAGAGGAGGTGTGGGCAAATATTTACAGCAGCTGTTCTTTCTCTGATAAAGACAAAGCAAGTAAACACAGGTGTAATCTTGGATACAAATTAGAAGACCTAAGTTTGTGATCCATGTCCACAATACATGTTTCTCCCTTATTACAGCTGGTCAATCCTTTGGCAAGAAAGAGTTTGGCTCCCAAATAACATGTGAAAATAGATGTAAACACCAAAAAAAAAAGAAAAAAAAATCAGCAAAACACACTCAAGTAACAATGCATGCAATGATGACTGACTGAAATCATTCTATATTAGTTTATGGTAGTTGTGTGTGCGTATATATAGGTTCTATATTAAAGAAGACATTTTTGTGGGGAAAAATAATTTCTGGAAGCATCTGGAAGTTTAATTAATAGGGGAATCTCCAATATGTGATGTTTTTACAATGTTGGGGAAAACAAATGTAAATATAAGAATATTAAAGAAATATTTTACAACAAAATAAGGTATTATGGGGATATATTTTGCAGAAATATCTGCACATTCTTCTAGCAACTCCTTCTAGAAATCATTATTCACTTATTCTTTGCCATAAGCAGTTCCACGTAGGAAACTATTTCCCTGATTTTAGAGTAAACTCTCCCTTCAAGGTCTTTGTCCAAAGAATGAAAAAAAGATGAAGGAAATGTTAGCTCAAGACATATGAGGAGTTTCACATTCTTTCACATATTTGCCATTCTTGCCTTGTCATTTCTACTGGGAATCAGTCGTCATGAGTTCAGCTTGTTAATAAATGTCTAAACTCACCATCGATTTGAGAGTCTGAATCACCCTTCAGCCTGTAGCAGAATCATCATCCCTCCAATCTCCCTTTACTGTCTTGGTGTAAATCATCATAAACTACACAACCATTGTAAATGTCATTCTATAAATATCATCCATATGTTGCTATGCTATTTGGATTATAAAGCCCCATGGGGCAAATTGGTGAATTGTGACAGTGGGGTATCTAAACTGAAATTGAACAGTGATGTAATCAGGATGGCTCAGTTTACAAAATGTCCACATCGCCAGATAATCTGGGCTGACAATCACAGCCTAGCGTCTGATCAAGATTTATCCTACAGCAGGATGAGCGCAGTATCAGATCCACTTCATTCAAGAAGGGGAGCTAAAGGGAATGAGATGGTGAAATGCACTGCGATACCAAATATAATTAGATTGTGCATAAAATGATAAATAAGTATGAGGTGTTTTACAGGCATATTTTTTAGCAGTGTTTTTTCCCTTCTTTCTCTCTTCTTAATTGCATCAGATTAGAATTATTCAGGGCACGGTAGCACTAAATAAAGCACTATGAGTACTTATTTATACGAAAGCTACTTCTTAGTTGCTAGAATAGTGAATGCCATTGTCCAGCATATGACAGCCTTGTTTGAAATATCAAAGTGAAATAAAAAAGTAATAACTTGTCAGGTTTGCTAAGAGGCGTAAAGAGAGCATCAGGCTATTTGTACAGATATGAGTAAAAACCAAGGCAGCCAGGGAGTGTGATCCACTTTAATTAATAGCTCTCCATCTTTGGAGGATGGCCCAAAATTAGACAAAACCACATACTGCTCCCATTGTCCCTGCTGTCACTGTCAGAGAAATAATTTGGAGTCTAGCCACAGACCAAAAGGGAGTGTGTGTAAGGGATTTAGAGGCACTGTAAATGGGTAATATTATAAGCATGATGGTGGTTATTGGGGTATATCTTATTGAAACAGAACACCAATGCCATTGTTCTAAATTATTTTAATCTTCATTCCAGTATTGATGAGACATAAACTTGCTAAGAATGCATAAGGTTTCAGTTATATGTGTACATTAACATCCTACAATAAACCAGAAGACACTGAATAACACTTCATGTTTTAAATGTATCTGTAGTCTAAGAGCTCTACTGTGCAGCTGTCATAGTAGAAATAAACAGCAGCAGCAAGAGTGCACTGAACAGTAAAATAAATATAAATTGGGAAAATATTCTTCTTTCCACTCTGTGATGATCGTGGATTCACAAGATTCGCAAACGTCTGTAGAATTACTCTCTTGTCTTATTTGCAGGACCAGCAGTGCATTTACCATTTAATTTTTATCATCCTTACAGATCTCTTATCACCTGTTTTTCTGATAATGTCTCTGATTAGAGTAGGCGGGTCAAATCACGCATCAAACACCCCCTTTTATGTGGGTGCACACAGGGCCTTAAGCATGAGGCCTGGGTTTATAAAGAAAGATGATAACCCCCATCGTGACCGTGATACCAGTTATCTATGACTAGTATCTGTGCTATACAGTAGAGCCCACATGGAGAACCTACACACAGTTCTAACCCAGTGGCTTGGTGAACAAGTCCCTGTGCTTACCTGAAACTGCAGGGTGCAAAGCTGTATAGTTAATTCACTTAGTATGACCTAGCAGACCTTTATATAGTCAGAGATGTGGAAAGTCAAGCTGTCACTGAGTCATTTTGCCACCCCCAGAAGCTGAATCAAAAGTATGAACAAAACTAAAACATAGTGGTTAAGATTAAGAAAACAGCAGCTTTTTGCCGTCATATAGAATCAAAAAAATTATCAAAATATAATTTATGATCAGAAATAGGGAACTGCTTAACTTTGTCATGGTCTGTTTATGAACATTACACTTCATGGTAGAAAAACAGCATGTGATATTCTACGTCCGTGACAATCCAATAACAAAAAATGTTAGTCCCTGGCTTCAATAAGGAAGACCAGAACATAAAATAGATTCTTAATAATGCGCATCCTCCCTGTAGAGCATGAAGATATTGTTTTGAAGAGTTCAATATGCCTACGTGGTGGCCTGCTGCTATATGTAGACTGTATGACAGGGTTTTTAAAATGAACAGTCAATTGCTTTTGTCTGACCCCATCAAGCAGTTAATGCGCAGTTGATGATTACCACCGATAATAACATTTTCAGTAGAACATTCAATCTTTTTTTTGTCTGTCTACTTTTGATTGCCCTGCTGTAATTTTTTATACTCAAAGCACAGTGTGTCATTGAATTAATATTATTGATGTCAACAGCAGAATATCACAATCTCTAGACAACCGTCTTGCAAAATCTATACAACTTGCTAATTGGTTTATTACCATTTTATCTGTTAGTAAAATCTTTTAAATGACAAGTGTTCAGATGCAAAGGCAGACGTAAAGGCTGTAGGAGGCCTGACGAGGAGACAAAAACACAGATGGAAGGACTGAGTCAGGAAAAGTGTGCGTTAGAGTGATGTACTTTATAATGCTAAATGGAGTTGGGAGACTGTCAATCTACAGCCAGACTGCTTGATGGAAATAACACTTGGACTTTATTGTAGTCCTAAAAGAGAAATGTTGCCTCCTAAATCATTTATCATTGTTGCTGTTTTAAAACTTTGGGGATAGCTACCCGACTTTGCCAAAGATTTATATCTCTTGAGGGATTAAATATGTCTTCAGGCGAGTGTGAGGACACAAACTGGTGCAGGTGCATGCTCTTTTAGTTAACTTATGTTGCCAAACACTGTGCTAAACAGGGATTTTTTTTTTACTTGTCTAGTACGCCTGTACTATACTATAATATATATATTCAAACTTCTCTTGGACCAAACTGTTAAAGTACTTGCTGGATTCTCAAGGTAGTTGTTCCCTTTTCTTCAGTCTCTCTTAAAAGAAAATCTTGTTTTTATCATTAATAACTACTTTCTAGCCTGTGCTGCTTTTCAGATTTTGAGCCTGCTTCTTTGTTTTCTCACCCTCTTCAGGTTTACTTTTTCAAATGGAAATTTACTTTCTCTTTATGTTTATATTCCTCAGTGGTCTCTGAATCCACTTTGACCTTATTCTGAAGGAGAAATCATGCTAAATCGCAAATAAAGTTTTAGTTACCAAAACCATCAAATAGAAGATTGCTTCAAGGCCTTTAAGATTTATATGTGATTCATCTTTCATTACATTCACTTACTTTAACTCTCAAGACTGACTTTGTAAGGGTCTCATCAGAAACACTGTAAAGTGAATAAGATGCTCAATGGGAGCGTTACACGGGTTCAACTTAGCACATTGTGTGGTTTTGCTGAGTGTACTGTATGATGGTGGTGATGTAACCTTTAACTGTTTAATTGCTGTCTCACTGCTTTGGGCCTCTTCTTGTTTCTTCATTTAAAGGAATATATGCAGGTCATGGGTGTGGAAAGCTGACCAACAGTTTTTCTGAGATACAGAAAAAAGACTTGAGATACAGAAAAAAAATATAATAATTAAATTATTCTAGAAAAAAGTACTGCAGTTTGAGAAAACTTTACTTCAGTTAATCTTGTCTAACCTCACTTTGCACCAGATGGAAAGATTTCATTATGTCAGATATCAATCCAAAATGTAATAACCCCACTTTTTGATGACTGGAGTTGCTCTGTTGCTCTGATAAATAGATAATGACATTTTCAGCTCATACTCATTTAGGCGCCTAAAATATGTGCATAATTTGAAAATTGTAATTGCCCCAAGTGAAAATTAAACATAGTGAGTAATGGACACATTGGTAGTTTTGACATTTAACAAATATAGCGCTGACACTTTTTTCTTTCTTGTCCAATGAAATGAATGAATATCCTCCATCAAAGGTCAGATTCAGGTACAGAAAACAGCACCACTGGAGCATGCAGGGATTCAATAAGTGCATGGCTTTCCTTTTCTTTCGTATCTCTCCTTTCCCCCCATGCTTGTGTGGCCCTGAAAATGCTATAGATAACGCGGCGTAACTCCACTCCCGCAGTTAGAAAAAGCTATGCCAGTCAGTCATATGAAAACCTGTGACATCTTGAATGTGATTCAACATGCTTAGGCAATGGGAACACTGTACTGTTGAATAGTTAGACATCTGGTATAAGAAATTATATCGTAACTTGGCACAAAAAATGCTCTTGCAAATTCAATTCAAAAAGCAATTCTTTTCTTGTCTAAATAGGCATGTGGGGATCTAGTAACAGGAAACTATATGTCAAACACTTCAAATTTAAGAGACAATATACTCTATGCTACATTTTATTTGACATTTTATTTTCACATCTGTCATTTTCTGTGGAAGCAAATGATTTTCAACAAAAACAGACAGCTATACCCAGTAAAATATAGCATTAAATGGAAAGACACTCAGCATTATGCAAACAAATAAATATCTTTAGAATATGTTCCAAGTACAGTGACAGAAAGAAAGTGAAATATTACCTATAACTGTTCTGTTGAACTCCCGAATTAATCCACAAAGGATTTATCTAGATCAGCAAGTTATTTTGACTGTTGTGCTGATTAAGTGCATGTTATCCCACTTGTAGCTCAAAACCAATATGGCCTTCAAACAAAAATAATGGATAACTAAAGGTTCTGGAGAAGTTTAATCTGCAATAAACTTGGTAAGGGAGAAAAGTGCACATGTGTGCTTGTGTGTCTAAATTATTATTCAGCTAACATGAATACTTCCATTCAACTTGTGTCTTTTTCCAGCACACAATAAAGGAAATGAAATTCTGAATATTCCAGGTTTTTTTTTTCTAAGTATCTCTGTTCACGTTCAACTGTTTATTTCAATCTGTATGTGTGCATGCTTTTTCTTGGCCAGTGCATTTGTGTGTGTGTGTGTGTGTGTGTGTGTGTGTGTGTGTGTGTGTGTGTGTGTGTGTGTGAACTCTGGCACAGTAGTCAGTGTTAGCACAGCTGTCCAATCCAAAGAGACACAGGAGGCGGGACACAGGTGTCACATCCACAGCAAACCACATCCATAATTAGTGGACTGTGTTTACCACTTTGGCAATGGGTGCCAAGTGACTGACTCTGTGTTTCATTTACTGTGTTTGTGGCTGTGTGTGTAAGTTTCTGTATGTGAAAGGAAACAGTGAGTATGCAAAAGTTAGTTGTCAGTTTTTTTTTTATTTTTTTTTTGTATGAAAACTCATTTAGATAAAGATCTGTTTTGCAAGACAGAACTGAGAAGAAAACACATCTAAACACAATCATAGGAATAATATTTTTTTTCACTTAAAACAACCACTGCAAACACAGAGCTTCTACTCTAATTAAAAGACCCATAAGTCTATCTGAGGAATGACTGTCGCTAACATCAAACTATATATTGCAGCTCATTCCAGTAGCACCACTGACATTTTTATGATACTCCCTGGAAGTCCTGTTCTGACCCGAGCATTTCAGCATCTGCACTGTGTGCTGGATCACTTCCAGTGTGTCAGAACAGCGAGCGTTCAACTTGAATTTCAATTTGGAGAAGAGGGCAAAGTTGTAAGAGCCAAATCTGCCAAGCAGGGCTGATGGTAAAGGAACAATTGTGTTGATGTGGCCAAAAAAACAAAAACGTGAACTGTGTTTTGAATGCGCTGCGTTCCAGCACACGATGGCAATGTCTTGGTTGTAATTGGAAACCCAGCTCTCATCACCACTGATTCAGTTCAGCATAAAACTTTATCAGTTTCAAAGAGAAGTTATTTTTTGTTTGTTTTTTGTGTGCAAGTCTCAGGTCTATAGACACACACGCGTAAGTGATCTGAATGGGACTTCCAGGGGGCAAGTGCAGCAGCTACACAGAAAGTGATCTGTAGGCAGTGTTGGGGAGTAACGGAATACATGTACGTATTTAAAATACAAAATATGAGTAACTGTATTCCGTTACAGTTACCGTTTAAAAAGGTGGTATTCAGAATACAGTTACTTTGTTGAAATAAATGGATTGTTGTTGTTGTGCTAAGCTAACAGGCAGAATGCTACAAGCATAGCTCTAAAGAATATAGCCTCATGGGCAGTGTAGTCCGTGCTGCAGGGAGAATGGACTGCCATACACGTTATGTGTCTGTGAGCGCGAGGAGGGAGAAAAAGGGGAGTGGAAAGGTACGAGCTGTCATCGAGCAAAAACGGGAGCTGGAAGCATGTAAATATAATAATAACCACTTCAGCCAAGAAGAGTGCCTGACGAGCCCAGTTGTAAGTAAGCTATTAAGACTCGACTGTACGCCGTGTTTGTGTTTTCCTCCGAAAACAATAAGTTCCGTTGGAGCAGTCTTTCAACGCCTCTCTCTGTCTCTCGCAAGAAAAGTTGACCCACACAACAAAGTAGAGCTATTTTTCGGCTACGAGCCGACAGGGACCCCGCCGTATTAGTCAGAGGTCCCTTTACTACAGTTCGGAGTTGCGGACCTTCAGTAATAGTAATAAATCACACAGCAATAGTACATTCACATTGTTGTAAAAAGCATGATAATATATTAAGTAATCCAAAGTATTCAGAATACGTTACTGTCATTGAGTAACGTAACGGAATACGTTACAGAATACATTTTGGGGCATGTATTCTGTAATGGAATACATTTTAAAAGTAACCTTCCCAACACTGTCTGTAGGTGCACAACAAGAAGGCCCTGTATTAAAAGTGGTAAAATTGAAAGCAGGTATAGCTGTTGGTTTTTATGGGCTGGATTACTGAACTTTATGATTGCCCATTAAAAGTATGATCTGCTCTGCCCCTGGACACTGGATAAAAGACAGGCTGCAGGTCCTGTAATGAAAAGGCAGAGGTTAATGACTTTCACTTTTCTTTTCTTTCATTAAAATGTGTTCCTTATGTTGTTGTAGCCAACTGTGTTGTCGGTTTCAAAATTTAGAAAATAACATGTTCATGTCATGGCCTGGCAGTGGTTGCTTTCATCTTCCTTTCTTTAGACTCCATTCTTCTCTTACCCTCTCCCTTTCTCCTGCCTTCTCTTAGGTGAACAAAACTCCCTTATCCGGTGAGGTCCGCCTTGAGGTGGGCTTTCCAACCAGCTGCTGTTTGCTCCACCTGCACGCACCTGCTGATCATTTGCCAAGTTCTTGCAACTGATAATGGCAGCCTTAACCTTAGTGTGTTTCCTGTCATAATTATCTTGCCTCTCTGTCTCCGACTCCTTGTTTCCTTGTGGTGCATCTCTGGACTCCCATTTGGATGCATTGGATTCTCTCTGCTTGTTTTCACTCTCAGATTCATGCTTTGGAAAGAAAGCTCGCCTGCCTCCCCCCTCTCCACCATATTTTCCATTATTGTTACTCACCAGCTCCCTGTAAAAAGAAGCCTAGAGTGTTTTGTATGTAACTCAGCAAATTTTTTGTGTGAAATAAATTACCTTAAACTTTGGCTTGCTTCTGGGTTTGCGTTTAAATCCTCATGGTTACTGATCTGTTGTAGTGAGCACACTTTTCTTTTTGTTACACCTCAGCACAGCCAAAACAAAACATTATCCTTCATGTTTCACCTCTGCAATGATAATAAATAAGTATAATTTAAAAAAAATAAATAAAAAATTGGAATCTTTGAACACACTCAAGGGGAAAAACCCCACAAAATGAACAAGGAATTCAACATAATAGTAAGAAAGATTTTAACTCTAGAAATGCTGTACAAAACAAGATGGTTATGGTTGATATGCTGATGTGAACAGCTCGGCTTTGAGCTGAGATTTAAACGGTGTCTAGTTAACACAGCTAAAGTGGTCAGAAGTCTCAGAGATGAGGTGTACAGCGGTTGAAGTCTCTGGCACCCTCTGAAATGAGGAGCAGTCAAGAGAGTAGCTGTCCTTGTGGAAAGCAGAGCATAGGAAAGGGTGTGAGAACGAAGGAGACTTGAGAGATAGTGAGAAGCAGAAGCTTGTACTGGATGCACAGGAGAATGGAAAGTCAGTGATACTGGATGACAAGAGGTGTAATATGATTGGTAGACTTAGAGCGGGTGATGATCCGTGCTGCAGAGATCTGTAAAATTCAGAGCCGATTAAGAAGATCTTTTGGGAAACCAGAGAGAATGGCATTACAGTAATCTAAACATGAAGTGTCAAGACCAGGGCATGAACCAGAACTTGGATTCTGCGTTGAGTAAGAAAAGGACATAGTCTTGAAATATTACGTAGATGGAATTAGGCTGAACATGAGACACTGTTCGTGTGATCATTAAAAGGCAAGATAATTCCAAGACTTTGACACTAGGGGAGGTATGGACTGGACAACCAAAATGCTGTATTAAATTAAGATGTGTTATTAATTGTGGGTTTTTTTTTTTTTGGTGGATTCTAAAAAATATCCTACCTTTCTATGTTGAAATAGTCTAAATCCTTCATAAAACTAAAACTGAATGTTAAATAGTTATTTTATTCATTAGTACTTATATTTAGAAAAAAATCCCACAAGAAAACAACCACTTCACAAGAATTAATATCATTCCCCCTGATGCTACAGTTACAGGATGGGGCCACGTCTTCTGGTGGTTCTAGGGGGTTGGACATTTTGGCAGTTCTAGCGCTAAGCCAACAAGATTACTGCCCCCTTGATGTTTGGAGGTCTAATCGTGTTGCTATGATTGTTACTTAAGGGGCTATTAGCATCCCAGTCACAGGCAGCAATGCCAGGGAAATATTTAGAAACGTTGCTCCAGGCTATGATTTTATCTCCAGAGGATAATTAGTGGCTAAAGTTTGTCATGGAAAGATGGTCCTTGGGGTAGATTGCGCCTACTACGTTATCATTATTATAGACCGTTGTCCTTGTGGTTTTTGTTAATACCTGTCCCCTGAGGCCACTGATGAAGTATCTCACTACATAAAGTTCATAATGCATTCAGGTAATAGAAAACCTGCTCTTCTGAGAGAGTTGAAATTAATATGTAGAATAGAATAATATATAAGTTATTATTAAGGGATAGCAGTCTTTACATCCATTTCTTCTGAAACATTATCTTCACATTTTATATTTAATTGGGTATATGTATAGAACAATGTGTGCATTACCAGGAGACCTTTAATATATGATGTTTATTTTCAGTCTTTTGTTTTTGGTTGGTGGTGCATAAAAAGACAAAAAAATATAACCTGTGGGTGAAATAGCTGTTTTGCCAAGGATTTATTTAAAATATCAACGCCTGCTTTAAAATAAAAGAAACATATTCTTAACTCACTCCGCCATTTTTACACATCCAGTGCGCATGCGCCAACCAGCGTGCAGCCTGTTACAGTCGCTCCTGCTTTTTCTCTTAGTTTAGCTCTTTTTTCTTACGTATTCTTTTTTTTCTGACTTGTATTTTCATCCGTTTATTATCTCTTACTCAATCATGTGGATTGAGAGAGTTTTTGTTCTTCTGGTGGCCGTGGAACAGTTACTTTTATCAAGGAACGGGACTGCGGCACATCTCCTACACGCACGGACTGTTTACTCCAGAGATCAGCTGATCACCCTGATGCCGGCTGGCTCGCTGGCCAGGCCCGCAGAAGTACCAGCTGAAATTTGGAGGAAAACACATCGGGGATGCAGAGGTCAAGGACAGAAGAGAAGAAAGAAGGAGACGGTGAGACAGCGGAGGCTCGAAGCGAGGAGGAGGTATAAACCGTGTCTGCCGTCTATCGTAATGGGAAATGTGCGATCGTTATCGAATAAAATCGACAAGCTCTCAGCACTGGTACGGAGTCAGAGGGAATACCGAGAGTGTAGCCTGATGTGTTTCACCGAATCATGGATGCACCAGGACATTCCCGATGAGAATGCTTCCGTGGAAGGCTTCCACACTGTTCGGGCGGACAGGGACAGCATCGCTAGCGGTAAGCGGAAAGGAGGTGGGCTTGCTGTTTTAGTTAACAACCGGTGGTGTAACCCTGCCAACATAACAATCAAAGAAAGGATTTGTTGCCCGGACATTGAACTGTGTGCTGTTGGACTCAGGCCGTATTATTTACCCAGGGAATTCTTTCACGTCATCTTGGTGGCTGTTTATGTTCCTCCCTCTGCTAACCCCACAGCTGCATGTGACACTATCCACTCTGCCATAGCTCGGTTACAGACTCAGCACCCGAGTGCCTTTATTGTGATCTCGGGTGACTTCAACCATGTATCACTGGACAATACACTAACAACATTCAGACAATATGTGGAGTGTCCCACCAGGGGAGAAAAAAATTCTAGACCTACTGTATGCTAATGTCAAGGATGCATACCTCTCCTCCTCCCTCCCCCCACTTGGTAGGTCAGATCATCACTTGATTCACCTCTCCCCCCGCTATGTGCCAATAGAGATTGACAGACCACTTGACTTTTGCGCATTGCATGCCGGGAACTCGTGGCAAAACAATCCAAGTACCGCATCAAATGCAAGCATTTGCAGCACCGCAAAACGTTCATTCTTCGGTTCCAATGCAAAACGTTCATTCTTCGGTTCCAATAAATTCTTGCTTTTTCTTTGCCCCCCAAAAAGGTATGTACAAAATGAAGGAGAACAATGCCGGTCCGTACAAAGACAGACTTGATGAAAAGTCAAAGAAAAGATACGAGTGAAAGGGTTAGACCCTTACGAGCACACAGAGAGACAAAAGACGTTAGCGTGCTGCCCAACTTTCACCATGCTCATATTTATAATTATACGCTTCTTGGAGTGAGTGCATACACTCGTGAAGTTTAGTAACTTCAGGTCACTGCAACAAGCCCAGGTACAGTTTACCGACGGATGGGTACAGGACCTTGAAATGCACCGCGTAGAACGAAATATGTATCATAAGTTTACCAGTCTCACAAGTCGTCTTCATAAATACACATTCGTTAACCGTTTATTAATAGGACCTTTGAGCTCAACGGTAATTAATTAGTAGTGGAAATAATTTCTGGTACGCATCACAGAAATGTAGCAGTGACAATAATATTGTATGCTGTAATCGTACTGGGCAATTAGTGATACAAAAAAACTGTTTTATCCTGTGAATAAAAGTATATGTTTTTGTCAATGTACCATGGTAATAACAGAAGCGAAACGCAATATTGTGTCAGGACAATTTACTATTTATGCACAATAAATAAAGGAGCGACAATTTCTGTTCAGCGCCAGACTTGCTTGTAACCTATATCACCAATTATGTTAAGAAAAACGACGTATTAACTACAACAGAAGACTGACCTCTGTGGAAATGCTTGGAGCAGACTAACCTGTGAGCTGGAGTGTTCTGGGACGTTATATTTTGTCTTTGAATGGCTGCAATCCAGACCACCCGTCGCCTCTTTGTTACTTCGGAAACATGGCTCGAACAATTTCTCTTCAACGACGTAATCCGATAACAACCGATCTCTTTACCCGTCGGCTTCCCGTGGCTGTCATGCGACCGGCTATTGCAGTTAATACTACAACAGCTTCTTGTCATTTTTTGTGTTTCTTTTTATCGCTGTATAACTGATTTCAATTGAAAGCCTGCGTGTGCTGTACCTCTTGCCACGAGTTCCCAGAATTCTTTGCGGTTTTACCCCTGAATGACATCACATTTTCAATCTCTATTGTGAGGAGGGAACCTGTGACCACGAGGAGCGTTAGGAGGTGGTCAGAGGAGGCCCTAGCGGAACTACAGGGCTGTTTCGAGGTGACCAACTGGGAAACACTCTGTGAGCCTCACGCCGAGGACATCAATGGGCTTACTGAGTGTATCACAGACTACATAACTTTCTGCACCGACTCCATTGTTCTAGCTCAGACTGTTCATTGTTACCCAAATAACAAGCCGTGCGTGACTAAGGACATCAAAGCCCTCCTCAACAATAAGAAGAGGGCTTTCAGAGGGGGCAACAAAGAGGAGGTGAGGAAGCTCCAGGTGTTACTAAAGGACAAGATCAGAGAGGCTAAGGACAATTACAGGAGGAAGCTGGAGTGGAAACTCCAGCAGAACAGCATGAGAGAGGTGTGGAGGGGCATGAAGACCATCACTGGATTCAGGCCAACCAACAGCAGGGGAGCTGAGGGAGGTGAGAATAGAGCTAACGAGTTGAATCTGTTTTTCAATAGATTCGACACCACAGTGTCTGCTCACACCCCCACAACCTCACCTGTAGTCAGCCTGGAATCCAGAGCCACACCACTGTGCCAGCCTCTCTCTTCACATGGCGCTGTTGCCTCCTGTGAGATTCCTGACACCCCTCCCCCACCCATCACCTTCACTCAATACCAGGTTGAGATGCAAATGAGGAGACTTCACTCAGGCAAGTCTGCTGGACCAGACGGAGTGAGTCCCCTCGTCCTCAAGACCTGTGTCCCCCAGCTGTGTGGAGTCTTTCATAAACTGTTTATGCTGAGTCTGAGTCTGCAGAGGGTACCAGTGATGTGGAAGACATCATGCCTCGTCCCTGTACCAAAGACGCCACGTCCCAGTGGCCCCCACAATTACAGGCCCATGGCACTGACCTCCCACATCATGAAGACCCTGGAAAGGCTCATCCTGGACCAGCTGCGACCCATTGTCAGACCACATCTGGATCCCCTTCAGTTCGCTTATCAGCCTCGTCTCGGAACTGAGGACGCCATCATCTACCTGCTCAATCGTGTCTACACCCATCTGGACCAGCCGGCGAGCACTGTGAGGGTCATGTTTTTTGACTTTTCTAGTGCTTTCAATACCATCAGGCCAACCCTCCTGGGTGATAAGTTAGCAGCGATGCAGGTGGATGCTTCCCTGGTGTCCTGGATTGTTGATTACCAGACAGGAAGACCACAATATGTACGTCTCCCACAGTGTGTGTCTGACAAGGTGATCAGCAACACAGGGGCACCACAGGGGACTGTCCTCTCCCCCTTTCTCTTCACCCTCTACACCACAGACTTCAGCCACTGCACAGAGACCTGCCATCTTCAGAAGTTTTCTGATGACTCTGCGGTGGTTGGATGCATCAGCAGGGATGATGAGACAGAGTACCGGGCTGTGGTCGACTCCTTTGTCACGTGGTGTGAGCAGAATCATCTGCAGCTCAATGTGGCAAAGACCAAGGAACTGATCGTGGACTTCAGGAAGACCAGGGAACACTTGACCCCTGTTTCAATCCAGGGGGTCAGTGTTGACATTGTGGAGGACTATAAATACCTTGGAGTACACATTGACAATAAACTGGACTGGGCTACAAACACCACAGCACTTTACAGGAAGGGCCAGAGTCGTCTCTATTTTTTGAGGCGACTGAGGTCCTTCAACATATGCAAGAAAATGCTCAGGATTTTCTATGAGTCTGTTGTGGCCAGTGTGATCCTCTATGCTGTTGCATGCTGGGGGAGCAGGCTGAGGGTCGCAGATGCCAACAGACTTAATAAACTAATCCGTAAGGCCAGTAATGTTGTGGGGATGGAGCTGGACTCCCTCAAGGTGGTGTCGGAGAGGCGGATGCTGTCCAAGATAAAGACAATGTTGGATAACACCTCCCACCCACTCCATGACATGCTGGTCAGTCACAGGAGCATGTTCAGTGAGAGACTGAGATTACCGAAAAGCACCACTGAACGACACAGGAAATCGTTCCTGCCTGTGGCCATCTCCCTGTACAACGCATCCACTTAACACACTGTTTGCTGCTACAGCTACACATGTTTCTTTTCCAGCTATTTATTAATGAGTGACTTATATATATATATATATATATATATATGTATATATATATATATATATATATATATGTATATTAGGGGTGCAACGATACACAAAATTCACGGTTCGGTTCGGTTCGATACTTTGGTGTCACGGTTCGATATTTTTTCGATACAAAAAATGTTCATGCATTTTTAATTTGTCATTTATTAAAATTATAAATATATATTTTAACTCAAAAGTACAGTTTTTAAATTTAACCCTAACCCTTGTGCGTGTTTTTTATTTTGACAGCGAATGCGCACCTGCGGACCACTTATGTGCAGCCCTGGTTATTTAGCTCATCATATTGCAGCCACAGAAATTATTTTGTCCATGAAACCATAAAGCTGCACTTTCTTTTTGCCTTATAGTCTGATTTGTCATAACTTCTCCGTTTTGTGGTAAGCTTTTCTTTGGCTGTCACTTCTTCACCCTGACCTGTCTTATTTGGCTCAGCAGAACTGAAATGCTTTTACACGCTCACTCACATAAGCTCAGCGATTCTCTGCGCGATCAACCTCTCACATGTTTAAGCTTGCTGCGGGAGATTTCACTTGTCATGTTTGCATAGTAAGCTAACGATTAATAAGACGATGTCAGAGGAATTGGTGCACAAATTATCATCACTCACAGATCAGTGCTGTCGCTCTCTATACACAGTTCGCACGATTGCAAAGTGAAAGCAAAAAAACAAGCGCAAATTCAAACGCGACTTCAATATGTCACATATTGACAGTGGCTCACCGATGCCAATGACATAATTACCCAGCTACATTTCTGAAAGAATGCAAAAGCATTGACATATATTTTCCTACAATAGCCCGACGGGCAGGGAAGAGATAGATTTTGGTAGCCCGGCTGAAAAAATCGCTAGCTCCGGGACGTCGGGCTAGCGATATTACAAGCCCTGTATCTGATTGAGGAATCACTCATCTTTGGAAAAGAGAGTTTATTACAGAGAAATGGCTCTTTCCAAAATAAAAGCTATACTATCCGCTTCTTCTGGGCTATATTCTCAGCAGCATAAGGAGAATCATGTGCTAACAGCTGTCTAAATGACTCGGCTAAAGTTAGTAGCATGCTTGCTTTTTTTTGTCTGCTTCCACTTGTCTTTGCACTAGGATGATGTCAGCGTAAATGTGCAGTCATATTCGTTGTGTTCCCACTAGTGCTTTCAGGTTAATCTCGTTGAAATGACCTTAACGCCACAACACAGCAAATCTCCGTTAACGAGCTACCGCCGATCGCTCCGTGCATGGGGCTAGACGGCAAACACGTTAACGAGCTAACTGCGCTAACACACTAGTTCACACCAATGTAATTGAGCATTGCATGGCACATCCAACATACTGTTTTACTTTAGTCCATGACTCGCTTACCTTCAGGGTCATACGTCACATGAAAACCAAAATAATTCCAAACGCCAGATCTGAATGTTGCAAGTAGAGCTTAACTTCTGTCTCGCTAGCTTGCCCTGCTCTCTTCCTTCTGACTATGCTGTCTGTGTTGAGCGCTCAGTGGATCTGCGCTCGACAGTGCAGCCTAGGCGGAGTAGTCGAACACAGATTCACTGAGCGTTCAACACAGACAGCATCGTCAGAAGGAAAATTGATAAAATAAATTACAAATGTTGTATTGTTCGATACATATGCGTACCGAACCGAAAGCACTGTATCGAACGGTTCAATATCGATACGAATATCGTTGCACCCCTAATATATATATATATATATATAAATATATATATATATATATATATATATATATATATATATATTGTACTATTCTTAGTTAGCGTATTGTCTGTCTTGTTAATGTTGGTTTATAATGGAGCACTGTAACAAAAAATAATTTCCCCCAGGGATCAATAAAGTATTCTGATTCTGATTCTGATTAAACCTGAAGTGCCCTTCTTCCCCTGGTACATTGAGTCTACTAGATTTGCTTTGGCAACTATTCACTGACCTCATCGTGACCGCAGACGCTCAGACGTTTCCTCTTCTGCTCACAATCGGCAGTTATCTCTTTCCTCTCTTCTTATTGTGGAATGTTCTGATGCTCAATTCACCTCTCCTCACCAACAGGTGTCACATCACAATGAACTGCAGGGAATTGAGTCCAGAGATTGGTGGGACAGAGATGGAAGGACTGCAGCTGTGTGAGTGTGGATACAAATAGTGTCAAAGCGTACCCAGTGGGGGTGGTATATGCTTGTGGTGTTTATAGAGGTCTATGTGTGCGGGCTTACGTGTATGTTGCAAAGTGTGAAATGCTGATGGATGTGTGTCAGAGTTTGTGTGAAGTGAAGGCTATGCAAACGGTTTTTCATATTATAACCACATTTAAGCCCCCTGCCTCCCAAACCCCGCTGAGACAAATGGAAATTTAGACCAACCACTTCAGAAAGCTGATTTTTCTACCCCGTTGCCTGTTCTCACTCTCTCTGGCTGCAGCTAACAAGGCAATTGACAGGGCAATATGAGCACCATTTTCATTCTGGCATTTCCTAATGTTAAACACCAGAGTAATCAACAAGCTGCCTGCCTTCTTGTCTGTGTCCCTCGCTTTCTGTCTCCTCTCTGAACCGATGCCTGCTTGCTTGTGCGGTCTCTGGCCACGTTCATTTAATGCATCCATATTGGATTTCCTAATGCCTACAGCCAACCAAATGTCTTATGCTGCTTGCATCTTTACTGCTTTCGTTACAGACAAGTCCAATTTGTGTTTGTATGTGTCTGCACACCTGCTTGCGTAAGAGGGAAAGAAAATGTCACTGGGGTTTTTTTTGCCAGACTATACCCTTGTTAAAATTGCTATAAATTACTAACTGAAAAACACATACACATACTTAAATTGTCCATATATACGTGTGTGTGTGTGTGTGTGTGTGTGTGTGTGTGTGTGTGTGTGTGTGTGTGTAGTAATTTTATAATACTTTTTAAAACATTTGGAAAGTTGGAAAGAACAAATGTGTCTGTTTGGTTTAACTTTATAGCTTAATTTAATTTTAATGTCAATTTTCACATTTCATAACTCGGAATGCCTTTGAACTACACAATTTACATTTAATTCCGCTACCCCTTCCTCTGGGTCAAATCTGAAACAAAATAACACGACATTATTAGACCAACATTTTTACAGTGTATGCTCATTCACAGTCCTTCCCTTTTTGGTGATTTATTTGGTGCTGTTTATCATGCTGCAGTTTGTTTATCCCCACTAATTACTGAGATTCAGGATTTGGAGGTATTTGTAATTCCAATGCGATTTTTTTCTTCTCTGCCTGCTAGACTGTCAACTCATCTGACGTTTGACATCTGTAAAAATGAAGCATCAAGAGTCCTCATAAAATTGCTAAAAGCCGCTCATCTATGGAAATTTTTCTCTCTTTTGATGGTTTGTAGATTAGACCGGGAGTATGTTATTAATGAGCGAGATTACAACCAGCCGTTGCTAACCGGATTACGGTTTAATACAGCTCAATTTTCCTGCGCTATACCAGCTCTAGCTCCTTTTCTCTTCCCTCTGTCTCTTTAGTTCCTTCCTTCTCTTCTCATCTTTGGACTTTCTGTTCATTAACTATGTGCTCTAGTGTTACACATGCATCTGTTTGTGAGATTTTGATTGTTTTTCACTGACGACATCAGGTTTCAGGAAGTACATGGGTCAAAGAAGCACACGAGCCTGAGGACACACATACGATTTTGAGAACAATGTGTCAACGCTGAGTTAATGATGGATAATAAAAAATATGCTAATGGGCCAGCAGGAGGTAGACAATGAGTGTTCCACCATCAGACGTGGAGAGAAGTTTAAAGAACCCTGTTTTGACAACTTAATTACTTCTAGCTGGGATATTACTTTGAGTTTTACTGATTAACCCCATTAAAAGAGACACACAAAACCAAAGACGGCACAAGAGTGTAGAAAGAATGAGGAGATTGTTTCGAGCAGCTTTTGTAGTTGGTAGACAGGGAGAGGCGCTTACTTCCACCAGAAATGAAATGAACAGAACTGACATGAAAGCAGGGTGAAACAAAGGCAATGACAGTGACTGTAAAAAGAGTTTGAGGTGGTAAAAAAAAGCTGACAGCCAGGGGATGGAAGCAGTACTTATGTTTGTATCTGTAGCATTCTGCTTTGTCACTAATTGGGGATGCCCTTCCTCTCTTCATTTACTATATAACCGTCTCTCACTGTCTTTTCCTTGTGTAGTACTACCTCTTTCTTTAATTGTTACTATACTACAGCCTCTGTTTCTCTTTTCTGTTTTTTCTCTTTTTTTTCAGCTCTCTTTGCTGCAGTAGCAGGGACTATAGCAGTGGTTTACAGAAACACCAGGCCTAACACGAGTCTTAAGTGACCAGAAGCAAAGAAAATCACACATGGAGGTGGTGCAGTTATCCTCATATTTGGCTAATATTTTTCTCGGGTCTATTCCCCTTATGTTTTACACCCCTGCATTTGTAGAGAGCCTTCCTTCTTGTATGACTTTAATTGGGGCTTTGTTTTTAAAGTTGGGTCCACTAGTGGCACTTCTCATATGTTTAAGAACGTTTAATTGGCCTTAAAATATTGGTAAATAGGTTGTTTAGTTGATGTATAATGGGGGAGGGTTAAATGTAGGCTGAGTACACAATTGGATATCTAGTGGTAGAATTAGTAACTATGTAATAATAATAATAATAATAATAATAATAATAATAATAATAAAACTCTCCCTCTCATTTACTGAGTAATGAAAGGTGAAAAACATGCAATCACAAACACTGTTGTTGCAAAAATGACACACTTCTCTGGAGAGTCAAGCAGATGAGGAGTTGTGGGGCGCCTCTGTCAGTGCGCCCCAGGGTGGCTGTGGCTACGATGTAGCTTGCCATTACCAGTGTGTGAATGTGTGCATGAATGGGTGGATGACTGGATATGTAAAGCGCTTTGGGGTCCTTAGGGACTAGTAAAGCGCTATATAAATACAGGCCATTTACCATTTTTGTATGTGGTGACTGTGATATTTTGTCAGATGTATTGGTAAAATCAGAGATTGCAATAGTAGAAGAGCATTTTTTCCCTCCAATGATGTTCTGGATTCCAGTGACTGATACAAGATGACTGGAAACTGATCTGGTATCATTCAGTCATAATCAATGTGAAGAGCCAATATGGCCTCCTCACAAAAAGACAGATGGTCACCAAATTGGACCATAAAGAAAGCAGCACATGCATTGCAAAGATAAAGTAGGACAAATTTAGAAAAATTATGCAGTATGGGGAAAAAAAAATAACAGCAAGTATTTTTTTGCAGACACAAAAAATACTTGAGTCTGCAAACTCAAGCTGGCTATTTACATAGAATTTAATTCATTTTTAACAAAGTATAAGGGCAGTTTGAAATAGAATAATCTGTTGCATTTACTTGTGAAAAAAATACTGTAGCTAGATAGCCCTTAAATTGTGTGTCCAAAGATTACAGAAATTAAAGGAGAAAAAAAACAAGAGAAACTGTGAAGGTTAGTTTGGAAATGGAAAAAAAGACAAAAGACAAAGAAGAAAGCCAAGATGCTGGCAAACACACAGACAGTGGAGACAAAAGCCAGGCATTGAAATCCCTCCAGGGCACCGTGTGAAGGCTAAATGTGTATCCCTAAATGGAAGTGTGAAACAGCACACTCTTTCCTTTTCTATCTCTCTCCTTCCCTCTTTCTTATTGGCATAACTCAATTCTGCATCCCTCATTTTCATCCTACTTTCTCTCAGTATTTTGTGGTCTGCTCCTAGATACTATGGACACTATACTATGGGCTATAGCTGGTCTGCATGCTATATATGATGGCAAGGTGTCAGGATTTCTTTGGAGTACATTTATAAAGCTGGAGAATTGGCTGCTAACTTGTTAACATCCTCAGATACAATAAATATGGCAGTGCTGGAAAGGAAACAAAAGGAAGGGAGAAGACATACTCAAGCTAGAATACTAAATGACAGAAAGATATATAGAAATCCTGTCAGACAGATGAAAACACCAAACATCAAAACATAAAATATGTATATATACACACAAACAAACTCTTGGTACAGTAAGAAGACTTCAAAATATGCACTGGTATTTGGTCAAATAAGTCTCATGAATTGTAATACACAGAACGCCCACCTTACTGATTACCTGTTAGTCCCGTAGACCAGCAGTCCCCCAACCTTTTTTGTGCCACTAACCGGTTTAATATCAGACAACATTCTCACGCCAGTAAGCATAGCAGCCACTGCTGCCATCAAGTAGTAGCGGCAAGCAGTGGAGTATTACTGCTAGCAGTAGGAGACAAAAAGCAAATTCACTTGGACGCATTCCAGCTGCTCATTTAAGAGATAGATTACAGCTTTATTTACAAACTGTAATTAATATACATAGTTTCCCATATTTTGTGGAGAGGGAGATGAATTGAACAATAAAACATCCCACAGCTAAGAAAAGTTTACGTTTTTGTGAAGTGAGGTGCATTTTAAGAAAAGTTAGAAAGGTATGTTTATCATAATTAAGAAAATAGCTGTCTGTCTTTTTTCCAGAGTGGACAGAGACTTAGACTTTGCCTCAGGCTGGATGATTTAAATTGACCAGAAATTAACGAATATCTGAAGTTGAGAGAGCACTGCACAGGTTAGAGCGTTAGAGTGGTAGGATTTCACAATTAGCGTACATTACTGAAAATATTTAAAGAAGATGACAGAAAAACGCTTTGATGTGCTGTATAGACTTTTTGAGTAAACAAGTGATTATCATGCAGACATTTCATTCAAAGCTATAAATGTTTTTCTTTTGTGTTTTTATCGTGCTTTGTTTGTAGTATATCTTTGCTTTTATTTCACCTAGCATAAGGAAAATAAATAACCTTGGATTATTTTTTCAGGGTCGGAACAATCACTGGCTGGGATTTGTCTTGTACATACAAACCACACAATCTGCAATAGAATAACTCTCCCATAGTACCTTGAAAGTACAATAAGAACTTCTCTACAGTTTAAAAAGTCTGTTTATCACAATGGCCATAGAACATTCTGTCCTTTAAACTTGAAAAATAAATTTAACATCTTGGCCTCCAGTGTGTAAATAAAATGACGCAAAGAAGGACAATTCTATTCATGGCCATTTCTAATCCACTTTGGTTAGGGGACAAAGAACATTTATGTGACAGTGTTGAGATGTTAACAGTATATTAACAATACACTGTATTCTCTGAGAAATGACAAGAATTAAAGACCAATATCTCAGGCCTCTGCAGGTTAAATTTTAAAGTTAATGGTAGTACAATTCAAAACCCAGGTGAAAGCTTCTTCAAATGGGTTTGATTTCTATTTGAGCCATTCAAATTAATTCTGGAACAACCAAACCAAAGTGGAAATTTCAGACCTTGATGGTCACATTTACTTAAAACTAAATACATAAGATCAGCAACTTATAACAGTGGTATGTCAACATCTCCAAGAACAGTGGTGGAGGGCTGATGAGTTGGGCTTTTTTGAAGCCACAGGACCTGGGCACCTTCATTTAGTTAACCATGTACTATTCTGTATACCAAATCCTTCTGGAATGAAATGTGAAGAAATCTGTCCAACAGCTGAAGATGAAACTGGGTCATCCAACAGGATAACAGTCCAAATAGTCCTAAGCACAGCAGCAAATCTACAACAGAATGGATGAAAAAAAAAAAGTGTCGTAATAGCCGAGTAAAAGTCAGGACCTCATCCTAAAAGAAATGTTGTGGAGGGACATTAAGAGAGCTGTGTACAAATAATTGCTTGCATACTTCAATAATCTGAAGCAATATTGTAAAGAAGAGTGGCTAAAATTATTCTACAAAGATGTGAGAGATTGGTAAAGTCATGCAGAAGAAAAAAATTACCTCTTTTATTGCTCCCAAAAGTTGTTCCACAAGCTTTCGAAGGGTGTATTTAGATTTTCACAGGACTACATAGAGATCATTCAAAACTGTCTTTGCTCATATAGGTATATATGAAGAAGCTACTTTTGACTGCTCCCTTTTTTGCAAGGGGTCACCACAGCAGGCAACTCTATATGTTTGATTTGGCAGAATGTTTTATACTGGATGGATCTTTGGCTTGTTAGGCAACTATGGTGCCTAAATCTAGCCTACTAGTGGAAATGTTATTAAATTATGTGTAAAAGCTAAGTAAACTATGGGGTCAAAAACTGTTGTCAAAAACAAGTCAAAAATAAGATGGTATGGATAATATTATCTTTACTTATAGTGAAATATGGTAGTGGCACTATTATGTTCTGATGGTGCTTCTCAGTGGCAGAGAAAACTGGTAAAAACCAAGACTGAATACAAATAAATGAATGAATATAAATAAAACAATCTCTCCAATCTAATGAACTTTGAGAGTATGTGCTAAGAAGAACAGGTTAAACTGCAGTTGCTCAAAGACCTTTTTAAACATGCAATTTAATCTCAGTGCTTTCTTTTTACACTACACAATATTACCCACCAAAGGTTGTACCTCCCCCTGTTAATGTATATAACTCCACATACACTACACCAATCCACAACCAGGTGCACCCAGCAAGAACTGAAATCAGCTTTAGTGAGTCTACAAAACATTCCTACCCAAGCACCGCACAAAATATAGCATTTCAAAACTGAAGGCCTTTGTGCTGTTCTCCTTTTACAGTATAGCAGTGGCAGAAAAATATCAGCTGTGCCGTTCAATCATCTGCCCAGCAATAATTTTGTAATAATTTCTTTCCAAAAGGAGAGAAATGATTACCTGGCAGAAGCAGAAAGAAAAGGGGCTGAAGAGCAACAAAGAGAGAGGAGACAGGTAGCATGTTACTAAGAGAGAAGAAAAGAAGGTAGAAACAGATGAGGTGGGAGCAACAGCTTGCCATTGGTAGCTGAAGCGTGCATGCCTTTGACAGCAGACAATAAGCACAGATGGCAACTCTTCCTTCGTTAACTTTGATGGATATTTCACATTCAGTGCCAGGGCTGAGAAAATTAATACATAACCTATGGAAAATTGTTAGCAATAATTTACCTTAAGAATATTCCTTTAATGTTAAAAGAAGAGCAGTTGTTTCTCTCCCTGCTGTTCCAGCTATGGTACCACAAAGTTCCTGAAAACCAGTCAGTTACCTTATATATAAAGGCTTACCCACGTCAAAGCATATACTTAATGTGTAATCTAGGCAACACATACATTTTTTTAGTAATAGCACTGAAAGGTGAGAAGTCTGAAATAGTTGATAAAATCTGTTTTTGCAGTTTCACATCTGCAAGACACATGATGCCTGGATATTTTGAAAAACCACAGACACCACTGTTAACACATCAAAAATGGAAAAATAAAAGAATACAAAAAAACAAAATAAATTAAAAACAGCAAATAAAAACAAACCAAACAAATTCCAAAAATAATACAAAATTTAAAAAAAAGAAAATGTATACAGTTCAAGCAGACCACAGAGGCAACAGTGGCAAGGAAAAACTTCCTTTTACCAGGAAGAAACCTCCAGCAGAATAAGGAATGGGTAGCCATCTACTGCCTGGGGTTGTGGGTGAAGGGAGGAAGACAGGACATTAATAATAATAACTAATGATTAAATGCAGACTGCTGGGCTGGACTGGTAATCTGGCATAACAGGCATTCACCTGGTGGCCGAAGCACTTTTGGACCAGTGGGAGAATCGAAGGGTTACATATCATCGAGGTCTTGATGCACTGTTTCTGAGCAAATGTAAAGGCCACATGAAGTTTGGAGGTCTGTAGCGAAAGTTGGCAAACTCTGTGTACTTTGCTCTTCAGCATCCACAGACCCCGTTCTGTGATTTCATGTGAGAGTGACTCATTTTTTAACAAATCTTTGTAGAAGTAGTCTGTATGCTTAGGCGTTTGATTTTATACACCTGTGGCCATTGAAGTGAACACCTGAATTCAATGATTTGAATGGGTGAGCAAACACTTTTTGCAATATAGTGTAGGTTGTATCTCATTCGATGGAAATGGTAACTATGCACACCAATTTCCATTTAATAATTGTGAGAATCAGAGCAGATTAATGAACTCTGTTTCCTCATTTATTTATTCAGTGGCATGAGCATCAGGTTTCCAGATGATCTTCCACATCCCACTGTGTTTCTGATATAGACCAAAATATCATATCCTGAGTGTAACCGAGACAGCGATGGTGCACAGAATTCTGATAACATGCAAATGCTTGCAGCTAATGGACAATGCCTTGCAACAATAGAGCCAGAAATCATTGCAAACATAGGTTAAGTACATATATTTAGGTACATGTATTCTGCCTTTCTGTTTTCTTTGTATTTGATAAAGAAAAAATAAGTTTGTGTGCATGAGTATGTGTACTTCTTTAAAGCCGAAAGTTACACTACCTGCACATCTGTGCACGATATGAACAGAACAAGCCAAGTGTAAGAAGATTTTATGCGAAACCAACTGGTAATCCATAGAGATTGCACTGTTCAGTGATCTTTGCAGTGCTTGCAGATACCATTGCAGAGCATCCAGGAGTATTGAAAAAAACATTGATCTAGGGTGCTACAGATAAAGGCCATGCAGCTGTAGTACTGACAGAATAATACTGTGAATGATGTTTGGAATATGTGTGAATCATGTTAACATCCCCAAGATCTAGCAAAATCATCAAGAAAGAGTGGGATAGATACTCCAACTGAAAAAAAAATTAAAATGTTTTTATTTTTGTACACATAGTAGAGCAGTGATTCTTGACATAAGGGACAAAACATGTCCACCAGATAAGTGTCAACCCAAGTGACTAAAAGACAAACCAAGGCAATGTTTATACAACAAAAGTATGATTTTGCATACATATATATTTATTTTAAATGGTACAATACATTACCAGTACCTTAAAAAAACCATTGTCCAGAAACAGGTGTGATAATATTAAAATACAGAAAAAAAAATTAAAACTAATGTTAAATTAAACATCATGGTTCTCGTCACTAAGTATTTAAGTCAATACCTCATATAATATCAAAATATGCAATTGAAAATTTATTTTTACATATTTTTAAGTCATCAAAATCGTGTCCAGATTTTTTGTCAACACCATCAGATTTTTTTAAAAGTACAAAAAAAATCAGGAATTATTGTGGGTAGCTTACACTCTGAGGACCCCTTTACCACTTCCTGTTTGATACACATGCCATGAGGTCACTGCTGTGATATATATATATATATATTTTATTTCATTTATGACATACCTTTCTGATAAAACTCTGTGTTCACAACCACAGTGCGTCATCACCAAAGTCGATGAAATGCAAGATTTAATTTTATTCTTTTTGTAAAAAGAGCTTCATTTAGGTAGATTGTAGAGGCCATAAGCAACTGATGAAAAACAAGATGGCTTCTGTCAGAAAAAGATGTGTTATGAAAGAAAGTAGGGTATTTTGTCAGCACCATCAGGATTTTTGTCTGACGGTGTTGACCCGTTTTCTAATGGTGTTCTGCTTAGTCCTCTGCATTTAACCCATTCACTCAGTGATGCAATGGGCTGCTACAAATCCAGGATAGCCTCTGTTTGTTGGATTTGAACGTCCAGCCTTCCGATCATGTGGCATCTACTGAGCTATCTCTGCCCCGAGAGCCAGTCTTTAAGTAAATGGTAAATGGTAAATGGCCTGTATTTGTATAGCGCTTTTCTAGTCCCTAAGGACCCCAAAGCGCTTTACACATTCAGTCATCCACTGTTACATCCCCCAGGAGGATGTCTCTTCTCCTTATTAACCCTTTGTTTTGTCCAGGCTCCACCTCCTCTGTCCTGATTGGATGTTGCGCAGAGCCCGGCTAATTGGTAATCAGCAGAGCACTATTTAAGGCCTGTGGAGCTGTGCTTCTGTGCCCTCTGGTCATTTTGGTTGCCATACTTGTGCAGGCTTGCATGCCTTTGTAGTTTGTGTGAGCATTGTTGTTTCATGTTCAGACTGCTTGTAGGGGAGAGCTGCCTTTTGTTTTGACACCCTGTTTTCTCCTGTTTATGTGTTGTTAGGTAGGTTATGGTTATAGGTTGTATATTTTGTTTCTTTGGGGTTAGGTAAGTTTCTTTTATTTCAGGCTCTCCCTGACGTTATACCTCAGTCTGATCCCATCACCAGTATTAAATAAACCTTCTAAAATTACCATCTTGGCTCCTCCTTCTCTATCCACCTTTACGTTCGTCCCTTCAACCCCCTAGACTAGCCAGGGGACGTAACATCCACCCATTCACACACACATTCACACACTGGTGATGGCAAGCTACATTGTAGCCACAGCCGCCCTGACAGAGGCGAGGCTGCCGGACACTGGTGCCACCGGGCCCTCTGACCACCACCAGTAGGCAACGGGTGAAGTGTCTTGCCCAAGGACACAGCGACCGAGACTGTCCAAGTTGGGGCTTCCAATTACAAGGCGAACTCCCAACTCTTGAGCCAGTGATGATGTATGAATCCTGCTTCCGGGCCCAAACTACTCTGTGCTTATTAAGTCTGTTGTGCTGTTAAAATGTTTTAATGGTTTTTATCTTGTTCTATTTAATCTGAACAAGACCCTAAAAACAGTCAGTGATCACTGTTGGCCTAACCATCAGAAACCCTTGCATTAACTTTTATCAAGTAGAAAAAAGCTAGTGTTCATCCTCCAGCGTCACTGTGTTTATGTTATGCTAACATAGCTGTGTCGCTAGCGATCGCCTAGCACATCATTATATACCAGCTAGTCCAACTTCAGTAACCTGACAAAAGTCACAGCTGTTTAGTTTTCTGTCTTCATTTATGCTGGAATGTAGGTTAAACCAGCGAGCCAACTTCTAACTCCGTTAAATTTCATATATTCTGTTTTCATGGATGCCTGGATGTTACACCTGGTAAAGCAGCCACACTGATCATTTTATTAAAGATGAAAGAATTTAGATAATTTGTAACTCTCAGTGATGCCGCAGAGTTCCTTTGACTTTGGGATGGGAGTTTGGATGATGTCAGACTTAAAGACCGGATAGCATCTCTATTGCTTAATACATACTGTGTTGTGAATATTCATCCTTAATCTGTATAAATGCATATGGTTCAGAAAGATTATAGTAATTACAAAATGGTACATTTCAGGCTAGAATGGCAAATGGGAACCTGTCAGAGGAAGGAAAGAGAAGGAACAGGGAGTATCAAAAAAGGAAAGAAAAAATTAACAGCCAGCCTGAGTTGAAGAAAGAGTTTCTCATAAAGGAAAGGGAAAGATCTATAAATAGAGTGAAAGAGGGAAAATAAAGAACATCAGTGATCTGAAAGAAAGAGGGAAAAAAGGCAGAAGAGAAGGTTTTGGAAAGAAGCACAGAGAGACAAAAGGAGAGAAAGTACAGCAGGGTCTAAACACACAACCACAGAGTACTTTAGGAATCAAGGAGTAGTAGGCAGCTACTTGCTGCCTACTACAATATCGTACATCAGCAGCGCTTTTCAGTATGGTGGTTAGCCTCAAGTCTCTCTTGCTTTCTCTATTCTTGCATATACAGTGTTTGAATTAAGGGAACACTTGAGCAATTTCAACTTTGAGTGTTTTTTAATATTTAATTCATCATGTGATGTGTGGTACAAATATTCCCTACGCGTTTTGTTTTGTTTTATTCAAAACACATTGGCCTAACAATACAGTTATACTGTACCCACCAAATGTTTCTAGAGTTTTGACTATTTGAATATTTCCCTTTTACCTTAAAAACAACCTCTTGCCTGTATTTTTGTGTTATATTAATGTGTCTTGTGAAGGGCTTTTTTCCAAAAAACTGCGTGTTGTGTTGTTCAGAGTGGCATACATAAACATACAGTCAAAACAATTTTTTGAGCATGCAGTTTATTACAAACAATGCTTAAACTGAAACTGGCTTTTTTACAGCTGATTAAAAGTTTAAGACCACATGCCTTTAAAAGGCCAAATCTGTGCAAAAATGTGGATTCATTGTCATTTTCTGTCAGGTAGTCACACTGTCATGACGTTCTGATGGCAAAAGCATAAAACAATTCCCTTTTTCAATGTGGTTGGGTTGTTGAACTGCATAAGCAGGGTCTCTGGCAGCACGCCATCGCTGCTGAGGTGGGATGCAGTAAGACATTCATTTGGAATTTCCTGAGGTTTATGGAACAAAAAACTCAAGTGGAAGACCCAAAAAAATTGAAGCCAGCACTGAGCCAGAGGATCGAATTGGCTGTCTGTCAAGACACTGGATGATCCTCAACCCAAATTGACGCTGTTACTGGTGTCGACTGCAGCCCCATAACCATCAGATGGCATCTGAGACTGAAGGGCTGCAAAAACAAAAAACGTCTTCAAAGGCCTCGTCTCCTTGAACACCACAGAACTGACCATTTGGACTTTGCAAGAGAGCACCAAACATGGGACACTGAAAGGTGGAAGAAAGTTTTATTGTCTGATGAGAAAAAATGTAACCGTGATGGTCCTGATGGTTTCCAACATTACTGGCATGACAAGCAGATCCAACCTGAGATGTTTTCTATGTGCCATAATGGTCTGGGGTGCTTTTTCCTTCACTGGAACATGGAGCTTCAGGAGGTGCAGGGGTGTCAACCGGCTGCTTGCAATATCCAGATGTTGCATGACTGAGGGCCCTCGTCTGTGTGGTAACGACTGGGTTTTTCAACAGGACGATGCTACAGTACACAATGCCTACGGTACATAAGGACAAGGGACTTTTTCCAGGAGAATACCATCACACTTTTGGACCATCCTGCATGTTCCCCTGATCTAAATCCAATTGATAACCTTAGGGGATGTGTGGATGTCTACTGTCTGGATGTTCCAGACAGTAGATGCCCTTCGTGCAGCCGTCTTCACCACTTGGACAAATGTTCCCACTCACCTCATTGAAATGCTTGCATCAAGCATGCCGCAACAAATTTTTGAAGTGATAAACTAACGGTAGTGCTACACATTACTGAGTTCATGTTTGGAACTTTGATTTTTGTGTTGGGGGGGGGTTACAGTTTTTTTTGGGAGGTGTGGCCCTAAACTTTTGATCAGCTGTAAAACAGCCTGTTTCAGTTTAAGTATTGTTTTGCATGCTCAAAAAGTGTTTTGTCTCACTCACATTTCTTCTTGTTGCATGTTGAAGCTCTACTTGGAACCTTGTTAAGATCCAACCATGCAAAACATGATTTTTTTTTTCTGCCATTTTTCAAGTGACTGGGATAACATATACAGATTGGGACTGTATCTATTATAGTGCCTTGGCATGTTTGTGTGCTTGATTTTCTGTGTTTGCATGTATGTAGTAATTTGTTTGTGTATGGACACATACGAGCAAGAGACATTCCTGCTGAGAAGTAAGGAGTGATCCATCCATATTTAATGCATTTCTATTCATAATTCACAGGCCAAACCTCAGTAACTTACTACTGAAGAATGTGTAATAGGATAAGACATTTCTTTCGTCTTCCCTGTGACTCTCTCAGGCTTTCATACCAACTTTTTTTTCCCAGAATATCTTTTTTGTGTGTGATTCCCTTTGTTTTTATATTTCCTTTCACACATTGTCTGGGTTGAATGCCAGTCCACCATTGCTGTTTTAGACAGCTTTCTAGTTTTTATTAGCAGTTTTCTTTGCTCAAGGTTTAAAAATTCAAGCACAATTCAGAAAGCTTGAGTTGGACAGAGTTCTCTGGATCCAGGACCTACTTATTTGGCAGTTTAATTTCAGGTTGATTTAGATACAACTGAAACAAGGGTGCATTAAAAAATGATATAATACAAGGAAATAATTAAAGAATGAATCCTTTAATAATAAAAAATAAGTAATATTAACAAGTAAATTATTTATGTAACAGTGCAACAAAAGACTTGGATTCAAAAATATCAAGTGTGGTGGATAAAAGGCAAGACGAAAGCTAATCAAATATTTCTAACCTGAAATGAACACAAAGTCACAATAAATTATTTATGTATTTATGAAATAGTAATACTATAGTGCAAGCTGAGTTAAACAGTTGTCCAGGATACACTGCTCTGAGAACTGACGGTTTACAAGCCACAGATGTGGTCTAGCAGTCTTGTTTGTCACTTTGTTTGAGACCATGATCAGTCAGAGCAGAGCAATGTGATATTAAAGGATGTTGGATATGTGAGGCAAACAAGGCCCAAGACCTTATATTTTTGAAATCTGAATGTGATTTTTTTTTTAATTAGTTTGCAAACATGAAGAATAAAAAAGTAAAAAGTAAGTTGATTCAAAAAGTGACAGAATAGATATCTGTCACAATAGGATTAGTTCCCTTTGTGAAAGATGATAAAGTTTGGCTTAATTTGTATGGAAAGGATTTTGACGATCGAAACTCTACACAGTATTTTCAAGGATAAGAAAGGATAGGAAATAATAAAAAATGAGGTGTAACTGCAAACGTGACAAATAACAATCTCTAGTTTAAAATAAAGAGGACATTAAACACAGATCAAATTTCAAAACTTAATAAGGACAATGTCATAACATGGCAAGATTATTTCATTATTATTATTATTATACATGGTTATATTTGCTAAAAAACAAAAACATGCAAAAATAAGTGTGTGCCAATTTGGTCAAAAAGACAATTGCAGTTCACTTTTTAAGTTTACCATTTTTCACAATCCAGTATATATACTGATTAAAGTATCAAGTGAGTTTTAAAACTGATAAAACATAATATACTATTATATTATATTATAAAGTAATTAACCAGTTAAAGTGTCAATTATGTAGTCAATCTTTTAAAGTCACCCGACCATATCACCACATCACCATTAATTTCAGTCTTAAGCTTTTACTTATATAGCATATAAGCTATTAAGAACCTCTATCATCTATTGTCCCCTCTCACACATACAGTATCTCTTCTCCTGCCCTTCTCCTGTGCTCTTCAACCAATTTTCCCATGTGATTTGGTTAGTAATTATAGTGGCTATAGGTTCTATTCACATGTAATTCAGCCTTACGATGCTTTCAGAGTGATCAGTAGACTGCTCATGACCACTCTAGGTTCACAATTCAGCTCATGTTGCAAATGTGCTTTTACACATGTTTGTTTATCTACCCCAAAGTTCCTGTATCTTGTAAAGTACACGTTCCTCACATTTATACAATTATTCTTTTTTTATGTCTCTATTTTTTCTAGATCTCTGTACTACTTGATGAGATGCCCAATTTTTTGTTTCCCTACATTTAAAAAACCCATTTGACTTCTGGATACATATCTCTCAGCCCCTCTTGTTTCTTAACTATCTTTATGATGTGGGGCCAGCTGCATAATAGTGTGTTTGAACTCAGAACTGAAATTAAGTGCAATCACAAAAGCAGAAAATCTCTATCACTCACATTTAAAAACTACTATGTGTGTAATTCTTCTGAAACTTCACTCACATCTTGCATAGAAAACTGCCTTTTGCATGCTTTTTGGACATTTCAATAAAAAAAATGTAATGTCCAATAAATCAAAATAAAATAACAAAATATTAAACTGCAACATAGTGGTGAAGTTAAGAAAAAGAAACATATTTTTGATCTGAGAAGAAAAAAAAAAATCTATCAAATGTATACTCAGAGCAAAAGACCATAACTGTCATGGTCCCTGAGTTCTCCTGTGCTGGACCACCACCCGCTCTCTCCCATTGCTCTTTCCCTCCCTCTCCTCTGTCCGTGTTAATGTATTTTGTGTGTTTGAGGGGTGGGACTTGTCCTGGGTCCCTGCCGTTTGACTCAGGGCACTTGGAGATAACAAAGTCACCTGTTTGCGATCATCTCTTCTCTTGCCAGTACTTGTTGTAGAATTGTAGAATGGCTTCAGTCTTCATTGGACAGTAGAACAGAAAACAGTTAGTAAAGCTGGTTTCCACTGTGCATAAACCCTTGAGATTCAATGAGAAAAGAAGTTGTGGAGCTCCCTGGCTATTTGGAACCTGGACTCCACTAACCACAAACCTTTTGCCTGAGCAACACCTGTGAACTTTACTGTTGTAAATTAGCTTGTTAACCTTTTCTTCGGAGTCTTGCGTTTGACTCCAACCCATTTTTGTGGTCATGACAATAAGAAAGGTGAAAATAAGTAATTCGATTATAAACAACCAAAACGTTGCAAGTTAAAGCAGAAGGAAATCTAACGATTATGTGAGACATCAGCCATTTATAACATCTACATTTAGCTACCAAATAGGTTCCAAAATTAGTATTTAAATAACTAAAAGTTTGTGAATGGAAAATTACACAATTGCCATGATAATGCTTGACATTTACATTTCTGATTACTGTTTGTGATTTCAACACAGCCCTGAAAGCATTTCTACTTCATCCACCGCACTCTACTGCTAAATGTAAGTTTAGAGCAAAATAGTTTTGTTTCAAATTGTTAACTATTAAAATCTAAAGTAGAATGATTATTTATGAAAAATCAAGGTGGGGTAATTGCAAACTTAAAACAATCTAATATTATATAACAATAACAAGCCCTATTTGACACCTGCTAGAATTCATATTACGGCAGGAACCAATCAACTAAGTAAAGAAATACATCAGTTCATCATTACTTTAAGAATGGAAGGTCAGTGAGTCTGGAAAATTGCTAAAACTTTGAATGTGTCCCCAAGTAAAGTCACAAAAATGATCAAGTGCTACAACGAAACTGGCTCACATGAGGACCGTCCCAGGAAAGGAGGACCAAGAGTCACCTCTGCTACTGAGGATAAATTCATCTAAGTCACCAGCCTCAGACATTCCAAGTTAACAGCACCTCAGATTAGAGCCACACAGAGTTCCAGTAGCAGACACATCTCTACATGAACTGTTCAGAGCAGACTGTGTGAATCGGACCTTAATGCTGCTAAGAAACCACTACTAAGGAAAAGCAATGAGCAGAAGAGATTTGTTAGGGCCAAGAAACACAAGGAATGGACATTAGATGAGTGGAAATCTGTGCATTGGTCTGATTTGTCCAAATCTGAGATCTTTGGTTTCACCCGCCATGTCTTTCTGCAACGGAGAAAACGCAGAGAATGAATGGTCTCTACATGCATGGTTTCTATCGTGAAGTTTGGAGGTGGTGTGATGGTGCTTTGCTGGTGACACTGTTGGGAATTTACTCAAAATTGAAGGCACACTGAAACAGCATGGCTACCAAAGCATCCTAGAGTGACATGCCATCCCATCCGGTTTGTTTTTAGTTGTACCATCATTTATTTTTCAACATGACAATGGCCCCAAGCACACCTTCAGGCTCTGTAAGGGCTATTTGACCAAGAAGGAGAGTGAGGGAGTGCTGTTCCAGATGGCCTGGCCTCCAAGAGTGTGCAAAAGCAGTAATCAAAGCAAGGCGTGGCTATTTGGAATAATGTAAAATATAAAACACATTTTGAGTTATTTCACACTTTTTTGTTTACTACATAACTCTATATGTGTTCATTCATAGTTTTGATGTCTTCAGTGAGAATCAACAATGTAAATAGTCATGAAAAAAAAAACATTAAATGAGAAGGTGTTTCCAAACTTGACTGGTAGTGTATATGCACTCAACTAGATATTTAACACCAGGAAGATGACAGTTCATAATCTGTGTATATTAGATCTAAATCATTTGGAAATATGTGTCCCTCTGTGGTTTGGCTAAGATTGGCTATAAAGGTTAAAATAATGGGGTTACCCTGTCTTCTGGACCCAGGTGGATGAAGAAATCCAATATGGGCACAAATGGAAAACAGTTGCTGTTTGTCTGACTTCCTTTGCAATTTTTTTAATGCCTCTACCATTATATAATGTTACACAAAACCCTACTGTAACTCAGTCTCTCAATATAGGATGCTATTAGCAAAAATTATTAGACAAAGAGGACCAGAGTAAATACAAAATGCAGTTTTTAAACTATGATTTCATTTATCAAGGGGGGAAACCTATCCAAACCAACTTTTGGTTTGGATAGGTTCTATTCCACCATCAGGCTGGTGTCTTTCTGTGTGGAGTTTGTATGTTCTCCCTGTGTTTGCGTGGGTTCCCACCGGGTACTCTGGCTTCCTCCCACAGTCCAAAGACATGCAGTTTGTGGGGATGGGTTAATTGATTAATCCAAATTGCCCATAGGTGTGAATGTGAGCGCGAATGGTTGTCTGTCTCTGTGTGTTAGCCCTGCGACAGACTGGCGACCTCTAGGGTGTACCCCGCCTCTCGCCCTATAACAGTTGGGATAGACTCCAGCGCCCCCTGCAACCCTGAGAAGGATAAGTGGAAGCGAATGGATGGATAGACTTTGCCTAGGCTACTCCAAAACCTCATTAACATTTAATTTTTATTTCAACTTTTTGAGCCATCCAGAGGTGGACTTGCTCTCAGATTATTTTCCTGCTGCATAACCCAAGTGTGCTTGAGCTTCAGGGGATGCACTGATGGTAGGACATTCTCCTTCTGCACTATTCATGGTTCCATCAACTATGGCAAGTAGTCCAGGACTTAGTGACAAATGTTTTACTCTTAAGCAGTGTATGGCAGAGTACTCTTCCAGCATGAATGGGGTGCCTGATAAAAAAAAAAAGGAAAAATGTTCAGTTGAACAAACCTGACTTTTGTGACCCAGCAGTTTTAGTTGTCATCTTTAATATCTTGATTAGTATGTTTCTTTGTGATGTTGCAATGCAAATAATATCAATGATGTTTTTTTGTTCATTTTTTTAGAAGGATGAAAGAATGGCCTTTACTGATAGAATTAGTATGAGATCAGAGAAGTACAAAGTCGTTAATTAATTACTGAAACTTCAAAAGCCACCTTGGTCAGGAAAACTGCCCATAGAGCGGGTGCATAGACACATATACTGACATCACGCGGACTGTCAAAGTATGTTGTGTTTGCAGTGTTTCAGACATTTAAGAAACACACCTCTTGCATGCATTCTACATATTTAAGCAAGGACCCATAAACATGAAGGTAAACACACTGACAAAAAATATGTATACTAGTGATGTTCCGCTATTCACGTGTGCAATATACAACCCCACACACACATCTTACACACACATCTAATGGTGTCCTCTGACACTGAGATGAGTTCAAAGGATTTGGCTCAGAACACTCCCGCCTCTGATACCTGAAACAACTCTGTGTTGGAGTGTCAACTACACAAACTCTAATATACAGAGTCTTGCACGTCAGCAAATGTACACTGATTGGTCCCACTGCAGAGCCACTGAGAGGTAAAAAGTGAAAAAAAAAGAGAAGCAAAATACAGGAAGGAGAGATGGGGAAGACACCCCTGAGAATATATTTAATGGTACATTTGTTATCACTTCATTTCTTTCCACTGTACTTCATGACATGGTTGTGTTGCTTACAGCACTTGTTTTATTAGCATAGTTAGCCCTCTAACAAGCTTTTCAGCCTTCCTTCTACCAAGTAAAACACAAAACTCGGCTTTTATAAGTTACATATAAATAGCTATTACCTTCAAAGTTGTCTTCGACAAAGTCAGCAATATCAGAGTGACCAAGTCTAAGCAATTTGCTAGTCATCAAGGAACTACAGCTTAAACTTTGTTTTATTTCACACACATTTCATGCTTGACTTGTTGCCCTCTGCATGAGCTGACTAGTCTTCTAGTCAAACCAACTCTCTGCATGTCCTTACGCACTACATCCACAAACCTTTGCTGTGGCCTTCCTCTTTTCCTCTTACCTACCAGTTCCATATTCATCATTGATCACCCATTATATCCACTGTCCTTCCTCTGCAAACACTGAAACTAACTTGGATGTGCCTCTCTAACATTCTCTCCAAACTGCTCAAATTTGAATCCTGTCCCTCCTGGTCGCTCCCATCTAAATCCTATCATCTTCAACATCCTCAACATCTTGTAAACCTAGATGGCAATTAGTCCCATATATAAACCATATTTTTATCCCCAACCACATGATGCAGTCACAAGACAGTAGGCAATTCAGTTCAGTTAAAGTCAATTTTATTTATATAGCCAGCATTTAGAAGTTAGCAAGCGTTTGCTTGTTATGTCGGAGTTGAAGCTTATACTGTTCCTTAACCACACAAGACCTCTACAAAGGTGTAAGGGATGACATGGAGAAATTAAGGCGCAAATTATCCCATCGTGTGGGCACTATATAATCATGGTAAAAAGAAAGTACACCCTTTTTCCAGTCCAAAATTTTATATATCATAATATAATAAAAATAATATAATATGATCCTTAGTAGCTCTTAAAAATTAGGTGTAGCAAAGTGTTGGTAATCAAATGCAATTGTTTAATTGATAATCACCAAGTGTGACCACCACTATAAAAGCAAAAGTTTGGTGAATTTGGTGCTCTGGAGCATTCAGATAGGTGTTAATGCAATATCAAGGAGAAAAGACATCAGCAATGATCTTAAAAAAGTCGTTGTTGCTGACTGTCAGTCTGGGGCGTTTCACAAGGGCAATTGTCAAATAACACGAAGTCTGTTGTTCTGAGAAAAATCATTCACAAGTTGAAAACATTCAAGAGTTACTGATCTTCCCTGTACTGGATGCCCTAGCTACTACCTACCTCTCTAGAGTCAAATGTGAGGCTTTTGTAATATAACATGTGTTGTTGTTCATCTCACATTTACCTAATCTTATGAGCTGATAAGAACTAGGTAAAATGACCAAAATCTTGTAGATTTTGTATGTTTTTGTTTTTTCCATTTTGCTGATAGAAAAATACTGCCAACTAATTACTAGCAATAACAGGTGATGTAATTATTGTGATGTAATTACTGTGTTGTGCACACTTGGGGTAAAGTGCATGTTACTGATATACCATCTGCACACACTTGTTGCATAACATTAGCACCTACATATACATGTCCAATATATCACGTGTAGTAAAGCAATAGGTTTAAGAAGTATCTGGCATCTGAAAATCCCCCAAAATCCACTGTGAAACTTATCCGCTCCTAGCACAGTTGACCTCTAACAAGGATAGACACACTTGTGAGCTTGCAAAGGTCACAAATCTCTAACATCGACACGGATTTTAATAGAGCATTCACTCTTTAGCAAAAAACTCTAGTCAGGGTGTTTTGGCAAAAATGTCCTCATGATCTCCCTAGATAGAGCGAGGTAGAATTTACTTATACAAGAACGATATTATGAATGCAATATTGTAATGAAGGTGACTTTGGCTTCAGACTGTTAATGTATAAGCATCTTGTGCCCCCATCCTGCCCCTTCTGTCTTATCTCATTTCTCTTACTCTCTCGCTTTCTCTGTCGTGTCTTTATTTCCTCAATCCTTTTATTGCCATCATTATCCAGAGTAATCTCTGCCCACCTGCCTATTGATTGCTTGTGAATCCTTTGTAGCCAGCTGGGTTTTCAAGGGTACATCCAGGTGAACAAAATATACCAATGTCTCCTGGGTACTTGGATTAAACTGACATTTCGACTAACTCCCACTTACACGTATTGCATTCTCATGGTAAGCTCATTGAAGGCCCTTTCATAATTTGTGGGTGCAAATGTTGCCCGAGTTACCACTGTAACTTTGTTTAGTGGGGTTTAATTTATTTAAAAAAAAAAAAAAAAACTAATAATAAATATATAAATAGCTGAAACTTAACCATAGTATGCAGAGTATAAACAATGATGCTTACGCCACTTAAACATCTGTGGTTCACAAATATCAAATGTCTTAAATTATTGAAGCTTACCTTCCAAATTTTGCCAATTTAAGATTCTTAAAATATACTTTTACTTACTATTTTTTGTAATTCTGCTTCTTTAAACCATTTTTTATTGAATTTGTATCGAATTACATAAACATAAAAGTTAACTAGACCAGTTCTGCAGAGCAGAACATCTTATTAGTGGAGCAGAGGATACCATAAAAGAGGGACTAGATGAAAAAGAGTGACTTATAAAATTTCGGAAAATACACTGACAAAATCAGTGACATTATGATTTCATGACCAAACTTCCTTGCAATCTCTTAGAACAGATGACAATATGTAAAAATGACTACTGAAGTCACCGATCTTCAAAAATCAGATTTCCAAACCCGAACATACATACAATTTTCCTTCCGGTGTAACTTATATAGTGAAAGTAAAAGAAGTAAAAGACTTCATCTTATGAGAACTCTGACATTGAAAAAACCATAATAACACCAAGCAGAATCTTCCTGTCTCCCTGTCTCACTGTAAAAAGTAATTTGAAATGCTCAGCTTGATGTTCCTTCAGGCCAGTGACACTGGCAGAGCGATCCACTCCACACAGACTTGTCATTGCCTATTAATGACTCTTCACACTAAGTGGCTGCTCGAACACTGTCTGTTTCCCTGTTTCCGCTGACTCCTATTTGTTTCAAGGCACCTTATCTGCACCTCTTATGTCAAAACACACTCATGGAACATGACAAGCATCATATCATTTAACCTGCAGGACAAACCAAATTCCATTAACAGCACTATACTAAAGTGTTGATGAGGCATGATGGTGAGAAGCAGTATGAGCTTAACCTTGAAAACGAGAATTCTTTCAAATACCATTGGTATACACTTTCACTACACTATCATCTCCTCATCTCCTTCACAAATATCACACTGTAGCTTTCTTTAAAATTTTGTGTGGTTTTCCATTCCTTAAATTTACCTTAGATGATAATGGCCATTTATTATTTATCAGTGAATAAATAAATGACGGGAAGAATTTTTGGAAGAATTTTCCATTCGACTATCACTCTCACTTTGATTTTCAGTTTAGATTTAATAGTGATGAACTCAAGGTTATTAGAACATAAATGGCTGATAAACACTTGGCATTTAGAATAGTGATGCTATTATCTATTCCAGCTCTGCAAGACTCCAAATTAAGCAGCATGTTTTGGCACTAGCACAGTAAAATTCAGTCTGTCCAGTTCACATGAACATGCACAGGAGGTATTCCAGTGCCTCCAAGAAGCATTACACTAATTTAGATTCAATTGCTGGCTAATTACTTTAACCTTAACCATAACCAGGTTACTACTTGGCTAACCCTAATCAAGATTTAGGCCCACACAGCATAATAATAATTTACTTGACAAAAAGGAAAATAAAAAAAAAAAAAAAAAAATTATATATATATATATGCATACACATATTTCATTTTGCTTGGTATTGGATATTAAAACTGGTTTTAATCAGGTTAGTACAGTTGTTGTTGGGTTAGTTACACTGCAGCATGTGACAGTTAAAAGGTTTAGCTATTTTATTTTAGCTATTAGCAGTAGCGCATTGTCAAAGTAGCCATTCGTTTTACTTGAATCTCTCCTCTTGTAATTATACTCCTTGATCTATTTTCTTACCAGGTTAATTTCATTGTCCTCTGTCTCTTACTCACTTCTCCACAGCTGGTGCTAGCAGCAGCTGTCTCCTGTGACTGTGAGGCCTGGTTACTAGTTGTTGCTGGTACAGCTGTTCACAGTTTCCTCTTGGCTTTTCAGCTCCACCTTCTCTCCACTTCTTCCACATTAAGCTTTTTCTATGAGCTGCATGAGCACACAGCAAAGGTAGGGGAGGGGCCGGTCGCATTAAGAGATTTGATTGGACAATCCAGTGTCAGTAATGAGAATTATCGAATGGGCTGCTGTCAGTGCTTGTACAGTCAGTGCACAGCAGCCTTTCAGGCCGGCCCATCAGCCCAAAAGTGAGTCAGCCCCCGGGATGCCAGATTACCTGTCCAATCAAGCCCTGCCAGCCACTGACAGACAGACTGCTCATACACAGGCATGCATTTGCAAGTGAACCTGAATTCTACCGTAACAAATGTTAATGTTGCGTATGGGTACGCATACTCACAAACAAATAAATGGTATTTTAGCTCAGCTGTTAAAAGATTAATTCTGATTTAACCAGAAATACATTCAGTGTTACCTTCAGTATTCGATTTAAATCTTCATTTGGTTTAGGCTGAACTTGTAAATATTAAGTATCACATGTGTGTGTGTGTTTGTCTGTGTGTGTGTGTGTGTGTGTGTGTGTGTGTGTGAGAGAGAGAGAGAGAGAGAGGGGGAGAGAGAAAGCTTTTTACCTGCCCTGAACACCGGCTACTTGATAAATGGGCAGAGAGTGGCTGATGTGGGTCCATCAATCATCCAGACCTTGGTCTATGGCAGGCAAATAAAATAAAACGTCCCAGGTGCATAGGCAGGAGAAATATGGAATGGACCGAAGTGACAATGACAGAGGCCTCCAGGCATGAGAGATGGGATTCACCTAAACACTATGGTGCATGCAAACACAAGCAAACGTATGTCCATGTACACACATTTATATTCCTACCTGAAATGTTTTCCACTCATGCATGCAGTATTGACTGGCCTTTCCCTACTAACTCTGTAATCTGCAAGTGCATTTCAGATGGAAACTTCCATCTCTTAATGTGCGCCTATGTACTGTTGTGTTTCTGGCTTCTTCTTTCGAGTGTTGTTAGATCCTGTTGGACAGTCATCATTTTAGAGTGTTTCATGATTCTGTCTTAACAATTGTGTTATATCTATTCTAGAATAGATATAACACAACAACCTATGAAGTTCTGTTAAATTTTTCAGATTAAATAGCATGAAATACTCCACCCAAAAGAAGATATTAGTCTAATACCACATTACTCATCATATATCGCCCTGATTTATTTAGTTTGACCATTTTCATGCATTCAGATCCTAGAATTCAGCAGGTCTTATTCTTTGTAGGCCTGGTTTAAATACATTTTGTTAACTGAAGCAGTCCTGAAGAATGTCCTGTTTGACTTGAAGCAGAAGGAGATGGATTGTTATGGAACATTCATCCATCCATATGACTCCCAGGTGTCATAGGGCAAAAGGGAGGGAACACATTGGAAAGGTTCCCAGTCTATCATATGGTCGCATGGTCAGGGTATATAAACCTGTCAGGCAAAACAACGTTACATAAAAATGCATTATTACTATTTAAGTGGTATTTTATATATTTTGAAAAAAAAAAACAGTCCTTATTTATCTTATATTGGGCATTAATGCAGCCCCACCGTTCATACTCTAACTGACACAAACAATTTTACATCCATTCCTCTTACACCTAATGTACCTGTGATTTGATTTGCATTTTGACTTGTGGGCTACTTTTCTTTTAACTTTTACTTTCTTTTAACTACTGAATATCATGTGGATGTGAGACATTTTATCAAAACAAGACACCCTATATGTTGTTACATGAGTCACGTGGGTCACAACGCCTCTGAAAAACAAAACAAAACCCCAAAAGACATGGTGCAAATACAAGACATTCTAACTAAAACATATTAGTTTCAAGATTGTCCAGGCCATCATGAACCAGAAACAAACATGGATAGATCAAGGACCTGCATGCAGTGGGCTGCCCTCAATGATCTATAAATCTTTTAGACAGTTGTGTACGTGTGTGTGTGTGTGTGTGTGTGTGTGCGCGTGCGTATGTACATTCAGTGTGCTTTGATCAGATGTGAATTTGCAGGTGTCATGACCTTGCCTCCTCTTCCATTAAGGACATTTATTTGTGATGACTTGCTGTCGTTTCCAAGACATGATTTAGAAGTGTGGAGTTTATTACCTTAATTTCACTGCACACAAGCATGCACTTACAGAGACTAAGAAAATTCAGTGCTACATGTTTGCAGGAAGGCCTTGTTATATCTACAAAATAACAAGAAATATCTATTTTTTTCTACCGTACATCTTGTTCCAGACAGTTTCATTCTCTTCACAGCTTAAATTTAAAAATAATGTATTGTAGCTAGAATAAAATTCTACACTGTAAAAAGAAGGCTTGGAAAAATCTCTCCTTTATTTATTATTTTAATGTGGGCAAAGATCTAATGGTTATATATATATATAAAAAAAAACTAAGACGTGCAGATAAAAAAAAGAGTAAAATAATGCTTGCTTTTTCTGTAATAGGCACTATTTTTTATACCTTCACATAATCATAAACACAACACACACAACAGCTGGACCCCACACTCAAATAAAACCCACGTAATGTAATGATATAGTTTTATTGACAACAAAAACAATATTGATTCTGTGTATAGATGACATACTTCATCAGGTCCCTCATTTATTTCAGCCTCAACACAACATATCTCTTATCTCTGTGACAGAACAGAGACTGAGACACAGTGTGCAAAACTGGCCTGAGTTTGATGCCATTGCTTTGCAAGTACAAGTTCAAACACCTTTAATGTCATTCCCCCCAAACGCCCAAAACACCACTTCATCTTATGAGCTATAAATAACAAAAATAATGTAATTTTTTAGGTAATGAATGACCTTTTGGTGTTTTTTGGCCACTTTTTTGAAACTTATGATGAGGTGAAGAACTATCTTGTAATGTCAACTTCATGGCCCTATATTTGACAGTGTAATTTAGAAATTAAAACACTCTTGTTTCCTTCTGCATGGGAATTATGTATTCATTTTTAGGACCCACTGTTAGCAAGACCTCTGCCCTTTTTATCTGCCTTGAAGAGAGCCTTTTTTTGTGAGCTTTTGTCATCTGTCTGCAAATGCCTCTCTCACTACAGCTTTGTGAAAAGACACTTGTTGTCAAGTGAATTATTTATGAACTGGGCTGTGCTGTAGTCTTTGGGGAGAACAGTAAAACATGCATCCACATCCTCATTCATAGGCTTTGACCCAGATTATGATAATACCTCAACCCTGCAAACTCAAGAAAATAAATCCACTATAACCACCTACAAAACAAATATCATGACTTCACAATACAGTGAGGAGGCGTATGTTTTACTATGTGTGTCTGTGTCCTCGCAAACAATACGCTCCATCTCTTTTTTTTTTGTCTGAAAGACCAACTGTCTTTTGCACACACACACACACATTTCCACAGGCATACACAGGGTGGGGCATACTTGTGAGCATCCATCCAGTATCTTATCCCAATCTTATTGGTCTTAGTGCAGGGGCATTGTGGTCAGCAGAATAGAAAACTGCTTATTCAATACTTTGTTGAGGTTTTTTTTGTTTGCTGCAGATTTGAGTGACAGGTAGGTTAGCAAAGAACCCCATGGGTCACAGACCCAGAAAGAGTGAAATGATATTGCTTTTGTAGTGAGTTTGTGTGTGTGCTAGACTTCTTGAAGAAAAAAGATGGCATCTATCTATCTATCTATCTATCTATCTATCTATCTATCTATCTATCTATCTATCTATTGCTGGAGTCACTAGGTTACAGCCTCTAATATTCTATTACCAGTGGAACCATACTGGACTTAATCTAGAACATATCCGTCGAAATTGTTTCTTCACCCTCGGTTAGGTCTTAGCTGGCATTGCCGCATCTATCACAATTGCCTTGTTCTGATCCTTGTCAGCCCCCGCTATGTCTGGCGGGATAGCCAACAACTGCTTGTCATTGTAGAACTTGAAGTCCCACAGGATCTTAGGTCTGATGTTCTCAACCATAGCGTATATTCCATCTGGACTGGGAAATTTCTAATCCATAAACAGCACAGATGTTTCTATACACTATGCCAGCCACTTTGTTATGGTTCTCAGTGTATGCTATCCCAGCTTGTAACTTACATTCTACTGCTATGTGCTGGGCTGTCCCCAGGGCACCTTTGGACAGCCTGCAACTTGGGTCCCGTCAGCTGTAGTAGACTCCTGCCTCTGTGGATCTAGTGTTTAGGGCCTATTCTTGTGCTTCCATAATCAGAGTCTCTGTGCTGTCCTTCTAGCCTGGCATTTCTTGCCACTTGTAGGATTTAATTATGCTAGCCACTTTCTCTATCTGCCAATGAGAGAACCGTAAAGGGCATTGATCTTCAGTGATATTTCTTCTTCCTCACCACTGTCCATTGCGTATACATTCTACAGTGTATGTCTAATCAGTACCAGTTACTGAAAGAGAATAATTGGAGGTGATAAGTTTGAGTTCATTATTTGAATGTGCAAGAATTCTAAATCGCAATTAATTCTGAGTAGGTTTTTCTTTTGTGATTTGCACTTGACTTTTTTCCCTGTTAACGTTTGATTCTCCAACAGGGGTAACAGAGCAAGAAACATTGAAAAAAAAGAAATTGCCAAAAGTTAAAATTTGTTCTTGTATAAAGTACAGACAAGGCAACAGTGAGACACAATGTAAGGACAATTAACAAAGGGCACATTAGAGGCAATTACGTCAGTCATGTCACTTCTTTGGCACTGCTCATCATGTCTTTCACTGCTCGTGCATATTTTATTTTAGCTGAAGTACACTTCTCATTTAGAGTCATGTAATTGCCTCAAAAGTTAAAATATTCATCACATTCATAAAAACATTACCATTTTTCTGCAGGGAGATGATCAGATATGCAAAAGCCTTCTGCTCCCCTCTAAAATTGTACATCTTTAATAGGGGATAACACTCTCGGTGAAACTTAGTGGCTTTTCATGTTTTTGGGAAAATTGTCACGTCATGTTGCTAAATTCTCCAAGCGACCAAAGCGGCATTTGTAAATTACAAGACAAGCAGAGTGGAAATGGTAGACATGGCCACAGGAAATTTTTCAGCAAAGAGGTTAGTGTTTGAGAAAACAGTCAGTGTGAAAGTAATTAAATATGAACCCGGAGCACACATTTTGTGCTACAAAAATATTGGTGTATGCACTGTGTATATTGGTTGACTGCTGATTTTATTTATAAGGGCACCTTTCAGAAGGAATACTGTATGTCTTGGGCACTCAATCAATCCAATATTCAAGACACAATAGGATACACTTTCACACACATGTCTAATAGCCTAAAGTTGTAAGATTTTACTTTAAAAGTTAAATCTTGACAAACATTGATGTGATCTGAACTTGATTGGTTTGCAGATGAATTTAGCTGCGATGTGCTAACTCTAATTTAACTGAGCTAATATGGATGGCATAGGTCAAGCAGAGATCACAGTTACATTCAGTTGAAAGTTGAAGATATGAACCGTGAAAGTCATTTAGTTTTAATTAGAGGTCTAGTTTACTATGTCTGAAACAGAATGAAACTGAACTTACAAACACTGCATGAGATTTGTATTACAAAAGCTTAAATGTTACAGGGAGTGGTTTGGGAGGGGGTGCATAATGTTATGAAGGTGACAGGGAGAAAAAAGATGACTAGCATAAAAGAGGATGACTACAATTATGACTAGTAATTACAAGAAGTAACTTGTAGAAATGATTATATTTCATACTATGGGGAGAAAAGCATCTACATGTGATTGCACTTATGAAAATGATGACGCTTTCAGTGGCAATGAGAGCCGTAACGACGGCAGAGATAATGAGGGCACACAGCACTAACAGTAAAGTTGAACTGCGGCAGCCACTGCCAAGCATTACTCATCTTATAATGTAATGAGACTGCCTGGTTCTAATGTTCTGCGCTTAACCTCGCCATGAGGCAAGGGCAGTGTGCAGGCAACAACTGACTAACCAGAACAAAACTGTGCGTGCACAGGTTCACTAACACATCACTGCTATGCCAATATTGATGTATTTGAATGCATATGTACGTATCTCTCTGTGCAAATACATTCTTTTGCAAATGTATGCAAATAAACAAAATAAGCATCGCCTTTCTCTCTGTCTCCCCCCCCCCCCCTTCCCCATTCTGTTGCTTTTTCCGTCTTCATACTGCACATCTACATGCATTAAACATTGCAAACTAATCTATTTTAGGATGGGGCATGCAAGGTTAAAAGATGCACAGCAGATGGGAAATCCACAGTGGTTCCCATCAGGGACTAATCTTCTCTTTCAATTTGCCCCTCAGTTTCTCCCTTTTACCCATCCTTAATCCAAACCACCCTTCCTATCTATCCATCCATCCAGTAATTTAACCATTCCTCATGAACATTGTCCCCATTAATCCCTCCAGTCAATTTCTCAACTAAATCAGCCTTATCATCGAGTTTTCATAAGCAAAAACCATAAAAATGTTATGTTTAAGTTAACATAAATGTTATCTTATATAGGGAGCAATGCACTAGGACAAGGGTTTGTACACGACAACTATGCAGATGCATTTTAAAGACTATAAGTACTATTTAAAAAAAAAACCCACTGCTACACGTGTTTATATAGATATAGTATGCAAAAAAATTGTTGCAAGAAAATAAGGGCCAAAATTACTTCAGCATATTTAAAAGGTAATTTGACAAAATTGAGACAATTAACAATTTCATAGTGTTTGGTCACTAAATGGGACCAGAGACGTCCAGTTCCAAGGTTAAATCTGAAATATATACTCTGAGAACTTTAAATGTGCTCTGTTTTTAGAGAAGAATAGTAAACGTATTGAAACTTTAATAATCCCTCGGGTGGATTCCTTCGGGAAATTCAGTTTCCAGTAGCACAGAACTGACAGAAGTTGCATGTTACAGATACAATAAAGGTGAACGAGAGTAAAGATATGAGCATAAATATGCCATATATACACATATATAAATACAGAATATATAATAGGGATACATTGGCACACTCTATTCACTTACTTTTAGCTTACTCTCTACCTAACTCTAATAGGCAATTATTCACACATTACAGAGACATTTATTCATCATTTTAGTTGTGGGATTCATTCGGTGATCAGACTAGATAATTCTGTTTTGTCTCACACATTATCCACCTGATATTATGGCATCATTATATTATATGAATAATGCAGGCTGTTGACGCTGGCATGTACTTGAAAGTAGCTAATATTAGACTAAGTGAATGGCATCATTTGTTTATCCTCATTTCCACTTGGATAGTGGAACTGTCCATCTTTCTGTCAGAGCACAGATAGGGGAACAAGCTTGATGCTGTAGATTTGTTGAGCTTAGATTTCTGCTTTGTGTGGAGATTGTGATATTCACCTCGAGAGCCTTGAGATAGGCTAGTTGCATTTGAGTCATTGCTCATCAACAGCTGGACCGGTACTGGTCGAATGTTTGTGTACATTTATATATGTATGCGTATATCCTCCCATGCCTAGGCTTTGGTTCTTTGGCTAGCTTTGGCTGGCAATCTGCAACTGTCACTCTGCATGGAGTGGGATTGTGACTGACAACCACAAGTGTGTGAGCATGTGTGTATAAACATTGTTTTTTGGGGGGGATCACTTAGAGTGTGCATGTCTGGGCGGGAGGGGGAAGAGTAGAAACTGCGTCTGTGAGAGAGAGAGAGTGTGTATAAGTGTACCTGCTGCAGGACACAGCAGGATGGTAGTGAGCAGATGGAATGTTTGATCCAGAACATAGCTAAAGGCAGGTGGGGTGTGGGATAGCCACTCTCTCTTACTCCTAAAACACACTCTAACACAACAAACAGATACACCAAATATGCACACACTGGCATAAACTAAAGCCAAGTTTTCTATCACTTACACTCGGCACACAGAGAGAGAGAGAGTAAAAACAAGTGGAATGCATAATCACAGCAAAATCCACAATATAAATGTTAAAAATGTAATCAAAAAGTGTTCATGCTACAAGTCTTTTAGAAGCGTTCTCATAATTCAGAGAGTGGTGTTACGGTTCGGCGTTGGTAGTGTATTGTTTTAGGCGTTTTGGTTTGGCGTGACTGTTATGTGTTTCCTGTTTTACTTTGAAAGTCTGTGTTATCTTAGTGTGTTCAGTTTACGTTTCCTTGTCTCGTCAGGTCTAATTTGCCCCAGCTGTGTTTCCCTCCTGTGATCCATTCCCTAATTGCTCCTTCTATGTATTTAAGCCCTGTGTTTCTGTATGTCATGGTCGTGATCTTCCCCCTGTTGTAAATAGTTTGGCGCCTTGTGTTGTGATGTAAATAAATATCATATTTTGCTTTAAAGAAAATAGTGGTCCATACTGTCGTTTTGGGATTATTTTTGTGGAAGCCCGTATTAGTTTTTTTTATGAGTTCGCCCTCCTTAAGAGCAGTGAGCTTGGGGGCCCTTTCTTTTCTTTATTTTATTTTTTCCTGGGTTGCACGCCGGTTGCCTAGGCCGGGGTGTAACAGTGGTGACCTTAGCCCTGTATAGTGTATAATAGTCTTTGCTTCTAAATAACATAACTATGTAAGCAAGTTTAGCTTCTATCATAGTATCCCACTGTCTGTGTGTTTTCCCCTCAGCCAAGATGGGTTAAGTAGGTCTTCTCCACCCCTCTGGGTGGGGCTTGAAGCCTTTCCTCATTCCAGGCCATATCACCTGTGTCTCATCAATCTCATCATCAGCAATATAAATAGAGCAGCTCTGCCATCTAGTCTCTGCCAGATTACCTGCCTCTATAGAGTGGTAACCAGGCTCAGTTTAGTTGCTCGTGCTCCTTGATTCCCCTGTGTATTAATGTCATCTCTACTGGTGTTCCAAGTGTGGATTCTTCCCTTGGCTGCAAGAAGTGGATTCCTGTACCTCAATTCTTCACCTGCTTTTATTAGATCTGGTCAAATACTCTTTGGTTACTCACCTCATCGACCTGCCTGCTTACCCTCTAATGGCTCCTTTCTCCATGGTAACACAGACCAGTGGACCTCATTGACCTCTGAGAATTTTTTCCTGTCAGACATGATAAGCACCCGCAATTCTCTCTTTGCGGACAGATTCTCGTTGCAGTCCTCTAGAAAATCTTATCTGGACTAATTCTCATCTATCCCCTCTTTCTAAATAATAGACTTCAAGAATAATCACTCTCTGTGATTCTTGTTTGGTTTTGCTCTTGAGTTGATTTTATCACCAGTTGAGCTGGTTTATGATAGCTTCATCTGAGATTACATCTGAGTGAATCAGCTGAAAATACCCATACATCAAAAAGGAAATAGGACAAGGAGACTTGGTAGTGGAGTAAGGAAGTACAGGAAGGTATTCAAAATTAGTAAAGAAAAAGTGGAGCTAGCCTCCCGGTACTCCTGTCTACATTTTTCATCTCTCTGACTAAGTGTGCAGCCTAGAGAGGTGGCAAAGGAAAAGGCTTATAGTTGTATGTGAGGGTGGACACTAAGGAAGAAGAAATGGACTTGAATCCATTGGGTAGCCAGGACCATTGACCTGGAAAGGATGTACAGCAGGTCAGGGTGCTTAAGGATAGAGATGGTAATGACTAGGAGTATGAGAAGTTGGAAGAAGTACTTTGAGAAGAAGAGAGGGGAAAAAATACACTGGAAGAGAGCATATTCAATATACTATATAAAGATGGAAGTACCCTATGGTAGCCCTTGCAAGAAAAGGCCCAATCTAGTTTCTGGGAATGAAGGCCAAAAAGATCAGTGGCCATGTGGCACCAGGGTTTATGGTTAAAGTAAGTGTGATTTCTGTGCTCTGGAAGAGGCTCCCTAGAGGAAATTTCCTAATAGGTCTCACTACTGGCAACATGACCAGGTGCTAGTGTTTCCTTGCTGATATTATCTCCAAAGCTATGTTCAAGAGCAAACATGGAGTTAGGAGGAGTAACTTCAACAATTGTACAGGGCAGCAGCTAGGTGGCCATACCAGCATCAGACTGGGATTGTTAAGTCAATCTGAGGAGGCAGATCAAGTTAAACCATGTTATAGAAAGTGGAGGTCAGCCATGGTGTTCACATTAATCAACGCTTAGAGTGGAGAGGGTCACATCATAACACAGCCATCTGTCCAATCACTTTCTCCACAAAAGTCACTACTTTCCAGGGTCGAGCGCCGGAGCTGTTTATAAAACACCTAGACTTCAGGCAAACACCAAGAAAAGCAGTTAAGATAACTTCAATTTGGCTGACAACAAAGCTAACAAGCAGTATTTAGCTAGCCCAACTCTCAGAGGTGTTCTTAGCAAAGTTAAGAACCTAAAAACTGAGGGATGGCTGCAATAACAGGGGTTTATAGGCGAGTTGGGTTGCACATATATCATCACAGGCCATATGCGTGAATAGAGGTGTCTTCAGCCAGGACACACAGGGGTGTGATATCCCATAATATATGTGTTGTACAGAGTGAATCGACTGAAATAGAACAGAAAAGTTTTGGACATACTGTATACAGACTGTATAGTAGTAACACAGGCAGTAAGACAACACTGTTACTAAAAACAATCAAAAACAGAAATGACAACATTGTCCTCTACAATGTAATTCAGCTTATTTATAATTTATAATTTAATTTATATAATTTATTAAAAAAAACAACTTATATTAGTGGATGCAATCTGAGAGTGCCTGCTATAAACAAAACTCTTTTTTTCATTGCTAGCATTTTAAAACAAGATTTTTGTTAAAGAAAGAATATGAGAAATACCAAGGTGATGAGTGCATAATTGAATTTTAAACTGTGTAATGCAGTCCCAGGTTGACCTGAGACCCTGTGTAGTTGGAAGATTTTAAACCTTGATGTCCTCTAATAGAAGGCAGATAGCTGTGCTGTTTATATATTCATATGCTTTACACTTATGAACCTGTTCTTCTGTGGTTGTCACACATACACACATAGTCTGTATATAGCAAAACATGGCGGTTGAGGGTACATTGTTATTGGAGAGAGTCGCTGGGAGACAGTGAAAGGCTAGCAGTCATTAAGAAAAGCAATATGCTACTGAAATTGCATCATTCTTCGTGCATAACAAATGCCTTTCTGTTTGTTTTTACAGTGAAATGGAATCTTTAGCATATTCGGTATATGTACTATATAAAGATGAACCCTATGGTATTCTGCAAATGTGCCATGCATTTTAATATGAAATGTAATTAGTTTTACCAATAAAGAATAATTCCATGAAGAAAGTGAAGGTACTCTTTGAGAGATAATTTGGACCAAATAATTTAACCTTTGACTATCACAGTATGACAAAGAAAGCAGATTTAATTTTTCGTTTTCTTTGTCTTTTAGTGATGGGTCGTTCGCGAACGAAATGGCTCTTAGAGCCGGGTCTTTGACGTGAACGACGCGATTGGGCTCCTTATCGCGAGCCGTCACGTGGGGTTTTTTTTTTTTTCTTTCTCTCACCCTCTCTCGCACTTTTTTTTCCGCTTTACTCTGCACGCAAGCCTTGTGCTTTACGCTGGGCAGAGGGGGGAGGGGCGGTAGTTACACTCAGTAGCACAGGAACAGAGCCAGAAGGAGAGAGAGAGAAAGAGAGCCAGGGACAACAACGTCACATTAGAAAGGTATAGTAATCATCCACAACTATTTTCAGTTGCAGATGATAAAGGATTCAGAAAGTTTATTCACACAGGCCCATATAACAGAGAATATGCATGTTCTTTTTGTTTTCATATTATAATTTATATTTAATTGTGTTGTGGTTTGCAGTGTTTTGTGTTGTTTTCACTTTAAATTTGTAAAAGGAAAAAGCTGAAAATTTAAATAGTTAAAAGTTGAAATGTGAATAGTTGATTTTTGTATTATATGATTTATTTATTTATTACATTTTATGTGGAGTGAATAAATAAAAGTATATTTACGGTGGCCCCTAGAGACAAAGCACATACAAACTCCAAAACACGTAAAAACTCCAAAACACGTAAAAACTCCGAAGCACGTAAAAACTCAAAACACGTACAAAAGACAACAGAAGTGCTCCAGGATGCTGGGCGCAGTGTTGAGCTTTTGTTATCTTGTGGCTACACAAGCCAGCAAGTACCAACGACCGGATTTGGTGTGTGGTAGTAAAAGGTAAATGAACTTTTTTTTTAAATGATTTGAATATATATGAGTGCCTGTGTATAAATACACAAACAATACACACATGCTTTCAATTGTGTAATTTAAGTGATCTAGTAGCTCTGCTTTGGAGGTTCAGTTCATGCTAGAAATGTGTTTTGGAATTTGTACGTGTTTTGTCTCCAGGGCCCACCGCATATATTTATATATAAACATATATAAATAAAACCACTTTTTTTTAACGTTAGTAATTCCTTTTGTGCATAATTTTATATTATTGTTATTAATAAATTAATTAAAGCAACAAAACAACCTGAAGAGCTGGTTCGGAGCCGAAAGAGCCGGCTCTTTTTAGTGAGCCGAACCGAAAGAGCCGGATCTCTAAAAAGAGCCGGAAATCCCATCACTAGTCTTTCTCATTGGGAGAACGTAAGAACATATAAAATGAAAGATGACATCTCATATGATTTTTTAATGAACAGAAATTTCTAATAATACATATATATTTACAATAATAACAATAATTTCAATATAGAAGAATAAGGACACAGACACTCACACACACAAAATATATTATATATATGAAAATGGATGTATAAAACACAGACTTCTGCTTAATAAGCATTAGCCAACCGAAGTACAAAAGACAAGAGCTCCACAGCAAATTCATTTGATAGTAAAACAAAATTTCAATCCCAAGAGGGAACTTCCCTCAGCATTGGTTTAGCAGCTTAGTGCCAGCTTAGACCTCTGTGAAGCCAACTCCAGCCTGTGCCCACTGTTCACCATGCTGCCAGAGACACAGCTGTTGAGCCAGACATACACCTGAGAGCAATGGGATCCAGCCAACAGGCTGCAGCATCTGCCCTACTGCAACCCTCTAATGAACACTACTGCGTGTGGGTAATGTCTATCCATCGTATATTGCCACTGAACAACATATTTTTCACTTAAATAATTTATTTTTGAAATTGCTGATGGTGTCACTCAAATTTTAGTGTCTTAATTTGCATATGTGTCCGGTCAAAACTTTTATAACACCCCAAATTTTCCAGTTTTTTTTATTTAAAATTATGCAATTTAATGTCTCATTGCACTCTGAAATGAGAGCATAGCACAAATAAGCAATTGGAGTTAAAAAAGAAATCATGGAATCAATTTATAGACCAAAATGTATTCTAAATTTTTGACACATCAAAGTGGCCATCTTTGGCAGATATAACAGCCTGAACACACCCATGGCATTCTTTCTACAATAGAAATCCAATATTCTTCAGAAAATTCTTCCCAAATCTGTAACAGAAATTCCCAAAAATGTGTGGCGCTAGGTTGCTTTGCTTTCACTCATAGTGCCTTTTGATGGTGAAGGAAACTGTACTCACTGACACCTTGACTTTCTTTGCAGTTCCAGTGTACAAAAGACCCACATTGTGTTATGTCTCTCTTCCGTTGTTAATTGCCTTTTTCTCACCATTTTTGTAGCAACACACTACTTTCTGCAACACAACACTGTTCAACTGTTGCTCACGAGGGTATGGTACCACAGTGTGTTCCAACACTGCTTTATGCAGACTAGTGATGGGAATTCCGGCTCTTTTTAGAGAACCGGCTCTTTCGGCTCAGCTCACTAAAAAGAGCCGGCTCTTTCGGCTCCCAACCAGCTCTTTGGGTTGTTTTGTTGCTTTAATTGATTTATTATTAACAACAATATAAAATTATGCACAAAAGGAATTACTAATGTAAAAAAAACGTGGTTTTATTTATTTATGTTTATAAGATAAGATAAGATAAAACTTTATTAATCCCTCGGGTGGGTTCCTCTGGGAAATTCGGTTTCCAAAAGCACAGCACCGACAGAAGTTACAGTTACAGAATATTATATATATACATACACACACACACACACACACACACACACACACACATATATAAATACAGAGACATATATAAATAAAATATACGAAGGGGATAAATAGAATAAATAGGAATAAAAATAAAAATACAAGTGAATTGCACATTTCAAGTATGGAGTCTATTGCACCGTTGACTATTAACAAAAGTACTGCACAAAAGGTATTGCAAAGTGAGGTGAAGAGGCACTACAGCTTAGTTGTTCCCCCCTCCTTTGTCCACCTGTTTCCCCTCCCTCTCCCCTCCAGAGAAGAGTTAAACAGTTTGATGGCGTGTGGGACAAAGGAGTTTTTAAGTCTGTTAGTTCTTGTCTTGGGGAGAAGCAACCTGTCACTGAACAGACTCTTCTGGTTGTTAATGGCCGTGTGCAGAGGATGCCCAGCATTGTTCATAATGTCCAGCAGTTTTTTTTAGTGTCCTTTTCTCTGCCACTGTCACCAGAGTGTCCAGCTTCATGCCGACCACAGAGCTATATTTATATATAAATATATGCAGTGGCCCCTAGAGACAAAACACGTACAAACTCCAAAAAGCACGTACAAACTCAAAATCTCATACAAACTCCAAAGCACATTTCTAGCATTAACTTAACTTCCAAAACAGAGCTACCTAGATGACTTAAATTACACAATTGAAAGCATATGTGTATTGTTTGTGTATGTATACACAAGCACTCATATATATTCAAATAGCCTAATTAAAAAAAAATGTTCATTTACCTGCTACTACCACACACCAAATCCGGTCGTTTGTACTTCCTGGCTTGTGTGGCCTCTAGGTAACAAAAGCTCAACACTGCCCCTAGCATCCTGGAGCACTTCTGTTGTGTTTTGTACGTGTTTTGGAGTTTGTACATGCTTCGGGGTTTGTACGTGCTTTTTCTCTAGGGGCCGCCGTAAATATACTTTTATTTATTCACTCCACATAAAATGTAATAAATAAATCATATAATGCAAAAACCAAGTATTCACATTTCAACTTTCAACTATTTAAATTTTCAGCTTTTTCCTTTTAAACAAATTTAAAGTGAAACAGCACAAAACATTGCAAACACAACACAATTAAATATAAATTAAAATATGAAAACAAAAAGAAGATGCACATTCTCTGTCATATGGGCCTGCATGAATTAACTTTCGGAATACTTTATCATCCGCAACTGAAAATAGTTGTAGATGATTACTATACCTTTCTAATGTGACGTTGTTGTCCCTGGCTCTCTTTCTCTTTCCCTCTGGCTCTGTTCCTGTGCTACTGCGAGTGTAATTACTGCCCCTCCCCCTTCTTCCCAGCACAAGTACAAGGCTCGTTTGCGGAGTGAAGCGAAAAAAGTGCGAGAGAGAGAGAGGGTGAGAGAAAGGGGGGAAAAAAAAGAAAACAACCCACGGCTTCCAATAGGGAGCCGGCTCACGTCGTTCACTTCAAAGAGTCAGCTCTAAGAGCCGTTTCGTTCGCGACCGACCCATCACTTATGCAGACCGAGGGGGTTGTAAGTAATTCAAAAAAGTTGGAACACCTGTAGGAATTAGTAGCACCAGCTTTCAAGGCCCGATCAACCTCATTGCTGCAGAGCAGCTTTAAATTGTTAACCCCTTGTGTGTTCCCTGAAAAAAATCCTCATTCTATATTTCTGAAATGTACATTATTTTTCAGTTTTGGGTAACCTTACCTTTTTTTAACCTGTGCCAGTTCACCACTTATCTTTGTACCAGTGTACATTGTAGATTCTCACTGAAGGCATCAAAACTATAAATTAACACATATGGAATTATGTAGTAAACAAAAAAGTGTGAAATAACTAACAGCATGTTTTATATTTTAAATTAATTGAATCAGCCACCCTTTTTCTTTAATTACTGCTTTGTACACTCTTGGCATTCTCCCAATGAGCTCCATGAGGTAGTCAGCTGAAATGGTTTTCCAAAAGTCTTGAAGGAGTTTGCACAGATCTTGAGCAGTTGCTGGCCATTTTGCCTTCACTCTGCGGTCCATCTCATCTCAGACCATCTAGATTGGGTTTAGGTCAGGTGACTGTGGAGGCCAGGTCAGGTGACTGCAGAGGCCAGGCCATTTGGCACAGATAACTCTCCCTCTAGAGCAGCGCGGTCCCCAACTCCCGGGCCTCGGACCGGTACCGGTCCGTGAGTCGTTTGGTACCGGGCCGCGAGAGTTGAGGCTCAGATGTGAAATGTATAGTTTTCAGGGTTTTTATCGGTTTTCAGCGTTATTTTGTTATCGTTTTTAGCGTTAACTCTGTTTTCCTGGGTGTTTTCACGTGTGTTATGAATAAATATTCTTTTTTTCGGTACCGGTACTAGTTTTATTTTGTTGTATTTATCCGCGACACCTTAAAGGCCGGTCCGTGAAAATATTGTCGGGCATAAACCGGTCCGTGGCGCAAAAAAGGTTGGGGACCGCTGCTCTAGAGACCATCCATTTACCTCTTCTATGTTGCACAAAGACAAAGAACTCAAATTTGGTTTCTAAGCAGCTTTTTGACCATAAAGGCCTGATTCGCACAGTCTCCTCTGAACAGCTGATGTAGAGATTTGTCTGCTAATGGAACTCTGTGTGGCATTTATTTGGGCTCTAAACTGTGGAAGCCCGTTTCCGCCACTAAAAAAAAGAAAAAAGTATCCATAACTCAAAATTTTGACTTATTAACTCTAAATTTTGAAAAAAGCAGCTCGAAATGTTGACTTACTTTTCTAAAAAATTGTGAGTTAATGACTCGAAATTTTGAGTTAGCACTGCCAAACAGTAATCTACGTGAATGACGTCATTTCCTTGTTACCTGGAAGCTGAAGCGTTCAGGTACAAATGCTACAGCTAAGCTACCAGTATTATAACCAGTCATGAATGCACAAATTGCTGATTATTTTCAGTGCGGCTTCACATATGATGAAATTCTTGTGTTATTAGCTGAATCACATGGCTTTACTATCAGCAAACGTACTCTCGAAAGTGCCAATTTGTTGTGATCCAGTTTTGAGTGACCATTCCATGCAGATTATTGACTGGAAGAGCCAACTTGAAATTTCGAGTTACTTTTCTCAAAATTTTGAGAAAAGTAAGTCGAAATTCCGAGTTATGGATACTTTTTTGTGTGTGGCGGAAACGGGCTTCCATACTAATCTGATGTGCTTTAAACTTGCGATTTCTGAGGCTGGTGATATTTGATGTCTTCAGTATGTACCTATCTACCTACAATGTACACAGTAGTAAAAATAAAGAAAAAACATTAAATGAGAAGGTGTGTCCAAACCTTTGATTGCCAGCGTACATACTGTGTGTATACACACATGCACACACACGTGCACACACACGTGCACACACACACGCACACCTACAACTATACATACATATAGAAGGTCCACAGTATAGCTCCACAATATGCATGAAAGAATGTTGACATATTGAGTCATGAAACATATCAAGCAGCAGAAGACCACGCTGTCACGAAACTTACGTTACAATTCACACAGACTCACTGCCATTTGGATAGTCTTGATCTCTGTTTTGAGTCAAATTTTGATATAAACTGACAAGGCTCATCTCACGTTTGCCTTTTTTGGCAAATGACTCAAATAGCTCCCCTCAGTATTACTGTCATTGGACAGGTGTGTGGGTCACTGACCAATCGACTTTAATCAGGCTTCTTTTACACAGTTTTATGGCCTCATCTGGAATAAATAGTTGTGGACACTCCAAAACCAATATTATTATGCAAACACTTATCCGACAGCCTACACTCACTGCATAAATGCCAGTCAGAGTATTTGAGGTGATTGTGGAATAAACACGTAAATTGAAAAACATATTTGTCACATATCGATTTTTTTATTGCTGATTCACTGCTAAGCATTGATTTTATTAAAAAAGTTAAAATGTAGTGTGTACAAGAACATTTTCATACACAAACAGTAGTAGAAACATGCCTGCCGGCCACGGCTGTTATGGGAAAATGCAAGGCAGCTGTGGGGTACGGAGGGTTAAATAGGGTGTTCATGCTCGAAAACATTGCAATGTGGCTGAATTAAAGCAATTCTGCAAATAAAAGTGGGCCAAAATTCCTCCACAGAGATGTGAAAGAGTCATTGCCAGTTCTCGCAAATGCTTGATTGCAGTTCTTGCTGCCAAGGGTGGCACAACTAGTTATTAGATTCTTCTATCTATCTATCTATGCACACACACTAGAAATGGAGCCCATTTGCCCTCACCTTTTTAATCCACTGGATTCAGGCACAATTTTTACTTTGAATCTGAATATTTCTTGCTTCTAGTTCTTCCAAGTTTGACTTCCACATGGTGGTTAGTTAGCACATGTTTCCAGACAAGTGGGTGTCTTCCATGCGAACTACAAGTGAGTGTGATAATCTACTAGCAACCAAAGAAATCACAAGTGACAAGGTTTTTGATGTAGCACCCTTTTTTGCAACTGATTTCGACAGCCAGCAACAATTTGCCAAGAAACTGAGTACACATTTTTCCCTCGAGATGAGAGGTTGCCAATGGGTTACCAACTGATCTGTAGCCCTGTGTGTCTGAGACCTTAGAGATCAAAATGATCTGGGTCTTTGCAGTTTTCGTTGTTTTTGGGAAATATTCTAAAATGAGATACTAGAAATCTGACTTTTTCATGAGATTAATTTCACAAAAATGTCTTCAAAAAGGCTTCATGTGTGATTAATGTGAAATGTATAAGCATTTGCCTTTTTGAGATAAATTATGAAAAACAAAAACTCTATCACAGTATTTGAATTTTGGAGTTGCAGTAGGTGTTTCATCTTGTAGACTTGTTTTCAAACCTACATGTATGTTTGTGCATGTCTGTGCATGTGTTCTCATGTGGTGATACGCGTGTGTAATAGTCTGATCAGGTGTGTAAATGTCAGCCTGTCAGAGCAGGCTGACATCGACAGTGTCAATGAGAGCAGGTGTGTTTTGTGGCAGACAGGTGTGACATTTAACTTAAGATTTTATTGCAGAAACTCCATTCATGTCTGTCTGTCTGCGTGTCTGTATATCACTGTCCCCGTCTCTCTATCTCTTTCTGGCAAACACAAATGTTAGCTAATTAGAGAAATCATTTTTTTCATTACAGGGTCAAAGTAGTGATTACCATAATGATCACATACATTTTAGCCGCATAGTCTGTAAACTGTAAAAAAAATTTTACCATTCATACCTATTTGAACTTAGAGGAGGGTTAGAGAGCGGGAGGTAGGGGCTGGGAAACAGACATGCACAATAGCTAAAAGTGAACAACAGTAGTTCAAATTTAATAGACAGCCCCCCAAAATTCAGTTCACTATACTTTGATGCCATTCATGTCTACCTTTTACCCCTACTTTAAGGAGTAACCACTGATTTCAAAGTGAAGGAAATAAGCAGTAGAAAGAAGTGGGATATTTGTTTCTATTATTTTGGCCAGATGTGATGAACGGAGGTGGGTGTGGCAGTGAAACCTCATGCTCACTGGCTGATGATTTCTCAGTCACAAATCATTAACAAATGAGTATACCCCCACATAATCTCCTTTCTGACTGTGGTGTTCTATCAGGATATGCTTGTCAAGTGAATTATAAACGCACACATCAATTAAAATTTACCAAACAGATTGAAAGCTCTCCTTTTATCTCAGAGGCGTTTCCCCGGTTTACATCCATCCTTTTAATTACTGCAATTACTGCCATATTTTGGCTGAAGTTAGCTAGCTGTCTCTGGAAGCAGTCCAATGGACTAAATATGGGGTTAGCGTTTTCATGGTATGTCTGTGTCCCTTTAACAATGGCTTAAGCGGGGCAAGCTAAGAGACCAGAAGCTTTTTCTGGTCATTTGTGCATGTGCATTGTGGGTAAACCTCACTGAGGAGAGACTTATGGAAGGATAGCATGCTGGGGAAGCTGCCACTGACTCTGCTTTAACTGCTCTGAGATCAGTTGTGGGGAAACAGAGTCAACATGTAAAACAGGTAAGCTAGTAAATGAATGACCCATCTGTGATTTATCAATTCGGAACCTTTTTCAAACATATTTTCAACCAATCCTACATGCAAGCTCAAAAAAAAAGACTTAATAGCCATACAGGTCAGCTACTACAAGAAAGAAAGTATACTTTATTGATCCCCATGGGGAAATTCCTCTCTGCATTTAACCCATTCACTCAGTGGGCAGCCATTGGGCACCTGGGGAGCAGTGTGTAGGGACAGTACCTTGCTCAGGGGTATCACAGGGTAGGCGTTCAGTGGATTTGAGCCACTGACCTTCCAATCACCACTCTACCTACTGAGCTATCCCCCCCAACAAGACCACCTTGTCCTGAATATTGCAGTACACAGGGCCAAATGTTAAGATAAGTTACTGTCAACAATCTCAGCTCTTGCCCTGCTTGACGACAGAAAATGGTGTAAAGTGTAGAACATCCGTCTTCCGGTGTTGCCTCAGCTATGTCTTAGCAGATAAGGGTGGGAAAAAATATTATTTTTAGCCACAACAAATAAGATGGAGTAACCTACATCTCACAAGAGGGCTTACATAAGCAGATGAGGAAAAGTGACACTCTGGACAATTTTGTTGGAATTTTCTATATATTTATACATTTGTTGATTATAAATTTAACTCTGTCTGGTAATCAGTCCTCCAAATACAAAAATATAATGTAAAAGTATACTGACAAAGCCACCATGTTGTCCCTCATGCTGCAATAAACTTTAAGCTTAAAGTCTTTCCTTCATCTTGGAAACAGCAGTGTTTAAGGCAATCTTAAGTCTGGGTCTCCTGCTTAGTTGTTTTGGAGCATTTGTGGTGGACAGTCAGCAGAATATTAATGTATGACATAATTTAAAACTCAAAAATAACTTCTTATGGGGCATAAAGCTGTGGAAGCGAAGAAACAACCATAGAAAATAAATGATATTCCATTCAAGCAACTATGGGCAAAGTTCCCACAGGTGATTGGAACTGGATGGGGCATAAGATAACCTGTTCTCTACTACCAAGCAAGAAACTGAAATGAATACTAATGAGAGTAATGGTGTGACATATATTATAATTACCTAGGCACCTGGAATCAGGAATGTCCTAGAACTGGATATCAGGTTCAAAGCAGTGTGCAACTAGCAAATCATTTCTATTGTGGTCGCAGGTTAAGGAATGAGTGAGCTTTCAGTCATTAGAGCCTATGGAATAATGCAATAAATTTCCTTTGTGTATCATATAAATTCAGAAATCACTAAATCCTGAAAGTAAACATATTTCTTTTGGCTAAAACTATAACCATGTTCCAATCTAAGTATTGATCTGTAAATGTATTGCCAAACTAAACCAAACCAAACTTATTTAGTTAATGTAACAGATAGCTTGTTAGATAGCGGCTGATACACCCGCCGTGTACAAGTCAGTCCATATAAAACAGGAATTCTGCCGCTAAGACAGCTAAGCCACTCAGATGCTACAAACCAAACCTGGCACCACTATAATAGAAGTTATGGAGGGATGCCACACAAATCTGGACTTAGATAAACAGCACTAAGAAAGTGTATGTGCGTATTTTTGTATGGAATCTGAATAAAGTGTGTGTGTGTGTGATCAGGAAAAGGTGTGTTTGAAACTGTATTTTTCTAATTCTCTTTTCTTTTCTTTCCATTTTCTTTAGCACACTGAGACTGAAGTGCATAATGTACCTGTCTCAGATGTTATGAGCGCACTCAGTGGCTGTTGTCAGTTGATATTGCTCTAGCCAGTAAGCTGCATTCTCCACCAGCTAGCAGGCTCAGTAGGCTTTTATTACCTAATTTAAAGGGCTTCATGCTGTCTTACAGAACAGAAATAATTGGAAGAGCATTAACACTTTAAAACAGCAGTTAAAGTACAGGGAGTGCAGAATTATTAGGCAAATGAGTATTTTGTCCACATCATCCTCTTCATGCATGTTGTCTTACTCCAAGCTGTATAGGCTCAAAAGCCTACTACCAATTAAGCATATTAGGTGATGTGCAACTCTGTAATGAGAAGGGGTGTGGTCTAATGACATCAACACCCTATATCAGGTGTGCATAATTATTAGGCAACGTCCTTTCCTTTGGCAAAATGGGTCAAAAGAAGGACTTGAGAGGCTCAGAAAAGTCAAAAATAGTGAGATATCGTGCAGAGGGATGCAGCAGTCTCAACATTGCAAAGCTTCTGAAGCGTGATCATCGAACAATCAAGCGTTCCATTCAAAATAGTCAACAGGGTCGCAAGAAGCGTGTGGAAAAACCAAGGTGCAAAATAACTGCCCATGAAGTGAGAAAAGTCAAGCGTGCAGCTGCCAAGATGCCACTTGCCACCAGTTTGGCCATATTTCAGAGCTGCAACATCACTGGAGTGCCCAAAAGCACAAGGTGTGTAATACTCAGAGACATGGCCAAGGTAAGAAAGGCTGAAAGACGACCACCACTGAACAAGACACACAAGCTGAAACGTCAAGACTGGGCCAAGAAATATCTCAAGACTGGTTTTTCTAAGGTTTTATGGACTGATGAAATGAGAGTGAGTCTTGATGGGCCAGATGGATGGGCCCGTGGCTGGATTGGTAAAGGGCAGAGAGCTCCAGTCCGACTCAGATGCCAGCGAGGTGGAGGTGGAGTACTGGTTTGGGCTGGTATCATCAAAGATGAGCTTGTGGGGCCTTTTCGGGTTGAGGATGGAGTCAAGCTCAACTCCCAGTCCTACTGCCAGTTTCTGGAAGACACCTTCTTCAAGCAGTGGTACAGGAAGAAGTCTGCATCCTTCAAGAAAAACATGATTTTCATGCAGGACAATGCTCCATCACACGCGTCCAAGTACTCCACAGCGTGGCTGGCAAGAAAGGGTATAAAAGAAGAAAAACGAATGACATGGCCTCCTTGTTCACCTGATCTGAACCCCATTGAGAACCTGTGGTCCATCATCAAATGTGAGATTTACAAGGAGGGAAAACAGTACACCTCTCTGAACAGTGTCTGGGAGGCTGTGGTTGCTGCTGCACGCAATGTTGATGGTGAACAGATCAAAACACTGACAGAATCCATGGATGGCAGACTTTTGAGTGTCCTTGCAAAGAAAGGTGGCTATATTGGTCGCTGATTTGTTTTTGTTTTGTTTTTGAATGTCAGAAATGTATATTTGTGAATGTGGAGATGTTATATTGGTTTCACTGGTAAAAATAAATAATTGAAATGGGTATATATTTGTTTTTTGTTAAGTTGCCTAATAATTATGCACAGTAATAGTCACCTGCACATACAGATATCCCCCTAAAATAGCTAAAACTAAAAACAAACTAAAAACTACTTCCAAAAACATTCAGCTTTGATATTAATGAGTTTTTTGGGTTCATTGAGAACATGGTTGTTGTTCAATAATACAATTATTCCTCAAAAATACAACTTGCCTAATAATTCTGCACTCCCTGTATGCTCGAGCAGTAATTTGATTTTGATTTTTGATATCATTCTTTTATACTGGATATTTTTTTGACTTTCTGCTTATAGTAACTAGACTTGTGTTTTTCACTATTGGCGTTATTTTAGTAACCAAAGCTATTTAGGCATAATAAAAAAAAGTTTCAGGTTTAAATACATAATTTCACAAAATTTTCTACACAGTTGGAGAAAGACCGTCAGGGATTTTGCTATAAAGCAGTTCCTACTGACCATATGTATAGGATATGAACTCCAGCATTTTAATTGAATAAGAAAACAAATTTTCAGTTCCAAGAGGAAACCTGAAGAATGCTGCAGTAATGTGTGTGATATCCTGTAGCTAGAGGGCAAGAAGGTGAAGCTGCTGGTATTGCAAGTTGCTTCTGGCTAGTTACTTTGCAATCTATGCTTAAGGAATTAATATTTCCAGACACATGACAAGCTGGGGCATGAAGCAGATGTAATTGGTTTTGGTGTTGCTATTCTTCACATCCCAAGCCAGCAGAATTTGTTTGGAATCAACTCAACCAAGATTTACAAAGTGATGCAATTGCAGGAGGTACCTAGATACACATATCTGTCATGTTCCGGAGCACAGCATGCTGAAGTAGTTAGCCAAATTTCACATCTGTTTCAACGGGAAGTGTCAAAGAAAGATAAATGATGGATCAGAGCACTGCTGTATGAGGTACAGGCACATGTATTACACCTTAATAATTTAAATTGCCCTTAACTGTAAAGGTCAGCGGAATAAAACTCCTAGGATTGATTAATTGATGGGAACTCTTTGAGAAGGTGACATTTAAGAGAATTGTTTTTTATCTGCAGATGAACACTCCTTCTGCAGTTAGGATCCAGATAAAAAATGAGAGATATTATGATGGTCGTTATGCAGTTTTAACACACCATACTCAAATACTCTGCTTCTGAATTTTTTGGTATATGTTATCCTTTTCATTTTTAGCACCCACATAGATGTGCACTCTTTACGTTCTTTAGTTAAACTGACCACAAAATTGAGTCTTATTGTGTTTCATGTCAGAACTATTTAAACTGCTTTCCAGCTGACTGATCTATTATATGCATTCACACAGACATAAACACTTTCTAAATACCAACTGTTTTCATAGTTGAGCATTTTATACTGAACATTCCTATAGAGAAAAGAAGGAGACGCGCCAGAAGTCTTTTCATATCTCAGTCTACAGTACACTTGGAGACAAAAATCAGTGCTGCTGTTTATTAAAGGATAACTTTATAGCTTATAGCGTTCAAATTCAAATTCAAATTTTATTTGTCACGTACACAGTCATACACAGTACGATATGTAGTGAAATGCTTGGACAACTGCTCGTGACCTAAAGAAAACAAAAAAGGAAAAGGCTATGAATAAGATAGGAAATAAATATGAAAAATTAAAAAGGGTAAATTTAACTAGGAAGGAATAAAATATAGATTAAGGTTAAAAATGAAATAACTGTACAACACAAATTAGAATGAAGGGTAAATTTAACTGGGAGAATAAGATAAAATATATAAATTAAAGTTGAAAATAAAATAACTGTACAACAAAATACACAATATAGAACTATATAAGAATGTATGAAGAAATATAAATAAATATATACACAATAACAGCAGCATATACACAATAACAGCAGCGTGATTTAAGTTTTAAGTTCTCAATGTTGTTTATAATACCTTGCTGTTGGAATAAATTATATTTTTGATTGTCTTTGCGTTCTAATGTAAATCAGGTAGCTATCAATTTAAGGTGGGATGCTGTATTCACACAATATAAGATTGACTCGAAATACTAATATATCCTACAGTCCATTTTAAGGCTTTGACATGAATTTATTGCTCCCGCTCTGCCATTCATTATTAAAAACACTGTTGAATTGCTGATGCTCACTTAACATTTCATCAACCTGAAACCTATCATCCACCTGTTGGCATTGGCTCCAAGTTCCCCTGGGCGTATAATAGGGGTGCAACGATATTCGTATCGATATTGAACCGTTCGATACAGTGCTTTCGGTTCGGTATGCATATGTATCGAACAATACAACATTTGTAATTTATTTTATCAATTTTCCTTCTGACGATGCTGTCTGTGTTGAGCGCTCAGTGAATCTGTGTTCGACTACTCCGCCTAGGCTGCACTGTCGAGCGCAGATCCACTGAGCGCTCAACACAGACAGCATAGTCAGAAGGAAGAGCGCAGGGCAAGCTAGCGAGACAGAAGTTAAGCTCTACTTGCAACATTCAGATCTGGCGTTTGGAATTATTTTGGTTTTCATGTGACGTATGACCCTGAAGGTAAGCGAGTCATGGACTAAAGTAAAACAGTATGTTGGATGTGCCATGCAATGCTCAATTACATTGGTGTGAACTAGTGTGTTAGCGCAGTTAGCTCGTTAACGTGTTTGCTGTCTAGCCCCATGCACGGAGCGATCGGCGGTAGCTCGTTAACGGAGATTTGCCGTGTTGTGGCGTTAAGGTCATTTCAACGAGATTAACCTGAAAGCACTAGTGGGAACACAACGAATATGACTGCACATTTACGCCGACATCATCCTAGTGCAAAGACAAGTGGAAGCAGACAAAAAAAAGCAAGCATGCTACTAACTTTAGCCGAGTCATTTAGACAGCTGTTAGCACATGATTCTCCTTATGCTGCTGAGAATATAGCCCAGAAGAAGCGGATAGTATAGCTTTTATTTTGGAAAGAGCCATTTCTCTGTAATAAACTCTCTTTTCCAAAGATGAGTGATTCCTCAATCAGATACAGGGCTTGCAATATCGCTAGCCCGACGTCCCGGAGCTAGCGATTTTTTCAGTCGGGCTACCAAAATCTATCTCTTCCCTGCCCGTCGGGCTATTGTAGGAAAAATATATGTCAATGCTTTTGCATTCTTTCAGAAATGTAGCTGGGTAATTATGTCATTGGCATCGGTGAGCCACTGTCAATATGTGACATATTGAAGTCGTGTTTGAATTTGCGCTTGTTTTTTTGCTTTCACTTTGCAATCGTGCGAACTGTGTATAGAGAGCGACAGCACTGATCTGTGAGTGATGATAATTTGTGCACCAATTCCTCTGACATCGTCTTATTAATCGTTAGCTTACTATGCAAACATGACAAGTGAAATCTCCCGCAGCAAACTTAAACATGTGAGAGGTTGATCGCGCAGAGAATCGCTGAGCTTATGTGAGTGAGCGTGTAAAAGCATTTCAGTTCTGCTGAGCCAAATAAGACAGGTCAGGGTGAAGAAGTGACAGCCAAAGAAAAGCTTACCACAAAACGGAGAAGTTATGACAAATCAGACTATAAGGCAAAAAGAAAGTGCAGCTTTATGGTTTCATGGACAAAAGAATTTCTGTGGCTGCAATATGATGAGCTAAATAACCAGGGCTGCACATAAGTGGTCCGCAGGTGCGCATTCGCTGTCAAAATAAAAAACACGCACAAGGGTTAGGGTTAAATTTAAAAACTGTACTTTTGAGTTAAAATATATATTTATAATTTTAATAAATGACAAATTAAAAATGCATGAACATTTTTTTTGTATCGAAAAAATATCGAACCGTGACACCAAAGTATCGAACCGAACCGAACCGTGAATTTTGTGTATCGTTGCACCCCTAGCGTATAATTATCCAAACTAACAGCTTAGTGTAAAGCCAGACATACAGTATGGGCAAAATCAAACTTTGTGTAAATGTGTCTGCAGATGTCTCGTTATAAAAGCCTTTACAGAACTGGGTTCATGCAACATTATTGTTCTAACTATTTATTCAAAAACAAACCATTCTGAACTTCTTATGAGTATAACAGGTGAATTACGTGAAAAGGATTTTTCTTCCTCTGAAAATAAGACAAAGCTTTCACATGCTTAAAAGAAGTCTATGGCAAACTTAAACATACTTTTACCAAGAATATGCCTGGATTGGTCATTTGCTGTCTCCTAAAAGACTGGGCAGCTGAGCTGGGGTCGCATACTATGTCTACCTACAAATAAACACCTAAAAATAAGCATCAAAAGTGATCTCATAAAAATGACAAATTATCACAACTTTAAAGAAGCTGTTAACACTGAACCTTTCCAAGTTACACTTTTTTGTGTTATATTTTGCTTCATTATTGTGGTTATGATGCCACAGGAAACATGAATATAGTGCCATATGCCATTAGCTTTAGCAGTGACAGAAGTACATCCAAACCATAAATTCTCAGTTGCAGAATCCAGCTCTGGCTAGAGAAGATACTATATAATCGTAATCGTCACGTCCACATTATTCCTAACTTGATATTTGATTATATCCCAATTCTTTAGGATGTTGCAGTACATATTTAATTATATTAATATTTATATTCTATTCTATTACATTATACATTTAAATTATATTTAAACCAGCACTTTGTTCGGGACCATGCTCTCGCTGCTTCAGTGAATTTCACAGCAGTATTAACTGTCCCCAAAGAAATAATATATCAACATTTCTTCAGGGCCTAGTGACCTTTTTTGTAATACTATTAGCTGAAAGAATTTCCACTTATTGTATAGTCTGGTGAAATTCAATTGTTATTGAACACATCAGTACATCCTGAAGGATGATCTGTGACATTACCATGTTGGCACTGGTAGTACAGTCCAAGGACAGTGATTCACACCTCATTTCTCTTGATGGGGTAGACACTGAACACAATATGTATCATTGGGGAAATCATGGAGGAATACAGAATACTGCCGAAAAGTTTCAAAGAAATTTTACTTTCTTTCTTAAAGCAGACATCTCCATTTGGTAAAGCCTCAAAGGTCGTAAGGACCCAGTGACTTGAAAGATCAGTTTCTTTTAATCTGTACCAAAATCATGTCTTTTCTAACTCATCTTATGGATGTACCAGTTATATTAGGAATAGTTATATTAGGAATTTCTAGACAGAAAAGGTGACATGCTAATTTTGCATATGTGCCCTGTTAGGGAGGACGAATATGAGAAAATGCATCTTGTAAACACTTGTCTACATGTTTGTTCCCCTTTAATTCGAGCTGCTGCAAGAGATGAGTCTCCTAAATGTTGTTTCCTGCTTGAGTAAATCAGGTTTTACAAGATTTCCATGGCAATAAGGGGAAAACAAGAATAGAGATATTTTATAGAGGTAGAGAGAGAAGGTAAGGGTGACCAGTGAAATCTCATTGGGGTTCTATAATTACTCCATGCCATTAGACTGCAGTCTATAATTAACTACCTGTTGGGATTAGCATGAGCAAAGTCACTGGGTGAGAGGATGGATAGAAAGTTGGAGAGAAAAATGTAGGAGAGAAAGACAGAAAGACACAGCTGAGAGAGAGCAAATAGATATAGGAGAGAAAGAAGACAGGGTAGGATAAGTATAAGTGAATATGAATGTGAGACATGAAGCAACGAAGGCAAGAAATTATGTGATATTCAAGCAAAGAAAAAAACTACACATTCTCTTTCATGTTGATGAAGGTACATTATGGAAGCATAATGATAGAGCTCTGATAATCACAAAGGGTCCATGTTTTTAAACTTAATAACAAGGCTATAATTTCCTTTAAGAAATTGGATTTCTTACCCATATTTAAAGAAATTGGAACAGCCAAACATTAGTTTATGACCTGTGATGATTACAAGTTGTTTGCAGTAATTAATTGTCCATAGCAACCAAGGATAAATGCATCATGCTAGCAAAAAAAGTGCTAAATGATGGTATACAAATAATACACATTTGAGCCGTTGCATAGCTCAAGGCTTTTTCTGAAAGACACGGAATGGGTTAAATGGACATTAAGTGCTGTATGAGTACTCATATAATTCTGGTCCTTTCAGTTTCCATCTCATTTAAGTAATTCTAAGTACTTAGTGCATTACTTCCACTTGGTAAGAGAGAGACAGAGAGTGACAGCAAGGGAGAGAGAGAGTAAGAGAGAGACAGACCAACAAGTAGACTAAAGAAAACAGACAGGGAACGAGGGAAGAGAAAGAGACAGAGGGAATTAGTGTGTGTGTTGAGGTGTGACTGCCCTGCTCTACTTGACTAATGAGCTGGTGTTAACTCAGAGGAAGTCAGAGCTCATTCTGGCTACGCTTGACCCCAGTGCTAACACTAACACTGTGTGACAGCTACATATACACAGGCTACCACCATCAACCCCAATTCATTCTATTTCTATTCTTTTGGACTGAATGTGGTTATATGTTAGTGTGTGTACCTTGCAGTAAGTACATGTTACAAACCAATTTTCAAGTTTAATTTCATTTTCACAGGTTTAAAACTCTACGTTGTTTAAGAATTAAATCAAAACTTCAAAGTAAACTTTCAGTCTCCCAAGCTGCAGCAGAAAGTACATCCTACCCGGTAGTCATTACATAATTTCCATTCACAGACCGTACAGTTGTAAACAGTTGGTTATCTCTGGTCAGTACAAACATATTTAATTTTAACCACATAAATGCTGGGAGCCTGAGTCTAGAGGTACTCTAACCCAGTGTTTTCCAACCACTGTGCCGCGGCACATAGGTGTGCCGTGAGAAAAGATCAGGTGTGCTGTGGAAGATTATCTGGTTCATCCTTATTAGTACTCTAAGCCAGCGGTCCCCAACCTTTTTTGCGCCACTGTTTTTTGTCCGACAATATTTTCACGGACCGGCCTTTAAGGTGTCGTGGATAAATACACCAAAATAAAGCCAGTAATGGTACCAAAAAAAGAAGATTTATTCATAACAGACAGGAAAAGATCCGGGAAACCGAGTTGATGATAAAAACGATTAAAAAAAAATAATGCTAAAAACTAATATAAACCCTGGAAACCATTAATGTCACACCAGACCCTCATTCACTGTTGGTTCAGAGGATATTTCTTTGAATAAAGACATCTCCTCCATTGACGAAATATTGAAATGAACTCATTTACGGTTTACCACCCCCCCTCCCAGCCCCACCCCCAACATACAGCACATTTAAAACCTGCAAAAATGAAAATACTGAATCCAAATTTTTACTTATGCATTGTTTTCTTATAAATGTCTTATACATACTGTCTAGACAGCTAAGCTCCATGACTGAAACCAAGTGGAAGCCAAAAGGGGAAGGCAGATATGTATGTAGAGGCATTCATGCAGCAGACCAGCTGCTTAATGATGATTGTGTCAAAGCTTTTTCCATAGGGCTTGTCTTGTCTTTCTCATCTGTACCATGGGACCGCTGTATTGAAGCTACAAGTATATAACTTTCAGGCTATACATATGGGAGCTGTCTGTTATACAGATACCACATGACAGATCAAAGCTACAGAATGTATTAACTTAACTTTTCAAAGACTTGGATATACTTGATGCATGTGTGGCGATTTCAGGCAATTAAAGCCTGAAAATATATGTTACATAAACTATGAAAATACTGCTTGTTAATATCAACCAATGTTAAATTGACAGTGCAACAATATATCCACAACTTGTAAGTGTTGTACTGCAAACTTCAATGGCAGTTGCATTAATAGCATTCTTCATTTCTTTATTTCCTTCCCCACATTCAATTTATCCACCTGTCCCCTCCCTCTACATCACCTGTCTATCAGTTCAAAGACACAATTTGTATGCATATTTATTCATAAATGTCCTGCCAATCAAAGACATGCTATGCAAAGTTCAGGAGGAGTAAAATACCACTAATACCCAAACATCTCAAGGCTGCATTTGCATAAAGCCAGAAATAATCTCTGGTGTCAACACATGCCTCACTGGTGACACCTCACTCAATTTGGAAAATGACATTCATTTTATGTGGGATTTTGAAGGCTTTTACAATGTACACACTTTAAATCCATTTAAGATGACCCTGCTTTACAAAAGCACAGTGTTGAGATACCTATAAAATAAGATTCTTATACATGTATGCACATAGGGGTTGTCAAAAAAATGATCAATTTGATATCAATTTAAGATTTTCATTTGCAGCAGTATTCATACCAAACAGTGTCATCTTTGCCTCCTCCAGTTCACACATAAGTTCACACAGCACCTCTGCACACTCAGACACACAGCTCCTCTTCTCACCAACAGCTCAAGTAGTTAAGATTCATAACACTGAACATTTTAGGAGGAATTTCAAGAGGTTAGTAAAGCTCCTGTTCCAAAACCGAAGTATTAAACAGTTATCAGAAATGTTAATCTGTCTGGTCCACATGTTAACATTAGGGATATAACTTTTATCAGTTACCCGATAGCCACATTAGCCAGCTGTTATCATTAATGTAGTGGCTGGTATACTGCAGTTAGATGAAAGATGAAAAATGAATGCAGGTTGAATGGGTCATGCATGGAAGATTGACCTGTGGCAGAGTGGATGTCGGGCACATTTTCGAGTGGATTATGGGTGGGTTCCTGGCTTTGCAAAGGAGTGGGGAAACCATAGCTGAACTGCACAGGGAGTCCAGAGTGTGGAGAACTAATCTGAGCAAATAAAAACCTCACAATGCACCTGCTCGTCAGATGGCATGTATGTGTGTGTGTATATATATGTAAGCGTGTATGTGGAAATATGTGTGCGTATGTACGCATGCATATATGTATGTATGTGCGTGTATGTATACATTGGTTTATCTGTATGTATGCAGGTGTGTGTATAACTTGTACGTATCTTTCTTGTGTAAATGTAAATTTGTCTGTGTTATTGTGTAAATACCTATGCCATCGTGTACTTCACATGGAGAGATGCCAAACTGTCTTTCATTGTTTTTCTAACAATAACAATAAAGAGCTATTCTATTCTAAAAAGTGAAAGCTACATCAGAGATGTTTCAGATTTGAGGTGAAAAACATGAACTTTTCTTCCTTTACAACAGTTTATTAAAACGTGTTTCTTATTTTGCTGTACCTGTGTGCGTGATCAACTTTAAAATGAAGGCAATTACCTGTTCAATCTTTCACAATTACCACTTTTTAAAAATATCCTCTTTAGTTTAGCACATCTAATACCATGCCTTATCCAAAGTTCATTTGTAAGTACTTCATGGTGGTCTTCTTCTACAATAATTTTGATGTTAGATATTGTGTTGTTTTTTTGTACCCTTGATTTAATGGTAGGTTCTAAAATATATTTTACCTTCATGATTTGCAAAAAAAAAAAAAAAATCTAAATAATTTACTAAAATAATAAAATCTCTAAATTTAATCTTATATCATACTTATTTTGTTAAATCTAATTCAAAATGCATTTAGTTGAAAATTAAAACGTTAACTTTTACGAGATTCTGCATTATTTCTGTTGTTTCAAAATGAGGTCAAAATCTTCCCTGTGGCATCAAAAACGGCCTTAAGTTTGGAATTGAGTTGGAAATTCTAGTGTTCTGACAACTCCAAAAGACACAAATCCATATGTACATAAAATATATACCAATTTTCACAAAAAATTCAAAATATCAACTGAGCTTTTCCCTCATTTTTGGATCTAATTGTACAAATAACTACAGAACAAATTCTTAAAAAAAAAAAAATCAAAATAACAGTTACTATCTGCAAACTTAAGCTTTCATGTGCTCAGTGTCGTGTATGAATATTTCATAGTAGTCTGAGATCAATGGCCAATTATATTCTATTTAAACACTAGTTTTACTTGCTCTCACAGTTCCTCACAGTTGGAAGCAGTTTCCTGTCCTGCAATTAAATGCATTAATTGGGTTAACTTAGTCGGATAAAAGAAGCCTTATCCCTGAAGTAGTGTGACAGTAACATGACTCTACAGCACATTCCCACACACATACAGATATTGAAAAGCACATGTACCTGTTTGTACCTGTTACAGAATATTTGAAATGTATAAAGCTAGTTCAGAGACCTCAATCAAATGGCTGCCCAAAGTTGTGTTAAACTGATCATTGTGTAGGATAGGTGATTGTGAACAGTATTTACCCATATATGTTCAGTTGCATTGCAAGGAGTCAATTTTAAAAAAAGGTCTGTAGCTTTTAAATAACCTTAAATTAGGTGCAAGTAAAACTGCATTTTAATGCTTAAAATGTTGTTGCCATAGTTAGGTAACAAGACTTATATAAAGAATAAGCTCATATAAATTGTGCAGAGAGTGCATGGCAGAGAAGAAAAACATGGCTCATAAAACCATTTACACAAAGTTAAATGAGTACTGGGAAACCTACAATGTCTATGTGCTCTGTAAAGGGGCAAGTGCATGTGGAGGTAATGCTACAGTGGTATGTATCACTTGTTGCTTATGTCTCCACGTCTTGTCTCCATGTCTCACCATTTAATTGTACCAAATGCTGTTAATAGCTTCTTCTAAAATGTATTGGCGATGAAATTGGTCCACTTCTTTAAACAACTTATCATATAACACAATTCATTCACTTTAATTTTCTTTTTCTAATTAAGAAAAATAAAATGCTACAGTTGTTGATTGAAACTGTGTTGCTACTGGATAGAGTTTAGGCATTAAAAACTGGGTTAGGTTTACAAAAATGTCGTGGTTTTGGTTGAAATAAAGTTTTAACACATCTTTTAAAGTTTGTTTTCCTGGTTGCCACGGTGACAGACAGTTTCCATCAGTCATGGTCGAAAACCCTCATTTTATGTTGTGAATATTAGACTTCCTTTTAATGAGGGATGTTATGTAGGTGTCACAGCAAGGGTTAAGCCCTTTGCACCTACTCAGGACAGAGAATGTAACCTTGACAGCATGCAGTATAATTTCATTTTTATTGGCATATGTTTCTAGCTAACAAAATTGAATGCTTTCACAAATATCTGCTACAACTCTACAAAATATTAGTGACAGTAGTGTAGTTACAGTATGTTTCCTTTGATTTTACCAGTATAGTGAATGCGCTTCTCTTTTCTTTTGTTGTTGGGGTTTTTTTTTCATGTTGTCGCTTCTTTTACATTTTTGTTACATGTTTTTACATGTTTTTTCTTTTTGTCACACAAGCATGCCTACATATACTGATCAAACAATGCTCAAAGTAACTAAACACCTCTTTTATTTATATCCCCCATTCTCTACTCTGTCCTTACCCCATCCTCCTATCCCTCCCATTGCCCCTGTACCTGCTGTGCATCCATGTGTGATTGATAGAGGGGTGCATATCTCCCTTCTTCCACCATTCAGCACTCCTGTATCCCCAGAGCCCCCCCATCCCTCTCTCTTACCTGCCATCACCAGATGGCTCACCACCTGCCTCCAACAGTCAACAAAAGCTGCAATTACCCTTCATGTCCAACAAAGGGAAACTCACACTCACAAATATCCACTGCATACACATCCCCATACAAATGTGCAGAGATAACCAAATAAGTGGCATACACAGAAAAGTGTCTGATCGTGTGCATCATTACATACCTAGTCTTATGCATTTATTTTTAATCATATTTCAGTGTGGGGAAAAAAAGAACACAATTATTTTAGTAATTAAAGAATGACAGTGATAAGATTTTTTTTTTTTTTTTGCTGTTTTTAAATTTTGGTCATTGTTTGCAGTTTTTTAAAAACATCAGCCAACACAATGTTATCACAATATTGACAAAAATGATTTTATTAAATGGGAAGAACACAAATTCAGGACTAAAATGGTGTAGCCAAAAACTTAAATGCTTATTACAGATACCATTTTTAACTAGATTTCACCACATAAAAAAATAATTTAACAAATAATCAGTTAAGTACAAATATATAAGTGCAATTTAAAAAAAAGACTTAGTTTATTCAGTTACATAGTCATAATTCCTTGTCACAATTTCTCCACAGTTTTAGCCCTTTGGCAGAAACATCCTGTATGATGTTTGCATTGCCCCAGGCTTTTTGGAACATTACTTTCCCATTAACTTCATACTGTAGCTCTTTTATTTCAAACAACCTTGTAATACATGTCAATTCAATAGATTTTTGACTCTGGCAACATGAATTTCCTTGTTACATGAGATACAATTTTCAAACTGATTACAATAATCCTAAATTATATATTCCTTTAAGTGGACAGATTTCACATTTACATTTCCATGATGTCAACACAAGATGTTACGGTTCCTTATTTGTATTCATCCAAGTCTTTGAGTTATCTTTGTTTACATTGTTTAGATGTTTATTTAGAAAAACTTCAGGTTCTTTGACTGTCTGAGTAGTTGAGTCTTGTGCTTTACCTTCACAAACCCCACTATTTCTACGAGCTTTGTCTTCCTGACTTTTTGCATTAGGTGTAACAGGCTGCTGCATTGTTGTTGTGATTTCAATGTTCTTGTTTTCAAATAAGTTATTGATATGCTTTTCTGGTCCAGTGTGTGCACATCTCCACTTTTATTCATTGGACTAGCATAAGTTGTGTGCTCTCCAGTCTGCTTATGGCTACATCTCTCTTGTAAACTATTCCAGACTGTCAATTCGTCACAACAATAAAGTAATTATCTTGTCATTTTCTTCAACAAAATTGTTTATTTAATACTTTATTGATATATACATTATTGACCCCTCAGCCGCACTCAACTCACCCGTTCTTGTTAAATGTCATAGAGGTTAAATTATGAATTAAAAGGGGTTTAACAAATTGACTTGAAAGAAAGTGGTGTGATTGGTGTTGGTTGATATGTTTAACAAGATGCAACCAACCTCCCTGACCTCACAATCTTTTTTTTTTCTTCACTAAGTTGGAGATAGATTGGAGCAGCCAGAGAGCACCATGCTGTGAAGAAGAGGCAGACTAGCCCAAGAACAACTTTTATCAAAAGAAAAATTACATTTGTAAGAAATAGTACAGAAATACAGCAGCAGAGATGATCACCATCAAAAACATTAAAATTGTACATTTTCTCAGCTTAAGCATTGGATATGATTTCCATGTTGTATTGTGAATAAAACATGTATTTATGAGATTGGTAACAATTGCACTGTTTTTGTTTACATTTTACACAGATCTCAATGTTTTCTGAGTATATATGCATGCTAAGACTTCATCTGTTTAGTGTGTTGATGTTGAATTTCTGAAAGTTCTCCCAGACTATATGTACATGTGTACCTATGCCATCAGAGACTGGCACACTTGACACCTTAAACACACCTACATGAAATGACCATTACAATAGCTCCACTATCTAACACCTCTATATCCATTGAGTCTATCTAAATTATTGCCTTGTGTTAAGAAGTCTGGTCACATCTTATGAATCCTAGGTAGACTCAAGTAAACCACTTATAGTTCGATGCCATGTTTGGCATCTCATATGTGTATTACCAGGAAACTCAACATGAACATAGCTTAATATTGTACTTCATGAAAACACTTCAGCAAAGCCTTTAAATGAAAGCGTAATTATATCCCTATGTTTTTAAGTCTGTCTATTGGAAATAGTGGTTTAAAATGTGTTACTTGCTACTTGCAGGCTTACATTGAAATTTATATGCAATAAAACATGGAATGCACATACAAATATGCACATTTACATACACACCCAAACAGTTAGTTAATGATGGGCAGAGGAAGTGAGATTTGTTAGAAGTACAAGCCTCTGTCTTTATACCTTAATGATGGTTATTATTCTGTCATACTGTGACTCTCAGAATGCAGACACGTTACTGACTGCTCGATATTTCCTTCTAAACCATAATTACACATGACTGATTATGAGCGTGTCACAGTGTGTGTGTGTGTGTGTGTGTGTGTCATGGTGTGTGCAGGCAGTTCCCTATTGCTAGTAATTGTAGTGATGACTGGCAGCTGTAATAAACACAATCACTGCTATACCTTTATTCTGTTGCATTGTTTGCTGGAAAGTATTTCCTAATAATATAACATTTTTATTTTTTTACATGATAAAAATGTTCTATAATTCTTTTCTTTTAAATATAAAGCATTTAATAATATAGTTTAAAAAATATACTATTAATAAATAATAGTTCAAAAACTATATTAAAACTGTATATCGATACCTATCTATCGTTATCTCTTCTGCTTATCCAATTCTGGGTACTGGGGGTGTTGCTGGAGCCCTGGAGCAGACTGGCAACCTAACACAGAGAGACAGACAAGCATTCAAACCTTCACACCTTTGGCCAGTTTACAAATCACCAATGAACCTAATTTCACTAACTTTATGTCTCTGAGCTGAGGGAGGAAGCCTAAATGGCCTGGTAAATGGCCTGCATTTGTATAGCGCTTTTCTAGTCCTTAAGGACCCCAAAGCTATGGGCTCAAAATGTGGTCATAAATATTTTGTACTTGTAAATCAGGATTTGTATGTGTAAAAAGAATTTGTGTGTGTGTAAAAAAGATTTGTGTGTGTAAAAAAGATTTGTGTGTGGACTTAGCCAAAAAAACCCTGCAAGTTACAACTACGAATTTTGACCCTATTTTTCTTCCTTTCATCCGATTGGTGAATGTCATGTCAATCAAAAATGTAACAATCCAATCAGAGAACAGATGGGTTTGGCTGTCGGAGGGGCGCTTTTTTGAACTGCAGGTCCTTGAAGGGTAATCTCTATATAAATATCCGATAGCAGTTCGGTCCCCTTACTTTCAGCAGCTGTTGAAAGGATAATAAAGTTGTGGTATGTCAGTGGTTAGAAATACCATTATTATGTTACCATCAAAATAAAAGCAACACAGTTGTATTGTGATTTCTCACAAAATTCCAAAAAACAGCAAGCCGCTGTCTGATGGGGAATTTATCAAACAGTGTTTGGTGGCAGAAATGGGATAAATTTCTTGATGTATACATATTTACATTTGAATCCTAATTTCCTTTCCTCCTGTAGATTGCTGTTGATTTAAATCCCTAGCAACCACATTAGCTTACTTGTGACAAATGCTGGTTGAAGAAGGAGATGCCATCCCACAGCAGCGTGTGACCGAGCTGGTTATCAGCATGAGGAGGAGGAGGTGCCAGGCTGTTGTGGCTGTGTATGGTTTTTCCAAATGCTACCGAGGCCCTTTGTTAAATAAATTAATTGTTAAATTACCAGTATGTCTTATTTCTTCAGACTTCATCTTCCAATCAAAGAAACAACACCAAACAAGAGTAAGTAGCAGAATAAGCTATTTGACATTGGCACAGATTCAACCCAAATTTGCTTATAAAATAAACTGGTTCCAAAACTAATCCTGCCTGGCTGCCTTCAAAAAATAACTGAAATAAACATGAAAACTTAATGTCAAACACAGTGTCTTAAAGTCAGAGTTATGCTTTTCAAAATAAAAGTGGAGTGCTCACTGACAGCTTTGTAGAATATTGCTGCTTTACACAGATTTCTGTAAGGACCCCTAAAGAAGTTGTAAATATTTAAAGACTATTAATGTCTCAAACAGTGTGTGCCTGTAATATGCCCAGTACTTCAAAACTTTCATTTATTTATTAGGCCGTTTAATTTTGCAGTATGCACAAGTACACATCTGTATGTGTCAGTGCTTTTCAATAAACTCTCTTCTTCAAATTTATACCCAAGTGAACATTGATTTGGTTTTATTGACAGCGATCCCTTATTTGATGCATGGCCTCAAAATTAATTACAACCATCAATGAAATGTCCATAAACAAACAGAACAATGAAAATTACAGCTGGGTAAATAAAACAAATGAGGTCCTCATGCATTGTGATTCAAGGCCTTCCTCTGCCTTTATTTAGTTCATTCTTCATTATGATTAATACATCAAATATAATTTCTTTCTTTCTCATATTTCAAATTGCATTTGAATGCATATTGCTGCAAAATGATGTTATTAGTCATTACTTCTTGCTGAACTGAAAGAACCGACACACACACATGGCAAGATGATATTTCTTGGAAGACAATCAAATGTTTTCCTGGTGCTTAAATCAGCAGCAAAAGGCATACTATCTGTGAGACAATATTATCTACTAAGTCTTTGTGCAGAGCTATATCTTCTTTGCATTTTGATTTTCTGTGAACAGGTATTTTTTGGGGGGGCATGGGCATGTACTGGTACCAGCCATTCTAAATTACATGTTATTTTAAATAATAATTCCATTCAAGAGATATTATATGATATGTGTGGGTGGAGCTTTGGAATGTAAGGAAACCCACCAAGCTGAGATGGAGAACAGTAATTTTACAGAACAAATTTAACTTAGAATCCAATTTTATGGAGTGATTTGATGTGTTTCTTTGACCTGCAGCGGAAATTAATTTTTAGACAGAAAACCTGCAAGTGATGGAACGCAAAACAGGAAAACATTTTAGTTTGTTTGTTTTAGATACATTTTAAACACTTCATTTTAAATCAGTTTTAAATCAATTACATAGTGGTTGAATTGATGTATACAGCATGTGCACATATTGCATGTTACTACAGGCGCTGTCACTTGTTGTTCGGTCGCTCTGCGTTAAAGTATCACTTTCTGTTCCTGCTCATACACAGTGGTGTTCTTGAGTAGCTTATCTGCTTAGCAATTTAATTAAAAACTTTTAAATACATTTTTTTTTGATAGTATAATCTTCACGTGCTTCATCCGAAGCACACTTTCTGTGTACTCACTACCTAATTTATAGCCAAAGTATTCACTCACTGTGTCTGTACTATTTCGCTAGCTTAGCTTAGCTCGTAGCCGACTCGTTAGCATCATGGCTACCTCACCTGTCCCTCCTGCACTTTCCTGCTCATTGTGTCAGATGTTTAGTTACTCCTCAGCCTCCTTTAGCAGTAATGATACTTGTAACAAATGTAGCTTATTTGCAGCTCTGGAGGCCAGGATTACTGATTGGAGACTCGGCTTCGCACTAGTGATGTGCGGATCGATCCTGAAATATCGATTCCTCCGATACCAATCATTTATGTTCTAGAATCGATTCTCACATTAAAATATCGATATTTTAGTAATTTAGGGTAAATTTGTAGTTTATCACTAACAGGAACACAGTGGAAAGAAACTATAACATTCGGATTGTCTGCATTCAAAGGAACTACTTCCTCTTCCGCCTTTCATAGTCATGTGCGAAATATGGCTGTATAAATGTCTCGCAGCCCCTTGGCGTGCGCACTCACAACAATGGCTGAGCGTAATTGTGCGAACGTATTTTACCTCCACAAACAGCTGAGACGTGGTTTGCGATACATGTGGCAAAAAAGTGAGGTGTTGTTGTCATACTTGCCAACCTTGAGACCTCAGAATTAGGGGACATTCAAGAGGGCTGTTTTGGTTTTTTTTGGAGGGGGGGGGATAAATACATTTTACAGTGTTTATTTATCGGATAAAATATGTGAAATGTCACCGTTATTATTGGCCGGCCCGGAAACAGCGGAGGTGTCCAAATTCAGAGGCTGGTTCCACCTGAGGACCCGGCCTTCGCGGTCTAAAGAAAGCCAGGTAGTAGGTCACGAGCTCCCTCAGTGGAGTGAAACTCTGCCGTCTGCTCCTTGCTATCTAAAATATAACCGGGCGCTGGTGTAAACTCTTGACCATCTCACACTTTGTTTAATTAGTTTTCTGTTTGACGTTTATTCAGCTGTGTGAAAACCCCCGGAGGAACCCTCCCGAGGGATTAATAAAGTTAAATTTAATTGAATCTAATCTAATAACTTTAATCTCAGCCAAACCGATTTACTCACAAACAAATAAAACACTGAAAAAGCCAAACAATAACATTTTTAAGTTAGCAAAGTGACTTATATATCATGTTTAACCCGAGTAGCGGAAGACCGCGGGGGTTTGAAAACTATGTGTCGGTCGGCTCAGATATTTGAAGTTTACACAGCTACATTCTCACCTGAAAAGATGTTAAAAGTTTTTTTGCGACCCCGAAAGAGAAATAAGAGTAATATTAAAACTAAGTAGCTGCCGTCATTGTTGGAGACTGGAATTGGCTGGGCCGCGCTATGAATTCTGCCATATGGTTTTTCAATTTTGTTGTCCGGGTGGAAAATCGGGAGAAATTCTGGAGAATTGTGGCTCCGGGAGATTCTCGGGAGGGGCACTGAAATTCGGGATTCTCCCAGAAAAATCAGGAGGGTTGGCATGTATGGTTGTGGCAACATCACTAACTTTGTCAAACACCTCAGAGTAAATCATATCACAGAATATGAGGCACGTATGTTGAGGCGAACTGAAGAGGAGGACAGGGACAGGTGCTGCTAGGGCGAGACAGACGTCTCTCACGGAGTCCTTTAGTGCTGCAGGCAGGCAAGGTGTTCAAATAGCGCACAACTTCAGTTTTTTTATTTCTATATGATGAACTCTGCATTATTAAGTGATAAGAACAAGTAATCTGATGTCCTGTAGTCATTATGGCGCTATAATTTGAGATACAATAAATAAAATAAGTTTTTTTTACAAAGTATAGCTATCGGATCAGTATCGTCGATACCACCCTGAATATTACTTGGTGTCGGATCGGAAAGGAAATCAGTGGTATCGCACATCACTACTTCGCACCCTTCATTCACCCGTAGCTAGCCAGGCCCCTGTAGCTGGTGCAGCCAAAGATAGTGTAGGCCCCGCTAGCTGTTCCCCGGCAGACCCCAAGCAGCTGGGGAAAGAGGGCGGCTGGGTGACGGTGAGGAGGAAGCATAGTCTTAAACAGAAGCCCCAGGTACACCACCAACCTGTTCATGTGTCTAACCGTTTTTCCCCACTCGGCGACACACCCGCCAGGGGTCAAACTCTGGTAAGCTAGAGACACCGGCAACCATAGTCAATTGTCTTCCAGGGGCCAGAGCAGGCAACATTGAGGGAAATTTAAAACTGCTGGCTAAGGGTAAACGTCCATACAGTAAAATCATAATTCACATCAGCAGTAATGACACCCGATTATGCCAATCGGAGGTCACTAAAATCAATATTGAATCGGTGTGTAACTTTGCCAAAACAATGTCGGACTCTGTAGTTTTCTCTGGTCCCCTCCCCAATCAGACCAGGGGTGACATGTTTAGCTGCATGTTCTCCTTAAATTGCTGGCTGTCTGAGTGGTGTCCCAGAAAAGATGTGGGCTTCATAGATAATTGGCAAACCTTCTGGAGGAAACCTGGTCTTGTTAGGAGAGACGGCATCCATCCCACTTTGGATGGAGCAGCTCTCATTTCTAGAAATATGGACAAATTTATTAAACTCCCCAAAATATGACTATCCAGAGTTGGAACCAGGAAGCAGAGTTGCAGTCTTACACGCCTCTCTGCAGCTTCTCTCCTCCTGCTACCCCCCCCCCCCCAAAAAAAACATCTCCATAGAGACTGTGTCAGCTCCCAAACAGACAAAAAACAAACTAAAAACCATCAACAAACATAAAAAAAATCATAGAGAAAGAACAATACAGTATCCACATCTGAACCAAAGAGAAAAACAGTGAAATGTGGATTATTAAATCTTAGGTCTCTCTCCTCCAAGTCTCTGTTAGCACATGACTTAATAATTGATCAACAAATCGATTTACTTTACCTTACAGAAACCTGTTTGCAGCAGGATGATTATGTTAGTTTAAATGAATCAACACCCCCGAGTCATTCTAACTACCAGAAACCTCGAAGCACAGGCCGAGGGGGCGGTGTGGCAGCAATTTTTCACACCAGCCTATTAATTAATGAAAGACCAAGACAGACTTTTAATTCATTTGAAAGCCTGATGCTTAACATTGTCCACCCCAGCTGTAAAACTCAGAAACCAGTCTTACTTGTTATCATATATCGTCCATCTGGGCCTTACACAGAGTTTCTCTCTGATTTTTTCAGACTTTTTATCTGATTTAGTTCTCAGCTCAGATAAAATAATTATTGTGGGTGATTTTAACATCCATGTAGATGCTAAAAATGACAGCCTCAACATGGCATTTAATCTGTTATTAGACTCAATTGGCTTCTCTCAAAATGTAAAAGAACCCACCCACCACTTTAATCACACTCTAGATCTTGTTTTAACATATGGCATAGAAACTGAACATTTAAGTGTTTCCTGAAAACCCTCTCCTGTCTGATCATTTCCTGATAACATCGGCTCACACATGGGCCAGCACAAGGCCAGTTGCAGACATACTGGTGGTCCTGTGCTGGCCCATGTGTGGATTACCTCTAGCAAACCTGGTCTGGGCCACCAAAGGGCCGTCATTCTTTGCAGTATGTGGGCCATGTGTAAGTTGTGTGCAGCCACCCAGAAGTCAACCAGCAGTCCCGGCTTGATACCAGATCCGGGCCAGACCTGCTTGCTATGTGGGTATGAGCTCACTATGAATATTAATACAAATATTTTAAAATCAACAAAACAAAACAGAGTGTACAGTAGCCATTATATCTATACATATACATAAAGTGATACAACTGTGTATGATCTAACATTTGAGGGATATTGCTCAAAGTTGTGCACACTCTTCTCTTCTTCTATGGTCAACTTACTTGTATACTGTGTATTGAATTCTGTTGCTTTATGCTTGCATCTTTTCTGATATACTTTTTGTATTTTATTGTGCTCTAGTTAAATAAAAAACTCCTTTTAGTGTGACTACATCTATTTACTACATTACTGAGAGATCTTTTTGAGCTTTTGCGAATGAGTGCATGCAGGAGCAGGCTTAGTATGGACAGTTAATGCTTTTTCACCTATTTGCATTTGGAGCTTAAATTCAATTAATTGTCCATTGTTTTTGACTAATGAATCAGTTCAAAGTAAAGTGCCCTCTCCACAAGTCAATTAAATCCATTCTAAAGCTCTGTCACTGTCACCTGAAGTGTGCAGATACATGCTCGTGTGCGTGTATGTGTGTTGGTTCTCTGTGGTACATGGACATTTCCAGAGATTGTTACATTCACCTACAAATGTGGTGGTATTTTGTTTTTGGTGAATATACATGTATGTCTAAAGTCTCCCTTGTGCTATTTATGCATTTGATGCCAAGGATAAATGCCCTGGGAAACTGAGGCTCACAGCAGGTAATACCAATATTTATTAAAACTTTTGGCTGGATATGCATCCACATATTCATAGCCACATAATCAGGACTTCAAACATATAATACACCAGCCTGGCTGTATTTTTGATCTCTTCTGTAGTCAAAGCAGGAGGTAAGATTAGCAAAATGCAAGGAATTTCTGTACTTGGCAAATATTTGTTTAAATGTGGTAATGCATGTGTTTTTACTGTGCATTTTAGAGTGTGTTTATTTGCAGATTCGTATAAGAGGCTACTTTTGTTCTAGAGGCAGCGCAGAATTATTTTGCCTCCTAGTGAGTACACACATTTTACCCTTGGAAGGGCAGCAGAGAAATGTGAAAACTGCTTGATTAAATCTGGGAGAAGATAGTATTTGGAATTTTTGTCCTGTGATGCCATATGGACCTGATGGTGCAGGATGACAAGGTTGGCATTTTGAAGCAATAATTTGAGGATGTGTTTTAAACTTTTCCAAGCCTTACTAACCGAATTTAAATAATCAGATGCAACATTTTATCACTTTTCTTTGATAGACTGTTCCCCCATGTCATTTGGGTAATTCAAATTCAGGCCTGTTTAGACCAAAAAAACAGAAATCCTTCATCTCGACGATGAAGGATCACTTAAATCTGGCCAGCAGTTGTCCTGAGTCACTCATCTAGGTGTATAATAAGCAGAATAGAATTAAAAAATACTAGCTTTATTTAATTATAATAAATGTGATTATTAATTACAGTTGGTGTGTGAAAGTTGAGAGGGACATGTCTGGTCTGGCTGTGGAGTTAAATCAGAGTTCAGGCATGATGGCAACTGGACCATGAACTAAGATCGCTAAATGCCTGTACAGCATTTTAATAGGCTACCCTGTCACAATTAATACTATTAGAGACAAACTGACATATGGTTCTGGTAGCATTTTAATTAAATCAACCAAGAAGTGGCTTTGCCCAATCTCTGGCACAGGGTAAAGGCTACAAACATGCCGTCTCGAATTTCGACGAATTCAAGACTGCTATTTGATGAAGCATTTTGCTCATTAGTTTATATTTTTTGAAATTATGTAATTATTATATCATCATACCATTATTGTATTATATTACTTGATATGTGAGGGTAAGCTGGCTCCAACTATCATTTCTCTTCCACTTTTCCAATTCAGGATCATGTGTGGTGTGTCAGTGTGTGGTGGTGGTGGTGGGGATACACCCCAGACAGGTTGCAAACCCGTTGCAGGGCCAACACAGAGTGACAACTCTTCTTTCTCACATTCATGCCTATGTACAATTTAGAATCACCAATTAACCTTAATGCCACTAACTCGGGAGTAAAGGAGGAACATGGGGAGAACATACAAACTCCACGCAGTAAAGCCCTGCAACATGGTGGATTTGAACCCATGATGTGGGGAAACCATTCTAACCACTGTGCCACCACCTAAACTAGTGTTTAGCTATTGCATGTTCACTTCTAAGTCTACACTCATGTCTTTCACAAGAATTATTGAACAGAGACTACATGTACACTTTTGTGTGAATGCCACTTTCCCGTTTTTTTTTTTTAAAAAGAATACATACTTGTCATGGGGTCCAAGATTTGCCTATAGTTATTAGGACTGACTGAGAAATGTTTATTTTTAATGAAGGTAATAGCTTGTTGAACTGGACTGGCACTAGTGGAGAAAATTGAAACAGCCTCAAACCAGTGGCTAAGACCTTAATGATCTCAGCAAACCACAAGACTTCCACATAAAACAATAATAATTAGAAGTAGGCAGCAAATTGATACTGTGTTTGTGTGTGTGTATGTTATGTTCTTTGTGTGTGTGTGTGTGTGTGTGTGCACGCATGCATGTGTTTGCGTGTTGTGCTTGCTTTTGCGGGAGTGTTTGCCTCAGGGGATATAAATCAATGTGTCACGTAATTGCGTGAGTGACCTTTGCTGATAAGAAACGGTAGCCTTTTGAAATCTCTATCTGTCTCTGTCACTTTGGCCATCTTCACCTCTCAACCATTGCCTTCTCCCTGTCACATGCTCTCACATCATTATACTCTCACACACAAATAGTCTTTAAGAATCACCTGGCTCAAAAAGACTCTGCCTTGACCTGCCTATTGTAAATCGATGGATTTTTTTCTTGTGAAACGTCCAAATTTAAATAATAATAATAATAATAATAATGGATTCCTCCACATATCTCTGGCTTGAGCTCTTCCTCGCTCCTGTATGTTTTGCTTTTTCTGTCTCATCTGCCAATATATCTAAATCCTCCTTGCAGTTCTGTCTTCCCATCCACCCTTCCTCCAGTTTGTTCTTCTCATGTGTCTGACGTTGTTGTCATTTACAGCGGTGTGTTGTGTTAAATCTCTTCCCTGCTGTGGCAGGAGCCTGTGGAGAATGAAAGAAACAGGGGGAGGAGGAGAAATGAACAGAGGAGTGATTTGTCGTTTCAGGTAGTTGCTCCTTTGGGAAGTGTAATGGCCAAAAGCTCTTCAAAGTGTCTTCCATCTGTCATAAATGTTCAGTGCAAATGGACACATAGAAAAGCTCATTGCCTGGCTGAGGTGCAGCTATGTGTCAAAGATTGAGGCAGCATTTGAGCATGTGAAGGATGTTTGTCTGCCACAGTGTGTGTTAGTACACATACTATATGGGATGTGTAGTACAGTAAAGCAAAGTAAAAGTGCTTAGATCTCTGTAATAGCTAAATAGCTGAGATGGGAAGCAAGCCTCAGTGAACTCTGTTACAATAACTACAAACCTCAAGTGCTTATAACAAGTGGGCAAGAAGATTATTGGACTAGAGTACTGATGTCAGCATTGAGGTTGACAGAGCCTGACAGAGGTCTTGTTACAACAACCATCTCTCAGTGGCTAAAATAATACTGTTTAAATAAAGTCATGTGAAACAAAACATGACTAACAGTGCCAGCCCATGAAGTTAAACTTCATTTACTTGAACAGAACACTGAGGTAACGTAGTTTATAGAATTTGTGATAGGATGCAGAATTTAGGAAGCAGGAAGCAAGAATGTAGAAAGTACAGAAATGTATTCAAAAGAAGAGATTGTTGAGATGAAGAAAGAAAGAGAGAGGTGGCAAAGGTGAAGGAAAAAGCTTATGCAAAGCTGACCATTTAGAAAAGAGGGCAGGACTTGAATTGATTAGCTAGACAGAGGGATCTTGCTGGAAAGGATGTGCAGCAGGTTGGGGTTATCAAGGATAGAGATGGAAATATATCAACAGGGTAGGAGAGTGTGTTGAGAAGATGGAAGGAGTACGTTGAGGAACTGATGAACGTAGAAAATGAGAAAGAAAGGAAAACAAATTGAGGGCAGTTAGTGAATCGGGAAGTTAAGAGGATTAGTAAAGAGGAAGTGAGGGTAGCTACTTTATGAAGAGGATGAAAAGGGGAAAGGTGATTGGTCCAGATGGCATATCTGAGGAGCTATGGAATTGTCTGTGCGAATGGTCGTTAGACTTTTTAAATGAGGCTATTTACACTATATTGCAAGGTGAAAAGATGCCTTGGGAATGGAGAAGTGTACTGGTACCAGTTTGCAAGAACAAGGGTCATGTGCAGATCTGTAGTAAGTACAGACGGATAAAGCTGATGAGAAATGTAATGTAGCTATGAGAAAAGGTTTCTGAAGTTAGGTTAAAAAGAGAAGTGATCCGTGAGCAGCAGCATGGCTTCATTCTGAGAAAGAGCACTGCAGATGTTTGCTTTGAAAGTATTGATGGAGAAATCCACAGAAGGCCAGAAAGAGTTGTACCGTGTCTTTGTCGACTGAGCGATATCGTACGATAGTGTTCCAAGAGAGCAATTGTGGTACTGCATGAAGAAGTCGGGAGTGACAGAAAAATATTTGAGGCTTGTGCAGGACATGTATGAGAACGGTGAGACAGTGGTGACGTGTGCAGTAGGAGTGATAGGTGGGGGTCTTCGTGTACTGTGACGTTTGAAAGATGACATTATGACCTGTAGCGAGAGCAGGGACAACCTGGAGAGGTGGAGGCATGCTTTGGAGAATAAGAGTAATAAAAGGAAGCAGAAGGAAGGTTCAAGAAGCAGAGAAGGTGAAGCTGGATGTGTTTGGATGAGCCTGAGGTGGCAGAGCTGAGCATGCTAAGGTTTTCATTGGACTGACCAGAAAGGACAAGATTAGAAATGAGCACATCAAAGGGAAAGCTCAGGTTGTGTATGTTTTGAAGACAAAGTTCAAGAGGCAAGGTTGAGAAGGTCTGGACATGTGCAGAGGAGGGATAGGGAACTTACTGAATACAGGATGTTGAAGGTGGAGCTACCAGAGAGAAGGAAAAGAGGAAGACCACAAAAAAGATTCACGGATGTAGTGAAGGAGGTCATGGAGAGGGGTGGTGTGACAGAATATTATACTAGGGACAGGGTGAAATGGAGGTAGATTACACACTGTTGTGGCCCCTAATGGGAAGAGCCAAAAGAGGAAGGATGAGAGGAAAGTGATTTATTTTAAATAACTTGCAATAACCTTGTTCATAAGGCTTTAAACACATTTTTTAGTTCTTAGCATGATGAAACATCACACATTGATAGCAAATAAAACAGTAGATCTGAGATCTCAGTGATTTAAATAAGACAGGTTTACTGTTCACTGGCAGATAACCCTTAAATGTATAGATATGGGAGTATAAACTTTCTATGCACATTGTCACTTTTATCAGCAATGCACTATTTCTCATTTTAAGTAAGAAATAGTGTGTATCCTTATCTAAATATGTCCAAAATATTGCTCTATGAGATCCACTTTTTTACATGACTGTAGCAAAAATGTTGAATTTATTGTGTGCTACATATTATGAATGGTAAGCACATAGCACTATGCTTTTAAGAACACTTGTAGGGGGTCTGGAGCTGTCAGATTTATTCCTAAGATGTGTAGGCTTTTTTCTTGACACATATTGAGAATCGATTTTTTTCAACATTTTCCAGCAGTTTTTAATATAAAATAATAATAAAAACCCCTCCATTATTTATGGTTCAAAAATGATGATTTGGTAATACTATACTTATTCATTTATTGCAGCTGCTAGTAGTCTCGGATATCTGAAGGTTTCCTGTAAATTCTTGATGAGGTCTCATTGTAATTGGTGTAAATATTTCATAGGTAGAATAGATGCAGAGAATCTGGGACTGACAACTTGGAAAACAACCTGCTCCTTCAGCCTTGCACACACATACAAACCGAAACTTGCTCGTAAACATACAAACTTTTACTTGATCTTTGTAATGCCAATGTCTCTTTGATATACTGGCACAGAAACAGATGAAATTACCCCCAGTGAAATATTTTAAGTATAATAAATACTAAATATATCAAAACCTTCCTGATAAAAGTCTTATATTTTTTGTTATGTTTATTTATAGAACGTTATTCTATTTTGTATATGTGACTCTGAAATAATGATACAATAAAGATTTTAAAGTATCCAAGGTTTTGAATAAAAAAATTCTTTGATTTTTTTTCTCAGTGTATTTCAGATAAATATATTTTTTTTCCTTTAGATATTTGTATCTGCTCCCAGTAAAGTTGTAGAAATTGCATAGAAAAAAGAAAAAAAAGGAATTTGGTGTAGCACTGCGTAACCTTTGGGGCTTGTCTCACATAGAGTTTTAGCTTTCCACACTCTTTTTCATTGTTGCATTTTTCTTTTGTTTCATGATGCACCAATAGATTTTAATTGGTGAAAGGTCTGGACTGCAGACATGTCATTACACTCTACTATGCAGCCACGATGCTGTAATAGCTGCACTTTAAGGTTTAGCGTCGTCTTAACGAAAAAATCCCTTTTCTTCTCTGAAAGAAATATAAAAAAAAATACACTCTCACACTGTGGATGAGGAGGCATTCTTTGCAATTTAACATTGAGCCTCACTAACATTTTATTCTGAAATTGTTCCACAATTTGGATATGCAGTGTTTTACACACCGGTGAACCTCTGCTCATCTTTACTTCTGAGAAACTCAAACTCTCTAAGATGCGCTTGTTATACCCCATCGTGTTTCTGACCTTTTCCCAATTAACCTAATTTCTTCAGCTGTTTCTTTTTAGTACCACTTAGTTTTTCTAGGCATTTGGTTGCCCAGTTTTATTTCTCATCCCACAAATGCATTTTTCTTACAAATGTGGAGCAATTTAAGGTGGATAAACATGTTTTCCAATGGTTTAAGATTTATTGCTTAAAAGCATTGTTACAACAAAGAAATAATTGACAAACAAACACAAATTTCTTTACTCTTGTCAGGGTTCCTGGGTCGGTGACCCAGTGTTTTCAGTTTTGTTCATGTTCAGTTTATTTTGCCACTTCCATGTGCTCACTTCCTGCTTTTCCTGTGTCAGCTCGTCTTGTGTCATTAGCAGTGTTGGGTAAGTTACTTTAAATGAGTAACTTAGTTACATTACTAGTTACTTCTATCAAAAGTAACTCAGTTACTTCAAGTTACTCGTTACTTTCAGAGTAACTAGTTACTAGGGAAAGTAACTTTGGTTTTACTCAGAATTCTCTTGTTAATGTGTTGCTTCCGTAACTGGATACCCAGCAAGATTGCCAGTCTTCTAGCTTGCTTACTTGCCACAAGTGCACTGTGCCACCTACCAATAGAAAGGAAAAAATAATGTGCACATTTCCACGAGAGAAATCCCACGTCTGATTCTATCCTAGCCTGCTTTTTACATCCAACACAAAAACTGCAGTCGTGATGCTTTCGATTGTACTCAGAACTCGGAAATTCTGCCTTCTGAATAGGAAGATGTAGGTAACACCAGACTGAAGATGAGCTGCATACAGGGCTGGACTGGGACAGAAAATTGGCCCGGAGAATTTGACTAGAGACTGGCCCACCATTATAGGAAAAATCATAAAGCCTTTGAATGAAAATAAACACTGTTGTGACAGTGATGTACACTGTTCTGATGGTATATATGTATCAATCTATCAATCATTTGTTGTAAGATTCAGATAATTATTTATTAAAAGCTAGACATTTTAAATGAGAATAAGAAATTATTTCCTTGTGCCCCCCTTTCCCTGTTAATGCCCTACCTGGCCCCCTGGCAACACTTTGCTAGATCCGCCCCTGCACAGTTACCAGCTGTCAGCTGCTTAGAAAAGGATCCTGGTGTTATTTGTCTCTCAGAAACAGTTCATAACTTCCCTTCAACTCCTTCATGTCACCTAAAAGGTAAACCTGTTTCTCCATCACCTGTTCAGCTCTGATGATTCAGTAAGGACATCTCCTGGTTTCATCTTCATGTTTCCCTCTCACCACATATCCAAACCGATATCATGACAAGCAGCTTTACAGCTGTGGCTCCAGCAAACATCAGTTGATACTAGAAATTAATATTAAATAAATTCTAACAACAGCCGATCAAGCTTAAACGTGCTGCTGTTGTTTAGCGCGACATCCGCTGGTTTCCTCTTTCTGGCGCAAAGCGGGCGATAAATAAACAAGAGAGAAAAGCCGATCAGCTGATCATTGATCAGTTTCATGATTGAAGTAGAAACGGGAGAGGGAGGGGGGAGAATGAAAGAAGAGGCAGCTGTGCAGCGTAAAGACACAGAATAACTCCAGCTTTGTGTCTTTTTCATTGTAGCTGAAGTCCGGGACAAACTGTTCCTTTTCACCTCAATACGAAACGCGTAATATTTTCTCTGAATACGAGACGATTACGGGACGGTTGGCAACTCTAATATTTAACCTTATGAACAAAATAAAGTTCAACATCAGTAACATAGCACCACCCAGCTGTATAGAAACTCCATCATGCTAGCTAGCACGCAGTACGAAAAAGTCAGCATAACGAAAATAAACTCCACCTAAACTTGGTTTATATCTGACCCAGATGGACTGCAGGTCATAACTTCTTACCTGAAGTTCAGTTCACCTGACACTCTCAGACCAGCGGCCGCTTCGGGCCTCTCCTCTTGCCTCCCTTTTCCTTCATCCACCTGCTGGCTTCCACCACTTGCTAATGTTATTGAATCTGTGGAAGCTCCGCGATAGCCACCACACGAAGTAACGAATAACGAGCCTATCTAAATCCCAGTAACGAGTAACGCGTTCCTGGTTTTGGCATAATAACTAGTTACCGTGCTCGTTACCACAATAATAACGTAGTTACTGTAACGCGTTACTTAATAACGCGTTAGTCCCAACACTGGTCATTAGCCAGATTATGTTCAGCTGTGTACTCACCGGTCTCTCATTATCATCCTCATCAGTCTGTGTATTTAAGCCCTCTGTTTCTACTCGTTCACTGTCGTGTCATTGATGTTATGTTGTCCTTCCCGTGTGTTCCCTCAGTTCAGTCCGCCATTCAGTTGTCCAGCCAGTCAGTGTCCGTTCACCCACTCCTTATAATAAACCTCACCTACCTGCCAGTCCTGCATTTGGGTTCCTTCTTCCTCGCCTCCACACAACGCCTGACAACTCTTTGTGCTAGGCCTATATAAATAAATTTTGTTTTTCCAATGTAGTCAGGCCAAGGGCCATATTTATGAAGCAGAGCAATTTAAAATGATGAGCAAAAGTGCTGTTGGGAATAAAAAAAGTTAATCTTCTGCTAACCATGCATACATTTATGAAGAGACCCACTCATTTAATTTCTATAATGACAAACACAAACTAGCAAAAACAAATTAGCAGGTCACATACAAGCAAAAGTGGTAAGTAGGCTAGTAAAAAACACAGGCAAAGCCTTTTATTTGCAAATCACTGCCGTATGGGTTTTACATGTGTTACCTGAGAGAAACACATGTAAAACCCATACCCAAACCCAAATACATGGAAGAAACAGTGCAAGGATGATCAACATAATACGATTTAAAAAAAAAAAAGAAAAAGAAATATGAGAGATGTGTCTATCTCTCTGAAAACAGTTACATTGAATCATTCTCTAATAGCTGATCTAATTTCTGTTGTTAATTCACACATGGTTTGGTCCATCTATTCCATTTGCTGGATGCTCAAATTAAACAAAACGAACAAGACAAAAACAAAGTTTCACAGGGTGATACGGTCTATGACAAGGTCGTCTAAAAAAAAAAAAAAACACATTTTATTTATAGGCGCCTTTAAGACCCTCACGGTCACCGTACAATAACACAAGAACAATAGTAACAATAAAATATAAACATGGCAAAATAAAATTTAGACATAGGGTTTAAAAAAAAAAAAAAGAGAAAACACAAACAAGAAAAACCACAAGCATAAAAGTAAAAAAGCAAGTATAAAAGCTGAGCAAGGCAAAAATGGACTAAGACCAACCCGTTCTCACTCCCAAAGCGTAACATTTTACGCTAGGTGACAAATCGTCACCATATTACGTTTTCGCCTACCCACCACGTTCCTAAATGACGACCTCGGAAAAAGAGGAAATATGAGAACCGTCTGGACTGAACCTACACATGTTCGCTCTTTTTCTTCAAATCGCTTAGAAACACGCTATTTAACATCATTAAAGTCCTGGTTAAGGTCAGGAATAAGGTTATGGTCAGGGCTAGGGATAAGGTTAGGTTTAGGGCTGGAATACAGGGCTGGAACGTCTACTACCGCGGGAGCGTCATTGCACTGGATTCCAGCCATAACCCGCCGCGTACCATAAGAACGCCGAAGGTCTCCTTTCGCGTTCCTCAGGAACGCCGCGGGACGTGACAAAACGTCGACATGTTACGCCTCGGGAGTGAGAACGCTCTGCTAAGACAGATCAGGTGTATGCAATTCTGAATAGATGGCTTTTGAGATGTGATTTAAAAGTGGTGAGAGAGTGTGTGGTCCGGAGATCTGGTGGAAGTGCATTCTCGGGCAGAACAACTAAAGGCTAAAAATCTGTCTAGGAAAAGAGAAGGCAATTATGACTTTTAAGGCTGCATTTCCTTTCCATTTAAAGTGTTCTAATTCCTTGGAGATCTATTTGCTTTGACTCAGAAAATTTTACTTTAACTTTTTCCTTTAGCAAGGTTAAGTCTATGGTGGTCCTTCCCCTGTCAAACATATTGATCAGTTGTTAAACACAGCTTTCTCCTTCATTTCACATCTTGCCATCTTTTTTTTCCCCACATCCTCCACAGATTGGTTCTTTTCTGGTTTTGTTTGTTTTGTTGTTTTACTAGGCTGTATTTTCCAACCAGCATTTCTTTTAGCAGCAGGGAAAGAGTGGGCATTTACGTATTTTTCCACATTTGCTTCCCTCCTTAGTAAATTTTTTTATTGGCTTGAGGAAATAAAAACATGTTCTACTTTTCTCACTGGACTCTAAATGAACGCTGGCGTCTCCTGCATATGAGCACCTGTGAAATTTTAAGCAATTAAATTGACTGGATCGGGGCCAGCTTTACATTTTTGCTCAAAATGAATTCTAAACATGTGCCAGAAAAACATATTGGCTTCTGGAGCTTTCTAAAAATTGCATAGCTCAATTTTTGTTTTTAAATTAAGGAAAGCACCTCCTCGGATAGAAGGAACAGTGGAAGAAGGGAAAGAGGCAAAGGGAAGTCAAAAGGGAGCTGAAATGAGAGATGACAATTAACAAGTGGGAATAGAGGTGAGCATAGAGGGAGCAAAAACAAACAAATGAAATGGTGCCACCTGCCACTGGATCGCTGAAACATATTTGCCACCACACATGCTCCACAACCACCTACTACCCTCATACCCACACACACACACACACACACACACACACACACACACACACACACACACACACCACAAATATATGCACACCACCTGTCTGGGGGTATGGGGAACTATTTAGGCAAGTTGAGCTACGATCTGTCACATTCATCTCCAGCGTAAACAAGAGCAGTTGCCGACGGTTACAGGTCTGTTGGCATAGAACTCTGGAGACTTTGTGTGTGCTATCAGTTGGGTTTTTTGTTTTTTTCATGTGTGCATGTGTGTGTGCGTGTCTGTATATGTGTGTGTGTATGTTTAATCCTGCAATCAGGGGCTCAGAAAGGAGTGTGGAGGGAGAGAAGCAAAGAAAGAGAAAGGCAAAGCTGAAAATGCGTCTAGTCAGGACAGGTGGCTAATGAGACCAAAGGAAGTTCAGTGCCCACACAAACACACACACATCTCAAACACCTGACCACACATAAGGCACAATTAAGTCTGGAATATCTTGGTCTCTGATATGGATTTGATATGGATTTGCCAAAACACTTTACACAAAGCCATTTTAAAGACAAGCACGCAAATCAATCCTCTGCATTCATACAGAAATCAATCCTCTGAGTCAGTTTTTCTGCCTGCATCTTCCTCTCTCTCATGCTCTGTTGCACACAAAAAGACTGAGAAAAACACATGAGCATGCTCAACTGCCTAGTTCTAATATGAATGGTACATGAAACCAATCAAAACTGGCCTCTCCAAGCAGATAATGTTTTTTCTTTTACACTTCTCCCAGGATAGTTCATTGATAAAATCATTTGTGTGATTGTATTTCAGACAAACATAACTTAACTAAGGTCAAAAGCACTGTCAGATCAATGAAGCAACAAATTTAAACCTGATGAATGGGATCCAATTTTCAATTAAATTTATAGTTTCTTGAAATAAGTTTTTGTCTATCTCTTACATTCTCATACCAGTTGACCTTTACTGATATTCATTAAGGATAAAAAAACCCCCATCATTTTTAGTTTTTTAATATTTACATATGTGTATGTGTGTCTGTATACAAGCTCATCTCACCCATGGCAGTGACGAAGCTGTATACGCACATGAGTCAATACATGAATATAACCCAGAAAGTAATACCAGAGGACTAAAGCACCAGACCAGGAGACCAAACTGAGCCTCGGTTGGATTGACTACAAGGACACCTACTTAAATGCACACATGAACGCATGGAGAGCTTGGCACTTTCCAAAATTCACAGTATACTAATAACATTCATCAGGAACCAATGGGACTGTGAAAGATCACAGTGAACACCAACTCCAAGGCAAAAATCACCATCGTGCGTAATATACCAAAGAGATGCATTATCCCTGCTGTTGTTCTGCACATGTCTAAAGCCCCTAAGCCAGCTTAATAGCAGATAAGGATATAAATTCAGAAGTAGAGTGACCATCGCCTATCTCCTAGATGACATCAAGCTATATGCCAGGAGTGTGCGAGAGATAATTTCACTCATCCATTTCACCAGTATCTATAACAATGACATTGACATATCATTTGGACTGGATAAGTGTGGCTGACTGGTTGCAACACAGGCCAGCAAGAACCAAGTTGCATCTGTGCAAAGGTGCCCCGGAGACTATCCAATAAGTAGCAGTATGTAAGATGCAAGCCTGGACTGCATACAATGAGAGTCACAAACAAGTGGCTGAAATAATCTGGAACATCCTAGCACAAACATAGTTATGGCTGACAAGGAGCAGAAGACCACAGTTGTGATAGATATAGCAATCCTGGGGAGTCCAAATTGGTTCTAGTGAGAACAGAAGCATTAGGAGCCCGAGACCGGAAGAGATGCTCTAATAGATTTCAGGCACAATATCAGAGCTCCCTGTCCAGAAAAATGTAATCCTAGGAACATCTAAGATACTGTGCAGAAGTCTCAAACCCCCAGATGTCTGGTAGTAGTAGAAAATCCAAGTAGAACAGAAGATCAGACCAGCCCCTCTGGCACAAAAACAATGCCATACTCACTTAAATCACCTTCCTTCCCCATTCACATGCTTGGTTTGAACTTCATCTTGACCACATTTGGATACATAGACGTATTGACATGCTGTCAGGTGATTGACTGGTTTGACATTTGTATTAATGTGGAGCCAAATAAGTATCCCTAATAAAGTGGCCATAACTGTTTATGTATCGTCAAGTAGGTTTTTTAAAAAAAAAGATTTTATCTTAACTTTTACCTTCTTTTCATATTTTACTCACAGCAAACTTGGTCTTTTCTAGTTTTACCTCTTTGAGGTTGATATCTTGCTCACATAGAGATTTTTCTTACAATACAGAAACTTATAAAACCTCACACATCTTGGCTAACAAAACACACATTCATACGCATAATGAGCTTTTGGATTCAATTTTAACAAAGGCCGCGAGTAACTGTGAAGATGCGGTTGACAAGTTGACAAGGGGACAAATTCTAAGTTAACAAAGGGGTGCCGTTTGTCAAAATTCTCGCCTTCATGATCCACAATCATACAGACACAGCCTTCAAACTTTCATCATAAAAATGAAAGAAAAAGAACAAAACGAACACTCTCACCAAACTTTGACAAATATTAAGAGCTTATTTTGAAAGCATACAACAATACCTAGTACACAAATGTCCTGCAAAATCAAAGTTAAAATAAAAATATTTAAAAAATGCACAGACAGACTCACACATGACAGTAGTCTCATAAGAGGTTTTCAATGTGGGTACTATGAATTCAGCTACACTTACATATTTCCATACACATAACACATCACACAATAGTAAGACACACACACTCAAACATGACCATAAGCAAACAATTCAGCACCCCCATAAACCTCAATGGAACTAGCAATGCACAAACCACATACCAATGACTTTGTTATGAGCGACTGCTTTAATCTTTAATGTGCTTTGATCATCAGTGGCTACCGATGTTCAGGCCTTTGGACTGCCTCAGACTCTACTGTTGTCACACTACAGAGGTCAGTCCAATAACTTACCTCCCCTGAGCTGAAATGCGCAAACCAAATTTGGCCAATTACACACACACACATGCAAACACACAGGCATGGACACCCAAATGGATAAACACACTGACACTTATAGAGTTGCACAACTAAGCAATCACTTACTACAGAAATAAAATCCCTCTCCCACTAAAAGCACATCTACATACATACATCCATGCACGCACAAACACAAGCACAGTGTTTTGCACACATCTAATCTCTATTCAGCTTAATCTTTCTAATGCACTACATTTTCAGTTCACATTAATTAGCAATGCTTTGTGTAAGTGTTTACCCTGACCTTTCATATTGAAATTGAACATTATTTTGAAAAAAAAAGGGGGGCGGGGGGGATGCAACCATGCAGTATGTCACTGTGACCTGCTTTGCTGACTTAGTTGAAGATAATGCATTTAAGAAGTCAGGCGTACAACCTTTATAAAACATAACTGTCTTAAAGAATCGAATTAAACACACATCTACTTTCACACACATTCATCTGATACATATATCAACACTATTTATGCATGCATGATAAGTTATGTCTTAATTTTATCTGTTCATTGATGAATGGTGTGCCAGTGATTTATTACAAAAATGCTAAGTTTTTCTCTCCTTTCCCTTCCTTTTCTTGCTTGTTTTTAAATAATATACCTATATTCCCCTATCGCTTAAAATAATTCCAAAAATCTTTCGATAAATTTAGTGTGAACAAATTCATGTAGATTATATCAGTTGCAATAACCTTACGTTAACATCTGGCAACAATGCAGTGATGATGTAAAAGATTAACACCCTATCTCAAACATATTTTAAAAAGCAACAGTGTTAAACATTCAAATATTTTAGATGCCAAAACTAAAGTCACAAGTCTGAATACATTTTATTTATATTTTTATCAACAGTTTATGTCATAAGTATGACTCGGGTAGTATCACTGAAAGTACTTGAGTACTTTGCAAGTAAAAAGAACAGTACTTCATTTAGAAAACAAACAAACAAAAACCTTCTTTTCTTTTGGTTTAGTAGAGTTGGTTTGTGATGTCTTGCTGTAAAAAGGAATAATTTAAGTTTTTGATAGTGTTTTAGTATGAAAATTCTAGGTCTATGAACACATGGATCTGCTAATATTTGTTTACTTTTTTGGCTTCAGGCCATTTAGCATCATTAGCAAAGTATTTGTATTACTGACAGGTGGCATATGTTAGGCTCAGTTAAGAATAGTTTTGCTTTTAAAAAAAAAGTAGGATTGATTTGACTAGGCTGAGAGCCTAATTTTAGATCCCTGCAGCATCCTAAAATCATTCCCTAGAGTCAAGGGTATAAGATGAACTCTCAGAAATGTGCCTGTTTAGAGATGTTGCCAGGTTTTCAGCAAAGTTTGTTTTATTGCTTAAGCCAGACTTTTTGGAAACAGTGGAAATGGTGATGGAGTAATTTTCATATCATAATTCACCATCACAGTCCAGAAAAGTGAGTAGTATGTCTGATTCAATGGCATGCAGTTTTGCAGTTTGAGAAGATTACTGGAAAAAAGCCAAAAAAGTACAGCTTGGCTAAACCTAGGAAGCCAGCCTGTCAAGAACTGAGGCACATAAAAGAATCTTTATACACACACCAGACAAACTCATTTTCAGCTTTGTACTCGTGTGCTTTTAATGAAGAAAACTGACGAGAGATAAGTTCATATTTGGTTGATTACAACATAAGTTGTTATCTAAAGAGAGGTCAAGTCCTCTTATGCGATCTAGCCTTGCTGAAACTCAACAGGAGAAGACCAATGACCCCATTATGTTATATTAGCTATGGAAAAGTTTTGTTATCTGAACCTGTTTGGGAGAAAGAACACAGAGGTCTAAAGAAACCATTATGTAGTGGCCATGATACTTATTGCTATGTGAGCGTTTAGTGTTTAGTAGAAAGAAAATTATGACAGTATTTTAATACTCTTCAAATTAAATGAATATATCATACATCTTGTTGTAGCTCCAGATTATAATTTACCAACTATATAAACACTTCAAAGACACAGCAATGAGAAGAGCTCAAAATGCACAAATGCAGTGCGTTTTAAAACGTGATCATGGTAGTAGTGTTCTGATTATGATAAAAGTGTTATGTATGTATGTTTTACCTGTGTCCAGGTAAAACATACAGATGGGGTCCCACATCATACAACCACATACTACAAATAGGGAATAATATTGTATTTATGGTATCATATTCTGCTATAGTGCATCTACACATCTGTTCAGGATAAACACATATTTCTCTAATCAGGTCTTAGCCTAGTATGTCCTCGGTTAGCCTGTAGGGAATAAGGTCAAAGAAAGCAAAAGGACAGACGATTTAAAGCCAAACAATTAACTAATACATCTTGATAAGTAGCAATGCCTCCCTGAGGCTAATAAATGGACAACCAGCTGAGTGCCATGACCTCAAGATATTTAACTATGTGATTGGTATTTTACAACTTGTGGGGGCTTGCTTTGTAATGCACTTATGCACAACTGCAAATATATTCCTGTGCAACTACCACAGATAATTTACAAATACTGTTCATGAAACTGAATGCAAGTGAAGCAAAAAATTTGCTCTTTAGTCAAACTTAATGGTTCTTTAGTTATCAATTTGATACAATGTTGTCCACTACAAAAAGGATTTATATAACTGCTCTGTTAGCACATCAGCATATAGTCAGAGGTAAGATATTAGTGATGGGATTTCTGGCTCTTTTTAGAGAGCCGGCTCTTTTGGCTCCCATCCGGCTCCCATCCGGCTCCCATCCGGCTCTTCAGGTTGTTTTGTTACTTTAATTAATTAATTAGTAACAACAATATAAAATTATGCACAAAAGGAATTACTAATGTAAAAAAATGTGGTTTTATTTATATATGTTTATATATAAATATATACGGTGGCCCCTAGAGACAAAACACGTACAAATTCCAAAACACATTTCTAGCGTTAACTGAACTTCCAAAACAGAGCTACCTAGATCACTTAAATGACACAATTGAAAGCATTTGTGTATTGTTTGTGTATGTATGCACAAGCACTCATATATATTCAAATAATTTAAAAAAATGTTCATTTACCTGTTACTACCACACACCAAATCTGGTTGTTGGTACTTCCTAGCTTGTGTAGCCACTAGGTAACAAAAGCTCGACACTGCCCCTAGCATCCTGGAGCACTTCTGTTGTGCTTTGGAGTTTTTACGTGTTTTGGAGTTTTTACATGTTTTGGAGTTTGTACGTGTTTTGTCTCTAGGGGCCACCGTAAATATACTTTTATTTATTCACTCCACATAAAATTTAATAAATAAATCCTATAATACAAAAACCAACTATTTACATTTCAACTTTTAACTGTTTAAATTTTCAGCTTTTTCCTTTTACACAAATTTAAAGTGAAACAACACAAAACACTGCAAATTAAAATATGAAAACAAAAAGAAGATGCACATTCTCTGTCATATAGGCCTGAATGAATAAACTTTGAATCTTTTATCATCCGCAAATGAAAATAGTTGTGGATGATTTCTATACCTTTCTAATGTGACTTGTTGTCACTGCTCTCTTTCTCTCTCTTTCCTTCCCGCTCTGTTTCCTGTGCTACTGCGAGTGTAACTACCGCCCCTCCCCCCTCTGCTCAGCGCAAGCACAAGACTCGCATGAGAGAAGCGGAAAGAGAAAGAAAAAAAAAAGTTCACTTCAATGAGTCGGCCGTTTCGTTCGTGACTGACACATTACTATGAGATATTTGCTGTGTGACCACCATGTTAAAAATAAAGCAGCTCCTCACAAAAGCAACTTGTCTTGTCTGGTGAAAAAAGAAAACTTTAAAGAAATAAACAGATTAATTATCAAGCATGAAATCCACCATATATTTCTTGTTTCCTACCAGTCATAAAACTTGTAAATGCTTGTCCACTGTATTTCATGTCACTTTACCATTGTTTTGATGATCCATGTGTTCAGTTCAGCATGGACTCAATAGATAAGCATATATGCATCACAGTCAATAGTAAATGCAAAGTAAATACAGTTTTGTGCAGTTAAAACAAAATCAAATGGAACTGCAACATTAGTTATATGCCTCCACCACATAGTGCATGTAACAGGTTCCAGTGAACATGACTGGTGACCTTTAATCATGCATCATGACTTAATTAGTATGTAAATCCTTGAGTTATTCTTGACTTATTGCAAAGTCCCTGGTACCCTTATGTTTGACCACTAAAATTAAATTGGTTCTTTTTGAGGCTAAATAAACAAATAAACATGCGAACACAAACCATATTGCTTTTACAATAATGTCACAGTGACTAGAAATTACTTTTTAATTCACACAGAAGCTGCATGCAGTGTTGGAGATATCAGGTTAGCACGGATATCACGGAGCTGAAGTCATCACTTAAGGTCATTGACCTTGGCCATCAATATCTAATGACTTCTATCTCGGATTCAAGGACAATTTTCTGCCAGATTTAAATAAATTTCCTCAGTCCAGACAAATAATATATTGCTTATAAAAATTGGATTGATGGACATATGAACAGAAACACCCATGTAGTCATTAGCATGTATGCAAATGCCAAGACAAAAGCTAATAAACATTTTGACTTGGAAAACTGTCAGCAGTGAAATTCTACCTTGGACTTTGCTATTAATTTGATCGACCAAAGACAACAACCTTGAGAACTGATGAGGCGGGATCCACTGGAATTTTAACATACTGCTTCACCAGCCTGCCTTATGGCATCAGCTAGGTATCAGTGTTTTTACTAAAATAACTGTGATATGAACATGATCAAATCAAAGATTGTTAGAAAAACTGTTCATGAAAATGTGTGCTTATTAAACCATCATGATATGTACAGGTATACAATATAATAAATGAGGCAACAGGCAATAGGTTAATAGGCATTCACTCCATGATTCATTCCCTGAACAAAACTGCACAGTTCTAACAGCATTTAGTACAGTTTTTGTTTTTGGATGAAAGCTATTTTTTTATCTGTTTGTCCTTGTTTTTAATGTCCTGAAACATCTGCCTGAGGGCAGCAGTTGAAACAGAAAGTGTCCGTGGTGAGATGGATCTTTCGGGATGCTCTGGGCTTTTTTGAGGCAGCGGGAAATGTAAAGATCTTCCAGGGGTGGAAGAGGGCATCCAGTGATCTTCTGGGTGGTGGTAGCAATGCTCTGGAGTGCTTTCCTCTCTGCTCCTGTGCAGCTGGCAAACCAGACACAGATGCAGTATGTCAATGTGCTCTCTAAGGAGCAGTGATAGAAGGACACAAGAAGCTTTTGGGTGAGGTAGTTCTCCCTGAGAACCCTCAGGAAACAAAGATGCTGCTGTGCCTTCTTTACCAGTGCTGCTGTTTTTAAATCCAAGGCCAGGTCCTCATGTGTGTTCAGGACCCGGAAGTTCCCTCTCCACACAGTCACCACTGATGAAAAGGGGAATGTCTGTTTTCTTCCTCCTGTAGTTAATAATCAGCTCCTTGGTATTGGGGATCTTAAGGATCAGGTTGTTATCCCTGCATCACCCAGAAAAACTGCTCCACCTCATCCTGATAAGCAGACTCATCGCCCCCTGAGGTGAGCCCCACTATGGTGAGCCCCACTATGGTGGTGTTATTGGCAAATTAGATGACGCTGTTGCTGGAGTGAGCGGTGGTGCAGTTGTGGGTGTAGAGGGTGAAGAGTAGGGGGCTCAGCACACAGCTCTGTGGGGAGCCAGTGCTGAGACTGAGGACTGAGGAGATCTAGCAGCTTACTCTCACCCACTGGGAGTGATCAGACAGGAAGTCTTTAATCCACATACAGCATGGCACACAGTCAAAAAATAAATAGATAAAAAAGTGATCTCACATGAAAAAGATGCTTTGTAACATACAGATTTGTTACATTATGGGCAATTCCCAGGTAACTGAGAAGGCAGTGTATTTTATTTTTGTTTGATTTTACAAATTCAATGCTAAGATAGTCAGGAGACAGTGTAAAATGCAAATAACAATAGACTGCAATGATTTGCAAATCTGACAAACCCATATTTCATTCACAGTAGAACATAGAGACATGCTAGTGAAGCCAAGTGCTGTATTTCTAAAATAATCAAATAACAAAAATAGGATAAAATGCCAGAGTTTAAGAAAGGAATACATAAAATGAGAAAACCTGAGTAAAAACAACAAATTAAAGTACTCTGAATTCATTCTGATTTGAAACCCAGAGAACAAAAATTGGTTTTCAAATGCTACATTTTATTGTTTCATGAAAAATATTAGCTCATTTTGAATTTGATGAAAGTAATTTGTCTAAAAAAGTTGGGACAGTTTTGAAATTGGGGCCAAAAGCCACGATAAAAAAAAACAAAAATGAAACAAAACAATACAAAACACCCACCAACCAACCAACCAAACAAACAAACAAACACCCAGTGATGATGAGCCACATCTGAACAAACATATTTTTTTACCATTGCCATATACATCCCCGTTCCCTGTTTATTGTGTGTAACCTTCCAAGTATACACAATTTTATTGTTTAAATTAAGAAGTGATGCTGACATTTAATTGCGTACCTGAAGACTCTCTTTCATTGTCTTTCTGTGAACCTGAGTGAGTGGCTTGATGAGCACAATAGAAATCAGGGAAGTCTATAATGATGCTGTTATCTTTAATCAAACATTATGAAAGGCAACATGACATTTCATGCTAAACAAACATGCACTGGTGTGAAAAACACTTTTATCATATTTTATTGTTGGTATGATGTTCCTTATCTGAAGCGCGCTGTGTTAGTTTTATGCCAGATGTAATGGGACAGACACCTTCCAAAACATTCAGTTTTTGTCTCATCAGCTCACAGAGTATTCTCCCAAAAGTCTTGGGGATCATCAAGATCGCCCTTTTTCACACAGGGCCAGGTAGGTTTGGATTATTTCCCCCCTTAATAATAAACACCTGCATTTAAAAAACTGCATTTGTGTAACAAAACCACAAAAAAATAGCAAATCAAGCAGGGGGCAAAGACTTTTTCATACCACTGTAGATGTACATCTACATAATGTAGGAAGCGATTTGTAATCTTAACTGGGAGAGATGTATTTATTATTTATTTATGTATGTATTTATTTATTTGAGATTTGTTTTGGTTTAACAATATTATCATTACTCTCATGTAGTGACATGAGAAAGAAAAAAAGTCTATGTGATTGTCAAATTAAAAATATTCCATTATGATAAAATTTATGTTGCTTCTGTACAGGACCAATATGGATTTTCAACCAAACAATTAAGATGTGATTTACCATCACATTTCCACCTTTAATTCAGTTAAAATCATTCAGGGACCAAAAAGTAAAACTGACATCCTGAAAAGCAGATTCATTGTCAAGTGATAAAGCTTGTCATTGTCAGGGCCTACAATCAAGAAAAAAGAAAATCTTTAGTCTCTTGAAACTAAGATTCTCATCATTCCAATATTTGATCAAAATATAGAGAAGGCCAGGAATGGTTTATAATCCGAAGGATACCACGCAATCTGTTAAACAGAGCTAATGTTCTGGTAAGGCTGCCAATAGATCTTTAGGTCTTTAGGGTTTATTGATGTTGTGACTACCGATCAAAGCAGCTGAATTAATTCTAAAATGTACAGGGCTGTACGCTCTGCTCAGATTCAGGCACAAATGGATAATAACATAAAATAAACTGCAAAAGCAACTGGAGTGTTTCTCAAGGATATTCTTTAATGGTCAAGTCAGTCACCTGATCTAGTGTTCAACTCAGAAAAATGGAAAAGGATTGCTTCCTCCACTGTCTTGCAATTCTCTTGCAAGTCTCAGTAAAAGAGGAGAGATGAACCACAGATGACCTCTCCACAGGAAGTCCCTTATCAAATGAGAATCATTTTTTAGTCTGACATGTAGAATCTACTATAGCAAATTTGTTTTTCTGTTTTCACTGCATTTAATCATTAATTATTAGTAATCTCTGGCTCTTAGCCACATCTCGTCTTTTGTCTTGTCTTACTCCCCTCACACTAAACTAGTCATGGCAGATGACCACCCCTCCATGAGTTTAGTTCTGCAAGAGGCTTTTTTGCACTAAAAGGGAGTTTAACGAAAGTACGTGCTCAAAGAGGGTCATCTGATTCTTGGCATTTTCTCAGTATTATTGTAGGGTCTTTGTCTTACTAGATAAAGCTCCTTGAGGTGACTGCTGCTCTGATTTACATACAGTTAATATAAAAGTGAATTAAACTGAACCTTACGTGTGACAGTACAAAGTTCGTTGAAGCTCAAAATTACTCTATAAATATTACATTGACAGCAATGATAACTACTAAACATCAGATACTGACAAGCTTCAAATAGCAGATCTGGAGACAGATGACAACTTACTGATTTTTAAAATATGTAAAAGAATAGATCAGTTGTGGGTTCAAACAACAGGCTAGTGAGCCTGGATTGGTGATGGAAATATCCAGAAAGGGGAATGCAGGTTAGTGTAGGGGTGTCAAACATAAGGCCCAGGGGCCAGAATCAGCCTGGCAAAGACTCAAATGCAGCCCACCAGACAAATGTGAAGAATGCATATAGATTTTGAACTTTAACTGTATTTTAGATAGATTGATATTTTTTAGTTTTACAGTTTTTCCCTTTTGAGGAAGGAGTCCAGGTTAGGAGTCAAGTAAGTAGTTACATGTGTGAAAGTCTTACTTCCTTATGGTAATTTTGCATGTTTTTTTTTGGAGAAATCCAGCTATCTCTAAATAGAAAGTTTCACTGGGAGTAGGCAGGTAAGTACAGGCTCAAAAAGCAAGAAGCCCTGATTACCACCAATAGAGCAACAATAAATGCATGGAGCAAAGCTGCTCAGTCTAGTCCTTAAACAACGTGGTTAATGAGGAAATTGGCAACAGGTGTGATGGCTGGAGCCAGGGAACTGAAAGGCTCCGCCCACAGTTAGGGCAACCACGGAGCCAATCTCCATCTGAGAAAAAGAAAGCAAGAGAGGAGACAGATAGAAAAGAGAGAGAGAATAAAAGGTAAGAAAACCCAGAACTGCTTGTATTGTGACAAATCCTAATTAAGACTTACTACTAATAAATACTCTATCAGACTCCAGATTCCCATTTGGTTCCTTTTTTGTCAAGGAAACAAAGTCCCCTATACAATATATACTTCATATATAATTAATTCAGCATGTCCATATGTATTAAGAGGTAAGATCTATTTGTTATTGCTTTCCTTCAAAAGTCTATTTTACTTTTCCTTCTATGTGAAATCGTCCTAAACAAGGCATCTCAATCTTTTTGATGTGTGTGCTTCTTCCTGTCTCCCTCCCAGTTTTGCATCTCCTTTCCATATTAACAGACTTTCTCCACTTCATTCTACCCTTCTATGTAGTCACTATTCCTAAGGGAAAGCATGGCGCTTCAACACCTTGTGCTTTCTAAGTTAAAAATAGTGCTCTTCAGCAAACGAAAAGGTTATCCAATTAAAAGTAATTGCTTGAGAGGAGGAGTGGATGTACTGTTCTTCTGAGAAAATAAATAAATAGGTAATGATAACGAGAAGCCCATGGTGTCTATTATTGCATTATTCAGTGAGATGTCCCCTCACTCTACATCCCCCCGGTTGTTTCCCATCTTTCTTTTTATCATATTTTAGCATAGAAATCAACACTTCAAACATTTTAAACTCTTAATTTAGTGAATGATAACACAAAACAGGACTGAAAGAAAAAGAGACTGTCAGACTTTTCAAAATTGTTCAGTAGTATCCCGTAAATTTTAAAAATAAATAAATGAAGTTTAAAGTTAATGGAGTCCTGCACACCTAGAGAGAATGTTGGGTCTGCACTTCAGTAGGCTCGCTAGTTCAGAGTCTTATCACCCATGAGGAAAGCAAGACAACAACGTAACCGGGTTTTACTTACTAGCAAGGGAGGCTGGTAGGAACCAGCCATGTCATGTGTGTGTGTACATGACTTCCTGCCACACAATATATGCTTACAACTGTTTAACCACATTTCCTGTATTACCCGTATATGGCTTAACTTTAATGGTTCACCATATGCAAGCATAGGCGAGCCCCGAAATGGCTGGGAGTCGACATCCTTCACAAGATAAGGAAACCAGAATCTCACATGGAATGTGTCTGCAGTTAAACAGCTACACCTAATTACCTCCTCCAGCATTATAGATGTGTAGGGGAGGAACAGAAGAATATCTAACCATGCAGTTTAAGGCACAGTTTACAAATTTAAGTAAAACAAGGACAACATTTAACAATTGCAACCTAACAGAGAATAACTTAAATCAGCCAATGCAAACTGACATAATGGCATATTTGACTGCAATGAGACTATTGTAGCACCTGGACTTTTGTAGTACAGTGTCGTCCTGTCATATGTAGTGTCATAGAAAGTAGAACAGCTGATTTGATTAACTTTGTGTTGTTGAAATGAGCAGGATTTTTCCTTTAAAGAATCCGTCATGGGGCTGGCAGCACATGTTGCTCCAAAGGTTGTAGATATGATTTAGCATTAAGGATGCCTCCATAGAAGGCAGATGTCTTCTGTGTCTTATATATGGTAAATGTGGAAATGCCACTGAAATCATTTTTTTAAAGCTTCCTCAAGGTAAGGTTACAATTTCTTAATTTCTTTCCTTTTTTTTTTTTAAGTAGGCTTCAGTAGGCCATATGAATTATCAGACAATGAGTTTGCTATTATTATTCATATATGACATATGAAACACAACAGGCAATATAGTAGGAGTCACAAAAAATAGAAAGGCACAGATAATAAGAAACTGTCTGACACAGAAATGCATTAATCAAACCCTGATCCGACAACATACTTCATTGATAGGTTTGTCATATTAGGTGCCACTGCAGTAGTTGGCAAACAAAACAGTGCAACAAATGATTAGCAATACAGGAATGCAGGATAAGAAGAGGGTCATAGAAACAGAGGAGAAACGTGGAGTGAGAAAGGTCAAAGACATCCTAAGAGGTAAGGAATGTTACAGGAGAGCAAGGTATTGAAACAGGCGTGATTGAAAAGCCACAAACAATTGAACAACCACAAAAAAAGAAGGCACATCAAGAATGACAATACGCTACGATGATGAAAGAAGACAACATAGTCGGAGAAGAGAATAGCACTGCACTCTGTTCTTTCTCTGCTCTGCAGTTCTTGTTTCCAAAAGTGGCACAGAGTTGTTGTCTACCAAATTCTTTCTGTTTCCCACTTCCACTATTGGTCTTGCTTTCTCATTCTGCTCTTATTTCTTTGATTTGTCTTGCATCTTTACGCAGCATTTTCAATTCTGTGATCCTGGTTTTCGACTGTCTCCTATATATCCCCTCATTCCTCTTCTACATTCCCTCTTATATCTATTTCCACCCCCCTTTCCTGCAACCCTGTTTTCAACTCTTACTCTTCTTTCTTTGTTTTTATCTTTCTCCTCCCTCTGTCAATCATCTCTCTATCTGCCTCCCACTTCTCTCCACACTGTTTCTTCCTAACTCCCACTAGGCTATTGCATTATTCAGATGCGAATCTTTTATTTTGTTTCCTCTCTCCACTAGCTGAAGATGTCTATAGGATACCAAAGGAAAATGAATGGACAGTCCAAGCCTGCCATTTATCCAGATTTATTGTCAAAGATCTGAGTGATGCCTATACAAGGTGATTGAGTGGAACTGTAGTGATTAGAGGGGGCATATGAAAGGAAAGAAATTCTTAGGGTCATGAAGTCTGAGGACATCTTGTCTTTATCTCTTTTCCCCAGATGCCTGTCATCATTAGGCTTACGCGGCTTTTAACCAGGCAAAGGGTGAACTCCAATTCATCAAGGGCCACTGACAAAGTGTCTATAAAGAAGAAGATGGGGGATTTTTGTGTATGTTTTAGCTCCACAATTTGCTGCTTGAAAATGTCTGGAAAGTCCTACTTTGAGAGAGATTATTCTTTTTCTATTCTTAGTCTCTTTGAGAGAGAAGCTGTTTGGGATTGGCAGTGCTGAATCCAATGTAGTTGGAACCTGATTCACTGGAATGCCACATACCTGTTACAAAAGCTGCAAAGTACACACACTAAATAAACACAAGAGCACCAGAACACCTAGCCACTTTAGCACCATGGCCAGCGGCAGCTTCATTATGCAGCCAATGCCAAGAAAGGAGCTTAACTTTCAGGACCTTGGACAGCTCTCACTCAGCTTGTGGGCAGGTGCATCCTTGTGTGAGAACTTCATCCTACAATAGATAATAAACTGTCATTCCCTTTAAGTCAGGCAAGGGATTAAAAAAAATAAGAATCTCAAAATGACTTTAAATAAATGACAGCCACAGTGAACTGTTAAAAACTCCATTTCTTCTGATGGCTGCTTCCAAAAGAAAATTAGCCCTTAGTGACTCCCAAATTAAAACACCCAATCTTACAGTAGTATATATATATATATATATATATATATATATATATATATATATATATATATATATATATGTCACTGACATAAAGACAAGAAAGCTCCTTACCATGCATGGAGGGTTTCACCCCAAGTCCAGCACCCTGAGGCTGTACGCTAAGCGGAAGGAAGGGGGCCGGGGACTGGTGAGTGTCAGCACCACAGTCCAGGATGAGACAACGAACATCCAAGAATACATTGGGAAGATGGCCCCAACTGACCGAGTGCTCAGTGAATACCTCAGGCAGCAGAAACCCAAGAAAGAGGAGGGAGACGAGGAACCATCATGGAAGGACAGGCCCCTGCACGGTATGTACCACCGGCAGATAGAGGAGGTGGCTGATATCCAGAAATCCTACCAGTGGCTGGACAAAGCTGGACTGAAGGACAGCACAGAGGCACTAATCATGGCAGCACAAGAACAAGCTCTGAGTACAAGATCCATAGAGGTTGGGGTCTATCACACCAGGCAAGACCCCAGGTGCAAGCAAAGATGCCCCTGAGACAATCCAGCACATAACAGCAGGGTGCAAGATGCTAGCAGGCAAGGCATACATGGAACGCCATAACCAAGTGGCCGGCATAGTGTACAGGAACATCTGTGCCGAGTATAACCTGGAAGTCCCGAGGTCAAAATGGGAGATGCCCCCAAGGGTGGTGGAGAATGACCGAGCTAAGATCCTGTGGGACTTCCAGATACAGACGGACAAAATGGTGGTGGCTAACCAACCGGACATAGTGGTGGTAGACAAACAGAAGAAGACGGCCGTAGTGATCGATGTAGCGGTTCCGAATGACAGCAATATCAGGAAGAAGGAACACGAGAAGCTGGAGAAATACCAAGGGCTCAGAGAAGAGCTCGAGAGGATGTGGAGGGTGAAGGTGACGGTGGTCCCAGTGGTAATCGGAGCACTAGGTGCGGTGACTCCCAAGCTAGGCGAGTGGCTCCAGCAGATCCCGGGAATAACATCGGAGATCTCTGTCCAGAAGAGCGCAGTCCTGGGAACAGCTAAGATACTGCGCAGGACCCTCAAGCTCCCAGGCCTCTGGTAGAGGACCCGAGCTTGAAAGATAAACCGCCCGCAGGGGCGTGCTGGGTGTTTTTTTGTTTTTTTATATATATGTACATATCTATATCTATATATCTATATCTATATCTATATATATATAGATATAGATATATCTATATATATATATATATATATATAGGTATAGATATATCTATATATATATATATATATATATATATGTATGTGTGTGTGTGTGTGTGTGTGTGTGTGTGTGAGCACATTAATGGGGTAATACTAGTAAGCCTTAAATTTAGATGGCTGATTTGATTGACAAGTGTGCTAACACAGGTAGGTGTAACTTCTGTTCGATCCCAGCACCTTTTGTGGGGAAGCTTTAAATCCTAGTGACCCATTCAGTCTCAACTGACTGCAGATTTCCCCAACCTTATTAACAGTACAGTTGCATGACGATCACACCCAGCACCAGCACATAACAATGAGCCACAAGATTAGTTTCATGGTCATTGATATACAAATTGTCATACCATTAGTCGATGGCCATGAGCACTATTCGCACAGAATTGGGAAATGGCTGCAATCACAGCATTGTGAGATGCTCCCTGTCCAGGATGTGTACATTGGTATCACTGAGAGTGGCCACTGGCCTGTAGGTACAAATAGACTGCAGAGCCCTGGCCTCTGAAGTTGCTCTTTTTTGTTCTGTGCCATCAACTCAGCCAATTGTTTTTTGATTACCCCGATGTATAATTCATGGCAATCTTCCTAGCACTTAACTGGGGACACCCAACGATCCTTCGGGTGGACCAATTTCGTGTTTTAGGGTTTGAAAGCTATGTTTGATGAAAATAATGAAAATATGCATATCAGCTGTTCCAGTATTCTTGACAAATATGGAATCACTAGTGGTTTTTGCTTAAACATGAATTGTCCTACTTCTTTTTTGGATAACCTGAAGCATTCCTCCGGTGTCTTCTCTGCTTGAGAAATTGTCAGGTGGGATAACTGCATTTACTCAGGGCCTCTTTGATATAATGTTCCCCTGCTTTGTTGGCCGTTGTGTCTGTAGGGATGGTGTTTGCTCTGTGTTGCAGTATCCTTATGACAGCTAATTTGGGCTCCACTGGATGATGAAAGCCAAACCTTAAACACTGATCTGACCTTCGTTAGTTTATATATCACAGTATACATCAACTTTCAAATGCCCCTCATTCCTGATGATACTTTCACTGTCTCAGAATCTTAGCATGTCGTTTTTCATATCTTCCCTCCCAGTGTGTTTGTGTACTGAATTAATGTAATTGATGAATTATGGTACATCCTGAGGTTTGATAATCACCCAGGTATCATCTGTTGGGATTAATTTTTATCTTTAAGGCTAATATCTCATAATTAGCACACATATTTGTGTTTTATACTTTACTGCACAAAGTTAAGCATTGTAGAGTAGTATTAGAAGTAGATTACTATACTCAAATACTAACAGACATAAACAGAGACGAGCCCCCTTCTCTAAGGAATTTGAGGGGAAGGGTCTGTCTCACTATTGAAGGCACCAGAAGGTAAACATGGTCGTAAATTTCTGAGGTTGGAGAAGCTCTCTTTCTCCAACCTCTTTATGCAAGTCGGTGGGCAAGAGGTGGTTGCTATGGTGATGGGTGAAGTGGCGTCTCCAAATAAGGAGATGCCCAGAAAGTTGCAGAAGAAATGTGAGCCAACATCAGACCTAAGGCCACCCTAAGCTGTTTCAACCCACCGTGTTAACAGTGTGTTTTTGAGACATGCAATAAAAAAGTGTTTACTGCCTGGGTGCAGCAGCCTTTTGTCTCTGAGCCACAGAGAGGGGAGGTCCATGGTGCAACAAATTTTAAATTCTAACCGTTTAATAATAGATTGTGAAAACTCATAATTTAAGCATATTTGTCTTCTCTCTCATAAAAAACCCTACACATCCACATACCTGAACCAATCGATCAGTGGTGTTTTAGCATAGAATATGACAACCCTCTTTTCCACTTTCTCTATGTACAAGTTAGAATGGGCGACAGGGAAAACTATTGTGTACCCATGTTTCTGCCTCTAGTACTGCCCCTTATATGTGAAATATTTAGAGTGAAAGGACACACTTGGTCAGTAACACTTGCTGTTGTTAAGGGTGGGGTCATCCTGTAATTTTTTGTAACTACTTCCAGTGCTTCAGTATGTGGAACACTTGAAGAGAGATGTAACATAATTATGTGACAGCCACGAATTCACTGGTAATGTTGTTTCTGTGTGACATCGTCTCTCACCTTTTCCACAAAATCCAGTGTGTTATGCATGTGATGTTTTGTGCCAACTACCAACGGGAAGAGGCGGGAAATAACTAAGTACAAATAAGTTGTTACTGTACTTAAGTAGAATTCTTAGGTATCCATAGTTTACTTGAGTTATTTTTCTTCTGACATCTTTTGACTTTTACTCGTTACATCCATCCACTCGCTTCCGCTTCTCCTTTTCAGGGTCGCGGGGGGCGCTGGAGCCTATCCCAGCTGTCATAGGGCGAGAGGCGGGGTACACCCTGGACAGGTCAGTCTGTCGCAGGGCCAACACACAGGGACAGACAACCATTCGCACTCACATTCACTCGCACATTCACACCTAATCGCAATTTGGATTTTCCAATTAACCTATCCCCACATGTCGGTGCATGCCTTTGGATGGTGGGAGGAAGCCGGAGTACCCGGAGGGAACCCACACAAACACGGGGAGAACATGCAAACTCCACACAGAAAGATGTTGGAATTGAACTCAGGACCTTCTTGCTGTGCGGCAACAGTGCTAACCACCGTGCCACCGTGCTGCATTACATTTTACTCGCTACATTTTAACGCAAATGTACTTTCTAATCTTATTACTCTTCTACATTTTAAAACAGACTTTAGGTTCAGTGGTATCATTTATGGCATTTGTACGCGTGGTAAACATAGGCCAGTATACTTGTTCTGCAGATGTCCGTATAGCATACGGACATGCTAGCTCTACAGAAAAGGAATGAGCGAAAAAGGAGTAACATTTTTACTTGACAAATAGGTGCCATGTCTAAAATATTCAGCTCAACAAACATCAGCAAACACACAAATTGTTAATGTGCAGTTGGTATGTTACTAGCTAAAGGTCCAGCTGCTGAGAGAAAAGAAAGAGAGCTAACTTCACTGAGAGATGGAGAAATGTGTAAGAAAAGACAGGAGAGGGAAGGAAGAAGAGAGATTATATTTAAAGGTAAGGACTGCTCAGTGAAGCTTGATAAACTGCAGATTTAAAATTACACGCAATGTCATAATTTGTAATCACATATTGGATTAGTATATGATGTTTTTTGACAAATCATGCATTTTCATTTCAGAAAACAAGCAAGGTATACTAATTTTGTGTTATTCAGATTACATTTCTGGGTAACTTTGTGCAGGATAAACAGGTCAGCTCCACTAATGTGGTGAATTTGCAGTAAAGCACTGCGTTGGACTTCTACACAGTGGCTGTTGTGGTCAGTCTTAGGTTACATCAAGTGTAGCAGAGATTAATTTACATTTAAGTTGATGAGACTTAGATTCATTCATTCATTTAATTCAATCATTATGCTATAATAGTATTACTAATAGTATACGGTATTATGCACAGTATAATATTAGTGTAGGAAATGGAACTCAGCTGAAATAGCTGTGAAACAGCTACTTACATCTTGTTTTATGTGTAAATCCACAAATAGTAACAGGCCAACTGATCACAGCTTGTCCACTAAGAAAGTCTACTGGAGCTCACATTAGAAGTTTTGGTGAGTTGTTAGTATTTTCCCTATGCTTTTTTAAACGCTTGTAGTGCTTGTGTCATAAATAACATATTCAAATATTCTACCATGTTTTCTCAAAGTCTTACAAATTGATAATGACACTGTCAGTGGTCTAAGTTATCACGTATTGAATCTGAAGTATTAGGATTAGAATTTAGATTCAAATAACATTTGTATTCTCACATCCTAATATTATTTTTTGTACTATATTAATATAACAAAATGTTCAGTGGCGTGTGCATAAAAATAAATGATAGAAATGTCCTTGAAAGAGTTTTTAACACAAGTATCTGTACATCTACTGAAGTACAGAATGCCTGTACTTTTGCTACCTCTGCCATTGGGTTGTGGACCAAAGCCAGAAACCTGGAGATGTTGTACATAACAGAACTGATAATACTGAGATATATATATAATTCAAAGTATTTCCTATTTAAAGAGCTTAGGTCAACAATATATATTTGATGAAGCCTTCACGAATTATAATCTGTACTATGAAATCTTGTCAATGCTGTTGTCGCATTCTAAATGCTTTAGACAATCTGCTACCTCTTTACTGTAACCATTACCTGGATCTTGTGTCAGAGGCTCAAGTATTCCTGTCAGTAAGTGGTAACATAAATGCTCTCATGGCTTGGTCTGCTTTAACTGATTGTCTAACTATAGTCTAACTTGACATTCTTCAATCATTCCATTGATTTTTGTAAAAATAATCCAGGAATTAATTTTAAGTCAGCATGATGCCGTAAAGTTTTTTTTTCTCCACCTTCAGTTTGCAAAAGATATGATTGCATTTTCACTCACAAAACAATAAAGAAAACAAAATTGAAAAGACACTTTCACTTTCTTTCTGTGTTGTTAATAATCTTAAAATGAATTGCAAAATTTGTGAGTAAAAAAGCAACAATCGCTCACTGTAACTGTCCTACAGTTCAGGAAAATAAATTATTTTAAACAATCATTTTGATTATGCTAAAAAGTTTTCTGTCCATGATTACTTCAAAGAGGACCAGACATGTGAAAAATGACACCATACTGTCAAGGCGGGTGGGTATGAAGTGGACCCAAACGCAGAACTTTTTTCAAGAGAAAACATTCAGTTTATTTACCATGACACACACATATTTGTGCTGATGTTTGAAAATCATGGTCCGACTATGGGAACCGAGAGAGCTGTTTGAATGGTCTCCCATTAAGTGCGGACAAAAACACCCACTGAAATGCTAATGATACAAAATAACTTTTGGTTTATTTTAAGAGACACTTATTCTGACAGAGTGTTCTGTCTTTCAGCATAAGCTGTTTTTGCCAAAAAAAAGGACTACTGTCAGTATTTACCAAAGTAGAACGTTGTCAGTTTTGCGACTGAAAGCATGGGCACATTCATATAAGGAGCAACATTTTAAGAGTATCATGTATAATGTAACAGCAAACATAAGCATGCATAGTTGTCACTATGAGTGATGACTTATTTGGAAGCCAGTAACAAGCATATAATGTAACTTGATCTCCCAAAGTTGGATGTAAATATTTGCAGCAGGGCCTCAGCAGTACTGGTACTCTGATACAGTAGTGCTAAGTCATATGTGGAGTGTCAGAGGAAAGCAAATAACTGTTTACCAGTGTAAGAAACACATATGCTATGAATGTAATAAAGTTAGTTAAGTTAGTTGGTTAAAATGGTTTGCAGTGTTAAAACACAGGTATTATTGTGACTTGCTGTGATAGAATAATGACTCAATCCTAAAGTGGGCAACAAACAAAATGCATATTCTTTCTTTTGACTTTCAGGAAAAAAGACCAGTGTGCACATTTATGCACATGACACACTGAATCTGTTATTAGAAAGAGCTGCATCCTACATCCCACAGGTCAGCTGTTACACACACATTTCTAGTTAATATAACAGACTCTGTAATAAAGCAGCCTTCTCTATGAATCATGCCCTTCAAACTTTCTACAGAGCTGAAATATTTGAAAACACTTCTATTCAGATGTCCCCTGCTTTATGGCACATTTTTCAAACTATGAAGCACTTCTTAGTATTGTTTTTCCCTTCCCATTTAAAAATAATATGTCTGTGATTCTTTATTAGTATGCATTACAAAATTCACGGTTTGGTTCGATACTTTGGTGCCACGGTTCAATATTTTTTCGATACAAAGAAATGTTCAGGCTTTTTTAATTTGTCATTTATTAAAATTCTAAATATATATTTTAACTCAAACATACAGTTTTTAAATTTAATGTTGCTGAAACAACAAGGGGATAAAAAAATAAATCTGATTGAGAAAACACTCATCTTTGGAGAAGAGAGTTTATTACAGAGAAATGGCTCTTTCCAAAATAAAAGCTATACTATACGCTTCTTCTGGGCTATATTCTCAGCAGCATATTAACCCTTGTGTGGTGTTCGTATTTTTGTTACTCAGCCAGTGTTCATGGGTCTGGTGGACCCGCTAGAGTTTTGGCTTTCCAAATTAACACTATCAAACAATTTTTTGTTAAATTACTCATCAGATGTTTACTTCATCCCAATTACAAGCCATATGAACAGCAAACATGGTTAATTTTTTCCCTTTACCTTTGTTGGATCACATTTATGAATTAATGTGCTTCTCGTTTTTCTTTTATATAAAATGTTATAAAAAAAAATCAGTTATAATCAAGTGGAGTGAGTGGAAAGACACAACACATTTACACGTGAAGCAATATGTTTCACAACTAAATGGGATCAGCTGCTCATTAATGCTGACATTAGGCCCAGGTTTGTAAAACAGGGGGAGGTGGTGCACACACTTATCCCACACTGTCCTGATGGCAGGTAACTTGTCTCTCTGCCGTCGAGCTGGTCTGTCGTCTTGGTTATCAAAACGGATAATCCTGGAAATTTTGTTGAAGTTTTCCAGAAACATTGATGCACGGAAAGGTTCTTGCCGGTTTCTGCATCCCACAGGTATTCTGTGGATTCCCCTTTGGACCTGAAGACTCCAGCAAGGATAAGAACCCCAAAGTGGGCTTGTAGATCAATTTGGTACATCTCCTTCCACCTCTCTCCAAAAAAACACCTTCCTTCTAGATTACTGCAATCCAGAACAATTTTCTGGATGGAATCTGGGATGAAAAGCTCAAATGAAGACTTGATGTCCTGCACATGAGTACCTGTCAGCTGTGTTGGCCCTGGCTTATCACAGTAACAGCTCTGCAAGGTGGCTCATTTCTTGGGCAAGAAGACCATTCAATTTCACCAGTTATTGGCATCCATATTTCTTCACTTGCTGTCTGGTGGGCTTGTTCTGGTCCTGGAGCTGGCTGCAGATGGGGTACTCGTCTTCATTTTGTTACTAATTGGTGCTCAACCTCATCCTCTTCTTCAAAGTCACTGTCAGACTCAGAAATGTGAAATATTCTGAAACCTCTTTGTCAACATCATCATCAGAAGCCCCTCTCTCTTCCAAAATCAATTGGATGGCCCTCGCAGCAGATAATCTTTTGCCATCTTCATCAGTTGTGATAAAGAACCACACTGGCAAAATCTTATTTATAGTATTATGCCCCTAATTTGCAGGTGGGACAGGGTATGAGAAAATAAAATTTGGATCCCTCAAGAAAGAGGGTAAAATGTGTGGGAATGTAAGAGCAGACGGTGTCGATAGTTGAATTTTCAACAATGTTGCAACTTTGTGCGGAGCAGGAGGGGAAGAAAACACTATCAGCAGCACCAGAAAGGAGGAAGACAGAGTGTGGGAACACAGGACCTACACTTTCAACACTTTTATTAGACCTGGGTCCAGTGGACCCGAACACCTTGTATGTAATGTAAATGCGTGGGGGGAGGTACAGTATGAGGTCATTGAAAATTTGTTCAGATTCATGTTCTTCACAGAAAATAAGCCAAAGCCAATGAATTTCAGGTTGAAAAAATAATTAATTGTTTAATTTTTCTTTTGAAAAAAACTGAAAACGGGTCTCACAGACCCGAACACCATACAAGGGTTAAACATATCAGGTCCCCATAAGGAGAATCATGTGCTAACGGCTGTCTAAATGACTCTGGTAAAGTTTGTAGCATGCGTGCTTGTTGTTTTTGTCTGCTTTCACTTGTCTTTGCACTAGGATGATGTCGGCGTAAATGTGCAGTCATATTCATTTTGTTCCCACTAGTGCTGTCAGCATTAATCTGAAATGACGTTAACGCGACAACACGGCAAATCTCCGTTAACGAGCTACCGCGGATCGCCGCATGCGTGGGGCTGGACGGCATCAACACGTTAACGAGCAAACTGCGCTAATGCAGTAGTTCCCACCCATGTAATTGAGCATTGCGTGGCACATCCGACATACTGTTTTACTTTAGTCCATGACGCGCTTACCTTCAGGGCCATACTTCACATGAAGACCAAAATAGTTCCAAACGCCACATCTGAATGAGGGTGGGGGAGGTTCAATTTGCCATGTTGCAACGAGCTTAGCTTCTGTCTTGCTAGCTTGTGCTGCGCTCAGTGGATCTGCGCTCGACAGTGCAGCCTAGGCGGAGTAGTCGAACGCAGATCCACTGAACGCTCAACACAGACAGCATCGTCAGAAGGAAAGTTAATAAAATAAATTAAAAATTTTGTATTGTTCGATACATATGCGTACCGAACCGAAAGCACTGTATCGAACGGTTCAATGTCGATACGAATATTGTTGCACCCCTAGTATATATATATATATATATATATATATATGCATAGATAGATACCACAAAATCAAAAATGGTGAACCCAGAACTGATTTTGCTTTTTGCAACCAATAAACATGGATGCTCTTCGTATTACATGTATCTATCTAAACATGCATGTTAATCACAAATTCCATCACATGCAACTTTATATTTTCATCTCTTATTCATGCATAATCTAAACTGGCATTTGCTTTAGCTGTTTACCCTTGCTTCCCACGCACAGCAACATTCACACATTAGGCTTTCTCTCGCATATACCACGGGTGCATGCATGGCCAAATTTCAAATAAGATTACATGTGTCACATCCACTGTGATTCTTCATGCTTAATGTACACGAACATTTGCCACCTTGTTGCCAGTGAATTTTACCTTTTATCTGGTTCATCCAAATAAGACATATTCATACATTCAGAAGCCTGTCCATCTTAATGTGCAGTAATATATGTTCAAAATTTCTTTGATATCCGCAATTATATAAAACCCTTTGTCATAATTTTTTTTGTTCATTTTTTACCCTAAAACGAATTAATTCTTTATATAGCAATAGACATTCCTCGAGTCTAAAGCACTAACTGGGTTCACCAGATTTTCCAGCTTAATTTGTGCAAGCAGACATCAAAAATGTTGGGCAGATGGTGAAAGCATGATGAGTCATATGAATGCCAGACACATAAATAAAGTAAAATAGGCTTTAATGTAAATATAACAGATATGCTAAATTGTCAGCCAAAGACACAAAATACACATTATGACACTGTGGTGAGTCAAACACCACAGTGTCATAATGCTGTGATATTTTACAAATGCTATGTATACTGTAGATAGTGGTGAAATAAGTTTCCAAAATGCTTATCAATGGTTATTCAGCTTCAGTTAAAAACATCTTAAAACATTCAGATTTTTCCCAATACAATAATTTTTCAAGCACAATAAACTGAACGAATACTTGTACTCACCAGTCAAAAAAAAAAATGACTGCAAAAGTTTAGTAACGAAGGTGCAGAAGAGTTAAAAGAGAGCAAGATTACAACACACCATGTAATTTTCTACTTAGGCTAATTGTGAGACAATTATAGGCTAAAGCTGGACAGTATTTCTCAAGAAGGCTAATGCAATAATCACCCAAAATGTCTACTTTGTATATTACACTATATTACAATAACAATCTTGTTCTATATATGGACAAGATTACAACTGACTTTAGTACATTTTGTGAGTACACAGGAACCCTACTGAACTGAACATTTCAGTTCAGTAGGGTTCCTGTCTGATTTTCTATTCCTTTTCACAAACTGTCTCTCGCTCTATTTATCCTTTGTCTGCCTCCTTCCTCTACTCCTAGCTGTCTCCAGCATTATGCTAACACATTTAAAGGCAGGCTCCTGCTGTGCAGAGTAATCCTTCAGTGAAGCTACACTCCCTTAATGTGTTGAGGCTTAGATTACTCCCAAACCAATATATCTCTGGGATGACATCAGACACAAGCATTAAACCAGGGTCACACTCAAGCTGTATACATGTATACAGCTTGAGAGTGCTCACACTACACACACTGCACACACCTGTGCACATGTATTCCCAGTTCTTTGATAGCACTGATTTCACTTAAAAGGTACACATATTTCCTTGAGATTTTAGGATCAAACTAAAACAAATATTTGACATTTAGTGATTTATGAAGTTGTATACTCTAAGAAAAAACTCTAAATCAGAATGAACGGTCATATAGAGAAACACAGCATTTTCCATACTCATCAAGTTATTGATATGCATGTGGTCATCCATTAACTTACGGAGATATCCTTTGTCTTAAAGCCAACCGAGTAAAAGCAAAGTTCTACTAGCGATACCTTAAGTACAGTAAGGATTATTCTAACAAATATGAGCTGTCAAAACATCATGTGGATTTGTTCCTTGCAGTTGTGCCCCATTTTTTCTTTGTTTGTGTGTGTTTGAATCTTTGTCATTGTTTTTACTATATCATAGAATTGTGTAAAAATTAATCAAAATGAAAACTGAAGCATCAAAATGCATGAAAAAACAAACTCTGTCAAAACATTTGGCCACAATTCTTCATAAACTGACTTTATACTCACTATAGGGTGACTGTGACTCCAGTAGCAGAGTGGGCTTTCTCCTAGTTGGAAACGCAGTGGATCGAACTCTGACAAACCCAGTCTATGTTCCTACATATCAGGCAAGTTCCACCTAGTTTATCCATGTGTTCGGATAGGTTAGAAAGTGCTTAAGCACTGTATTAATGTGTGATTGAGACTTGTACAACACATAGTGAATGAGAAAGGTGACTGAGGAAGAAATGCTCAATGAATCATCCCCCACCAGCCTACACCTATCGCAGCATAACTAAGGGAAGATTCAGGGTCACCTGATCCAGCCCTAACTATATGCTTTAGCAAAAAAAAGTAGAGATAGTGTCTGTTTCCCGAATTCAAACTGGAAGCTGGTTCCACAGAAGAGGGGCCTGAAAACTGAAGGCTCTGCCTCCCATTCTACTTTTAAATACTGTAGGAACAACAAGTAAGCCCGCAGTCTGAGAGCGAAGCAAATTTAGGATAAATATGCTCCCTCTTTCTAGTCCCTGTCAGTACTCTTGGTGCTGCATTTTGGATTAACTGAAGGTTTTTCAGGGAGTTTTTAGGACAGAAGCAATAAATGCATGAACTAGTTTTCTAGTACCATTCCATTTAACATTTACTCACTAATGCACGAAACACATGACTGGAAACATTCAAATCTATTATTTTTAACGGATACAGGACCTAACTTTAGTAATAACTTAGCCTTTACTGAAAGTTAAAGCATGTTTTTCAGTGAGAATTCATAGGCTTGGGGGTAAGAGCCACAGAGAGAGAGGTTAACACATTGTTGGTTTTGGTCTTTTTTTTTTAAAGGAGAGCTGTCTCATTTCCAATGACACTTGGTCAGGACCTATTACCGTCACATTTTAACACACCAGGTAACCCTTTAGCATAATTTTTTTAACATGCAGGGTAGCTTGCCAGACTTCACTAGGAGTCCCTCGGTTGCTTAAAAAGGCACCGTTGGTCCCTAACCAAATGTTTTCTGCTGGCCCTGTCACTGACACAAAACCTACCTGTGTGTAAGAAAAAAAAAAGAAAAGAGAAAAAAGAAAATCACCATTTACTGTTTTATGGACTCAGATGCAAACCCAGAGAGAGATGATACATTTTGAATATTTATTACAAACAACCAGAGGTATATATAATGAGGTAGGATATTGTAGCAATATCCAATAAACTTGCCAAGGAATGTGAATGGGAGCGTAGGTAGGTAAGTGTTTTCAGAAATCAGTCTCTCGCCTTACAGGCGTAGCTCTCTTAAGGTCTTGCCAGAGAAATTGAATTGGGTTGCGGTCTGGACCTGGGTCATTGCAACAACTTCTTTTCTTTATCAGCCATCGTGATATAGATCTTTTGGTGTGCTTAGTATCAAAAAAATTACTGTTCCATGAGCCAATTTCAGTCAGCTTTTAGCTGTTGGACTCTTAATTCTTGTGGAAGCAGTAAGGGTGTTCTTAAAGGTGCAGAGTCCATTTAAAACGGTCTTTTTCACATGATTGCCAGAATCATAACAAAATGAAGCTGCATGGTGCAGATTATTCGAATCCATGTTTTATTGCATAAATCTTACTGAAGAGCAATTGAAACTAAGAGATGATCAGACCAAGCAAATGTGTGTAACAAGTTGTAAGTAGAACAGTCCTCTGTTTGACAAGTACTTCTTTATGATGTCTAAACTAAGGGATGCATGTCTTTTGTGTATAAGCAGGCATGATGATCTCTTTTCCTGATGGGTTTTTTTCCCCACCCAAGACTTTAGGATAATCATCCCCTTAATACCAAAGGAAAGCTGATTCCAAACAAGCTGTAAATTAAGAGAATTGCAAAGAGGTTTTCCATCAGTCCTCATTTATTCAACAAATGTGATATATTTCTCTGCCTTGAGGGTGATTGTGTACGAAAGACTCCTGTGATTGTAAACATGTTTTGTCCTACTTCCGAACCCTTTCCACAGGCTGGGTGGAATCATTACATCGTTTTAAGTAAGGAAGGAAATAATTCATAGACTACTAGTTACCCAATAGTTTCTAAAGTTTCTACTTTCCATAGCATTAGATCCTCACCAAGAAAACGCGTTGTTCTCTTATAGTTTCCATATATTTTATGCTTTCTCAGAATTTTGTATCTTTGAGGGCCTTGTGAACTCTGATTTTCAGTTTTTTTGTTGGCATATGTGAGAACAAACATATGTGCACGCTGCTCTTTTTGTTCATGATGTGTGCCTCCTGTTAAAGCTCAGTGTGCAGTTTTGAATCAAAGCTGAGCAGGTGTCACTCTGGCTACAGACAGATGGGAAACCTCATGCTGAAACCAGAATCCTATCTATTCATCTTTTTCTCTGATCTCTCGCTGTTTGCCTGTTTCTTTATTTTTATCTTTGTCTCCATACAGGCTGATTATTCTGCCTGGCTGTAAGACTTGGTAGTTCTCCCACTTGGTGCTGGCTCTGATGTGCTATTGTATCACTTCCTGTTCCTGTTCTGTCTGTTGTAACAAAGAGTCGTGTTCTGCTAGCTGATCTCTCTAGCTTGATAACTTGCAGTCTCTTACATAGCAATCAATTTTATATTATAAACTATGGATGCCTTATCAAAGCACTGAATCTGTTTAATCACTTGCAAATTGTAGGTATAGCTTTCATTCATCAAACTTTTCAGGTCTGCTAGCTTGATTTAAGTTCTATCTAAACTATTAAAACATAGACATAGCTCGTGGGTCTCAAAACTCAGCAAAACTCCCCAAGCAGCCTGGAAGCCAAGCTAGCTGGGTGACTGTGGGGATAATAATCCAAAGCAGCCCTCAACACACCACCAACCCATTCACGTTTCTAATCAATCCTCAAAACTTGGCCGAGACAGGGGAAAAGAGAAAAAAACCCCAAAACGGTTAAGGCACCCTCAATCTTGTCTTGACATATGGCATAGAAACTGAACATTTACCAATATTTCCTGAAAATTCTCTTTAGCTTGACCATTTTAGCATAATGGTCTACACAGCACTAGGGAAAAGTTCTTACTGTAGATATCTATCTGAAAGTGCTAAATTAAATTTAGGGACGTGATTGATTCATTCCATTGTTTTCTTCAATGCCATGTGCCAACACTGCAGACCAGCTATCTAAATTAAAGCAATAAAGAGAGGTTTGACTCTGGTATAATTCAGGCAATATGCTTTAGATCAGTGTCCATGTGCACTGAGATGTGCTTTTCAATCCGATTTACAGATTTTTGGCTAAATCTGAGCAGAGAGTACAGCCCTGTACACTTCAAAATTCATCCCACTGCTTCTATCAGCAAACACATCATCAGTAAACACCAATGATACCAGTGCATGCCAATGTCATAAAATATACTCCATCATGCCTCAGATCCTCAGATCATGTGGTATGAAAATGAAAAGAACAGCTCATGTTCGTGTCATTCTCCAGTGTTTATTTTCCCATCCTTCTAGAGTAAGTTCATCTAGGTTTTATCTGTCCAAAGACTGTTTTTTTCCTTCTTTTTTCTGGATCTGTGCAGGGCCTTTTATGTACCAGACTGCTCCTGTTTGGTTTTTCAGCTTAATAATGGCCTCATTCACTTGCATCGACATCTCTTTGAACCTCATGTTGAGAGATTTAGTGAATAGCTACTAAATGTAAGTTCAACTTTTGGAAGCGACTTTCGCATTGTAACTCATGCAGTATATGTTTTCTCTCTCTCACTTCCCTTCTCTCTCTGGAAATCAGCCCCTAGTCTCTTATTCTCCATATCTCACTCATGTTTTGTATGTTTTTCTCCGTTTGTAATTTCTCTTTCTCTTGATATGTCTTGTTCTCTCTGTCTGTCTCTCTTTCTGTCTCTAAGCAGTGTCTTTCTTCTTTCCCTGATGAGGCCATCCCCTCAATGGTGATGAGACAGGCAGAGGGTGATTAAAGTGGTATCTCATCTGGTAGGAAAACTGACCTCAATCAGAACTATTCTACCAAGAGGACCCCCCCCCCTCTGTTTCCTACCATCTATCCCTTCTACTCTGTATTTCCATGACTATCATCCACCATCCTTTATTCTTCCTGACCTGATCCCTCACCATGCCAGTGCTCTCCATCTCTCATCATCCCTCTCTTGTGTTCTACTCTCCTTTCTCATCTTCCCCTATCCACTTTTAGTGATCACTCTCAATTTGTCATCATCCGCTGTATTGTTCTGTGATGGTAATCTCTTTTTCTCAGGAACTCTCAAGTTTGCTGTCATCAGCTGTATGCAAAAAGCATCACATTTACAAAAAAAGTATGCTTTTTAAGAAATGGAAATGCTCTGGATTTCTTGAAATTTGAAAGAATCAGATGCTTTGAAATGCAAACACACACACACACACACACACACAAAAAGATGAGCGTAATCCCAGTATGTCCTTTCTAAATGTCAATCAGGCAATGCGTGTTGTCATGGCAACATTTACTCGTAAACTATCTAAAAAAAAAACACATCCCTGTTTTTAGCTTTGCAATTACTACCATGCATGACTGCCATCTTTTGCTATATTCATCTTCTTGTGCTGAGAATGTAACATGTCTCTCCCAAAAACATTCATTAACTGAGCCAACACAAGTGTGTGAAGTATGCAGGTAACTCACGTATGTGTCCTTAAGCTGGTGATCGCAATCCACAATGAAGCTAGAGTTAGATTCTTCAGTCCTTGCATCTCTATGGCAGCGCCCAGAATAAACTGAATAAGCTTAGAGGAGACTTTTCACTGCCTTGACAGTGTATATTTTGAACATGGATTATTTATTCATTCATTGGTCGTCTTTTGTGGTGTCCTTATTTTATTAGCTGATGGCTACATAAGCGCTGCTAAATAGATAAATAGAATGATACCCATGTGTTGAGGGCAATTGAGGGTTTTTTTCTTTTGTTTTTTTGAATACCCTACCATGTGATCTTAACTTGCACTTTGAGTTTGTTGGTGATCATGCAAGTTGGATAATTTGCAGGCTTTTGTGCACACTTTACTGCACTAAATTACTTGGCCACCAGAGGCATTTGACTAGCTCTGTTGAACCGGAAGTGATGCAATCATGAGGCTATTTAAATCCTTTTCTGCATGGATGGTTTGGCTAGTTCAAAAATGGTTCCGCCTCTGTGTTTGCCTTGTTTTGATTTGATTTGTAAGGGATGTTTATATGAGTGTGTAAGTGTGTGGGTGTGCGGTTGTGCCATTTGATGTGATTTATAAATTTGCATGCATGTGGCCATCCTTTGGTGCTTAATCCACTATCTGCAGAAATAAATATTTTTTTTCTTCTCAGTGCTCTATCCAGTAAAAGAGAGAAATATTTTTGTTCCAGTTTGCACTGACTCATAATTAACCTTCTGGTTTCTCTCAGCTTAACACAGTGAACTCTTGTGTCCACCTTAGGTTTAAAGTGATCTTTGTGCACCACTGATCAGTAGGTTCTTTCTAAGCAAACAGACACACAAGGAAGAGTAAAAAAACAAAAAACAAAACATTGTCTAGAAATTATTCAATATTTCCCAACATGTTTTTATAGCAATGGTGTGACACAGTACTATATAATGCACAGATTTTATTCAACATAATATTAATACTTAGTTTTATGCCTAATTAAATTCCACAATTAAAGAAAAGTGTCATTTGTCTTTTGGTAGTGGAATGGGCTTTTTCTCTTGAATGAGACATGTTAAGAATAATGACAATAGTGATCAAGATGATGATGGTAATGGTGCAATTATGATTGCCATGATACCTGAAGGGGAAGCGAACAAGTGTCGACAGATGTGCTTTAATGACATTTATTATTTATATAAAACAAAATGGCTGTCTAGTGCTCTCCACAGTTTGTATCCTTCATCTTTAAATGTCCCCTTTGAAGGAAAAGGTCCCCTCAGTCATGTTTTTAAATTAATCCTCGTTTTTATGTTGGAAAAAAAAAAAACAATGTTATGGATCAAATTTTTATCTTTACTGATTAAAGTTAGTCACACATATGTTTAAATCAACATAATTTTTCCTCATGTACAATATTCAGCTACAGAATTAATATTGTTTTGAGATGCTGGCTGATGCTATAGTGTTTCCCCCATGTTTACTGAAATGATAGGCATGTCATTAGTTGCTAAATTCTATGGCTAAGAATGTAAAAAAATCTAAGACAGAATCTAAGAAAGGCTTAAAGTCATAAGGATTCATTGTCTGGAATTCTATGGCTATCCATGTCGGAGATGGTTCCACAATAAATACAAAGTTTGACATGCTGATTCAACAGAGGAAAAACATGTCAGAAGAGCATTATGGATACCATGAATGTCACAACCAATTCAGCAGTTGTAGCTTTGTAGCAGATTTTTCAGTCTGCAGCACAGTGCGACTGACAGGCCATGTTGTTCGTAGGTCTAAAACGAAACAATTTACATTCCAGTACAAAAGAAACGCTAACGCCTCTGAATTACATTTTCTACCAGGTTTTTCAGCAAATATAAACAGGTTTCCACATTCAGTCTTGTTTTTTTGTCTGTCTTCAACATAATCTCTTTCAGTGCCATAAAATGGGGCAGCTCATTCTTGCCCTGACAAGCCAATCAGAATCAGTGAATGGAATCAAATCAGTTCTAGCAAGAAAACAAACATGTTTACTTTGTGTCTGCACAACATCAAAGGAAGCATTAGCTATATTTAATACGCAGCTCTTCTTCTTGTTTCTTATTTGGTTGCACTTGGTTTATACAGACAATCGTGTTAGAAGTGCTACAACAACTTGCTAGCAGGCTGTCCATGTGAAATATCAATATTCTCAATGTGACTTCATTCAAATGATCAGCGAATTGGAACAAGTGGGGAAAAGTGATGCAGGTTCTTCATTCAGTTTTAAAACTGCCAGCTTAAAAGTTTTTATCACAGACAAAAATGGCATTTTAGCCAGATATTTCTCAATAATAGATTATTAGAAGAACATGCATAAAAATCAAGCTATGTTACACTAACAAATACCATAAATTACTTATTTTCATTATGTTTATTAGTTTTTAATGTTTTCACAACCCCCTGCATCCCAACCTTAAAACCCACCTCCTCATTCCCTTTTCAGTTTTTGTACCGAGTCTATCCAGAGTTGCTTTTTTGTTTTTCCCCCTCTTATTTATTTATTTACTTACAACAGAAGGTTTTGTGAAAGCATTTCCTTGCGTGTTTCAGACAGGGTCAGGAACCATTCATGCACCTATAAAAGTTGCACTGTTAGCTCTCACTGGGCAGATGACTTCCCTAAATGAGCAACAGATCAGCGAATGTGAGGGGTGAAACTACTCATGTCAAACAGGTGACATTTTTATGTGTTTGTGTGTAAGTGAGAGTGCTTGTGTGTGTCAAATGGTGAGCCTGGCTGTAAGGACCTGGTTCAGTAGGGTTCTGCTTCATTGTCTCTAAACTATTTGTCTTCATCAGATGAAAGTATGACAGAAAAAACTGTGTGGGAGAAAGAAAGAAAGAAAGAAAGGGAGAAAAAAAGTTGGACAAGGTCAAGTCTATATTCTATATTTGCATTTTAAGGCCTGTGTATATGATTGTGGGGGGGAAGGCGTTATGAATCCATGAGAGATGAACTATTTCTCATTTTTCAAGGTTCAGCTTGTCCTGAAAAATTAGCATATGAATTTATTGTGACAGGTGACATTTTACGCACCTTGCTGTTTTTCTGATGTGACTGTCACAGAAATGTGCTCATGGATTTGACTTTCATTATTACTGGTTTTGTAACACCTCACAGGTGATTTTGCCGAGCTCTTAATAGTTCAAATATGGCACATACATAAAGATATGAAATATATAATTCACACCATTTGCTAACATGTTAATAGCACACGTGTACGCACCCATGCGCCTGTCACATTTGACAGACTTTGATTTTGCCACAGTGTTTTCTCTCTGTCTTTTATGTTGTTTCATTTCCCCACCCCCATCACCCATCTGTGCCTCTGCTGTATCTGTCATTCACCCCAGGAACAAAGACACATTACTGTTACTGCAACTTACTTGAAGGCATGCTTTCTGCTAAGATGGCTTCTCTTTTAGAAAGTCAGAGAAAAAGACGACTATCCATAAGAAGCGTTGGGCCTCATTAATTTAGAAAAATCATGCGAAAATCATGTTTTGACAATCTGGAACTAGAATTGAATTATTTGAACACTGATGGAGAATGCTATTTATGTTTTTTTTGTTAAAAATATCCTACATATATATTATGTATATATTTTTTGTATACATTTTAAAGATTAATTTTTATTGCAGTGCATTTTAATTATTTTATTTTTTGTATGTAGATTTTTTTTAAATTTCTAAATCCTTAAATTTAAATCCTCGTGGTTCATAAAATACATATATTCTATAAGCTCTAGTTTTTTGTTTACCTAACATCTGCTTGACATTTAGCCCTCTGTACCCTATACACCAGGGGTCTCCAACTCCAGGCCTCGAGGGCTGGTGTCCTGCAGGTTTTAGATCTCACCCTGGGTCAACACACCTGAAACAAACGATTAGTTCATTACCAGGCCTCTGGAGAACTTCAAGACATGCTGAGGAGGTAATTTAGCCATTTGAATCAGCTGTGTTGGATCAAGAACACATCTAAAAACTGCAGGACACGGGCCCTCGAGGCCTGGAGTTGGAGACCCCTGCTATACACCCATAGACAGCCAGCAAGTTTATTTTACTGTTTGTGTATAAAATAAGAAAAACACTTTTTACACACCATATTTATATAGAAATAACTCAGGGATAAAAAACAACAACAACAACAACAACAACAACAAAAATCCCAGATATGTGTCAAATAAATATTTAGTGTTTTTATCTGAGTCACTTCCAATTTTTCATCTGTAGTAAGTGTAGCTTGTCAGTCCACTGTTTACCTCAGCTCTCAAAATGGTGGGTGTCTGAAGTATTTGTTGTCTATTTACTCCAGAGGAAGATGTAGAAATTTGTGAAAGGGCTCCAATACGGGTCGATAAGTCAGTGAAGCTCACTTATGACTGATGGCAGTGATATTCAGGTGAGTTGTCAAAGATATCCTGAAGTTTTCTGTTGGCAGTGTAAGCACCGCTGTTTTGGCAGTGTTACCTAAACTTTCTCTGAAGGGCATCTAATATTGTCAGACTTACTGACTTAAGTCTGAATGTGAATGTAATCCAACTATTTATCACAGGCAAACTGTAATTTTTAGGACCCTTAAGCCTAATCTTGGCTGGCAGTTACCTTGATAACTAACTGCTCTTATAGCAGGCTCGTGGTTAGCTGTATCGACTATCTCCAACAATGAGGAATAAATGAACATGATTATGCACATTTTCTTATGTTACAGCTCTCTTTCAATAGCTTTTTTTTTTTAAAGATAAATTTAGGTATTTTGAATTTATATCAGATTTCCCCCTTTTTTTTTTTCAAATTTCAGGAATCTGGAACATTCTAATAGGATTTTATTGGAGTATATTGTATCTTGCATAAATACAGCACTAAGCACTGAGATTTAAAGAGCACAGAACAGAGGCTGATTGGCAGACAGAAGATTGGTAAAAATGATTGGGCCAGAGGGATGATGACATATTTGAGAACAGGAAACCTGCCGTGTTTATCTAGTGGGTCAGGCCCAGAGAGAGACGTTCAAGCCTAAGGAACACTTCTTTAAAGTATTGAGTAGACCCGTATTTGACATGGGTTGACTACGGGGATTATATTAAAACAAAAGAAAAGTGAGAGCAGTGATTTTTTCTGAGCATTAGAAATTTTAACATTGAGCAAAAAACCCCAAATCTTTCTAACCTACACTGATTCGACAAGCCTCTGTGTGGTACAGAGCAGAAAACTTTGGTGGCCAACTAATTGCAAACCAGTCACCCTCCCAAAACATGTAGTTTGGGCTACATCCATGTGGAACTGGAGTGAGGTTGATTGATTCACAGAAGACAGGCAAGAGATTTGACCAGAATGATGAGAACAAAATTGAGCTGGAAATTACAGGAAAGCAGAAATGATGAAAAGAAAAATCTGAGCCAATGCTGTTGTCAATTTTTACAAATGTTTGACAGAAAGAAAGCATTTAAGTCTCATTCACAACAAATTCAAAACATGGTAGTGTCAGGGGTAATTCATTATTAACTTTCTTTCTTTGACAAAATAAGAGAGAAAATATATATGTGTAAAAAAAGGAACCAGTAACCACCAGGAATGTGAAAAATACAAAACTTCGAATTCATTCACAGTCTACAGTCTTTATCTCTTTTTCTTACACCAGTAATGACTTCAGTATGAATCCAGGAAGAATGCCTCTTCAGATCATCAGCTCAATTAGTCCCAGAGGCACTGAAGGTAAGGATGTTTTCACAGTCAAAGTGTAAAAATTCTCTTTTCAAAACAATAGCTAACCTGAACACAGGGCTTAGAATGATTCATCACAGTTCTAAACTTTTTGGACATGAGCGCATAAACACAACGTTCTACAGCAACCCCCAAACACATTGCTTCCCGTGGAGTGGCGATTAGAGTGGAAATCAATTTGAGGTGCCCATGGCTAAATTGACATCATTAGGTTTACTGCAGGCTGAATAATGGATGGCTGTATCATTATATGGGAAAATAATGGGATGAGACAAAGCACAGGTAGACAGCTTGCTGCAGGTGAGAGCTATAAATAGATGCTGGCACACCCACACAAACACCCATACATGCACAAGTCTGCGCATATCTACTGTGAAAAATACAAGTGGCAAAAGCACAGCACTAAATGGCAATAACACAAGCGCAAAGTACAAACTGGAGTTAATGAAACTTAATTTACTATTACTAAATTCTTAGTACCTACAAAACCTCAATGATGCGTCACATTTGCACCTATCAAAATCATCATTCCTAAGATTTTGTGCAGGTTTGATTATAACTGGATTAAAAGACCAATATGAAAACAGAGACACATATAACTGGAGAAGAAGACCAAACACAGTTTTTAGTTCACTGATTTATTCATATCTTATTTGCAGGAACAGACATGCATATGATGCACAGAGTTCCTTGCAGTTGGATCCTAACATTACCTTATTCTCATTTTCTTAAAAGTAATCAGCATGTATACATGATTGCAAGAAAAAATATTCCTACCATAGACATGATTGGCAGTCATTATTTTGTCTACGGTATCACACATTTTGGGATATTGAATGACAATAAAGTTCTGAAGTTATTTAGAGTAAATCAAACATTTGTTTTAAAGGCACAGTGTAACGGTAAAAAGGAAAACATTATTCGGTTTTATAGGTTGATGGGAGGCACTGAGGTTTCACATTTCATGTTCAAAAACAATATGTATTCTTCACATCTTTGTTTAAATTAATGAACCCTTATTTTAAGATATCTTTTTTTTTTTACAAGTGAACACAAATACTGCACTCAAGCCTTGGTCTTCCATGTTAACTGAAAAGTCTGTTGCACATTCACATTCAGATCAGTAATATCTACGGTCAGCTCCTGTAAAAGCAAGAGGAGACATCAGTTTTACTTCTTCATTGGTGGCTCACGTTTACTAGTTTTTAAATAAACATCATCCAGGACTTAAGAGTTGAATGTACAGCACTTGCCTTCTGTTCTGTTCTATAAATTGGATCTGATCTAAAGGCTAATAATTCAGTTTTTCTAATATATACACAGCACATCTTTCCAGTAAAGTTAAACAAGCTGACGCTGAGACGTGTTTTGTGCATGACAGTAAGAGCAGGCCTATACGTCTTCAGGATGAAACATCTCGTCCTGTGCCAGACAGAAATAGCTCTCCCACCTCACTGTATTTAACTGACACAGCACCAGCTGCTTACTATTTCTTTCAAGTTGTTACCCCATCAGACAATACTTAAGAAGATAAATGGATTGTCTCATGCTGAAAAACTACTTATTACCATGCACATACTGTGTCATCCTCATTCCGTTTCTCTTGTTCCTCGCTGCCCTTTTTCTCCCCCACCCCCACACATCCTTCATTCTTCACGTTTATCTCTTTCACCTCTATTTTTTCCCTCCATCTAGTTACAGTGATGCATTCTCCCTCTCTCCACCAGTACTGCCTGTCCTTCCCTTCTTTCTACAGATGAACCATCTTTCTGTCTTTTCAGTATTCGTAACCCATCCTTGCATCCCCAACACACACAAACACTGAGTCCTCTGTCATTCTGACTTTCTTCATCTGCAATTCTTGCCCTCTCGTCTGGCTTCTCCCTGTCCATCTTCTCAAGAACAGTATAAATGTACAGCTTTTTCATCTACCATTATTTATGGAGCTGCAGTAGCTATCATTTTCATGCTTCTGAAAAGTGCACTGAGTACAGTACACAACCTTGACAGGAATATTTTATCATAAGCCAAATGAGGAGAGGGAATACATGCTATCCTCTTGGACTGTTAATTCCTTTTTTTCATTTCCCACCTCAAACCAATGTAGCACTGCAAAACAGCTTTAGATCTTTACACATGACCCAAACTCTTCTTTCTTATTTACAATTTGGGTATTTGGATTCTGAGAATTTTATTGCTATTATTTATACTTTTATTTTGAGTATCTTAAGGCCTTAGAAAATCTGTGTTTCATGTCATGTTTTGGTACACACCCTCCTTCTGTGGTTGAACTTTATTGACCATGAACCTCTGGCTTGCCTACAGAGCACCAGCGCTCATTTTTGAACATCACAACATTCATTTCAACATTTAATTTATGTTAGGAGCTTTTGTGGTGATAGACCATTTCCTATATGCAGTTTAGGTTTTATACGGTCATCTGTAGTTTAATGAATAATACTTGATTAATTTTATTTTAATGTAGATATACACAATATTTAGACATTGGCATTAACCATAATTGAATTAAGTGTTCCAGAAATGTACTGACCTGTGATTCAAGGTTGTGCTGTGGGGTTAGTGGCTGAGAGTCTCCATTTAAAGTTATGGTAACCTCTGTGATCTCAGTTCTCACGCCCCAAATCCTCACCACACCCAGCTTCAAATAATTTGCAGCATCCAGGCCAGATGTTCCCACAACATTGGTCAAAGTGTTCTAAAATTGAAAATGATGAAGACAAAGGGAATCATATATATGTATATGTACAAAACACAATGTCATTTTGTTGTGTTATGGGAATATATGTATTGTTATAGGAATTGCATGACAGGACAGATAACAACAATCATGAACTTCATATTCACTTTGCTGGAAAAATGTTTAAGCTGCGTCATGAAATTTACCCAGTCATGCATTATTGTTTATTTTTTGCTTCATCTTTTCAGTGAGTGAGATTTACTATTTGAATTTCTTCCTTATATAGTTCTATTTTTAGTCCTATAGTTTTATATCCAACAGGTAATGTTGTTTACTCTGATTCCTTTTAGCTGTACTGAGGTCCAACACTCATACAGAGCTAAGAGAACACACATATACGAATACACACACATACACATCTACATTCAGATAGACATCCAAAGTGGCATACGATCTGCTAATCTGCCAGGCTGCTTCTGGCCTCATTGCTCAACTTATCCTCATCTTCTCACATCTGCCTGTTCGCACATACATACATCCCCACAGTCACTTACATACGCATGCGTGCACACACAAAATACGTGCACACACACAAACACATACTTCCTCTCTCTCCCTCTTTGGCTGTCAGGCAGTGCCTGTTTTATCGCTGTGTGAAATTGCTTTGAATTGAGCCTGATTGTAGGCAGAGGACAGCCACAGATGTTTGGCCACAGTAGCTTTAAGTGTATGCTGTAGGGTTTTGCATATATGTGTGTGTTTGGGTTTAGATGTGTGTATTAATGTGTGCCTTTGGGTCTTTGCCTGGCAAAGAGGCAAATGTGGCTGGGTTATTCCCACTGGTCCTAGCTATTTGGGAGTTTTTAACATGTCCGACCTGAACTGCTATCAAGTTGTTACCAAACAAACTTTGCCATAACACATAGGCCACCTTTCTTTCTTTTTTTCAACTAACTGAAATACCTTTTGCAGAAGGATATGATCCTTACATAGCAGCAATATTTTAAAATTTACCCCAAAAGACACCAATGAGGCAACTCTGTTGCTGGTGCCAAATTTGAATTCAATTTTGTAAAACTTCATTAGAATCACAAGTGAATCCTTTACTATCTTGTTCCTTATAGATAACACATTCTTTAGGGTTATGTTTTGATTTAAGAATGTGTTCATGTCAGTGGACAAAACTCGTTCATCCACTTCACTCAATAAGCTTGATAGTTGTTTATGCATGGTGGCATGGTGTTGCCGGGGTTGGCACTGTTGTCTCAGACCAAAATTCAAGGAATAAGTCCTTACATGCTCTTCCTGCACCTGCATGACTTTACTCTGTTATCCTTCATGATCCTGGACTTTAGGTAGACAAAGTATTTAAAGTGTATAAACTAAAGGACTGTATGTGACCTTTCTGGAGTATTGCATGTTCCTTTCTGATTTCCCCAAAACAGCAAGAGGAAATCAAACAGAAAGCATATAGCTGTTCATGTTCATCAGCATATAGACTTTAAAACAGAAACATGAGAGCTAATAGAGAGTCAGAAAACCTGTTTAAAATGCACTTCAAAACTGGGTTGAGTGGTGAGTCACAAGGTTTGCATTTCATCATCATTCTGATTTGTGAGGCTGGAGACAGTGTACTTACTGGTTAGAGGTTTTATACAAGGTAGATAATCGGTTTGTCCTAATACCTTTGGGAACTATTTGTCTGATTATTTGGGATTTTTTTTGTTTGTTTCTGTTAGTTAGTTTGTTTCTTTCCACATAAATCCCTAAAAAATGTTTTGTTCTACATTAGAGGTTGCCTTAAAAAGGCAGGATTATTAAATCATTTGTAATGCCAGAAACACACCGAAATCTGCATTAACATATCCACTCAACTTCAGGCTCTTCTGTCTAAGCATGTTAATTTTAGGCCACAGAATTCTAATGAGGGTTCATGCACAACAAAAGCCTTGCACCTGATCAAAATTACGTTGACCACAGCCACACACACCACCACAGCCTTTTTAAATGCTAAGGTATCAGCTGATCTGCTTGTCTTGCTGCATTAATAGTAATAATGATGATAATGGGGGGAAAAAAAGAAGTATGGCTTGTATTTGGCCATTGAACTCACCGACGTCACTGAAAATGTGATATGAAGATATTTTTTGTTCTCCACTGTGTCTGAGGAGAGAAACAGGAGTGAATTACATTCAGAGCAGAGGCATGGGGGGTATGCAAAGGAGTATGTGACTATGCAATGAGCGACGCAGCGACAAATAAGGGATGCATAAAAATTTGTGTTGATCAAGGTTTAAGTTCATATTAATATTACTTAAAGGGCAAGTAAATAATCACCTTAGAAAACCCAATTAAGTAAAATAAACAGTTGGCTATGCCACTTAAATATACATAGGTGGTATTAATGCTTGAAAGTAAAACCAGTTGAATGCACGAGAGAACACCAGTAAATGACAGAGTAGCACAATGAGTGCTGCAGCTGGACTGACCTGACAGACAGCGGAGAGAATAGCTAAACCTCTGAGGTAAAACTTAAAAATGCAGAAGCCGAAACAAGCAGAAAAGTAGATAGTACAGGTAAGAAAGCGATACGCTGAGAGGCAAAGCAAGCAAGCAAGACATAGGAAGGCTACATGGCAGACAGACAGGGAGACGCAGAAGAGAGAAGCAAGGGACCAGATAAAAGAGGAGTGATGGAGAGCATATCTCTAGGCTGCGACACAGGGAATTACTGTAATGGTTTCTGTCACTCCCCTTCTATGCATTCCTCACTTGCTTACTATCTGCCTTTCTCTCCTTTGTCCCAACACAAACAGACCGTGCACAGACGAGTGCATCTTCTCACAGAAGCACTTCTGAGACGGATTCTGTTCGTGTATGTGTAAATATGCATGTCTGAGAATAAGCGAGGAAGTAGAGATAGACGTGTTGTAGCTCAGTGTGTCTTTCTGATAAAATCCTTACTGAATTTCATATTCAGTGAAAGTAGCAGAATTACTTTCACTGAATAACTAACTGTGCAGGAGCTTAACACACACTGGGAGGAAAAGCCATTAGTGGATTCTGATTTTCTAATTTTCCAAAATGTTCTGTATCTTTCATTAATCAGTGCACATCTTGTAATTTAAACAGCAAGCCTGTTATTCTTATCATACAACGTCAACAAGCTTGATCTTTTTTGTTTGCACACCAACTTAGCAGCTTTCGTCCACTAAAAAGCATCAAGTACTGGCCGTTGATCCACTTCTGTCTTTTGTGGTATAAATATCAGTCTTTCAAATAGGTGATTTAAACCCATTAATAAAAAACAGAAAATGTAAATTTCAAGATAAGAATGAAAAAAGGATTTTCCTGTTTGAAAACGTATCTGGTTACGGGGTTGTAAGTAAGATTAGAAACTGTGATACAAATACCTAAAATGTTCTACTGCTCTTCCAGTACCATGATATTGATGTGAATGTCATGGTCTGGAGTCAGGTTTTGTTTATTCTATGTTCTGGGATTTTGTGGGCTTTTTTGTGGTTTAGTCGTTTGTATTTCGTGTTCCTTAGTTATTCTTTAGCACCTCTGTGATTTTTAGTCTCTGTGCCTGCCTTGTGTTCCTGGTGTTGTGTTTTGTGTCCTGGTTCAATGTGCATGTCATTTCCTGTTTTATTTTGACGGTCCCATGTCCTATGTCAGTGTATCTACCTTTGCACCCTGTTGTCTCCTTATGTCTTATTAGTCCTAGCTGTATTTCCCTCCTGTTTCTCATCCCTGCATTAGTCCCTCGTATATATATAAGCCCTGTGTTTTCCTTTGTCGTATCATACCCCCTCATGTGTTGTAAGTCTCGCTGTGTTTCTGGTTTTGGTTTTTCCGTGCTTCTAGTTTCCCAGTATTTTGTTCATAGTTTTATGTTCTAGATTTTTAATTTGTTTTCTGTAAGTTATACTATGAATGATTTTTCTAGCAAATAAAGCTGCTAAACTTTATTTAGCAGCTTTATTTGCTAGAAAAAGCTGCTAATAAAGTTTCTTTTTCCGTGCACAAGTTTCTGCATTTGGGTCCACTTCAGGCCTGGCACAGCCTCACTAGACAGTGAAGCTATTAATGCCTAGAAAAAAAGCTGCTAGTCTGGTGATTGCATTTCTTATGCTAACTCTTATTTATGGCTATTATTAATGGCAACTCCACAAAAAACAAAAGGAAACAAGAGAGAGAAATTTTTTTTAATTCTAGTGAGTCATTTTACTATTCAGGAATAATGACTCCATGAACACATACAGTATTTGCTGTTTTGGTGGCTGTACGTGTTCAAAAGTAACCTTTTGCTTACCTATTCCTTCACCATCGTCCCAGAAGAATGATCCCTTGGCAGTTCCAGCGTTACTCAGGGCAACGATCAGTCCTAAAGGATTCTTCCGACTAAAACAAAAGGGGCAGAAAGGGTTGTAATAGATTTGTTGTAATAGAGGACAATGTCTATTTATACCTGCTGCTGAGAACAAATATATTCCTGCTGAGGGGATCCATCTGACCTCTTTCCTGCTGGAACAGTCATCGCCCTCTGACTGTCTCGCTCTCTTTCATTCTCATTCAAACACACAAGTGATATATGCTCCGTTCTGCATTTCTGCACAGGCACTAAGCCCCACACACACGCGCGTGCACACACAAGTCATACTACACACAGGATGCTGACCTGTAGCTGCAAACTCTCAAGATGTATCAGTCATAATGTATGCTCACTTACCTGTAATATGTAGTGTTCTCTGGTTTCTGCCAGGGTAAGATATATCCTCCTCTGACGTGAAGGTTAATATGATTCAAGGGTGTTGGCATGTCAACCATTGTGCCATTCACTCCAACATCTTTGGCCTGATGAAAGAAATAATTACATACTATTAAAGTACTAGAAATACTACAGGTTATTATCTTTGATTAATTTAATTCAACAGGTCCTTTACATCGGTAGGGTAGAGACTAAAAGCACAGACTAGCATATGTGGAAATGTGTTAGTATGTGCGCATAGTGACAAGGGGTTGTAACGCTGTTTAACAGATGGGACTCCCTTAGCCCCACAGAGTAGGTTTTTATTATTAAGGTGCTCTCTGTAGTGGCTAAGCTGTAGCTCCGTGATGGTGTTGTCATACTGTATTTACTGTCAGGTGAATGTTTGTTGTAGTTTTTATTTTAGCCTGTTAAAATTGTTAAGTCAGTAAAACAGAGGCACCTTTTAGTTCTCAGCATTCTGCATGAACTTTGACACTAAATACTTTACTGTTGTTACGAACAAGTACTTACAGTGTGAAAGTCATACCAGCGGTCTTTAGGAATATATCCTCTTACAGTTGTGACTCCCTGTCAAAAAATCAGTTAAAGAAAATCAGAGCCAACCTTAAAGCTATAAAAAAAATAAAAACAATACAAAACATGTGCACATGTTGCACCATACTGGGTCCAGTGCAGGGCTGATGAGCAGGGCAGGTCCCCACAGGAACTGTCTGTAGATTTCCCATGTAGTTTTATCATCCACAAACCTACAACATACAACCACAGAGGCCATTAAACCTGACTGAAAGAAATGTTACCACTGCTCTCTTATGCATCCTCAACCCAGATGACTATTCAAGTACTCATTCAGAATTCAACGGTTTGCAGATGCAAGCCAATTAACCCTGCAGACTCACCGTGCCACCTCCTTAAATACCATCTGTGACTTTATAAGAGTCTCTTAAAATGAATAAATATGTCTTCTTCTTCAAACAATTTCACACATTCGCATTTGGGAGCTACCAAGTGCAGCCACAATCATCTATGCTTGGCCTCTACACTACACAGTCACATTGCCTTGTTCAGAGGGTTTTTTTAAAGGCAGCTGTTGTGGCAAGAAATACAACTCTAATTTTCTTACCAGTTCAAGTTATTCTCAAGAGCCCATTTCTCAAAGCAACCTTACCTCACTACAAAATTCATGGACACTCAGTTAAATTCAGTTTTATCTCCCATTTAACTTAGCATTTGTAGCCAATTGTGAAAGCCTTCTTTTAGAAACATGATATAACTTGTGTTATCGGTCATTAAAAGATACTGGGGTTGAAAACATGTTGTACACTAAAGAGAAAGTTTCCTTTTTTTAAATTCAGAAACTTCTTCATGTTACGTTGCACACTGCTCTCTAATGAGAAGCAGTATAGTATAAAATCAGGTCATCTTGCCAGTGATCAGGATGAAAGATCCATGCTGGTAATAACGCAATTATTTGATAAAGTGACTAAATGTAATGCTAAATCGCCCCAAAAATTATCATCAAAGATAAGAGCCTTGTGTTTTGTCGGTTTACACTTACTCGTGTAAAAGTGGTCTGATCACTGTGCTTCCTGTCGTATGTGCCTCAAACATCAGAGTGTACAGATAGGGCAGGAGGGTGTAACGGATGTTCAGAACATCCCGGGTTGCAGTGGCGAATGCCGCATCCCAAGAAACAGGATCTTGCCTCTAAAAGAAAAACAAACAAACCATTAAACATGATATTAACAAAATTTGTATTTTTAAAAAAAAAAACTGTTGGACAGTGGTAACTAAATACAGAACCTAACAGCACATGAATGAATACACCAATCACCATTTACCAAATTTTCAAGGCATTTTTTTCCCTTTTTTAATAAACTTTTAGGATCAAGTTGGATCTGATCTGATTTTTTTTTTTTTTTCATTTTCTTAAATGTAACTGTCTGTGTCTATGTTTGTCTACGGCAAACAGACAAATATATTGTTTTTGCGCTTAGCAAGTCGATATGCGTCGCCTTTTGAAAGAAATTAAAAACACAAATGCAGTGTTGAATTAGCCTATTGATCTAGTACAGCAATGAGTTGTTAACCACTGGCAAACATTGACAAAGAGACACAGCACCCCATCAATCACTGGCTACAGTGTTTCACAGTTGTGTGGATTTTTGCTATCTGGATTATCTAGAAGCTTATATGGCTGTGTGTCTGGGTCGTGCACTGGAAGACTCAAAAAGATACAGAAACTTAGTTTGGTTGGTGATTCTTATGCTGTTTTCCTGGTCTCTGTTACAGTGTGCTGTGTATGTGTGTGTGAACATTATATTACTCTAAGTACTTTAGAAGCTTATCAGCATGTGTTAATCTGTCTAAACATCATCACAATATATTCAGGTTAACAGTTACCAAATAGCAGTCCTAGATATTTAAACCCTAGTTTGGGTTTAAATACCTGGGACTCTCCACCTTTTGGTTGTAGAACTGGAGAAGGATGCAAGGTGAAACAATTTCAAAAACATGGTTCAGTCATCTTTTTCTAAAGCTCTTACACTTGTACCTAAAGCCACCCAAACTCTCTGATAATAAATTTAGGGGATGCCAATATTGAAACACAATTTGTAAAAAAAAAAAAAAAAAAAAAAAAAAAAAAAGGCCAAACAATTTTAAACAAAAGCACATAAGAATTACAATAACCAACATAAAATATCCCCAAACTTGTTTCACACAATCTAAAACACCACACATATATTGCATGGCCTGACAGTTATACCACTTTCTGCAAAACCTTCAAGGTAGAATTTTCATTCATAGAAAACGAGAGATGGGATTGATGGAGATGTGCAAGAAAAGTGGGGTCCATATGTTATGAATTCATATAATTTATAGTGGCAAAATGCAAAAGAAAAAAGGCAAGACATGCGCTCCTTCAAAGAAAATAAAGATGCCATCTGTTTGGCTGCATTACCCATTCTTATATCCTCCTCAGTATATGGTCATTCTTTTCATTTTATCTGTCTCGAATCTACCCCCTCACCTTATCTAATAAACATCTGAGTTTCTGTTTTGCATAGCTCATATCAGAAAAAGAAAATATATTTAGATGAAGAGTAATATGTCCCTTTGGGTGAATAACAATATACATGACTCCAATATAACTGCCCTGCTGAAACAAGGCTTGGTCGAGAATGTCTCTTGTTTAATTAATTTTGTTCTGATATCACTGTGGACACGGCAGTATATTGCTAGTGCGGTGAAAATTATCTAGAGGTCAACACTGAAAGTTGTCTGAGGGCAAAGAGACACTAGGCGTGACGGAGCTCTGGGAATGACTCTGCAAAAACTCTCCTCTCTCTTTCTGTCTCCCCTGTTTCTGACCTTGGATACCCTCCAGTCTGGTTTGTGCTGTTACATACTTCGTTGTCAAATGGCTTGTTAAGCAGACTAGATGTTGCAGTCACTAACTGCCTGATGATTGCATGGCTTTTATCTGGCTGTGCTAGATAAAAGCCACATTTTACTCTCATCCAATACATTCCTTTTCAGATTTGTGCTTCAAAAGTGGTAAATAGTTTCTTTTTTTTTTATCTTTTCCCACCTCTCACATCATTATTACTAGCCTGTGTCAAGGCCATTTAACTTACTCAATTGTCATCTTGTGTACATCGCCACTGATTTATCCGTAGTTTGTCTTGCTTTCTCTCAAAGCATATGACTTCCTCAGCTCTTCCTTCTCTTTTTTTTTGCATGTCAGTATTTTCCCTGACAGGTCTTCTGTTTTTTTGTGTGTGTTTTTTTTCTCCATGTTGCTATAAATACACAGTGTGCATGCTCATCAGTTCTCTCCTAATACCTCTGACTTTTTCTCTCTCTGACTTTACAGCTTCCTCTGAAATTGTCATTTTGAGCTACCCTCTCCTGCTGTGTGAGTACTTTTTTTTCCTGCCAGTTTTACCCATGTTTAAACATCCATTTGCAACCCATTATTAAACGATTGGTATCATGGCGTGCATGTGTGTGTGGAGGTTAGGTGGTGTGCAGTGGTGCCCAGATCACCTTGAGAATTCAATTATATCCCCACTCCATGTTGTTAAAAAGCACAGGCACTGACCCACACACACAAACACACGCCCACATATACATACACAACTGTGTCCTGTCTAGTATTGCAGACTGTAGTGCAGAGAAATTTCGCCTGGTGGGATCGATCTCCGGACGGGCGTTATTGGATTTCTCAGATGTGTTCCAACGCTTTTAAAGGTCAGCGCTTGAATGAATGGGACCAACACAACACCGCCGAACAGGTCTATCCTTCTGTGTGTTTGTGTGGGTGTGCACGTATGTCAAACAGAGATTAAGAAAGAGATGGCAAAGGAAATAGGAAGTAACTTAGTTTGCACAAAAGCTGGTATGTGTTCGTAATATATCAGTAGAATTTGACCCCGTATTTTCAGAACACAAACACATGCTGGCTATAGGAGAATTCAGATGTAGTGAGCACCTTGATTTGTGTCATTTAAGGCCAGAAGAAGCAGCTCATATACCCTTCATCAAACATTCGGAGCTGAATGTTGTGAAGTTTAATCTTAGGCAAATGCAAGTTACAAGATTTCATGAATATAAAAACATGACTACTTTTGGAATATCCAATGTCACAGTTTTCGTGGAATTGCTGATATTTTTCCCCCCAGATGATTGATATTTAATTTTTACAAATGCAATTTAAAAGTTGAACAAAAATTTATTAATGTATATCTAAATCATTACAACAACATTATATTTTACATATACACTGCACTGGTGACATTTAATCTTGTTTTTGCTCTTATATACTCATATAAGTAGCCGATGCTGTATCTTCTGAAATGTGTTTAAGGACATTTTATGTGCTTTTATTCAGTGGTTTAAAAAAAATTGTTCCTGGACTCCTGGGCATAACTTCACTTTACGAAACGAAAAAGTATGATTAAAAAAAAAAAAACAAAGACAGTGAGGAAGAAAGTACGGAAGAGGATTAGGGCGCCTTCCGAAAAAAAAAAGTTGGTACGTCTTTCTTTTTCTTCTTTTCCAGAATTCTGAGAAAAAAAGTCCAAATTCAGAGATTAAAGTCAGAATTCTGACTTTTTTTCTCAGAATTCTGGAAAAGAAGAAAAAATACATACACACTTTTTTTTTTCTGTGACCCTAATCCACTTCCGTAAGAAAGACACCAAGTCCATATATAAACATTTTTTATATATTCTCTTGAGTCTACAAAAGTTTATTTTTAATTCACTCACCGGGTTACCCTTGCCATTGTGGTTGCGTGAGTATGGATAGAAGGCACCCAGGTGTGACCAACGAAGACACATCTCATATTCAGCTGGATTAAAGAACCCACATATGTCTGCCCCGGTCTGAAAGAGACAAAGAGTCTGAGTTTATCAATGTGTGTGTGAGGAGATGGAGATAGACAGAAAGAAGAAACATGTGTATCAAAGAGCAGGTGTATCTACAAAGAACTTCTGATCTACAGGAACTGGGGTCATGGTATTTTAGTTTATTTATTTTGCAATCATCGTGTTTCTGAGATGTCTTTCCATCGTATAACCTTGCAGCTGGGCTGGACACATGCAAATGAGTCTTCAATTAAGAATCAATAAGGTGTCAGTTTATAACTATTATTGGACGGACAGAAGGGAGAAAAGACAGAAAGACAATATGCGAGGGGAGAGGAGGCGCAACGAGAAAAAGGAGCAAACAAGTAAAGACAGAGAGAGCCAGGACAACAATATAAAATGTACGATTCATTCGGGACTGCTAATTTAATAACATGTCCTGACGGAGAAATACATGGGAATTTTATTGAGGTGGGGCTTCTAGTCGCATGCTTCGCGTTGTATTTCACAATGTCCTCTGATCAAATGGGTCAAGCAAACAAAATAACATAATTCAAGCTACTGTAATCTATTTAGCAAGGGCAAGATTGCTCAATAAGATTACATCTTGTCAAAAGCCGGACAGATGATGATACTTACGTAAGAGATGCCAAACAGACTGAACTCCATCATACCTGTAGAAGAAAGGAATATGGAAAGTTGTGGATTTGTATTTATTCTTTTGTTTTGGGTTTTTTGTCACTTTTTTTCTCTAAGTAAAAAAGACCCAAATAATTATTGTTGAATACCATTAATTATAAATAACAAGTTTTATCTTAAAGAAAACAATTAAAATGTATATCTGTATGTACCTATAATGGATTTGTAAAGCTGATCCCAACCAGAATTGTTGTCTCCAAGCCAATGTCCAACCCATTTTCCACTAGAGGGGTAGGTGGACCTGGTGACCACTATGCCTCTTTTACCTGTCACACCCAGAAGGGCACTGTGGAAAGAAGAAGGACACAGAAATTTGGAAATAAATGGATATGGAAATAAACAACCCAATATCACAAAACGTGTCATAGAAACACCAATTCTGCATGTCGATTTCACACTTTGCCTCTGCAGAAGCTGCATTACCAGCAGGGGGTGATAATATATTTAAAGACAAAAAGTCGCTAGTGAACCAAACACATAGAAAGTATATTCCAGGGTTCTTAATCGCTGGAAATGATTAAGCTGGGTGGCTAATATGTATTTATATGTAAATTAGTAGTGTCTTTTTAAATACTTTTCTAGCTTTAAGATATCAGTGTTTTACCTTCCATGTCTGGATTTCTGATTTAGATTCATCATCAACATCAGCATTTCTTTGGGATGATTTACATTTCTCGGGTGAAATGGCCTGGATGTTGTGATTATTATGTCATAAAACCTGAGCAGCTCTCATATTTGTTGAGTTACATGGATAGCTTATGCTTTCATGTTAAAATAAAATGAAAAGAACTGTGTTTTTGTAGGCGAAAAATGCACTTGTTATATATAAAACAATACCGTATAGCAGCTTCTGAAGCTGGCAGGAAAGAAAACAGCAATACACAAAAGCACATATATAAAATACACATAAAACCACACACACAAACAGGCACACATACAAATGCATATATACTTACTCATAGGTGGGCTTGGAGTGGGACCAGCCGTAGAGGCTATGGACATCATAGTGTCTGACTCTTCTTCCATCACTGAGTATCTGTTCACTGTTCATACACAGAGTCTTATGGTTTAAACCAAGATGTTTTGACTCCAAGGCTGCAAAATGCACACAAACACACACACACACACACACACACACACACACACACACACACACACACACACACAGCTTATGTTGATATTGTTAAATAACCTAATTATTTCTCATGGTAAACAAATACAGTAGTCTGTCTTACGTGGCATATATGGCGGATTTTCCAGAACTGGATCACCAAGACACTTTCCTCCAACTGTGCCATGGACAAAACTTGCAGGCTCATTCATGTCCTTCAAAAAAACATAAAGTATAGATGATGGAACTGAAAAGAAAATCAGGTAGAATCAGTGGTAAACAGAAACAAGGTGCCTTTATTGGATTTTCTATTTCAGGACACTCACGATCCAAATACCATCAAACTTCATGGTATTCTCATAGAAATCTTTAATTTCTGTGTGCCACCAATCTGCCGTTTGGTTCCGGAAAAAGTCTGGAAATGCAGTGTATGACCTATAGAGCTGGAGATTAGAAGAAAATGAAATTATGAAAACTGAAAGAGCCCAGTAATGATTAATGTCTCTCTCTCTGTCTCTCTACACATACACATATATACACACACACACATATATATGGAATACGGAAAATATTGTACCTCTACTTGAGTATCCCAGTCCAGACTTTCATCTACAGTGACATTGGGATAATCAGGCCACACCTGTAACAGTTATAATATAAATATAATAATAATAATGATAGCACAAATGATTGCTACACAACATGCACAATCTCTCTTTTTCAACACAGCAAATCCTGAAGTATATATTGTTTAACTTTTTGTGAAGATTCATTCCTTCTTACCTTCCCCCACACAATGTCATCACTGATGGTTTGGGGCCATTTGATGAAAACATCTGCTGCTATCCCTCTCTCAAAAGCTGGATAGGGCTGGGTCTCATTACCTGAGATGGCGGGATCCTGGAATTGGAAATGCACAAGTCTTGTGTATTCAGTACATGAGAGAATGCAGATTTTCAGTAACATGTATCCTTTATAAAATGGAAATTACGCTACATTTGACATTTGACAATTTTTATTGTATTTACATCTGCCTTGTGTTTGCTAATGATTAAGCATTACTTCAATGTAAAGATCTCAATATCTTATTACCAGAATGAAGATGAATCTCATGCCCTCGTCTCTCATGCTATCAACCAGGGCAGGCAGTCCTTGAAAGTCTTTGTCCAGGACAAAGTTAAGCTGACGCTCCATGTAGTCAATGTCTGCATACTGCACATCCTGCAAAAGATGCCAATTGAAGCTTAAATGAAATTTTAAACTAACATTTTCTTGCATGTTCATTTTTGTGTACAGAGTTAGTAGATACAATTACGTTTAAATTAAAGCTGTTTTTAAAAACACATTTCTTACTAAACCTCTAAACAGCTAAAACACTTTGGAAACAAATGATAATAATAATAACAATTAATAAATAATGATAATAACAACTGATAACTTTTCATACACAGGTGTCATATGCTGGGCTGTAGCGGATAAATATGTCAAATCGGCTGCGCTAATCTTATAATGCATGCTACACATGGGATGTAGGGGACGTGAGAGTTTTATTTGTTTCTGGGTCTCATTTCTTACAATGAAAATAACACTTGATCTGCTTTGGTTGCCTAAAATGTCTGTGGAAGATAAAAGCTGGCTCGTGTATAAAGCTAGCTGATGTGTAGCATTTTTAAGTATCTGAATTTTCTGCAATCCTTCATTCCACCTAATGATGCAGGAATCTTTTTGGTTGGTGTCAGCTTCTTGCAGGTTAGGGCTTTGTGAAAGCATATTCTGGGGATCACTTGATTATTGATGGAAAGTCTTGTGTTCTGTTCTGCATAATGAAGAGGATTCGGTTCTGGCCTGTTTCCTCATAGGACATCTTTGGCCAAAATGTTACCCTAATATGCACTTCAGTTTTCACTGTGAGGAAATGTGTAGTACAAACTGGAAATGTCTAGAGGCTGTGAAACATACAATTGATTGAATTTCAAATAAAATTATAGGTCACATTTGATTAGGTTAAACTGGATGTACCCAGTGTAATCCACAAAGTCCACGTCTCCATTTTTCTTCTCCCGGAAACCCAATTTCATGTAATTCAGTTACAGGCCACATACAATCATTATACTGCAAAAACATAGCTAGATACTGTGTTGGGTTTAGTTCTGTCTGTTCCACTGAGTGTATGGCTCTGCACTATACAACCTACAATGGATAAGCTTTCAGGTTGCATTTGTCCAGATGAAGCCAATGAAATAATTCCTTGTGCAGTTGCACTGACTGAATGAAATCAGACAAAAGCAGACAAATATACTGCTATGTAATTGAGCCACATGTTTTATAGGGAGTATAAGCATTGTGTCCTGCAGACAGAATTCCTTAAGTTGTTTCACTTGCTCAGAAGGAGGTGTTTGGTTGGCAGGGGAATTTTTTAATTTATCAGAGAAAGAAGTTAAGAAACGTACAATTATTGTTCACCAATCTAAATAAATAAATATGGGATTGTCTTAGATGTCAAAATATATTGTCAGAACATAATAGTTTGACTGTAGAGAAAGGGGCAAAGCACTCTTTGAAGAAACAGGATCACTTGGATCCAAAGCATTAGGCAGGTTTGTTCTATAAGAAACAAAAAAAGCATCGTCACCACAGATAAAGGATTTGCTAGATAAAGAAGGCAGAACTTCAATCAGCAGCGCTACTGTCAAATGAACGCGGTCTAGTAATGGTCTCAGAGGATAAGTAGCAATCTCCAACCATTTCTCAAGAGAGAAAAAAGGTCAAACACTCAAGATGGACTAAATCATACTGAAATTGCACTGTGGATAATTGGAAAGAAGTTCTATTTACCAATAAATCCAAATTACAGAACCACATCAGTGTATGTAAGGGGACCAAAATGAGGTAAAATGATACTATGGTGTAGCAAACCCACAGTGCTACCAGTATTCAAGTGATGTAGGTATTTTGCCTACTGTTTAGTGGACATCTGGAACAGATCCGTTTTTTAAATATCTTTCTTAATTTATTCTCCTTCTTCCACTTTTTTGTTATTATTTTGTATGTGTTTTTTGGTGTATAATAAGATTATTTTCATAATTTATTTCCTGAGGAAAATTCTACGTGTCAACCTATCTTGCTTCCTTTGGAAGGATCTTACAAACATACTTTTTCTGTTTCTCACATGTTATGTTAAATAAAAAAATAAAAAAAAAAGTTTAAAAAAAAGTCTTGTGTTTAATATAAACAAATATACGACTATACATGTGCGAACTTTCTTTGAATGATATTTTCTGAACTGCATTTAGTTTGCTGGTTTGGTGCTGTTCTTATGGTGATTTCAGACATCTCAAAAAAAAAAAAACTTTCACCAGGAACTTACATAGGGGATACCAGCTGTCTTCATGTCTGTGTATAGCGTTTCTATTTCCTTGTCATTCGCGTAACCATAGCGACAGAGCTGGAACCCAAGGGACCAATAGGCAGGTAGAACAGGTCGTCCAATCAACTGTTCAGAAGAAAGCAAACAAGGAAACCAAAACAGTCAAGCACAGGCAAAAGTTGTTTTGCAGGAAAACGGGACAGTGTCCATAAAGTGTTTGTTTGACTATTTGTGTCTGTGTGTGTGTATCACTGTGTGTGTGTGTGTGCATATGTGTGTTTAGATTGGCTAAATGAGAGAGCGCAATGAAGCGAAGAAGTCACAGCTGCTGCAGTCCATCAACAGCGGCCCAGGGCCAGACACAAAACACACAGGCGCACACAGGCACAAACAAACCACAAGTCCAAGAAGACTTACTTGAGTGTACTCCTGCACCACCATCTCAGGCGTCGGACCCATGACCACGTAGAAATCCAGGATGCCTCCCAGAGTTCGGTAGGTTAAAGCTGGACTAGGCAGCAAAGTCACATCTACAAACAAAGCATAAAAGAGATTTTTGTTACTTAAAAATTTATATGTTACTTAGAAATTTACATGAAGCCTAGGTATGTGTGTGTGTGTTTCCACTATATATTTTAGTGTTTAAAGCATGCATTCAAGAAAGGAGGGAGAAGATGCAAAAGTAACAAACGAAACATTTTATTTCATTTTGGTACAGTGTGTACTAGCATAATTAGCAGTGTACAGTAATGCCGACAAAAACTTTTAGTGAAGACATTTAGACTACAATATTCAGTCTAATAATCCAATAGGTTACAAGCACGATGTCACAGAAGGCATAACTATCCTCATGAGAAATGTGAGGACAGTTTGTGTGATGCATGTCCATTTGTGTTTCATGGGATGAATACAATATACAGAGGCAGCGATGCGCTTACTACATTATGCAAATATCAAAGCAATTGTTCTCAAACCTTATAAGATGCAATTCATCATTAATTATTAAATGCTTACTTGCATACGTAATTGAGCATGATTGTGTGTACATGTGAAAGTGAATGGATGCACTTAAATCTGTGTATACGCATGACCTGGCAATAGTGTTCATGCGCAAGTTCCGTGGGACTCTGTGCGTGTGTGTGTGCTTCTCTCACCCATAGCATTGCTGTTTAGCAGCAGCACACCGTGAGCATCAGCTGTATTCTCAAGACCCATATAGAAGGGATGGACTCCATAGCAATTCATCTTGTACTGTAGGAGAGAGACAAAAAAAGTAAGTATCAAGTTCACAGTGTGAAATGGGTGAATGCTGGATAAGGAATTTCCCTGTGTGGTTTGTGCTAATGCTGAGTTGTGCACAACTTTGTTTTTTTTAGCACATTTCTTTTCACCTGACAGTACATTTCTAATTTTATTTATGGATATGACAGCAACCCAGCTATAATGGGCTTGCTCCCAGCACTCTCTGTATTCTGAAGTTTTCCCCAGAGTGAGTAAGAGAAACATATTCCTACAGCTATCTTCTATGTAAATTAACGTGCACATAATAAAAGTTTTAAATATAAAGTTTGCATGCTAAGTAAAGGAGCCAGTTAATTATGAGAAGACTGTAGCTTGTTTGCTACCATACTATTCAATGCCAAGCTAGTGTTCCTCTAGTAAAAATCCAAGAGGTTCTCTTGTCTTCAGTGCTTCGATTAGAATAGAACTAGTCAGACATGGCAAAGACAGACAGAAAGGTGGTGGGGGACAGGGAATCTGCCACTTTCAGATGTCACTATCCTGAGACTCATGGGCACGTTACACTCTATCAGCCTCTTGCACTTCTGGTACATAAGAAGTTGTTGAATTGTAATACAGTGTCGCCGAGGACCTGCTCTGCCTTTGTGTCACTTGTGTGCCTCTTCTTGATAAGTGTGAGTGTGTCCTTATGGCCCTGGTACATAGTGTGATGGCTGTGGCTTAAGAGGGAGAAAGGTCATTAGATAATTCACTAGCAACAGAGTTGAAGCCTTGTGGTCTCTCTCGACTACTCTGTCATAACAAATGTGCAGACACGGATTTTCATTCTGGAAACATTTACATGGACTCTAATAGTTCAACCATGGACACTCTTCAAAATAAAGCAACATTTGGGTTAACCAGTTTTTCAGGTGCCTTACAAAACCTTTCCTTCAAATGCTCTGGATTTCTACATGCTTAATGACTGAAGATGCCCTCTCCACAGTATATTTTAGCTCTGATATACCAAGGATTCAGCTATTATTTTTTAAGTGTTTCATTATCCATCTTTAAATTATTTGGCCTCCTCCCCAACTTTAATTTTCTTCCTCTCCAAGAAGCCCCATAACAGTTATCTGAACCCTGTGGTGTAATCTTAAAAGCTCAGCAATTACCCTTGATAATGGTGATGTGAACTATATCCTATCTGACCTTGAAATTGTGATGACAAATGGTCATGTCAATGGAAACACAAATATCATTAATAAGAAAAAGAGAGAACTTTACGTAGTCTAGAAAGTGGTTTACTCTTCACAATTTCTACAAGTCATATAACCTCCTAGGACCTGGCATCCACATATGTGGACATCACATTTTGGGTTATTTAGACCAAAATACTCAATTTTGCTCTACAAGGGCCTGATATCCACTTACGAGGACATTATACTGCTACTGTTCAATCAAAATTTTGAACGAATATCCTCATATGTGGCTCTTATTTTTTTAAAAACAAAAATAAGGTAAAAAAAAATCTGGTAATTCTTTGTTTTTACATTCATCGCTCCCTAATGTGCCCAAATATCAAAGAGAAATTAAAAATGCATGCCGTGGAAGAGTTGGGGTCTTAGGAGGTAAAAGATACTCACTGCATAACTTTTACATATGTCATAGCAAGCATAAAAATGGTTTCAATGAAACAAACATTACGTGTTTATGGTACAGTATACTTACACCAGGAGGCTGGTCCTTGGAGAACATACCCCAGGTATGATAGTTTAGATCGTGCTTATAAGTTTTATGCTCCGTTTCCCCAAAACCATAAACATACTGAGATGGCAGTTTAGTTGTCACTTGGATGAACATGTCTGAGAAGGTAAAACCTGGCACAGATGAATCCCAACTAGGAGAAAAGACAGGGAATTAAACCAATGACAGACGAGAGAAAGAAAAGAGAAGGCGTGTGGTGGTTGTGGTAAGGAGTAGTCAAAGGTAGTAATTCACATTATGTTTAAATAAATAGGCATAAAGACCCATGGGGAACTGCAGGCACCCCTTCAACATAAATTTTAATTAGTAAAATTTCAGCTGACGGTTCCAAAAAAAACATTGGAGGTTTAACTACAAAATAATGTCACCCTTGCTTTGAGATATTCTTTGAATAGACTCCAAACCTGTGCTGCTTCATGTGACATCATCATGAATGCTGAACAAGCGGAAACAACTTCAGGCACTGATGGACTGAGAAACTTTCCTGAGCATATCTCATGTGACTGCGTAACTGCACCAGAGGGTTTGACTCAGCATTGTTACTTTAATCTTTTAGGATAAAAGAGTTTCTAGTTGAAATAGTTGAAATGGAAATTTTAACCTATTTTTGACTTTATTACTTGGTGGGATAATTTAGTATTATTTAAGAAAAACTGAGAATATCGATCTATCTATCTATGCTTTATCTATTTATGCTTTATTTAACAAATAAATACAAGTGTTGAAAACACATTTTAACACATGAAAAAAAAAATCCATTAAAGAAAAGCCTCAACATACCTAAAACTTTTGGATACTCACATTATAGTCCCGGTGCTATTCCTAATAATCTGGATGCCGAATGGGTAATGGACAATAGCGACCCTGTAAAGCCTATTGCTCTCTTCAGTCTCAGGAGTTGCAGGAACCGACAACTCCACTGGTACCTCATAGCGATCATCATTTGGGTCATAGATCTGCATGTGGAGGAATTGTTATTGCATCAATTTGTGCACATCAATCATGAATCAATTATTGCCCCACTACGTGAACAAAACAAAAAAATAGGCACACACCTTGAATTGCAGCATGTCACTGCTGTGATATTTAATGTCAACACGGAGTGTGTCAATATCACGGGACTGTGGACGGCCACTGCTCCTGTACTTTGTGTTCCGAATGATATCAATTGTCATCCCCTCATTACTTTCCCTTAATGATGTGACATTGTAACCATAGTCTTCTGGATAGATGCAATTTGGGGCACCTTCAATGGCAATTGGCTATGTAGGGAAAAAAGAAAACATAACGGAGCACTATGAAATAAAGTTTCAAGACTGACACCATCAAATCACCAAAAGGCTATATTTAAGTGTCAATTGTTAGGAAGGCAACAAATCAAATGTTCAAACTGAGATATTGTCATTGCATTTCTAATTTGTGCTAACTTTGAATTTGATGCCAGCAACAGGTTTCAAAGAAGCTGGGTAAGTGTAAGTGTTTGGGCACTGATGATGCTCATTTACTGCAGTTTTGAAAGCAAAATGTTTATCCAAATATGCTTGAGTTGGATTTCTGCTGGTCTGCATAGTAGTATTTGCCATATAATGAAAGCATTTGCACTTTTCATCATTTACCTTTAACACAGAATTCCAACTATTTGGCAGAAAAATAAAATGATATGTGTATGTTAGCCTACGACATGAGAAATTCAGTAGGCTACTTACATCCCAGATACAGCCTCTGGCCTCGCACTTAGCCTGATCTGCATTGTCCTCTGGATGACAGTTAATACGTAGTACTTTCCACTCTACCACATAGGTCTCCCCCAAGATCAAGTCAAGGTTCTGCAGGGTCAGCACCTGTGGATTGGATAAATTTTAAGGAAGGAAAGTGTTTGTGCAGGGATTACAGAAGCCATTGAGAACAAAGCCCAGATCTGCCTGGCAATGTGACTGTGTCATCTTTATGACACATCGGGATGTGGACAGCATCACCGCTGCTAGCATTGCTAAGGTTAGCCAAAGTGTCCACACTTTTTTTTTTTCTATTTTTCGTCTATTATGTCTATTTTTTTCTCTTCTTTACATCACTAACAAGTTAGTCACCAAGAACATCCCTAACATACAGTAAGAATGAATTGTTTAAAAATCAAATAAAGTAATCAAATAAAACACATTTTAGCTTCCAGGCTGACTTGTTTAATATTGATTTTTATTTTAGTGTGTATGAAACTAATGATCTTTAGCAGCTGTGAGCTATGTTCATTGGTCAGACTAGGCAAAAGGAGACTGATGAACATGACAAACCAGAATTTAGGTTTAACAGCACAGATGCCTTTAACCCGCAGGAAATTATTACAACTCAGTGTCTTGTGATAAATGTAAGGTTGTGCCCGTGACCAAGGAGACCTCAAGGATTTAAACAAACACTGCCACAGCCACATATACTTGATAGTGTATGTACATGCAGTTACTTACACACACACACACACACACACACACACACACACACACACACACACACACACACACACACACACACAAAATCTAAAAAGTACTGCTTAAAGAGTCTCTCGACACTTTACAGACTCTTGCCTTTTGCTCCTAACCCTGGGCACTTATTGTAGAATCATTGCTCTTAGTTGTTCATTTTCACTCTTTTTTTCTCTTTCTCATAATGACATGCCCCCACACACTCTCACAGATGTTTTTTTTTTTTATGATTTTCACCCAATGTAAATTGATAACATTTGTTACACTTAGAGGCTAACCTTGAAGTGAACAATAATGGTTTCATTCCTGGTCAAACTGAAACAAATGACAGAAGTGTGGCTGCTGTAGAAGTCGTCCATTCTGCATCAGTCATGCAATACTAGAGTCTGTGCTTTCTTATTATTATATTAATTCATTGATTGATAATATTGATATTGATTGTTTCCATTAACTAGTCACTAAATATATCTGTCATATATGTTGCTTTTTTGTGGATATTAGATTAAAGATTTTCTTTTTATTATTCCTATATTTGATTTTTTTTTACTCAGAAAATGGTTTCTGCTGCTGCAGATAACCTATAGTCTGACAAAATCTACATTCACGTGTGTTATAAATAAAGACTGTGTGACAAACACAAACAAGACAAAAACAATAAAGGTTGCTTCTTTTTTTGCATAATTATGTCTAGAAACATGCTTGAATTTACCTTCTTGGCTCCATCGTAGTCTATATTGTTGTTATCTAATATTGTAGTAGTGTTTGTAGCATCAACATGAGTCACAGAGACGGATGCGGGAACAGTAGGTACCCCAAGGATAATAATGTTGTCAAACTTAAGGTTGTTTGGGTCATTGTAACCATTGTTGGTCACCTGCATCGTCAGTGTTCCCTACAAGACAGCAGACTATGATTATGACACAGTCACATAATTTGACCTTCTAAAAATGATCCCAGATTTGCAAATTGCAAACACACAATAAGTTTAGTGCCATCCACCCCAGAGTAATGTAATGTAACGTCATGTATACATTAAACATCCAATTTAGTCCTCAGTGCAGTTTAAAGCATAAAAAAAGTTTGATCCAGCAATACTTTAGCATCCCAACATTGGTCAACCATGAGTGGTAAAGTCAAAATTCTTGGGTGGTTTTGAACTTTGGACTTAAGCTCAGATTGAAAGAAATATGTTGGCTCAATTTGAAAGAAAGGATGTATGAACTTGTGAGGGAAAGTTACCTGGGTAACAGTGAACTTGTAGTGGATGTAGTTGCTATTCTTAACTGTGTCTGTAAAGAGAAGCACACGCAGAGCTTTATCTTTGTCACAGCACTTGAACACAAATGATGCATAGTTACACAGCAAAGTGTAACAGCTTCAGCTTGTTGATACGTATGAGCTAACTGAAAGTGATTTAAGAGTCACAGTGGCTAATATCCTTTCTTTGTACTCAAAAAGATAAGAACTTTCATTTGATGAAAAAAAAATGTATCCAGAATCCAGTCAGTGGTAATAGCATTACACAACATACTAGCAAACAGACAAAAAAAAGAAAGGAGACAATACCTCGGGAATCACCGTCATCCCAAAATAGCTCTCCAGCTGCGCTGTCATGGTCATCAAGAGCAATGATCAAACCCATGGGATTATGCCGACTAGTTAAATATACATAAACACACATAAAATTACAAATAGCGTTCACATGAATAAAACAAATGCACCAAATGTAAGAATACAACGTTTGCCATTATGTACATGTTTGTGATAATCTGTGTGTGTGTGTGTGTGTGTGTGTGTGTGTGTGTGTGTGTGTGTGTGTGTGTGTGTGTGTGTGTGTGTGTGTACCTGTATGTTGTGGTGACATTAGGCTTCTGTGTTGGGAGGATTGCTCCACCCCTGATGTGTAATCCAAGCTTCTCTGCTGGTAGGTACATTTCAACATGCCTTTTGCGGTCTGCCACTTGTTCCATCTGATCAGAAGGATAGCAGAATAAAATATTAATTTAACTGAATTCCCTCTTGTGGGCAAAAGAATCTATGCGATGCAGACTGTTTTTCCTTTTTATTGAAAAAATATAATTATTTTTATACCATACATATGTAGGGTATGTAATTTTAATTGCTTTTTACTTCATCGTATTTAATCAGAGTTCACCGATCTTTTAAACCAGTTAGTCATCATCAGTAATTGTTAATCAAACTCTAGTCTCATACTATAAGCAGAGCGGGGGTGGGGGGTACTCACAAATGAGTATGTAAACACATGCAACAATTATGAAGTGACCACCCTGTAATTTATAAAAGACATCTGATTTGGAAACAAACGAACACTGGGCCTTTTGTGAGGGTGTTCTCCTGTCTCACCCTTGACAACAGGCTTTATGAAATCTGGATGTTAAACTGGCTTTCAAAATATTATAATGATAAACTTCACATTTCTCTCTGTCTCTCTCTTTTTAAACGTGTCCCTCCATTCATCTCTGGTCCAGTTAGAGCTCAGCTGTTTGATCCCCTGAGGACTAAATCCTCAGAGCAGCCTAAAACTATTTAACAAAAAAAATCCCAATCTCTTCCTTTTCTCCTTTTTACTTACTTCCTTCACCGTGTCCTGTTTTCTCTCTTGTGATGCTCTAATTCTTTTTTTTTTTATCCCGTTTCCTCCATTCCCACTGAGCTCTATGTGAGGGTGTGTCCGGGTGTGCATGTGTCTGTTTCTGTGTGTGCGTGTGTGTCATTTTATGCAGTACAATATGGGCGTGTGTGTGGGCTAGAGTTAGTGGAGCATCTATAAGCAATTTCAGATCTTATCTCCCCCTCACTGTCTGCCTTAAGGAGGTCTTCTCTAGCCCTCTCTTCTCTTCCTCCTCTTAGTCTTGCAATCTTCCTCTTTTCTGCATACTGTAATTTTCATTTCTGTTGCCTCTTTCTCATCCTCTCTATTGTTTATGCTTTCCTCTGTCTCTGTGTAATTGCGCTACCCATCCTTTCCCCTTTCTTTTCATTCAACTCCCATCCCATCTGTTTTGTTCTCATCCGAGTGTTTCTCCAGTATTTCTTTGCTCTGTAACTTGTTTTTCATGGTCATTTTCACTACATCATTGCTCCCCCACCCTTCTATCCTCCTACCCAGATAATCACAGGGGACCAACCAGGACAAGGGGCCGGCAGTAAGACAGGCAATCTAATCGTTCATCTGATCAGTGGGCGCTTTACATCGCCACTGTGACGGCTAAATAAGGTCCCAAAGGAACTTAACACCTCTTTTATCTCTCTGTCAGGGAGATAGCCTCTCTCTTTTCTTCCTTGTCCCCTCTCTCGCTCTTTGTCCTCATTCCTACTCTGTCTTATCACTTTAGTCTCTCAGTCTCAAACAACAACTTGAGGCATCAACTTTCATGTGACAGGTTGTGTTTTACATGTTTTTGTGACAAATGTAAGCCTCCCCCCAATCTATCTGATTTATTTTGATTACAAGGCTTATTATGTTAATTCAGCTCAATGAGATTTTTAAGGAAGCTGTTTTTGATTGAGAGTTTATTATATTGAAGATATTTTATTATTTTGCTTCCCTAAATGAGATTTAAAAACTGCCTATACTGTGATGTCTGAAGTTAAAACCCAGCTTTCCTGCATTGTGGGTTATACACAGTTTTATGACCATCAAACCATAAAAAGAGTGCAATTTATGAATGTGCACTTAACTTGGACAACCTCCAGTAAGCCTCTGGTAGTTACCTTTGCTATTAAGTAAAGTGAACATTTCAGCAAGAATTTAAAGAATTGTGGTTTCTACAAGTGTGTAAATTAATGTATACAACTCCATTAAAGGCAGTAGTTGTGCTACTTTACAAATACAGTTACAGACCCATACATCTAACAGATAGTTGTGCTACTTTAGAGGAAACATTTCCAATGAGGAAAAAATATCCTTACCGTCTCGTAGTCGTACCACCGAGCATCAGGTAGATATGCCGACACCTTATCCACACCCTACAAAAAACACAAGAACACAACACTTGCATGACTATCTATTTGCATATATCTCCAGAGAAAGTGCCTCGAAGAAAGTGAGGATAGCCCTTTCTGCTATATATAACTGCCACTTAATTGTAAAAATGAAGATAAAATGTCCCCATCAAAGAAAAATTCTTAAATTGCCTATCATCCAATACAAAGTTTCCACACAGGCCTTGTGACATTTCAGTCTACAATACTATGATGTAAGAGACGATGGGAAAGACGGCATCAAGCAACAACTGATAGGTGACAGCCTTTGATGGCTTAAGGTGGTGGACAGACGGGGGCAATCAATAGACGAGCACCAAGCCTTTGATAGCATTGTCACTTCACTGTTCTTTGTGACAGTGCAGAACAGAGGGAGAGAGAGAGAGAGACATTCACAGGGGGCACAGCTAAAGAAAGCGCAAACTACAGGTCCTTCTCAAAAAAATTCTATATTGTGAAATACAGTGTGACAACTGCACAGGCCAAGGCCTGTCACGGGCACTGATGGCAAAAGCATCTCCCTTCCAATTACTCTCTCACCTCCTCTCTCTCTCTCTCTGTCTCTCTCACGCTGTCCTTTTTGTGGACTGTTAAGGTCTGTCATTAGGAACATGAAATAGGGGATTCAGGAGGACAAGAAGAATAGTGGCGAGGCATATTTAAACAATGACAAATAACACCAAATTATTAAATTTGAGAAGTAAAAGAAAAAAAACAGGACATAGTAAAAGAAGAAAGACTAAAATATGATCAAATATATAAAAATAATGGCCTGCTAACCAAATTAAATGACTTAACACCCCCTTAAGGGCCACAGATTCACACTTTGACGTAAATCACCAGTCACAACTGCTGCACAGCCTGTGGGATGACAGCCTGGGGAAATGGATGCTCCCCCTATACCTCGTTTTCTGGTGTCGGATTTGCTCGCGGCTCCTATCACTCACACCACTGACTAACGGGAAGGGACTGCAGGACTTAGCATGGCTGCTAACTGCGTTTGATAGGGAAACAGCACGAAGCCTGTATCCTTATTTGGAGCACTGAATCTCAGTTAGCTATAAGGTAAGATTTGATCAGGTGAGCCAAAGATTCATACTGGCAGAATGATCAGATGGCAGCTGAATTAAATGAGAGCGGCAGAGAGAGAGAGAGAGAAAGAGAGGGAGAGTATGAGACACAGAGTGAAAGAGAAGTGGGATGAAATGAAATGGGATCACAAGGGTGAGTAGACAGCAGCTGATTAAGAGAATGCAGATGAGACGAGGGAGCCAACGTTTGATGAAAGGATGAGCTGAAAAGAAAAAGGGAGAAACGGGCATGAGAGTAGAAGTATGGATGAAGACCAGAGGGGATGACAGAGATAGAGTGCAGGAGATCTCTTCAGTTTATCACAGAGATCAAGGTTAAAGCATTGATTGATCTGCAGGATGGAGAAAGCATCATTAGAGAAATGGATAGGCAAGTAGACAAAGGATTAAATAAAGAACAGATAGAGTATAGTAGAGAATAGTTAAAAAGGTGAGTGTAGAATATCAAGGGTTGTTAAAGATCATCCTTTGACCCTTGATGATATCTCTTTATATTGCCCTTCAGAGCATGACACAGCCGTCACATATAGTGAGCATACTCTTGCCACCCGAATCCTTTTGAAATTGCATACAAGAGGACAAAAACACTTCGACGACACTGCAATATAACCCTTCTTAAGCTGATTAATCACATGAAAACAATTTTCATGGTAAAAGAAAATTTACTGTTTTTGTCTAAACAGACAGAAACAGGGGCATCCATTAGGGCGCTGGGCTCTGTACCTGAACATTATTTGCATGGCACCCTTTTCCAAAATGGTGAAACGAGAATTTAGACCCTTTTGTAAAAGTCATAACCTTACATAAATGATAGTACAAAAGTTTTAATGTCCATGTACCGGTATGCATAAATAACTATGCAGACTGGTCAGGATCATACACTATATTGCCAAATGTTTTCACTTACACATCCAAATGACTGAATTCAGGTGCTCCAATCCCCTCCATGGCCACAAGTGGCCACCTATGCATGCTGACTAACTCTACAAATATTTGTGAAAGGATGGGTTGCTCTAAGAAGCTCAGTAAATTCCAGCGTACTGTGAAGGGATGCCACCTGTAAAGCAAGTCCTGTAGTGAAATTTCACTAACTATGAAATATTACACAGTCAACTGTTAATGGATTTAAAACAAAGTGGAACCAAATGGGAACTACAGCAATTCAACCATGAAGCAGTAGGCCATGTAGAATCACAGATGCTGAGGTGCACAGTGTGCAGAGGTCACCAACTTTCTGTAGAGTAAATCGCTACCGACCTCCAGACTTCATGTGGCCTTCAGATTATCTAAAGCAGCGGTCCCCAACCCCCGGGCCTCGGACCGGTACCGGGCCGTGAGTCGTTTGGTACCGGGCCGCGAGAGTTGAGGCTCAGGTGTGAAATGTATGGTTTTCAGGGTTTTTATCGGTTTTTTTCAGCGTTATTTTGTTAATTGTTTTTATCTTTAACTCGGTCTTCGTGGGTCTTTTCACGGTGTATGAATAATCTTTTTTTCGGTACCGGTACTAGTTTTATTTTGTTGTATTTTTCCGCGACACCTTAAAGGCCGGTCCGTGAAAATATTGTCGGGCATAAACCGGTCCGTGGCGCAAAAAAGGTTGGGGACCGCTGCTCTAAAGAACAGTGGAATGGATTTCCATGGCTGAGCAGCTACAGCCAAGCCTTATATCACCAAGCGCCATGCAACATATCAGATGTTGTGGTGTAAAGCATGCTGCCACTGGACTAGGGCGCATTGAGAAGTGTTCTTTGGAGTAATGAGTCACACTTCTGAGTCTGGATTTGGTGGTTGTCAGAGACCAATACTTGTCTAACTGCATTGTGCCAACATGATTGCTCACCATTGCACAAAGCAAGGTCCATAAAGACATAGATGAGCAGGTTTGGTGTTGAAGATCTTGACTGGTCTCCACAGAGTCCTGACCTCAACCTAATAGGATGAATTAGAGCACAGACTGTGAACCAGGCCTCCAACATCAGTGTCTGACCTCCCAAATGCTCTCCTGGAATAATGGTAAGCTCTCAAACCTTATGGAAAGCCCCCCCAGAAGAGTTGAAGCTGTTATAGCTGCAAAGGGTGGGCCGACATTATATTAAACCCTATGGATTAAGATGCGACGTCACTCAAATACATATACATATGAAGCCAGATAAGCAAATACGTTTGGGTATAGAGCAGTGGTCCCCAACCCCCGGGCCTCGGACCGGTACCGGTCCATGAGTCGTTTGGTACCGGGCTCACAGTTGAGGCTCAGGTGTGAAATGTATAGTTTTCAGGGTTTTTATCGGTTTTCAGCGTTATTTTGTTGTTGTTTTTATCGTTTACTTGATTTTCCTTGGTCTTTTCACGCATGTTATGAATAAATTTTCTTTTTTTCGGTACCGGTACTAGTTTTATTTTGTTGTATTTTTCCGCGACACCTTAAAGGCCGGTCCGTGAAAATATTGTCGGGCATAAACCGGTCCGTGGCGCAAAAAAGGTTGGGGACCGCTGGTATAGAGTGTACGTTTAAACGCATGACCTCTATAGGTCAGACTCTGGAAGATGACCCTATTTACCCAAAGTAACCCTGCAGTTCTTCCCAATGCCACCTACAGACAAAGACAACATTGTAAAGCAAATGTTTAATCCAACTCCTGAATAACTTTACCTACTGTAAATTTATTCAAGGGCATGTCTTCACCATCACAAGCAAGGTCATATTTTCCCCTCCTTGGAGGACTTCTAAACATTTCTCTCTGTTCAATTATCAGGGCACTTTGATGGAAAGCACATTGCTTTTAAAGAGAAGGGAAATGAGCAGTGAGTCATAATTGATGCCCCAACACACCCACTGATAATGGATGTCTTTTTATCCTATCCTGTTTCCAACTGCACAACAGCAGTTGAATTGTGTCTCTGGCTGTGAAGGCATCCCAAATAGGTGCATTTGTCTTGGTTCACAAAAATAACATCCTGCACAGTTGCCTCATGCTTCTTCCTTTCCTTTCCCTATACTCTGTAAGACGTAAACTCTAAAGCATCACAAAGCCCCCCCCACACACACAGTTCTTGTATTAGAAACTTTTTTCACAATTACACTGATTGAAGTTACTTCATCCTCAGCCCGACAATGAATCCAATTCGCTTTCCACTATTCTGTAATTCACGAGAGGCCGCACTAAATTGCTTATTATTCAGGCCACTTTGACATGACCGCAATCACTGCATATGCACACATACATATGTGCCTACAGGCACACACATTTACATATGCAGGCAGCTGCACGCATGCACACACACACACACACACACACACACCAAACCCCAAGCGCACAGACACACACACACTGAAACAAACACAAGAGTACACACTCTATCTACACTTCTAATCTGCTCGTAATGAGGTCAGTGCTCTCATTAGAGCTCAGAGAAAAGAGGGAGGATATGGAAGAGAGAAGAAAGAGGGATGAGAGTAGGGGAGGGCAACAAAGAAAATCCCATGTCATGTTTTCCCAGTGGAGGTCACGCTGTGTGCGTGTGTGTGACTGTGTGAGTGAGTAGCTGTTCAGCTGCAAGACATGTTTCTCCATTTTCTATGTACATTTCTTTAAGTAATGTGTATGATGTCATTTTGACCAAAGTATCTTCATATGTATATGTATTCTGTTTCTGATATGTCTCTCTCTCTGTGTTTTAACTTACTGGATCCAATACAGGTGTGATGAGCAGGTATTTTCCCCAGAGGAACTGGCGATCTACTGTCCAGGTTTCGCTGTCAGAATAGAACCTTGGGCAAGGAAGAATATATATTAAATTAGGCATCTTTGTCATTATGCTGTGTCCAGCCAAAATGTAATTGTAAAAATGTAATGTAAGACCGTACATTTTATTTTCCAGTTTATGTTTTAGAAAAGCTTTAGGATGTCTATGCTTTGTTACAATTCTAAACTTTATATTAACATTAAATTAATGTTCACCCTTTGATTTTTCTAATTTATTAGTTCATGTCTTACTAGATCACATTTTCCATGTTTTACCCTGGCTGGCTCATTTAAGCTGTGTGGCTACTAATCTCCAGTCCGTTTCTTCCTGTTGAACTCTACAAGTAGCTCGTAGAGTCATGCATATACTTTACAACTTGTCACTTGGATGCCATTATGTTTTGTTAATGCCCTTGGTGTTTTTTTGAATGGTGAAAGGGATGAACAGTTGTACTGCAACACGGTCCTTGTGCTTCTCGCTATCTGTTTATCATGTGGTTTGCTGGTTGTTTGATTGCCAAAACATTTAATTTTTCTTGTGCTTTTAAAAATAAAACCACTCAAACAGGAGTGTATTCACTCGATTTGGAATTGCTGTCTTGCCAAGGTCTTAGTTTCTGTTGGCATGTTGTCCTTTCATTCATTGCCAGTGACATCACTTTTTAGTTTATAGGCCAGGGTTGCCAGGTTTCAGCTACTAGCTTTCAGGCACTTGGAACAGAGCTTTTCACTATGTAAAATTGCTCATTTTCTTTCTTTAGGAAAAAAAGGAAATCAAGGAATTTTTGTTTTTGCCTGCCTTGACAGTTGTTTATACTGTCTATTTCCGTCTTGGTGGGAGTATTTGTGGACAGAGTTACGGTATAGTAGCATCAGGTTGTTTGGATAACCAGGGAGTTATCCAAACAACATGATGCTAGTCTTCTCTTTGCTCCTAGATAACACCTTCAGAGGTACTGTGACATCACCTATGACCTTGCAGATGATAATGTCACACTCTTCTGTGGCATCAGAATGATGGTAGTGACCAAGACAAATGCCCTATTATTGAATAAATTACTTTGCTTGTATGCAACTAGCACAGTGCCCACTGTCACAGGAATCACAAGGACATCAACAAATATGGATGTCACCATCGTTGGAGGTTGATTTATCAACTATGTTGTGTGATCTGGTCATTAGGAGGTCACAGCAGTGTAACATCATCTGTGATCTGTCAGATGATGCCAAAGTGACCTAGCTGAGATGAAAAGACATCCACTCCTCAGAACGCCCCGGTTTAGCACTGCACTTACTGAGGTCTCCAGCAATACACAGTATGAAGTACATGAGAAATACTTTTGGAAGATTTAAGGTTTTGGTGGTTAGGAATAGGTATTTGTGAGGTATGTCCACAGGTGAGTTGAAGCAACTGCAGTTTGTTTGTGTCTCTGTTTGAATTGGTAGCATAATGACTTAACTCAATAGTAGATGGGACTTACTCATGCAGAACAGGACGTACAACAGTCTCTCCTGCAGTGTGGGCTTTGTAGAATAGCGTGTAGAGGTAAGGCAAAAGTGTATAACGTATGTTCAGGTAATGTTTGGAACTCCGGACCAGTGCTGAGTCAGCACCATAAACAGCTGGATCCTGAGGCTGGAGACAGAAAGATGGAGTAAAGGGATGGTGTTAATGAACAAGAAATAATAGAGAAAATAAAACATATTTGTCCATTAGTTACTGAAAAACAATGGGAACGAGATAAGATGGCAAAGGAGGGAATATGTTTGAGCAAGAGAAGGAAAGAAAAATCACTGAAATTAAAGGAAGTGAGTGATGATAAACCAGTAAAGAGGAGGGATGAGAAAGTGGAAAATTACCATGAGCAAATACACATTAACCTTAATCATAATGAATAACCACAAAATTACCTTTACATTGGAGCAATCTAAAAGTACAGTTTATAAAGACAAAGAGCAAAAGAAAAAATAAATGAAAAAGTGAGAGAAAGAAACAGAGGTATGATGTTAATTTGATGACAGTGGTAAGTGTGGTAAGTGTGAGGGTGATTAGCTGCTTACAGGCCGTGGTCCTCTCATCTGGCTAATCATTTATGCCTCCAGCAACTCTGACAGTCTGATGAAAACTCATTTGTGTCTGTGTGTGTGTTTGGACTATCTGTATGGGATGTGATGAGCGCCATGATTAGGGCAAAGCAAAGGTCACACTTTAGCTGTCTTGTTTAGTGGAAATTGTACATCAGATTCATCATCATCGTGTCCCTGTCTTCAAGCAAGTACTATCACCAACCCCCACCCCAAACGGAAAATGTTGTGGGAGCATCAGTTTTCATGCGATTCAATAGTGTAGAATGATTTTCGCATAAGCCATTTGTGTTCATCTATATAAATAGCTCAGTGGCAATATAAGCACTCTTCTAGGCTCAGCAGACGCCTTCCCTGTGTTTCTCAGTGACATTAAGCCACTGATCTGACCTGTGACATTTAACGTTTTAGCCTGCTTGTTAAATATAAACATAATTTTTACTCTGTTAATATTACCACCTGTTGAAAATCATTGTCACTGAAAATGAATACTGACTCTCTTCTTGAAGAGCGATTGTCCAGTCAGAAAGTTAAGAAAGGCAGTCAGTGCAATACTGCAGCTGATGTGGAGAATCCACCATATTGCAATAACTTTATGTATATCAATATCAATTCCTTTAAATTTCATTGCACCATTGAGATTGTGAGTAATATTTTATTTCAGACTCAAATGTTGTGTTTTTCAGCAGCTTGCATCCTCAGTGTTAAACACAGATTCAGCTGTACTTGCACCAGTGAGGTGATAATCTCCACGGCTACAAAAAGTTTTTAACTGCTCGGATTTCATAGCACCTATACAATGTTATGGAATAATGTGTATACCCTGCAGTACTTTACACCAAACAGCAAAGTTGTAATATATAGATTGACAATCTAATATAAGAAATCTGGGAGTACCTTGTACCCCTCAGCGTTGTGGTTCCGACTGAAGGGGTAGAAAGCCCCGACCTGCATCCAGCGACGACACAACTCCTCAGTGGAGTCATCAAAGAAACCGCAGATGTCAGCTCCAATCTGAAAAACATTTACAATGACATTTAGCCAGAACCTACAGGTTCAGTTCTAACAACATCCTAATATTGTTATATCGGAAAAATCAAACTGGAATAACATTTGACAAACTCTGAGAAAACTTGAACTTGAAAATAAAAGATCTCTAGATTACTAATGTTTCATTATGGCCTGGTTAAAAAATGGTCCAACTGTAAGGTTAACAAATCTCTTGTAGCACCAGTGTGATAACTGCCTTTATATTTATCTTCTAAAATGCCTCTCTTCATGCTGGCTCCATTTAGTGAGGATTTACTGGCAAACAGTAGATGTGGGTTGTAATCTTTATTTACATTAATTGCTTTCATGGAGTCCAAGAAAGAGACTTCAGTCAAAGGCCAGTCTGCAGAGACTGTTTGCTTTCTATTGTTTACTACCGGCCACATTTTACAACAGCCTCAATGGGAGGGAATCGATCCAAATCCTATTTCTCCTGCTTTCTTTCCGTCTTTCTCTCTGCGTTCGTGTGAGCGTGTGTCTACTGAGGAACCCAAAATCTGCTTGACACAGTCCCAGCAGGAGAAGTTGGCATGTATATATGACTACCTGCTGTGCACAGCTGGAGGCGTGTGCATGTGTGTGTTTGCATGTGCACTGGACTCCCTGTCGTTTTCTTACTGCAGTTTGAAATCTGCACACTAGCGATACACACAAGAAAGTACAAGGTCCACTCGGTTACTGGCTAGGAGTGTGTTTTCTGAACGTGGTGTTGTTCCAGGAAAGAAAACTGCTGTTGGTGCAGACATTTTAATGGATCTTATTCAAGACACATACATCCCAATGACAACTAAATCTTCTTTAAAAAAAGCAAAAGAGAGAACCATCCAAGTGCCAGAAACACACGCTAACAAACAGATTAAGTTCTATGACTGGTTCTGGAGCTTTCTGTAGAGTACAAATGAGATATATATATACATATTTATTTATTTATTATTATATATATATGTGTGTTTTCATTCTTCAATGCTTTGCTGAAGTGAAAATAAAAACTTGAATGGTCATATTTATTTGTCTTATCAAATGATTTTAGCCATTTTAAAAATGATATGACCATTACATGACCTTCTCTGAATGTTTGCTACTCACATAGGGTATTCCAAAGAGGCCAAACTCTAGCATGCCAGGGATAGCCCATTTTATGTCATTCCAGTTGGCACCATTGTCCCCCAGCCAGTGACCTGAATATTTTCCCACACCTGGAAAGGAGGAGCGGGTCAGCAACAGGGTACGGTTTGCTCCAAAAACACGCTGCAGAGCTCTGTGGCAGAGAATTCAACAAGAAGACAAGCAGATGATACAGGGTCATTAAGATAAAAGGACAATGGGACAAAAAAGAGAGTCAGAGAGAGCACAAGGGAGAAACAGATATCGCATGCATATGCACAAACACAAATGATCAGAGAGAAAGATAGATAACGCAAGGAAGCGTAGCCAGAATTGATTTACCACTACACATTAATATTTTATTCAAACAAAATCGAAGCATTATCAATCTCCACGACAATATAAAGCCCTGATGATGTTTACAAAATGTGTCTCCTGCCAGTAATACATTTTAATTAGTAGACTAAGAAAGAAGAAAAGAAATGAGTAGGAAAGCTGACAAAAGAATGATGAGCTAGCTTTAATACCAAAACAGTGAGTCAGCAAGCTCACTTCAGGGAGCTTGTATTTCATGGTCTTGAGTGGGCTGTGTCTGTGTATGTGTGTGTTACCATATATAGGCAGATTGTTTCTTTCGAGTGTAAATGTGGTTACGAGGGTAGTGATGTAACTTCGGAGAATTGACATGAGCAGAGTTTAAACATTAAATAAAAGTTATAAAACATTTGCCACACTGAGGAAAATGCAAGGCTGCAAAATGGTTTTATGAGATTTTTTTGTAAATGATTTTTATTGCCATTCAAGTTAGCTCTTAAAGCTTATGCACTGATGAGTCAGGATACACTAGCAGAAGAATATTACAGTTTTATATTACTTTATATTACTGGCTGCATTGTTAGGAAAATTTGACATCTAGGTTTCTGATACAGATCAGCAGCAACAGTTTCCTTCACCATTATTCTGGATCCACAGTGCTGTCTTAGGTCTACAAATTGTATTAAACCAACCTGTCAAACTGTAACTTTGAATCATGTCTCTTGTAGGGATGGGTGTTGTTTAGGTTTTATCCGATACCAGTACCAAACCGGTACTTTTGAAACGGTGCCGGTGCTTAAACTGTGCTCGAACCGGTGATTAAAGAATGGAGAACACAAACTTTGTCCAAAAACCTCTTATGTTTAGCTGTTTTTTAGTAAAAAAGATAACAGTGTTAGCCTTTTCTGCAGCTATAGGGGATTTATGGTATCACTCTTGGCTGGAAAAAGTGCTTAATCAATAGGGGGGGGAGAAACACCAACTTTGTCCAAAAACCGCTCATGTTTAGCTGTTTTCCCACTTTTTCTTTGGTCATTTTAGCCTTTTTGGCCAGGGTGAAGGGAGTATCTGCCATCAAACACGAAGACAGCCTCATGTAACTAAGACGGTGTTTGCTAGTTCACCTTACATGCATTAATGTAATAACGTGGTTAGCCTACTCAACGTAAATTACACACGAACAACATTAAGCTACTGACCCAGAGAAGAACGGCTGCTGCTGCCATCATCTCTAGATTACTGCCATCATCATTTCTGCTACACTGGCAGGGCTAGGAGCCAGGACTCTCCTCTTCGGGTTTTTGGGGGATGTTGCTAACTCCGGGACCGATAACAGGCACCACACCCGCAGTAGATGTGCTCAATGTGAGGTCTCGCAGCAAGCTATCAAATACGGTGCAGTTCTCGGCTTTTAAAAAAACGCCATATGTCGTCAGGTGTTTCATCAGATTCGAGGTGTTGCCTCCTTTGCACAGTATCAGCTTAAAGCACTTGTTGCAGGCTGCTGAGTTTGCATCTTTTGCTGTGAAGTACAGCCAGACTTTTTATTCTGTAGCTCTGCTCTAAAAGAACATATGTACCTGGGCCCGCCTACTACGCTTGCAAAGGTAAAATGATTGGCTGGAATCCAAAGTGTGTGACATCTCAGGGAAAATAAACACCGAAATAAAGCACAAAAATGTGCGCTGCTTTTCGGTCTGGTTACTACCGTTTATGTCAGAACCGGTACCCATCCCTAATCTCTTGGTTCTTTAAATGCTTGCTGGCTAGGGATCTTTATTTTATTTTCCCCAGTGTTTTTCTGTCTACTGAGTATCTTGTCTCTAAGAAGAACTCCCACTGCATTGCGTTGGACTGCAGGTAGTGATGGTAGGCCTTGTCCTGCTCTCTGGAGGATCAGCAATGGGCTCAGAGGCCACTGTAATAAGAAATTGCAGTAGGCCAAAAAATGGCTCATACACATCTATGCCAAATTCAGCAAGGTTGCTGAGAACAAGGACTACTGTAGTTCAAGACAATGGAGCCCTACAACAGCATTCAGATAAGGAAATAAGATGAACCAATACTAACTGGTTAGCAAGTATAAAACATTAATAATAATAAACCTGAGTATGGTGAAGCACTTTTTTATCCCTCCTCAACAGATTGCCAGCACCAACAATATATTTAATACTCCTTTCTAAGTTTGTGCACATAATGGGTCATTAAACTGTTTCAGGGCCAGACTCCAATGAGAAATTCATTCAAACACACTGGAAGCTAGACTCATTAAAACAAGTTTTCGGATTTAACACATTGAAGTCAAGTCAACTGCTCTGGACTTTAGCACAATGGGTCAGTAACATCTGATTCTACAACTCTTCATTTAGAAAATTATGTATATTACATTATTTTCACAGTGTATTTTGAGTTTCCCAGAGTCTCAATATACTGAATGGGTGGCAGAAAGTTGGCCTTCGTAGCACAACCTGAACTCTTCCTGTCATTGATTATTGATGTACTCACTTTTCACTAGCCAGCACCATAGAGTACCCGTACAGACTGTGGACATCATAATGGTTTCCCCAAGACTGCTTGGCATCCATACACAGAGTCTTACTGTACATCAAGTTGTCGAGAATGTCTGAGGGAGAGAAAAGATAAAGGAGTGAAGAGCTGGAACAAGGGGTGAGGAGGCATGAAGAGAATACGAAAAAACAGGGATGGTGTTGCGATGAAGTAAAAGGACAGAAAGAATGAGATAGACATTGATGTATACTCCTATAGGATGTCAGAGCAATGAGGAAATGACAGAAAAGAGAGCAATGCAGGAAGATGACTAAGGAGGAGGGCAATAACAAGGATGGCATCAGGGGAGCGTGCCTTTTCCAGTTATGATCATCCTATCTGGGACACAGTCAGAATAAAAGACATGGCAGAAGAGTCATTTTCTAAATTCTTCTTAAGGGATCTACGATTCTAGATGAGTTTTCTAGAAAACCATCTAGGATACACTGTGCATGTACGATGACAATAAAGGGCTTTTCTATTATTATGTGTGCTAGTGTAGCTAATTTATCAAGTTGTGTACAATATTTGGGCGATGACCTGCATTTCTATGGTATCCTTCTTTGTTTCTTTGTATTAAATGTATACCAGTATGACTAGTTTTCACAGAAAAGGCAGAAAATGGGGAAAAAATGAAAATCATTAAAACCTGCATCTTTTACTGACATGTGCCCATTTTGAATTAGGTAGCCACAAAATAAATAAATAATTAACTTAATTAATAATAATACTAATAATAATAGATTACTAATTAAAAATTATTATAATTAATTATAACTGCAGAGTTTAGTTGCCATAGTAAATGATTTTCTACTCTTTATTGAAATATAATTTCTATAGTTCAGGGCCTCTTCTTTGGTATTTTAGTAGCATAATATTCAGTTTGCATTTTCTTGAGCTATATTTTAAATGACTGCCCAGCTTTTTCTGGATTTCTTTTTTTCTTTTTTTCCTTCTAAAAGCCACAATTTACAGCTATAAGAACAGCTAAGTACGTCAAATGATTAGCATGATCATGGCTCAGAAGATAAAAAACAACATCTCTTACTTGGAATGAATGGAGGGTAGTTGAGGTTGTTTGAAGCACAGCCCTTTGCTGATCCTTGCTTGAAATTAGAGATCTCATTCATGTCCTGCAAGGACATACAGTAGATTTCAGTGAGAGGACTCTTGTTTTGTTTAAAGCCGGTTATGAAGTAAAATTTTTTCCATGTTTGTTAAGTTAACAAAATTCTTATTATTAATGCTCTTTCTTGGCCCTTGGCCATTTTGACAATTTTCGGTCAGGCCACAACTATTCATACCTCCGTTTTCTGTATTCAAAACTGACTTACAATCCACAGTGCATCATGTTTGACCTCCCTGTAGAATCGCTCATACTCATCCACCCACCAATCTATGCAGGCTTGGCTGGTGTAATCTGGAAATACAGCCTCTCCTGGCCACACCTTTGAGGGAGAGAATGTGAGAAAAAAACTTTGACTAGTCTACATTAGTTAACATCACTCACAGTTTTCAATTCTGGTTCTGTGTAGGTGTAAGTAAAATTTTTTTTATTTATGTGCTCATTTTTTAGGCACTTAACATATATGGATGTGAAACATGGCTGAAACAAAGCAGCAATTTAGTCTGCAAAATAATCTATATCAACATAACACAACATCACCAATCAACATAACAGGGCACGATCAGTCAAAATTATGAGCTCTGCAAGAAAAATATAAATGTTCCTATGTAGATGTTGCAGGACCAGTTTAGGGAAGTGGCAATGACAGAAAATAGAGGACAGAAGAAATACAGGAGAAGAGGGATTGATGAGAGAGAGATGGCTAAGGAGAAAAGGGATAAAGAGACAAATGAGTTGAGGAAGAGTAGAAAGGAGAGGAGAAATCGATAATGCAATAGAAATCTCCAGACGTGACTGTGTGTTAGAAGTCGTCCTTAATGACATGTATTGAGAAAAATGATTAATCCACTGAGAAAGGCAGAGTTTTTGTGCGTTTGTGTGTGTATGTTTGTGTGTGTGTATGTGGCTGTATTTCTGTATGTGAACACTCTTGAAGAGCACACTAGATATTAAATCTCAAGGTTGCTCCACTCTAGCTATCTTTTACCTTTACTTCCATGGGCAATAACTTTACAACCTAGTTTTCAGCAAAGACATGAATCATACTTATGTACGCTCATGTGCTTGCAGACACGCACACAGACACCCCCCACACACCCACACCTACACACACACACACACACACACACACACACACACACACACAAAGATTTATAGGCAGATGTTTTTGGCAGATGGTCAGAAATCCAAGGTCAAAGCTTATTGATAGTCACTTGCAGATGCTTTCCCTTGCATCTTTTTTTTGAGCCCTTCCTACCTTCAAGACCAGATTTTGTGATCTCCAGCTGCGTACTAATACTGACAACAGGATAAGTAAAGTGCTGTCATTTGTAGCTGCATATCTCACTGTTTCTTTTACTGTTTTTATGGTCTTTTGTCTGTCAGTCTGTCTCTCGAAGTTGTTATCCACCTGTCTCTCTTCTCTTCTACCGCTATCAGTCCCTCTGCCTACCTTCTTTCCAAAGTCTCTTTCTACCTCGCATATCGTCTACCCCCTCCTTTTTTGTCTGTATCTGATAACCCATCTATTTTGTCTCTTCTGTCTCTTTGCTTCCTGTGCATGTCTCTGTCACCATGCCACAGTAAGACAGCCAGTCTGTTTCCCTTTACATTTTCATCTAATCCATTATTTGTGTTTCTCTGACTGTCTGCACATACCCCTTTCTCTGTGCATGTTTCTGTCAACAGTTAAACCTTCCTTTAAATCCACATAGGTTTCTTTTAGCTCTCCCCACTGCCCTTTATTTTAACTCTCATCTATCTTTACTTTTGTGGTATGAACAGAAATGTCCACCTGTTTGAATGAGGTCCTGCTATGATTTTACTAAGGTACTCCAACATGGGTGCCACCAGGAAAAGCTTTTATCTACATATTTCTCAGCAATTATTATCTATTTTAAAAGCAGAATATATACCAGGTCTGTTTCAGTGCCTACCTGATTACAGAGGCAGCAACAGCAGAGGTTGTTGGCAGAGACACTTGAATGTTCACAATGAGAATACATAGAACTGCATATGTAAATAAACTGCACACAAGTATGGCCACACTTGTGTGCAGAAACAAACCACAAATTACAAAAAAGTTTTTTTAACCCACACAGCTGGATGCACATAAATGAACGCAGGGACTATGGGTCTTTTCTTTCTACCTTTCTCTGTCTTTCTCACCATTACACATTCACACACAGGCCTACACACACGCACACACGCACAGACCCATGGCTAATGTGTGATGTGGTGATGCAGAACTTTTTAAGATTAAGCACTAATGCAGAATCAATGCATATGTTTGACCTGTTATAAACAGGATGGAAAAACTATTAACAGTGGGGCAGGGTCTCGCTGTGTGCATAATCAAAAGCAACACTAAAGAAAGTATTGAGCAATACATTTTACTCCGCACTTCCACTCTCTTTTTTAAAAAATGTTCTCAACGGGGAAAAAGATCTCTCAATGAATACATTTATGTTCTATGATTGTTCTATGGAAAATTATTTTCCACGAGAACAAAGCTGTGACCTTGCATCAAATATCAGTTGATTGTGTCAGTAATATAAGCAGTCCTGTAAAGAGCTATGTGTGCTATTATTGCTTCAATAGAAATTAAGAGGATAAGTAGCAGGAAGGAGCTACTAGTCAACAGAGCTACAAACTATATATGAAGTAAAGATATTTGTACTGCTTACATTTTCAAAAAAGATTCATTACCTCTAGGGGAGGTATCGATTATTTTGCATCATTGCGTGCCTTTCAGGAATTAAACCAGACTGAATCTATATAGTGGGAACCATACCACACACAACCCTACTGGTATATCTACTGATGCTTATATTTAGTTTTTCACATGGCTGCATAAAGTCCTTTATTTTTTACAACTGTTTTAAATTGTTCATAAAAGTTTATATAGTAAAATAAAAGTTTATATAGTTATAGTTCACATAGTTTTGTTAATTTTATTATTAGTTAACCCTTTATGAGTCCCCCAAGGTTAAATAAATAACAGACCATGATGAGTCATTTGGATGCCAGTCAAACTGTTTGACTGTCTGATTTGATCAAAATCTGTTATGCTTTTTTATGTTTTGGGTTAAGCAGCTGAAAGGTTTGAAAGGCTTTATCTTAAAAAGCCAAATTTGATAACTGAAAGAATATGCTAATATATAACCTCTAATTTCATAAGCCTTAAAAGTAGCGGACTCTAAACTGTTTGAAAATAGTTCCCATTCATTCCTGTGTTTAATTTTGATTGAAAGAACAGTTGAAGTTTCAAAGTTAATTAAGTAATTTTCTTTTTAAGTGAGTTTCCTCTTGTTTGTTGTGTGCATGTAATTATTTAAATTAGGTTTGTGCACAAATGTGGCTCACCTCTCCTATTAGAGGAGTCACTCCATCTGATTCAGTGACCCAAGCATTTTTCGCAGTTCCACGGTCATAGGACTCATACGGAGCATCCCCAGCCCTCTTACTGGTGGCTATTGCTGGATCCTGTCATAATAATATAAGTTGAAAACAAATCAGTAAATACATACAAATTACACAGCACCATTGGCATGAGTTTGAATTGTTATTTGTTGTATCTGATGTTACAAAGATGTTACTGTGTACTGTATTATTGTATCATCACACATTATATACCGAACTCATATCACAAAATTGCTTGTAATACAAGAATAAGTTCATGTAGTAATATTTGTTAACATGTCCATTACACAAATTATTTTGTGAACAGCAAAGTATTTCTTACCAGGATAAGGATATATTTCTGCCCCTTCTCATGGAGGTATTCAGCAAACTGTGGAAGTTCTGCAAACTTCACCTTGTCATAGGTGAAATCCTTTTTATCCTCCATGTAGTCTATGTCAGTATATTGAATGTCCTGCATAGGGTAAAGAAAAATGCTGCATTGGTATGTGATGTGCATGCATTTTTTACTTCAGAAATTATATAGGCTAGCATAGCCAAAATCTTTGTGTTTCAAAAAAAGCTCTAAATCTAATAGCATATGAAGTTCATTTACCAAGTTTTATATATGCATTGACCCTTGTGAGTTAATTTCAAATGAGTTTTAGAAATGGGCATTAGATATTCAAAGCTTCTTTTGAAATACAAAACTTTTGGCATGGCTTCTATTTATTAAAATTAAATTTGCATCTTGGATTGCAGCGTAATAGATTCCAAATTTCTCATAATGCCTCCTAAATGTACCCACTCGTGTTTTTTTGCTTTTTGTGCTTAATTTAGGCACATCTGCTAAAAAGAATCATCATTTTCAGCATTAATTAAATGTGTCTTTCACACTGTATATTTTCATCTTAACAGAGCTAGCAAAAGAAATATTGAACATTTGCATAGAGTCTTACTAACAGAAAGACCTCTGATGGACTTTTGGAGACCTAATGTGAGTGCAAACAACTTTGGTAATGTGCTGCTAAACCTTGGGAGGACAATAGCAATGTTAACACAGTCTTCCTTTTTTGCCAGGGTGTGACTTTATGCTTGCTCTCTGTCTGTTGCCTGCCAAAATCTACTTCATATCGATGGAGCAGATGGTTTGGAAGGCTCTGCCAGATCCTTCCTCTAATGGTAATCAGCTCCAGACATATTAGGGAGAATGTGATAATACCCTCTGTGGTCTATCTAATGGTTATCAAACATGTCCCTGAGTACAGCCGGAGAGAAAGCAGCTGCATCCTAATGTCTTTGGATATGAAAAAAGAGATTGGAGATTATAAGAGTGAAATATTGAGATGGGTTGGAAATTTGTTTGCATTTGAGCGTTAGATAAAACAGAGTTCAAATGACATCCTCGACTGTTGCCATCACTGCTGAGTTGTGATAGAGTTAAAATGTTTTATTGGGACACATAAAGAACATGGATAGGAGTCTACCTTAGTAATTAAAGACAAAAATGTACAGCATTGCAAAAGGCTCGGTATCGAAAAAACTCTTAGCAGTTACCTCTCATGGCTCGACAAAGATAAGCAGTAGGGCTCATTCCAAAGAAAATGCCAACTAGAATTGATATTTACCAAATGTCTCAGAAAGGAATAGGCACTGGAGTAGTTTTAGCATTCAGTTCAGCGTGAATGAGATAATGAAAGGAAGTCGATCGATTGATCTTTGATCGCCACTAACATTCAGTGACGTATGAAAAATAGTGATCCCAGGATTGAACCTATATAGCCCAGCAGACTCGCCATTATTTGACAGAAAGCTGGATTACCCTGTGTAAGCTAAAGGCCATCCCTATCATTCTGTCTGTCTGTCGAATTCCTGTTTCCACCTTCGTATCACGTCTCCACAGATAGTGTAGTGGTTAAGGCTCTTGCCTCCGGAACCACACAGTGGTGCATGAGTGCTTCAAATTTAACAAGGGGTGCACAAGGTGAAGTATTGATTCCCCACATTCCCCGACCTCTGAAAGCTTTACAATTGTGGTAGTAGTCAAAGGAATCCCTCTCTATAAAAACCATGCATTGCCACTACATTTCACACCCTCGAGTTTTAAAATGCATGTTTTCTAAGGAAGAAACAAAGAACTAGGAAGAAGTAAAAGGCCAGGTGATGTCAGTGACACCAAGTCACATGTTTTCCATTTCCAGAATGTTCATCATGACCACATGGTCAGTAACAGTGGTATGTAAATGGACCCTACATTTATTACATACAATGCATGATATTGTGATATAATGGAGGTAAAATATGTAAGCAAAGTTGTTCAACATTTTATCAAAATATCATAAGGACAAAATCACAGATGTTTAAGGGGGCGGCAGTAGCTCTGACAGCAATTTTACATAGTTTGAAGAAAATGTTTTTCTAAAATATGCATGTTATGAAAGACAAATAAGGAATAAAAACCAAGCAGACAGAATCTTACATATGGAAGATCCACAGCACGGTTCCTCTCCACTGTTTCCTTGACTATACTGAGGTTGCCATAGTTCCACCGAGAAAGCTGGAATCCCAGTGACCAGTAGGCAGGAATGACAGGCTTGCCAATGAGCTGAATAGAACAATTGGAAATACTTTTAATGTAATTACCACGTCAAGGCAACACAAAACCCACTTCACCCAACAGTATTAACCAGAAAACCTGCCAGACATATTTCTGAATTTAGAAAATCACCTCGAGGAATTCATGCACCACTTGTTCTGGTGTGTCACCAAAGAAAATGTAGAAGTCAAGCACCCCTCCAATTGTCCTGTAGGTCACAGCTGGGGCGGGCTGCAGTGTCACATCTGGTGAAAACACAGAGACAAAACGTATAAGTATCAGTATTATGTTTAAAAATAAATTACAACCCCAAATTGATTGTAAACCATTGTGTACCACCGGTCCTCTGCTTTGATAAAACAACTTTCTTGTTGTTTTAATTCTTCAGAGAATTATTACTTTAGACCTAAACACAATTGTATAAGGAGGACGTATCAGTCAATTCCTATGGAAATCAATATATTAAAAAAAACTTACATGAAGCAACTGTAAGCATAAGCGACAGAAACATGTCAGTGGGAATCACTAATGCTTTCAGTCATCTCCTTCTCAGAATAAAGCAGTCATGAAATATTCTCTTTGATTTGTCAGCACAATTCTTTGATTGATGCAACAGTAGCTCCTTTTGTGTTGGGGGATGAGGATTAACTGGCGGTTCGTATGCCCTTGAACCATTTAGAGATGATTTTCTTGTCCCGATGTTACATGTATCAGTGTAAACATACGGTATGTTTGTACTTTTTTGGCAGTATGTATGAGAGTGCTTGTGCACATATATTCTGTAGTTTTTAAACACAGTGCTGCTCAAATGTTTTTTTATGCGTACGTGTGCATTTGTTTGCATGCTCGAACCCATGTGTATTTGCTTTTATCCAAGTACCAACAAGTGTTCTTGCATTTGTGTTAGCGTAACTTTACCCATAGCATTGCTGTTCAGGAGAAAGACCCCAAATGACTTCCCACTATTATCTTCCAGACAGAGGAAAAAGGGATAGTGTCCATAGAGGTTATGTGTTCCCTGTAGAGAAGAAAGGAGGAGACAAATGAATATAGGGCATTGGTGCCTTGTGAGACCACCATGTGGGAGACTTACTGAAACTGAGGGGGTGCCTACACGGCATAATCAGCTTACAAGGCATTCAATTATAAGCCTTTTGCGAAGGCAAATGCACATGTAAGACACACATGTAAACATGCCACACACGCACAACTAAGCAGGCCTGATTTGAGCAGGCCTTATTTTAAGCACATATGTCTCTTTGTGTTTGTGTGTGTGTGTGTGTGTGTGTGTGTGCTGTGTTTACCCCATTAGGAAAAGCATCTCTTGTGAAAATTGGCCAGGTTCTCCAGTTTGTGTCATGCCGATATTGCCTATGGACATGCTCCCCCAGGCCATAAATATTATGGGATGGGAGCTTAGCAGACAGCTGTATGTACTGGTCTTCAAACACAATTGGAGCCATTCTAGTGTCAAACCTGAATGTCAAACCAGAAAAAAAGTAAAGTTAAGTAGGAAGTGAAGAGACACACTGATGCACTGGGATGTGGAATAAGGGAGAGCAGATAAGAGTGAATTTGTGTGAGACACAAAAATAAAGAAAATGAGCATGAGATGGAGCAAGAAGAGAGTGGGAATGAGACAGAGACTGTTACGTCCCCACATGAAAGCTAGGCGAAGAGGGAGGGGGACAGTAACAGTTGGATCCGGGTTGAAATGAAAAGGACGCCAGGCAGAGGTGTTTAACACAAAATAAATCTTTATTATAATTAATTAACCCAATAATCATATAAGCAGTAACAACAGAAAGAGACAGCAACGCTGCTTTAATGACAAATCAGACAGGCCAACCCAAAGAGATGGTGACCGCTTCAACTAAGAAAACAACTATAAGGCTTCAATAGAAAAAGACAGCAACGCTGCTATTAGGAATAACCAGTTGAGTTACTCACAAAAAGCCACGCATGGTGGGGCTGGCTGCTCTCTCTCTCTCTCTCTCTCTCTCTCTCTCTCTCTCTCTCTCTCTCTCTCTCACACACACACACACACACACACACACACACACACACACACACACACACACACACACACACACACACACACACACACACACACACACACACACACCAGGCCTTTTCCACACCTAGACCAGACTCACTACTCTCCTCCAGCTTATATCACCTCTGGAGGGTAATTGGTGGTAAACGAGGGCAGATGAGCAGCAGGTGTGCTCTAAAGGAGAAGGCAGGGGCAGAGAGAGATAAGGGGAGGGGCAAGAAAGAAGGAGGAGGAGAGGGAGAGGACAACACTATGCCCACACACTCCCACGTCCTCACAGGATGTAACTCCCCCCCCCCCCTTACATTCACACTATACAAAACACAGAGCAAACGCATCACTATGCGCTGCGCGAGAGTGCATCAGCCACCAGATACTGAGTCCTTTTCTGGTGTTGGATAACCAGATCATAATCCTGCACCAGCAATGCCCAGCGCATTAGTCGCTGGTTGTGGTTGTACATACGTTGGAGGAATGTAAGGGGATTGCAGGGCTTGCAAAATCGCTAGCCCGACGTCCCGGGGCTAGCGATTTTTCCAGTCGGGCTACCAAAATCTATCTCTGCCCTGCCCGTCGGGCTATTGTAGGAAGGAAAAATATATGTCAATGCTTTTGCATTCTTTCGGAAATGTAGCTGGGTAATTATGTCATTGGCATCGGTGAGCCACTGTCAATATGTGACATATTGAAATCGCGTTTGAATTTGCGCTTGTTTTTTTGCTTTCACTTTGCAATCGCGTGAACTGTGTATAGTGAGCGACAGCACTGATTGGTGAGTGATGATAATTTGCGCACCAATTCCTCTGACATCGTCTTATCAATCGTTAGCTTACTATGCAAACATGACGAGTGAAATCTCCCGCAGCAAGCTTAAACATGTGAGAGGTTGATCGCGCAGAGAATCGCTGAGCTTATGTGTGTGTGTGTGTGTGTGTGTGTGTGTGTGTGTGTAAAAGCAGCAGGATATATATTTTAGTTCTGCTGAGCCAAATAAGACAGGTCAGGGTGAAGAAGTTATGACAAATCAGACTATAAGGCAAAAAGAAAGTGCAGCTTTATGGTTTCATGGACAAAAGAATTTCTGTGGCTGCAATATGACGAGCTATATAACCGGGGCTGCACATAACTGGTTCGCAGGTGCGCATTCGCTGTGGAAAAAAAAAAAAAAAAAAACGCGCACAAGATATGAAGTTGCAACGCGTGTTTGCATACATACGATTTTCTGGAGGAGGACAGAAATTTGTTTAAAACTCTTAAAGATGTCGAAGAAGCTCCTTTAAGCAATTACTTTGGTGTTCCTCCACCTCCAAACAAATGTCAGAAGGAGTCCGAACCACAAAAGAAGCGCGTATTCTCGGAAAAGTGGTTGCAGGAGGTGAGCTGGCTTCAAACAAATGATGAACGCACAGAGATGTGGTGCGGAATGTGCCGTGAAAATCCCACTCTAGCGGACAAAAACAGTGCTTTTTATATGGACGCAAACGCGCGTTGCAACTTCTTATCTGGTGCGCGTCTTTTATTTTGACAGCGAATGCGCACATGCGGACCACTTATGTGCACCCGTGTAAATAACATAATGTTCTGCCGGGTGTGTTGTTGGTTTTCTCTCGATTTCTGAGTCGACAAGCGCCTTTGTTACTGGGACCAGTCATTTTAAGAAAGGCCCCATTAGAACCCATGAGAAATGCAAGAAATGCATTATTGCTCAGTCTGCAATATCTTTCCCAGAACAAACACCAATTGCAAATAACATACTAAAAATAAACCTGAAAAATCTGTTTAGAACAGCGTACTATGTTGCAAAGAGTGAACTACCACTGGCAAAATTTAGCAGTCTTTGCAAACTTCAAAAAGCAAATGGCCTCGATCTTGGTTCCACTTGTCTCTTACCCGTGACTTCAGCGGAAATTTCAAATTCAGGATCTGACACAGACTGATTCATGTCCTACACAGTTCTTACAAGTTCATAGAAATTTCTGTTCAATTAGAACCAAGTATTTGAGTTGATGATTGTAATTTTTATACAATGTTGTAATTTGTTTTTCAACAATTTTTTGATTAATGTTTTGTTTCCTTTACAATATTATACATTAAAGTATAATATTGTAAAGGAAACAAAACAGGAAACAAAACATCAATCAAAAAATTGCTCTTTTTTATTCGGGCTACTTACATTTATTTTGGGCTACCAAAAACTGAAGAGTCCCTGCCCGAAGGGCTACCAGGGATTTTGAAATTTTGCGAGCCCTGGATTGTGATCTGTATACACCGTAACTGGAAAGGAGCTAGAGCCCACATACACAGTGAAGTGCTGCAAGGCCATCAGCAGCGCTAGAGCTTCTTTTTCTATGGTGGAATAGTTTAGCTGATGACGCTTGAACTTTGTAGAATAGCAGCAGACTGGGTGACACACACCCTCTGTGTCGTCCTGTAACAGCACCACACCAGCTCCGGTGGCACTGGCGTCAACTTCCAGTTTGAAAGGCTGAGAGAAGTTGGGGGCTGCCAGAACCGGGGCGCTGCAAAGGAGAGATTTTGCAGACTCAAATGCATGCTGGCATTCCCCTGACCACTCAAAAGGGATTTTGGGGTTACATAGATTTTTCAAAGGGGCCACAACTACCGCAAAGTTCTTACAAAAACAGCGATAGTATCCACTCATGCCCAGAAACCGCTTTAGCTCCCGCCTAGTGGCTGGGTAGCTGAGGGCAGCCTCGACTTTTGCCTCTACCTGGCGAACCTGCCCGAAACCCAGCGACAGGTATTACAATACCTTGTAACATCTGCCTTCATTGCTGGCCAGAAGAAGTGCTGCAGAATACGGTCAAACGTTTTAATTATCCCCAAATGTCCTGACCATGAATGATCATGGGCTAATTGTAGCACATGCTGATGCAAACTAGCCGGGACCACTATCTGTTGGACTACACTCCAGTCCTCCCCTGGCTTTGAGGTCCACCTGTTAACAGGAGAAGTGATTTTAAACAGCCCCATCCCTTTTGGCTTACGTGGTGTTGAGGCTGGCTGTCTGTAGGCCTCGCAGTCCTCTATTAAATGGCCAGATTTAAAACAGTAAAAACATTTCCGGTCTTACCTGGGACAAGGCACAGGTACCTCTCCCCTTGTGTCTTGCTCACCACTAGCACCGCTAGCACCGCTAGGGTGCCGCGTCGCTCATGCTTAACTCGTCAGCCAGTGTCACGGCCTGCTGCAACGCGGAGACCTTCTGTTCGTTCAGATGCACTGCCATCCGCTCGGAGATGCAGTTTTTAAATTCCTCAATGAGAATTAACTCCCGTACCGAAACTAGGTCTGCAGCTTTACAGGCCATACACCATCGGTCAAAGAGGACAATCTTTTCCCTCGCAAAATCCAGGAAGGATTGACCCTGCACCTTTTTCAACCCCCAAAATCACTGCCTATAAGCCTCGGGGACTAGTTCGTAGGCTAACAGGATAGCACTTTTCAGTTTGTCGTAATCCAAACTGCACTCAGCGGACAATGAGGAACAAACTTCCTGTGCCTTGCCCACCAGCTTGCACTGCAGCAGGATGGCCCACGCATCCCGCGGCCAACGCAAGGCTGTCACTATCTGTTCAAATGATTCAAAGTAAACCTCCACCTCAGTGTCACGAAACACAGGGACCAGATGACTATTACTGCCTACATCAAACTGTACCTCTGTCTGTGACAGCAAGGCCGCCACAGGAGGGGAGGAGGCCTGCTGGAGTTCCAGCTGTCGCAGCTTGACCTTAGTCTCCGCCTCCAACTCCACCTTCTTCAGCTCGACCTCCCTAGCGCTAGCCAGCTCCGCCTCCAAACGCCTAAGCTCTAACTCCTTTTTCAGCTGGAACTCTCTCTCACGCTCCTCCTTTCCCAGTTGGAGACGAGCCAGACGGACTCTGAGCCTAGCATCCTGCTTAGAACCCTCCGATGACTGGGTGGAGAGCGGATCAAAATGGGGCAGTGTCATTGGCCCACAGGTGTAGACACTGGCGGTTCTACGACCTGGCTTGGAACATGAGGCGCTGTACTTGGTCCAACCGGACTGGGTGTGCTCGGGGGTTCTTGCATTACAACCACCCCCTTCTCCAACAGCCCAGACACCAGAGCGGCCTTCAGCTCCGCTTTGCGTAGACCAGTGGAGACACTGATCCCGTAATATGTTGCCACCTCATCCATATCCCTCTTCCTACAAACATCCAGCAGGGCAAGCGACGGCTTTGCCATAAATCCAGCAATATCAAAAGTGGCCATGAAACTCAAAACGGCCCGCAAAACACAAGCTAACCACTCAAGGGCCACACAACACCTTCACTACACAACCAAAAACAGGCGATATAAAATGTGTTGTGTCAAGACAACCATTAACTAAAATTCTACCAACCCTCTCCCCAGTCCTGCCTACTCAGACTCTAGCCTCACCTAGCTTCTGGAGCTTCTGAAGCAGAGACATTTTGACAAATTGAGTTGCAGAAAAAAAAAAAAAAAACAGTAGACAGGCCATCCCATCAAGCTCTAATAAGCCCTCTGGGTAGCATTTCTGTAGTCTTCAAAACAAGACATACACTGGTTACTGAAATACACAGCCTGCTGAACTTTCAAACAGCTGTCAGATATTACAAGTAAAGGTTTTAAATGCAGTAAATATATGATATTATTTTCATTTAACATCTTAACCCTAATTCTGTTCAAAAAGATCATTTCCACATGACAGGCACACAGGCTTAATAGAATGATTATGAGCAACATTGTCCATTTATCTATATAGTAAATAAATAACAGATCTCGGTGGAATTTAATGCCATAATAAATACCTGGGGTAACCTGCTGCAATTTTTATGATTTAAAAGTAAATATGTAAATATTGTTATCACTGTATTTTATGGACCTTTTACAGTTCGTGGCCTGCTTATTCTCATATTCTTATCAAACTATAATTACATTATAATAATTTAGATCTTGGTAAACATTCCATGTGCTTAAAAATCCCACAATGGTAGTCTCTGTAGCTATGCTTCATCCACAGTGCCAAAAAGGATCAGTTTGGTTGCTAAATCACAAATAATCTTCATCTGCTTATCTTAAAATTTATCTTGAAAATAATTTTAAAGGCCTGTGACTAAAAGTTGTGTGCAGTGTTGAGAAAGATAAAAGCAACTTTTATAAGCAGGTCAAGCCAACAGCTGTCATTTTATGTAACTGTGACTTTAACTTTAATTGTCTTTCATTATTTATTTTTGGTAAGTAAAGAGTGTCAAAGAAAATAATTAACTGACTCTTTTTTTTTCTTATAGAAACATAACTCAACAATGAAAGAAAGCCAATAAAAGACAAAACACTAAAAGCAAAGGATTCGATAAAATGACTGTTGTACATGTTTTGTCATTTTGAAGTGTGTTGGCATGTCTGAGCAATATGAATTCTCTATTGGCAGTGTAACTTTTGTTTCAGCACTTTCTGCCAAGAGCAAAGATCAACTACAGGAGTGTAAACTATCGTTATCAGTATTTTAGAGCACAGAGATTATTCTAAGTATTGAACATTTGCAATCAACCAAAGAAATCCCCGTACACTGTAGAGAGTTTGAATCAGAAAAAAATATGGACCTCCTATTTTTTTCATGAAATAACTGTGGACCTCTGTCTACAAACTATTTATTATACCAATGGAATTTATTAAAAATAAATATATTTTCCTACATTGAATGAAATGATAAAAACCTCCTTTTAACCTTTCCCCACCAATGATAATAATAATTAGTTTTTTATCAAACAACTGCACAAAGAGCACATTGACTGGTGCCTGGTTGTAAGTTTCATTATCGTTACATCAAGGAAGACTGATAAGCCGCAGTGATACCTATATCGAAGACATCCACACAATTTGCACCCCTATTATAAATTAAACATTTTCAAAGGTTGCTTTGGCTTTCACTTTTCCTGTAAATAAATCCACATTTACGTAGTAGGGAAATTTGTCATGCACCATAAAAGCCAATAATGATGTACAAAACACCATTAGCACTAATATATGCAATTGTTGTTTTGCTCTATTTATCTGTGTTTGTGTGTTCTGTGGAGGAGTTTGTCACTGCAATGTCACACAGGGCCAACAAAGCATGCACTGAATCAACACGAAAACAATGACTTATTGTTTGAGAAACTGTCTTGTAACATGGAATGGTGTCACCTGCCAGTTTTGCATGACAGCGAGTTGGTGTGCTGCTGAGACCACCTTTGTGGCTTTCTTACACATCTGCTTCAAGTGATACACATAACCTGTGGCTCCGAATTTCCAGTGTCAAATGTCTAAGGGGACAGTTCTGATAAGTAATAATTGTAATTCTAAATAAATATTTAGTAAGTCAATTTATCTTATATTAAAATTTCAGTACCATGGCACCTTAGCATTATTATGAAAAATCTCCTCCACACTACGCAATCCCCTGCTGCTATACATGCTTTAACTCAGAAATGCCCTTATCCCTCTTTACTAACGCAACCATAGTATAGAAAAAAATGTATAAAGTACATAAGAAATGATAATAACAATTACCTTAATGTAAATCATGTTTTTTTTAATGAATACACACAGTTTGCATAGTCTGATATCTTTTGTATATCCAATCTGAAACAGCAAATATACATGGTATATACACACAATGAGCACTTACACAACGTTTTGGTTCTCCTCTCTGCGTACAGTAAGGCCAAAGGGTTTCTGTGTGATCTGCAGTGTGTTGTTGATGGGACTGGATGGTGTAGGGTTGAGGCTAAGGATGTGCTCATGGGGGACTTCAAACCTCTTATTGTTGGGATCATAGATCTGAGGGAAAGGAAACAGTAATTTTAGGCAGTGAGACAGAACTCTCGCTGTCTCAGTAATACTCAGTTGTGTATATTTCTATTTTCTATATTCTATCTATATCACTAAAGCACTTCTGGATGGATGCAAACTGCATTTCGTTGCCCTGTACCTGTGCATGTGCAATGACAATAAAGTTGAATTCTATTCTATTCTATTCTATTCTTCATTCTCAGCAGCTTTTATGGTAAATGGTAAATGGCCTGTATTTGTATAGCGCTTTACTTAGTCCCTAAGGACCCCAAAGCGCTTTACACTACATTCAGTCATCCACCCATTCACACACACATTCACACACTGGTCATGACAAGCTACATTGTAGCCACAGCTGCCCTGGGGCGCACTGACAGAGGCGAGGCTGCCGGACACTGGCGCCACCGGGCCCTCTGACCACCACCTGTAGGCAACGGGTGAAGTGTCTTGCCCAAGGACACAACGACCGAGACTGTCCAAGAGTCTTCCGATTACAAGATGAACTGCCAACTCTTGAGCCATGATCTTTTATATTAAAGATACTTTGATTAAACTGCTTCTGAAATGAATAGTGTATCTCATAATTTCTTACTTTGCTGTAAAATCTGGCTCTGCAAACATGTATACAAGAATATAAAGCCAGAATGGTGTCAATGTTCACCTTAAATCTGAGTCGATTCTTTGTCTGCATTTCTGCGTCAATTGCCAGTTCTTTTATGTGTTGACCAAATAGAGATGGAGATTCCATTCTTGTCAGTTTTGCCTTTATAGCTGCAAAAATAAACAGATGACAGTAAGATGGCAAGAAGTTTAATATATCATCCACATAATACAATATATTTACATAATGTAGAAATCAGTTACATAAGAAACATAAGTTTAAAAAATGAAAACAAAACAACAATTCAGTTTTGTTATATTTTATTATAAAGAGAAACTGTGTGAGCAAACATTCGTCAGGGTCAGTCGTTCAATTCAGGTGTAGCACCACATTAAAATCTTCAGGTGAACTTAGACTGGACTTTATTTAAACAATATGTATTGCCAACTTTTTTTTACCGCCATGATAAAAGGTTACAGAGTACTTAGTTGGCTCTGTTGTACTAATTTGCATAGTATCCTTAAGCAATACCTTTGCCAAATGGATGTCAAAATGTTTCATGACATTTTAAATTAGATATGGATAAAAAAAAAAGGAATGCTTTCATTTTTATGTGTTGGTTCAATTCCCAACACATACAAATCTCAGGCTGGGCATAACATGACTGTTTTTGAATATTCTACTGAGTCCAAGCACATACAGACTTCTTTCTATTTATGTGCATATTTTTATCAGTTAGTGAGCACATGACTCTGAATTAAAGAATACAGAGGGGGTTTAAGGTTTTACCATAAGAATTTGGTGTCTCCTGTGATTCCACAGTATATCCATAGTTAGTTGGGAAGAAACACCAGGGAACATTACTCTCATCCCGTGGACTCCAACAACAGCCACGTTCCTGACATTTCTCCTGTTAAGAGTATTGTTGCCAATATAATTATTTGTAGTGTCATTACTGTTACTATTAGAAGTGATTTTTGTCACAATAGCAAATGCTTAAATTGTGCAAATAATATTTATTTATTTAATTATTCATAAATTAATAAATAAAAAAAAAATCCCCATACACACACTTTACACTTTAGGAAATTAGTTTACCTGTGATGCTCCAGAATCAGGGAAGCAATCTACTCTCTCACCCAGAGGCATGCTGGGACATGTTGGCACAAATGTATCTGTAATTTCTGAGAAAAGAACAATACAACTAAGTCACAATTATAAAGGGTAAACCTTGTAATTTTACAAACTGACATTAGTGTGCAGATTATTCTCTGGTTTAGAAATGATAATCATGTGAGCAAAAGAAAAGTAAAGGAGGAAGTGATTTTATGTTGCTTAAAACTTAGATGTGTATTTCTCTGTGGTCCACCTACCTTCTTTCACACCAGATTGTCCCGTGGCAAACAGAACTATGAATGCGATTGATATAACAGTCATAATCGTAAACATCACCATTAACATCACCTCCAACTTAGAGAAGCGTTTTTTCGCCATCTAACAGAGAAAAAAATGCACAAGAACAAAATATTCATACGTACACAGTGATTACAAAGGCCAGCATCATTAACACTCGTTAATGATAGCAAGTTTACTACAGGCAAGGTCTCAGAGGTACAAAAACCTTTAGCTGCTTAATGATGCCCATTGGCAGGAGGCACACTCACAGACGTGCAAAAAAATAAAAATAAATAAAAACATATTTAACACACACATGAATTTTCCTTCCATTAACCTTGAATTTTTGGCAAAAAGTCTTACAAAGGTGGGATAGGTATTAAATTCAGTAAAATAAAACCATAAGCGAGAAGGAGAGTGGAGTGAGACTGAAAAAGAGAATCTGGAAAGGAAAGATGTCCAACAGGCTTAGCCTACTCTTTGCAAAGGCACCCAACATACAGCTCAAGCAATTAGGCTTCACCCCAGTATAGTCTACTCTTGTAGACAAAAACAAGGTGAATATCTGGATGTGTGTGTGTGTGTGTGTGTGGCTATGTGTCTGTTTGGGTGTGTGAGAAGCTTATAGCTATCCTGTTTAATGTGCTGTGAAGAGCAGGTGAGGGCGTAGAGAGAGACAGAGAGCCAAATGTCTGCATGCCCCTGTGTGTTAGCAATCAGCTGCACATTATAGAGAAACACTGAAAAGCACCTGCAAACATGCAATGTAAGGCACAGAGAAAACAATACACAAACATAGTGTATGTTTAAAGTACAAATTCTTTAGGCTCTCTACTCCTCCTTTTGGCTTCCACTGAATACCTAAAAGTAGGTTTCACTAAATCTTCCAACACACAGAAATCCTGAAACTAACACTGTTTTACAGCTGCACTTTTGAGGTTCCCTGAGTACAGCCAGTTTAAAATATTATATTTAAATAGAACTTTTATTAAACTCAATGACAGACCAGGAGGCAGTTAGCTACCTGTAATTAAGTTTAAGACTAGCATAAAAATTGCGTATGTGATGTGCATCGTAACAACAACAAAAAAAAGAAAGAAAAGAAAATCAGCATCAAAGAACCGTCATAAGATATCTGTTCAATGGAACCGCAATATAGTTTACACTATGCTTTTATGCCACTGGCAAAGAGCTTCATATAACCAACATAATCATTAATGCAGTCTTTCTTTGTCCACATTAATGTGAGTATAATTATATAATTTAAGCGCCTACAATCTACAAAATGTTAAAAAATGAAGAAAATTCCCACTGAACATCAGCTTCTTGTAGGTATGTAGTCATAACAAGAAAGATCTTTGAATGTAAAATTGTCTTTTCTGTTTATATATCATTATTCAGCAAAATCATAATTCATGCAGTACAATCAAAAGACTGTAATATACACTGTAAGGTATTGTTATTAGTTTTTGACTGAAACTGCCTGCCTCTGTAATCTTACCTTGGCTCTCTTTGGAGGTTGGAGCAAAGTGTGCCCAGTTCAAGAGAGATAACAGCTTTTCAATCCACAGGATGTGGAAGTGTTGCACATGGACAAGGAGGCTCAGCCCCCTTTACTGTTCCATGAATGGTTGTGTGTGTGCAGGGCTGTGTCTCTGCTGTGTACGTGTGCCTGAAAACCATCTACTGTTTGAGAGAAGAAGTAAAACCCAAAATCCCCTCATCTGGGTGTTAAAATCATTCATTTACCACAGTCACGGAGTCTGTATGGGTGTGTCTGCATGTTTATGCTTGTATGGTTATAGTTTAACTAAAGATTACTGTGCATTTTCAATGGTTTACGTAAGATGTGACTTAGAGAGAGCAATCTTTACACCGTTGTTGCTATAGCACTTCAACTCAGTAGTCAACACATGTACAGATTCAAATTCACTCAGTTGGTAGTAGAAAACTGAATTTTTATACCAGGAAGAAGAAACTTTTTAGGAACTTTTAGAACATAGAATATTATGTAAAAGATTTTAATTTATTGGGAAATAATTGTTTGTGTAAATGTGAGGACATTACTCTCAGGTTATATCAGTTTAGCAAATAAAGGGTCAACAAATCCAATAATTCAATTTGGAGAACCCCCCACAGCTGGCTGCAAGTGGATATTTACATTCGAGGATGAGAATTTGTGAATTATGTCAACATACTACAGAGCTCTACTTGAAATAAGAGATTATAAAAGCACTTCCTAAGTATTATCCTAAGGAGTTGTATGATGCACTCCTTGTCAGAGATGGGCAGTAACGCGTTACTTGTAACGCATTACTGTAATCTGATTACTTTTTTCAAATAACGAGTAAAGTAAGGGATTACTATTGCAAAATCGGTAATTAGATTACCGTTACTTTCCCGTAGGAACGCTGCGTTACTGCGTTACTAAAACCGTGATTTTTTTGCAAGAATGTCTCATGACAGTGATGTAAGCAAGTGCGCCGTTGGTGACAACAGCTGTGTGCAGATCAACAGTGGATCACATATCGATTGTGGGAGAGAGTATGAGCGTGCAGCGTTTAAAGCGTGGAAGTACTGACCTTACTTTGAGTTTGATTCCATAAAAAGTGACAAAAACATTAGCGTCCGTTGTGCGTGGGAAGAAAACTTTTTACAGCGAAAAAAACCCCTAAACTTCCAAGCAAGCACCGAGTGTGCAACGACGTAATGGGAAACTCACAGAGAAACTCGCGGATTCTTCAACTGACCGCGGCACACCTGCACCAGGGTAAACCTCCGCCTACCCAGTCCTGCTTTACAGGTGAAAATAGAGCAACAGGACCGCTGAGTCTTTGACTTTATTTATTTTCTGCTGTGTCTTACTTGCATCTATTTGAAAGAGTGAGTGTAAACACAAAAAATATTTTATTTTATGTGCTGGAATGTGCAGAAAATAGGTTTAAATGTTAAACTAATTTATTCAAGTCAGAGAATGTTGCATATAATTAAATTTTTGCTTGATGCATAAAGTTAAAAGATTAAAACTGATAAAACAAGTTAAAAAAAGGAGACTTTTCCATTTGATTACATTTTGTATGATGGATTATGCAGAAAAAGTAGAATTGGGCTGAAAGATCTATTGCTTTATCACCTCTTCAGGTTGTAAATCGTGTTTTTAAAAAGTAACTAAGTAACTAAGTAATTAATTACTTTTGAAAATAAGTAATCAGTAAAGTAACGGGATTACTTTTTTGGGGAAGTAATCAGTAATTAGTTACTGATTACTTTTTTCAAGTAACTTGACCAACATTGCTCCTTGTTGATGAGTTTCATGATTTTCCTTGTTAAGATGCAGTCCCGTTTTTGACAGGGGGCTTCCTTTCCACATAATTTCATGACTATGAAGTTTCCCTGGCCTCGTATTCATGAGACCAAGAAAAGTTATTCCATGATCGAGTGCTGCTTGATTTAGCTCATCCAAAACGTGACATCCAAGACATAATCTATGCCATTTCATGTTATACTTTAGTAATAAATTTATTCTATACCATTGCAAAGCAGAATAGTGAGGAAGAACATGAGTGGCACAGTAGTCTTCCAATATAGAGCTCGATGGTAATAAACAATGCAATGAGCCATTCTGTGTGTAATCATTCAAGCAGGAGAGGCTTCTATCCCTGTCGCCATAATTTAACTGTCCAGCAAATACATAAGAGCATATTTAGCTTGCATGTAGTACATGCTGGGGGATGAAAGTGTTCAAGTTCTTCTGTTGATCATTATGCTCCCTCTTGGTCTTTCTCTCCTTACAAATCCAATTCCACTCTGTCACTGCCAATATCTGGTGCTCTCCCTCAAGAATGCACTGCCAGCCAATTTCAATAGAACAAACTGAAATTGGCAATTCACTCCCCTGTATCGATCCAGTCACTTTAAAACTAGGCACTCAACATTGAGAGCTGCCAACCAACCAAGTTATATATGGGGTTCATGTATACCTGTGTTTCTTTTTGTTTGCTTGTGGGTCTAGAAAGGAAACCTGTACAGCATATCGGACGACTAAGACCTTGTGTGCGTGTGTAGATATGAACATGTGTGCTTCTACATTTTGCTGTTGATATTTTGCAACCAACCTGTTTTCTCAGGACACAATAAAACACTCAAGGTCTCAATATTATAAACACAGTAATACAGTTTCAGATATGGCATCAGTTCTCTGATAATGTTTCTATAATAAGGTATTCTCACCAACAATAAATTCCAGTTAAAATTAATTGACCGAAATAATATACCACTCAGACTAATATGTTTTCTCTGTTTAATGTGTGCTGTTATGTTCTTCATTTGATTTGATTTTGCTGTTCTAATACAATGACTCAACTCATCCCCAGGAGCATAATGATCAACAGAAGAACTGGAACACTTTCACATACCAAAAACTGTCTGTTACATATATTGCATGACACCATATGGACTGTTGCTGAAATGTAAAAACTCCTGTAACTGGTGTGTTACATCTTTTTTTTAATTTACTTTTTCATGAGGATAAAGTTTTGTATTTTTTCATGTGCACAATGTGCCATTTCTTATCTAGCTTATTTATACATTTTTATTTCAGTATTCCTTCGATGTTTTCTTCAGTATTGTACTTGCTAACCATGGCTGCTAGGTGTTCACATGCTGCTGTGTTATGAAGTGAAACAACGGCAGTACTGACAATATAAAAAATACAAAGCAGACGAGGAGCTGTATGGAGTTTTCATGCACTGATCGCACAAGTTCAGCAAATTCACACGTGAAATTTAGGCGTAAGTTCATCAAGCAAGATCTTTAATCACTCATCTGCCTGTTTTCCGGGCTGTTTGGCTGCTAGCAAGTGAGTTCTCATCAGTTCAATTTTGTACTCTTAAAAGGTACTCCCAACAGATTTAGGATTCATTTTTAAATTCTTGTATTTACTTTCTTATACACCAAGAAAGCTGTTTTTGTTAGTTGTTCCTTGTACATGACTAAAGACTAAGAGGGACAGAACCTCTGTCGGTCTGTGGCACCAAAGCTGTGGAACAGTTTACCACTACAACTACATTTAACTGACTCTGTGGACTCTGTGGCATAGTTTTATTTTTTTTTAAACCACCTCTTTATTTTATTGTGTCTTATTGTGGATTTTTATTAGCTATCATGGCACCACATTTGGAGGTAACTTTACTTAATTACCTAGTGTATTCTTTACATTGCTTACTCCTTACAACACTGACAAACTCAATGATGATGTCATTGCTCTAGTCCAGGGGTAGGCAACCTTTCTGATGATGAGTGCCATCTAAAATTTCATCAGAAGTCAGTGTGCCATATGATTGCATTAGCAATAAATTTAATAACACTCTATATTAACAGTTACACACTATATAGAACCACTTTATAGAATTATATTTGTTCGCAGATGTTGGCAGCTATCAGCGAATAGTTTTCAGCTATTTTGAAACAAAAAAAGACTTTTTTTTATTCATAACAAGAACTCCATAACAGCAAATGAACTGTACAACAGAAAATCCAAATGCTATTTATTGTCTCCTCACAGCAATGATAAGAAAAATAAACTGGGCCAAAATGGCATGTTTGTTAATACAGAGATACACGTTAATGTGATCTCTGGTCTCCCACTCAGAGGCACAGGTCTCCGAGTGTCCAGCATTCAGACGGCTACCTGAGGACACTCTTCGTGTGAGAGAAAATCTGCTCACACAGATATGTAGAGCCAACTGTCAATAAGGTCTCTGCAATGTTCTGAAAGCAGTTAAACTTGTCAGGTAGTGATGTCCAGCAGGTGAAAATGCAAGCTCCATGAACACGCACAGCTGTGGATTCCAGCTGCGTTTGTAGTTCTGCAAATTTTGACCCCCACAGAGTCGAGCTTTTCAGTTCAATCAGCTGCATTTCGATGTCCTCTGTGTCCAGCCAGTTAATGCGAGACAAATCCAGCTGCTCATTAAAGCTTTCTGGTTTGATCAGAAAAGAAAACATTGGCCCATACACCTGAAAGTCCTGAAAACGCATAGTGAATTCTGTCTCGAGTCTACGGATGTATCCGTGTATTTCCGCGGTGCTGATGCTGCGCTGAGCGGAGAGCTCCTGAAGCATTTGAAGAGTTGGAATGTGGAAATTTCAACATCGCTTAAAAAAACTGCCAGCTAGCAACATCCCTCTCAGTGATTTTTAGCCAATTACAAGTTGAACCGTCATTAAGAAGCGGCACAACTAATGTGTCTATGCGAGCTAATTTGCGATGTGCACCGCTGGCCCGGCCATTTATTTTTTAATGCACCTGCTTAGATTAATTCACTGCGTGTCGTGCCCAGAGCTGGACTGGGACAAAAAATCGACCCGGGCATTTTGACTAGGGACCGGCCCACCAGGTATTATAGGAAAAGCCATAAAGCCTTTGAATGAAAAATAAATGCTGTTGTGACAGTGATGTACAGTCTTGTTGGTATATGTATGATTTCTATACATTTTACATCAGATAAAAACTTTGGTTATAAGCTTCAGATAATTATTTAGTAAAAGCTAGACATTTTAAATGAGAACAAGAAAGAAAGGTATTTCTTTGTGCCCCCCTTTCCCTGTTATTGCCCTACCTGGCCCCTGGCAAAACTTTGCTAGACCCGCCCCTTCACAGTTACCAGCTTTCAGCTACTTAGAAAATAGGGGTGGGTTTTGATAATCGATTTATCGATTAAAATCGATTCTGGCTTGGATAACGTGATATCGATTCATTAAAATCCTGAATCGATTTTTTTAATATTAATTTATTTTGCCGGAAACGCCAGAATCTCAGGTTAAACCTCACAAAATTTCAAGAACCACCAAACAGCTAAAACAGTAGATGAGAGCAGAAACACGGATTCTGCACAAAGCCGTAAACACAAAGCTCAGACCCACCGACGGATCAGAATCAGTGAGATGTCGCCTTTCTCACCCGACGGCACGGACACAGTCGGGGCTGAAAGCCGACAGCTCGCTGATTCCGATGTTTCAGCGGTCTGCGCTTTGTGTTTACGCCTTTTTTGCGCTGATTCTAAAGCTGTTAGTTTTATCTCTCTCCAAACATTATTGACCGAACCAGCAGCAAAAGAAGATCCAAACTACGCTTCACAAAAACATCGTCATGAATTCCCACTGATTTTGCTGTTTTGCTTCCACCATGCTTCATGCACAGCTCTCTCTCTCTCTCTCGCATTCTCTGTATACTTCAAGAACAGTTTCCCATCTAAAAATCTGTTTTCTGCATTATTCGCTTGCTTGTTACACACAAGTCTACCGTTGTTTACAGCGCTGTCGGCCGCTGTTTTTTCCAACAGCTAATTAAGCTTAAACGTGCTGCTGTTGTTTAGCATTTCCTCTTTCTGGCGCAAAGTGGGCGATAAACAAACAAGAGAGAAAAGCCGATCAGCTGATCATTGATCAGTTTTATGATCTCCTCTAGCAACAGGAGAGGGAGGGGGAGAGAATGAGAGAAGAGGCAGCTGTGCAGCTTAAGATGCAGAATATCTCCAGCTTTGTGTCTTTTTCCATTCTAGCTGAAGTAAGGGACAAACTGCTTTCCTTTTCAGCTCAATACAAAACACATAATATTTTCTCTGAATACGGGATGATTCCATTTTTTAAGGGGCGGTTGGCAACTCTACTAACTAAGCTTATGAATAAAATAAAGTTCACTATCAGTAACATCACAGCACCCACCCAGCTGTATAGAAACTCTGTCATGCTAGCTAGTACGCAGTACAAGTTATTGTAACTGATTGTAAAAAGTCAGCACAACGAAAATAAACTCCACCTAAACTTGGTTTATATCTGACCCAGATAGACTGCAGGTCATAACATCTTACCTGAAGTTCAGTTCACCTGACACTCGGCGGCTGCCTTCGGTCTCTGCTCCTCCTGCCTCCTCTTTCCCTCATCCACCTGCTGGCCTCTGTGGAAGCTCCGCCATAGTTACCACCAAACAACAGAGTTATTTTTACAAATCTGCCAGCATCTGGCCAATCCACCACCTTTCATTGTTTATACCGTTACTAAATTAAAAATAAATAAATAAATAAAAAAAAATCTTCGGCCCATAAAAACGAAAAATCACCATCGGCCCAGATAGCCAGTCCAGCTAATGTTGTGCCAGTTAACCCTACGTGTGCCAGCTGTGGTACACGTGCCCAGGTTTGCCGACCCCTGCTCTAGTCTAATCTTTTTCTTACCTCCCTGAGCCAATCAGCCTTCATTCTGCGTAGTTTAAATCTCAGTGCCCTTCTGTAATTCTTCCTTTCAGGCAGCCTGCTAGTGACTTTATAAAGTTGCCTGCCTCCCCTGCATCTCTGCCTGATCCCAGTCACTCAGAGCTCCATTCTAGCTTCCATCTTCATATTCACCACCACCAACATCTAGATTCCTGGGAGTCATGTCTTAATTCCTATCAAATTCGGATTCCTTTCTGCCAAATAGCTTAACTGAATTCTGTATCTCTACTTCTACCAAATGAGCTCTCTCCAAATATTGTCATGTAGTATGTGCACATGGGTTGAATGTTGTTAAGTTTTGTTGTGAGAGTGGATGTGGTTGTTGATTCTTCTTAGCAGGGTTCCATTTGTCAAAATCCTTCTGTGGAGTTTCTTAGATTGAGAAATTTTCTAAACAGTCATGAATTTTCTCAGTCTTCATAGCCAGTTGCGTTTTGTATATGCTATTACAACATACTCTTACACGCATATGGCTGGGTATTATTAGTACCAGGTGGTAAAAATAATATTCCACTGAGTGCAGAGTGGCCTTTGTGAACACCTTTTTATGATCCTGCTACTTACCATCATTATGCTTACTATAATATAACCATTGTTTTAATGTTTTCAACAAGTACCTTCATACATTCACACTCAACTTAACTCCTGTGACACAGAAGCTCTTAAGGACTCCACAGTTTACCACTTTGCTTACTTTAATGTGGGTCTGCCTCCCTAACAAGTACCTACATTCAGTTGGTAGCTTAAAGGTGCGATATAATCACAGTCCATGCAAACATGGTACTGAGCACTCAGACAGCAGCACCAATAATTAACCTGTTGTCCTAGATTTTTGCATTTAAAATGAAAGTCTTAGTGATACCTAAGTCAGGTGGAAGATAGTGTTGGTAAAACCCAACAGAAACCTTTCAAAGTACCATTTTTACTTTTTTGTAATAAAATATTATTATAGTGCATTATTATTCTGCTTAGCACTACATTTGATATTTGGCATGCACACTGGAGCAGACAGGGATCAAACCACCAACCTTCCAGATTATTAGATGACCTGTGCTACCTCCTGAGTCACACTCACTCCAGTACAGGGAGTGCAGAATTATTAGGCAAATGAGTATTTTGTCCACATCATCCTCTTCATGCATGTTGTCTTACTGCAAGCTGTATAGGCTCGAAAGCCTACTACCAATTAAGCATATTAGGTGATGTGCATCCCTGTAATGAGAAGGGGTGTGGTCTAATGACATCAACACCCTATATCAGGTGTGCATAATTATTAGGCAACGTCCTTTCCTTTGGCAAAATGGGTCAAAAGAAGGACTTGACAGGCTCAGAAAAGTCAAAAATAGTGAGATATCTTGCAGAGGGATGCAGCAGTCTCAAAATTGCAAAGCTTCTGAAGCGTGATCATCGAACAATCAAGCGTTTCATTCAAAATCATCAACAGGGTCGCAAGAAGCGTGTGGAAAAACCAAGGCGCAAAATAACTGCCCATGAACTGAGAAAAGTCAAGCGTGCAGCTGCCAAGATGCCACTTGCCACCAGTTTGGCCATAGAGCTGCAACATCACTGGAGTGCCCAAAAGCACAAGGTGTGCAATACTCAGAGACATGGCCAAGGTAAGAAAGGCTGAAAGACGACCACCACTGAACAAGACACACAAGCTGAAACGTCAAGACTGGGCCAAGAAATATCTCAAGACTGATTTTTCTAAGGTTTTATGGACTGATGAAATGAGAGTGAGTCTTGATGGGCCAGATGGATGGGCCCGTGGCTGGATTGGTAAAGGGCAGAGAGCTCCAGTCCGACTCAGACGCCAGCAAGGTGGAGGTGGAGTACTGGTTTGGGCTGGTATCATCAAAGATGAGCTTGTGGGGCCTTTTTGGGTTGAGGATGGAGTCAAGCTCAACTCCCAGTCCTACTGCCAGTTTCTGGAAGACACCTTCTTCAAGCAGTGGTACAGGAAGAAGTCTGCATCCTTCAAGAAAAACATGATTTTCATGCAGGACAATGCTCCATCACACGCGTCCAAGTACTCCACAACGTGGCTGGCAAGAAAGGGTATAAAAGAAGAAAAACTAATGACATGGCCTCCTTGTTCACCTGATCTGAACCCCATTGAGAACCTGTGGTCCATCATCAAATGTGAGATTTACAAGGAGGGAAAACAGTACACCTCTCTGAACAGTGTCTGGGAGGCTGTGGTTGCTGCTGCACGCAATGTTGATGGTGAACAGATCAAAACACTGACAGAATCCATGGATGGCAGGCTTTTGAGTGTCCTTGCAAAGAAAGGTGGCTATATTGGTCGCTGATTTGTTTTTGTTTTGTTTTTGAATGTCAGAAACGTATATTTGTGAATGTGGAGATGTTATATTGGTTTCACTGGTGAAAATAACTAATTGAAATGGTTATATATTTGTTTTTTGTTAAGTTGCCTAATAATTATGCACAGTAATAGTCGCCTGCACACACAGATATCCCCCTAAAATAGCTAAAACTAAAAACAAACTACAAACTACTTCCAAAAACATTCAGCTTTGATATTAATGAGTTTTTTGGGTTCATTGAGAACATGGTTATTGTTCAATAATAACATTATTCCTCAAAAATACAACTTGCCTAATAATTCTGCACTCCCTGTAGTAATGTTATCCCCACTGTCATTTAAGAAAAAAAGTGTCAATAGCAGGCAGATAAAAGTTTACCAACACAGCTAATTATATGTATTGGACTCATAATGTTGTTGGTGCCACAGTTTCTCTGTCTTTTTCCATTGTTGAGTAATCCCACTGTTGCATAACTAGAATGTCTCCAAGGTGCTGAAGTCAACTATGGCACAAAGCAATAATGTAATTTTCCAATACAACTCAGCTTGTTTGTTAAATAGTGGCAACAGTCTTATAGATCCCATGTGCTGCTGAGTTACAACAGGCTAATTAAATAGAAAAAATTATGAATCCTGGTCAAAATAGCTAAACTTTTCTAATAAACAGTAAATGCAATTGACTGTGATAATCTGTCCAGTGTTTCCCAAAACATCTGAATTTACCCACACTATGTTGTGTTCCTTTGCCAAAGGGATAACGCATTTGTTTTTAGTGATCGAAAAGAAATATCTTTATATTGTTTTGTTTTGTTTGTCTCACTGAAATCAGGCCCACTAAATTGTGGCATGACAAAGAACTGCCCATGTTGATATTGTTATTCAACCTCCTGGGAGACAAAGTCATCAAGCAATTAGACTGTGGTGTTGTGGTTGTTCTCACTGTGTGATTGTCGGCGTGCATATGTCTGTAGCTGTTATTCCACAAATGGCCGCACAAGCCGTAATATGCAGGTGGCCTATCTAAGTGTTCCCATTATGCCGTTTTCCCCCATAAGCATGGCACAGATGTTACACCCCTGTGGGGGAACAAACAGCAAAGTAAATGAGGAGAACAACCCATATGTGTGACTTTAACTATATATGAGTGTGCGCACACGCACATGCACACACACACACACACAAGCCAAGCTTCTGCTGCATCATATCTTAACCTAATATGTGCCATTTCTCTAAAACAGCAGGGGTGTTTTGTCCACGTGTAGACACACGTGCTTATAAAACAAGAGTATGACAGCAGCTGTCAGTGTGCAGCGTGACAGTTATTTTAACTGCTGCATAATGATTAACCGCTATCTTGGTGTGGATCTTTGTGTGACTGATGGTTGGATGGAAAGATCACCAGATGCTGGTATCGAGCATGAAAATGGTCAAAGTGTGAATATCCTTCCTCTCCCTGTAAGTCTTATACAGTCCTATAAAACCTGCTAGTGACTTTATAAAGTTGAGGAGACCTGAGGTTCAGTGGAATATAAGGATATTATACAGAAACTAGAAAAGTTGAAAAATACAGAAAAAGTTTGTGTTCTCTGCTGAGATTTATTTACTGCTGATACACTGCTCTTCTGTGGAGTATCAGCAGAGTTTCATTATTTCATATCTGTTTTCTTCAGGAGAGGAGGAAAGTGTTGTGTATATTTATGGCTCCTATGTATGTGCATATAAAATACTCTTTAGGGCTTAGACTGCTCTGTCAGTTTCCCCAGTTTAGTTGTCAGATACCAGAAGATAGTATAATCGTTATACTAACCTAAATTGAGCATGCATACTTAGCATACTTAATCTTACATCAAAATTCTTCATCTGTATTTTCTGAAGACTATGAGGTTTTCAATAATATCTAAAGAGCGCTATTTTGGCACCCAAAATTAAATGACGCTAAATTTAAATAAAGCTTGTTTTATGCATCATGAAATCAGTTAATCAGTGTGAGTTAATATTTGGTGTAATCAAAACTTAAACATCTGAAATGAGTGTAATACAAAGAATGCACATTGCCTATAGTGGTTGTTACAAAAGACCACCATTCACTTGAGATACCTTTACTGGAATAACATACATGACTCCCTGTAAAAATCATTCATCTGGAGGTGTGGCTGTGCTGTTGATCCTGTCCTTCAACTCGCCTGTAAAAAGATGAAAGCATATCTTCATTGGTGATAGAATGATGGTTATAACCATTAACTTCAACTGTAAGGCTGGTATTGTATTCACTCTATGACTGAAATCTGTCATTCTGCCAAAATGCAGGTCTTAAAGACATCTAATGTAGGGAGAAGTACTTTTGAAAGCCTTTATGGATGATTTTGCTAATGTGGTAGACAAGCAAAGATTAGCAAAACTTTACATGTGTGTAGTTGGAATGCAAATGAAAGAGTTTGAAAGTAGGTTTGGACAAACACATATTTGATTAAACTGAAGAAAGGGAATTCTACATATACAGTAAATTGCATTTATCTAATATATTTATATGTTAAAACTAATTATACTTTCTTGCATACAGTTTTCTTCAGAAGATGTAATATGGCATGTAATAATACGTGTAATACTATATTTGTGTGTGATCTTGCCAAGTACAGAGAGACTTGTAGAACAGTTACTTTTGGCAGCTTCAGCCTTATAAAACACCCACAGCTTCACTCACTCATCATCTCTGCCTGCCAAACAAACTCAAAGAAGAAGAGATCAAAGGAAATCTAAACATCAAGAAACTAGCTGACATGTTGCTGAGACAAGGTGTTTCTGGTTCTGTATGTGTTTTACAAAAGTTCAGCCTGTATAGATTTTTGTAAAAAAAAAAAAAAAAAAAAATAGTCAAATGCAAGTTTCCCTTGTTAGCAGTCCAATTTTACAATATTTTTATAACAGTCTGATACTTGGTATATATCCCCAAAAATGAAGCCGAAACGTCTCTATCGCTGCCTGGTGTCTGGCTGCAGTATAGGTCATAAACCCCGCCTCCTCCATGTTAGTGAATGGGACGGGGGTGCGACTAGAATAAATTTATTCTCCTCAGATAATATTTTTCCAAAGATTCTTTCTTTTGTTTTCAATAGTTCTCATCATGCTGATTGATGTCCAAAGGGGTCTCCTTTCCCATAAGTTTGATTCTAATTCCTACCGCGGTGATGTTAAATTGGGGTGAAACGTCATCATAACAGCTTTGACTGACAGCTGCAGTCATGGAGAAACTTGCGTATCTCTGTTCGGGAATAGCAGATAGAGCGTAGGCTCTGAGAGGAGGGCCAGCGTTTACGTTACGAAAACACGACCGAGTGTTTTAACCTGACAGCCTGAGGTGTTCTTCAGTAAACTGGACTACCCGACAGAAGGACCCGAGGCCCCGCTGCACTTTTTCGGTAAGTTAAACGTGTTTGTAAGCTAATCCGTAACTACCGTCCTTAGCTAGGTCCTGAGACCTAGCTAGCTAAAATGAGCACTCGGCTGTGGTGGTTCGTTTAGCTGTGCAGGTGAATGAATTTACACCGACTAAAGAAATCAAGAGAAACGCTCCGGGCTACTCAGTCACTAATTACTGTTACTGTACTTTTATTACAAGTATTATACTGTAAAAGCAACAGGCTGCACCCTGCTTCAGTTCCTGTGCAGAGCTGAATATTAAAGATGTGCAAACAACGGCATGTTTTCAGTCTCTTGCCACATCTGTAAAGACAGTAACATTTTTTTTAAAAGCTTGTACTTCAGTAACTCATTAATCAGGAACTATGGATTAAAGTACTGTAGTGTACTGTAATACTGAAAAAATGTAAAAGAACTTCAGATCCTGAGTGTGTGAGGACAGAAGAATCAGCTTTATTTAAACTTTGATGGATAAAATTTATATTTAAGTTTGATGGTTCTGTTCTCTTTGTGATTACAAGGGCTGCCCTCAGATTCAGACCTCAGCACCACCCAATGATAGCAGACAGATCATCCAACATGTTCACATGTTAACTGCAAAACGAACTGATGAAAACAGTACAAAGGTTAAAGTACCACATGTGCTGTAGTGAAAGCTGCAGCTGTTTTATTGATAAAGTTAAGGACAAAAAAAACAAAAGGATTAATCATCCATGTAACTGTGTCACTATATATCAGCATTAACAGGACCTCAGTTTGGTGTTTCACAGAGCTGCTGATCTCAGACCTGCAAAGCTTCTGTTTTAAACACTTGATGTACTCAGCTGCATGAAGAGCACGTTTGAGTTTCTCTGACACAATTAAATAAAACCCGATGAAGGTCAAAGGTCGTCACTTGTATGTTGAACTACAAACTTGTCATCTGGAATTCTTTCACAGTTTTTTGCAGATGGTGTGTTATTTACCATAAAGTGATTCAGAGTTATTCATACCAGAGTAACCAGAGAGAATAATATATTTTTAAATATATAACTTTCTACAGGACTGAATATAATATCTTTATGTAAAAGCCTGGAGCCTCTGGGGAGTATCCGAGTATTTATAATATTACACAAACCAAAGGTCTCCATCACAGTGTTCATGAAATGCTGGGTTCATCCATCTCCTGGGGCGGGCCTACAGAGGAGTGCTGAAGATTTCCCTGTGAAGGAGCTGCTGGTAAAGATCATGAGTCCTGCTTGATCAGTGCGATGAGCTTCAGTATTCCTGGTGTTTCTTAAATGATGCCTCTTACAGTGGGTCAGCAGAACTTATGGCACAGGACAGCTGTGATGAAAGAAAGGGAAGAAGTTTCTCCAAACCTCCGGACCTAGAAACCCAGCTTGGTCCTGATGGTCTCCCTCAGTAGTTTCTCCCCAGAGTGAATGTAGCTGTTGATATAATATGGATTCTATTATTAAATGAAAAAAACAAATTAGACTACACTACTGAAACGTTCTGCTGATGTTTTTACCAGGCTGTAGAGGGCTCTGAAGATTTAAACAGTTTTAGATCCATTACACTCACAGTCTTATGTTAAAATCTCAAAGGACAGCATTATATTTTTGATATTAACAGTAACTCTGGGCATCTGTGGAGTGTGCAGCTGATCTCATCGCTGTCTAAAAATGGATAAAAAAAAACATAAGGAGTGCTGAATCATTCAATAACACAGACTATTAGAGTAACAGGTGTGTAGCATCGCTAACTAGCTAGCAACAAGCCTCCAACACAGTGCGTATGCTAGTGGCTAATCTAGCAAACAAATTAACAACAGAGTGATTTTAGATGTTTCAGAACTATAAGACGATAAGCTGTGTGTCTTTTTTTTAATAACAGCGACATGGTTGTATTTACCTTAATTTAACGAGTCATCAGTCGCGGTAAACCAGCAAAAAAACTCAAGCCGGGCTACGTAAAAAGTGTAGGGGGGCGTGTTTGCGGTCACGTCCAGCGGGTGTGTGGGCGGGAGCGTTACACAGTCGCTCCACCTCAAGTCACTACTGCACAGACTCTGGCTCCAAATTTGCAAGATATTTTGGCTTCATTTTTGCACAATGGGAGGAGGCGGTGTTGCGTCGTCCATCTTTTATACAGTCATTGAGGTCACCACAGTGCATCATCTGCTTCCACTGTGTTCTATCCACAGCATCCACTTCTGTCACACCAACTCTTTTCATGTCCTCCTTCACTACATTCATGAATTTTCTCTGTGGGTTTCTTCTTTTCCATCTTCAACATGTTTTCTCCAATATGTCCACTATGCTTCTACTCATTCTAATCCTGTCCCTCTTGGTCACTCCATACAAAAATCTTCAAACCTGCCACCTGCAGCTTCACCTTCTGTCTTTGTGTCATTGCCACAGTCTCCAAACCCCCACCTTCTTGCAAACCTTCCATTTAAACCTCACTTCTATTCTTCTGTCATAAATCACCTGTGACACTCGTCTCCACCTGCTCCACTTTGACCTAAACTCTCTTCTTCACTTCTCTTGTGCACCTTTGCTTTGGATGGTTTACCCCAGCTAACTTCACTATCTCTATTGTCTATCTCTGTTGTTACCAAATGACATGTTGGTTAAATGTCAGTTTTAAAAAAAACACACACACTTTTTCCTCCATGACATTCCAATCATTTCTTTTTTCCAATCAAATTAGGATATTCATTTAAACCTTAATTATCTTTTTCTCTCGTCAGGCTGGCTGTTGGGCCGTATGTGCAGCAACAACGATGTCCTCGTTGCTATGGAAACGTGAGAGGGTGAACTTTTGTCAGATGCCAAGAGCTTGCTCCAACAGAAAGTGTTGGTTGTGTGTGCATGTGTCTGTGTGTCTTAATGTACATGCACACTTGCACATGGTGTCACCATGAGTATGTGTGAAAGAAAACAGTGTGCTTATCTTTGAAGAAGACTGCAAATCCCCCTTCGGTCTGTCACTCTCACTCCTCCAGCAGCGTGACTCTCTTTCTTTCTCAGCCACACTTTCCATAGCTTCGATTATCTTTCATTCAGATACACCCTTGCCACATGCTTTCACCCTCCCTGAAGTTGACATAAAGAGACTTTACGTTCTCATCACCTCTTCTGCTCTCAACTCCTCTCCTGCCTGTTTCTTCCTGTTTCCTTCCATGAAAGTAAAACAAGAAAACTTGCTGTGTGCTTTCCTGTATTTCTGCAACTACACTCCCGCCTTGCATTGTTCCATGATATGCAGATTCTCTCAAAGTACAGACTGCATTGATCTTTTCTGTCCTCCCTCTCATTCACCCCATGTCTTCCTCTATCCATTATCCTCCCTTCATTCTACTCTATTCCCCTCCTTATTTTCTAATGACCTCTTTGCTGATTCAGAGACAATGAAGAGTTATGGCATATCTATATAGCTGTAACGATAATTAGGGGAAAAAACTATTAGACTGTACTGAAAGATAAACAGCATAAGTACAGCACAGCAGCTGGTGACAAAAAATGTTCCTCTCAAAGTGTCTCGTCATGCAGCTTCTGCAGCATTTTGAGAAAGATTCAGGGGTGAGATCTGTGATTCAGAAGTGTGTGTGCGCGCGCGTGTGTGTGTGTGTGTGTGTCCTAAATTAGGTGAATGACTTGTTGTTGCTGTGTGGATCTGCCTGCCAACACAAAGGCCCTCTCTTCGACTTCAGTTAATCAGTATGCAGCTCCTCTCCACATCACTGTCCTTGTGTTGTAAAAACATACACACACACTCTGACACACACATAGATGCAAATAAACGCACACTTCATCGGAATTTTGTTCCTGACTTCACCATTGTCCTTGTGGTATAAATATCACATATACAACAAAGAACACAGAAGCTGAACTGAGTCCAAAGTCCTGAATGCCCGTGTGTATATATGTGGATGTTTTCACATTCGCACAAACTTACTCCAGCTCCTCTCTCACACACACATGCATCCATACCAAAGATATCCTTGTGAGAAACCATGATATTCAAGAACGCACACACACACAAACACACACCCACACACACACATGCAAACACACACACACACACACTGGGGTGATAAATAAAGCAGTGCGAGCTCAGCAGCAGCCCTTTGCCATGTCAGGCTTTACTGATGTGTCGACCAATCCAAGGGAGTGATTCAATCAGGTCTGCAAAACAACAGCCTAAACTCAGATCTACAATGTGAACACACAGAAAAAAAAACACACAAACACACACATCAACACAGACACAAAGTTATGAGAAAGTACATTTTTTTCCATCTTTTTCTCAAAATTAGTTTTCTGTTTCTCTTGTTGTTACTATTTTTTAAAAGAGAATCTTGTTCAAATGACTGAACTATTTCTTTTCACTTTTGGCTACACTTTTAAAAGCTAGTTATTGTGACAACACATGAATAGATGACATGTAACTCTTTCAAAATGACATTTACAAAAAACAGTGAAGTAAAGCTAATTAAGCAGGGTTAGCACAGAATATAAATAGGAGAGGACAATAGTGGTAAAGGTAAAGATTACAAAACACCCTTCTCAATTTTAAATGTCTTTTGAGAACTCAATCATAAATTTAGCTCTCTCAAGTGTGTGCTGTCAGACAAATGAGTGAAACTCATCCTACTCCACTGTGACAGGCACCTTTAAGATCCCACATACGTTTTTAAGCGAAATCTGGACAAACAAAACAAAACAAAAAAACAGCAAACAGCTTCACCTGCTTACCTATAGATAGTCGCATTTCATGAGTGTTTCACATGTATTTTGAACAACCAAAACAGGAACAAGATGCTGAGGATGTCAAAGTATAAACCCATGAACACAACATTCTCAGGAATGTAAAACAATACGCTCTGACTCTAATGTCATATGTGTGTGTGTGTGTGTGTGTGTGTGTGTTTCTGTCTTAACGTGGAAGATACAAGTGCAATACATTTGCAAGTCATTCTCAGTCCTTTATATCCTACTGAGACCCACTGAGGCCCACTGAGGCATAATAGTTCCCTCTGACATACATAGATAACCAACAGCTCCTGGCCACAATCTCAGTGTCAGTCCACTTCAAGCTCTTAAAGACCCTGGATCTGTGTACTCATGCATACTTGAGCATTCATTCACCCATTTAAGAGTTCAAAATGCAGAAAATAAAGATGGTATATCCATGTCCTCTTGTTTCTCTCTAAACTCAACAATTGAACAATATGTGATCAGTCTGGGTGTTGTGTTACAACACAGAGTCATGATAGTAAAGTGAAGGTAAGAGCTTCTATAAGACATTAAGGGAAGTTTATGACATTAAAGCGCTGTTTTATCTCTTAGACACAAAGCACAGTTTAGGTATCCATGACTGTAATCAATAGTTTTTTGCTCTGAGTTTTGGCTCACCATAGATAAGCGCAACATAAAAACACTATCAACAGCTCTCTGCCATTTCATGTAAACGTGTGCTCTGCTGAGACTACTACACTTCCATCTCATGCATTAAATTATATGTGTCAAAGGGTTAATTGTGCAAAGCAGGGTGCTCTTGGATTAAATTAAAGGTGAAAAGCATTTCTTTAAGGAAAAGCGCTATAATGTGATTAGTGTAATCACATTTAAATTAAACTAGATAGATATCGCCTGGCTGGCACTTCATATTGCAAATGGGTGGTATATAATACAACGATAATACAATGGCTTGAAGCTATACGCATTTTAGGAGAAAATAGGATTAATACAGATAAGCCACAACATTAAAACCAGCTGGCAGGACACGGCTGAACCACTGGATCTCAGAAACAGGACCTATGTGGGGGTATTCTGCAGTATCAGGATTGCATGGGCTTTTTGTTTTTTACGGCCAAAGATCCTGCCACTGGCTTGTGTTTGGTTTGCAACAGTGTCGTGGTGGGTGGGCCACCACGACCGTCACAATTGAAAATTCCCCAACACAACATTGGATTTGTAAAGTGATGATCAGCACTGTTTTCTTAATCATAATGCTGCCATTGTTGTGAGTAATTATTTTTGTTCTGTTCAGTGAGTAAATATATTAGAAGTTATGTTTCCCACAGGTTAGCAGCAGTCATCTCACCTATAAAACAATAATCTGATACAGAAAGACAAAGAAGGGTGGGGCAGGAGCTTGTTGGGGTCAAAGTATTAGCATCTGATAGAAGTGACATAAAGTATGAGGCCCTCAAAGGGAGATGAAAAGAAAAAGAAAAACAGGTGAAGGGGAGAAAGAAGGCGGCCACCTCACCACCTTTTTCTTTCTGTCTTTTAGAAGCACACACATACACAAATGCACACCATGTCTTTCCTTCTCTCTGTCTCTTACATCAACCTGCCTGTCAACCCTGCCGACCCAAACGATCCATCAAATGCTGCTTCTGCTGCTCCAAGAGATGGAGGGAAGGATAAGGATGTGAGAGAGGACGAAGAGACTCTGGTCAGAAAGAGGGAGTCCACTTTCAAAGCTACTTCTGAGATACAAGAAGACAATGGACTGGCTGACCAAAAGAAGGGGCCTGAGGCCACTGAGGAACTGACGAATGTTTATATGTCCATCCCTGTTTTTCATTATTTTTGGTATAACCGCACCTCCTCTTCCCCTTTGCCTAACTACTAATTTGCCTCCATTTCTTTTCACTTTCAGAGAACTGATGCAAGCAAAAATGCTAAATGCTCCAATTAAATGAAGCAGCAATCTTTCTCTGCAAATCCCAAGTGATGTCTCTCTCGCTCTCTCTCGTTTTTTTTCCCAAAACAAAATAATTTGGTGTAATGACCAGTGAAAATTGTGATAAATTACCCTAGCTTTTGCCTTCCGTGCAAGTTCAGATTGCATTGATAAAATATACAGCCTTACATTTTACAGTTCAACGTCTTCATTTACATGTCCATCTGCTCAACTCTTCTCTTCGCCGTTCACTCATTCTTGAAGCCAAGAAGCTCCAAAAATTACTCAGAGTAGTTAAGCATGCATATACATTGGACATTGGGAAATACTGTATACTCTTTACAGTACCCCCCTCCCCATCTCCCCTTTCATCCTTTAGTATGGTGTCGATAATTTCACTTGTCTGCAGTGTCTACATTGTTTATCTCCCTTCTTCTCTTCTCTCCTCCTTCCATCTCATCACTCTTTCCTCTTTTCCCCTGGTTTCTTATCACACCCTGCCCTCTCATCTCCAGGCAGGAAAGGAGAGGGAAAACAGACCAGGGTGGAAGAAGAGATAGTGGGAAGAAGAGTGACAGCAGCTTACAGGGAATTGGATGGGGGCTTTTTTCCTGTGTGTTTTTTTTTTTTATCTGACTATCCAACTGTCTCTTTCTCTCACACACACACAGACACACACACACACACACACACACACACACACACACACACACGTAATCCAAGGGTCTTTTCTGTCGAGTTCTGTATGTCTAAGGGTCCTCGGCTTCTCTAACACACACACACACACACACACACACAAATACACACACACGTAGTCCAAGGGTCTTTTCTGTCGAGTTCTGTATGTCTAAGGGTCCTCGGCTTCTCTAACACACACACACACACAGACATGCGCACACACAATGGATACCTTGCATGTGCACCTGCCTATATACAACTGTTCACATAAAACCTGCAGGGAAACACAGGAATGTACACTGACAAAAAATATCTGTAAAAACGCACACTCTACATTTGTAAGCAAAGGAACATGCAGCACATGCAGGCATTTGCACCCCTCCCACTCCATCCCATGCAAGCATACTGCCTTTGTCCTACCTGTTACTGTGAATCAGCATTCTGCCTGAATTATAGGGCTGCATTATGGATTCTCTCCACAACCCACACACTCTCTAGACATTGCTCAAAGAAACACACACACATACACACACACACACACACACACACACACACACACACACACACACACACACACACACACAACAGCAACACACAGCAGCAGCAGAAACCTCACCAAGAGTCATCTGTGATGCCTTTAAATGAAAAAAAAAAATCGCTTACCTTCAAGTTTACCCTGTTGGTGTGACTCTATTTACACCACCACAGAAATGATACAATCACTTAACAGTGACCATACGAAACACAAGCTCTCCTGAGTTCACACTTGTAGGCTTCTCCATAAATTCCAAAGATGATATTGCGGGGGGTGGGGAGGGGGTACACTACTCTTATAACCTATTGAAGTGTATCGAAGTGTGTTTGTGAGGGTGCGCTGATCCTCTCAAACCGCCAGGCCTTAATTAAGCTAACTCCTCCATTGTTCAGATGACACTAACAACACAAGCAATCCCTGCACATTAGGCAAAACTCTCCACAAACCCCTCTCTCTCTCTGCTGTAGTAGTTTTTACAGAGCACTTTAACAAGCATAACAGCTCCACATCATTACACACACTCACACACACATAATATATGAGTATCATTATGCTCACTAACCAAGCAGAAATGTTTGACTAACATTAGATCAGTGGGGAACACACCAGTTTTCTTCACTGGTAAGTCAAATGAACCCCCCACCCTGACAAGCCCACCCTATCAACACATACACACACCCACATTAATAAATAAAATAAAAATATCTGCAGCTCTACCTGGGCTCTAAAACACAATCTGTAACACAGTAACTTAACTACCATTAGGCTTCTTAAGACATTATGACATTAGCAGTAGACGTAAATGAACAACGTGCTGTGCCTCATGGGGGGAAACATAACAGATACCAGATATTCCAGTGAAAAATCAAAACGCACATGTTATTTATTCCCTCTATGCCAGCCTGTTAGGCATACCTCTGCCCTTTCTGTCTTCTGCCATATGTCCTACATCACTCTTTTCCCCCTATTGCTGCTCACTTGCCTCCTCCTCCACCACTTGCCCTCTCTCTGTACAATGGCCATAGCCTCAGACTAATGGAAGTAAGCAAGCCAATTGAACAGTCCAAGCCAACAACATACACACAAACACACACACACACACACACACACAGCACACACACACACACACACACACACACAAACACACACACACACACAAATAAGCTATAAATTCTATTCATATGTATAAAAGCAATATTCATGTAGAATAATTACATTTGAATGTATACATCAATTGACCTCATAAATTCAGGTTTGCGCGACGGTAACCCTGGAAAAAACATAAATCATTTATATCACATGCAAATCTAATTTGCTTTACTCTGCAGTACATATTTAAAGCATTAGTGTGGGATGTTCCATCCATAGTCACACAACTTGAGCAGCCAGCAAGTGCACCATAATCTGTACTGTGGAAAAAGCAGATAGAGAAAGACCCGACCCTCTCCCTTCATCTCTACTTCCCCTCTTTTTTTCTTCCATTTCTCGCTTCTTCTTCAGTCATCATCTCTGCTTCCCTCTAACTTCTTTTGCTCCTCATTCACAATTGCAATGTCACTCAAATAAGCACGGTATGCTGGCACAGAGGTCGGCATTGCACCATTCAAGGCTGGGTGTACTGGCAGAAATTAAACACATGCTTTGATGCTTTTATCTTTAAATCAGCAGCTACATTTCGCTTTCACTAAATCTCTGAATGCCAAACATCTCTAAATCTGCATCAGCAATCAACCCCCTGAAGGCAGCTTTTACATTATGCACTTAAACAACCAGGCACATCAGCTAAACAAGCAACCAGCGGGTGACCTTGGCCAACTAAACTATTCATGATCTGAGTGGAGCAGCTGAATGTCAAACCACTACACAAAAGCACAAGAGAAACTAGTCTCCCTTATATTGAACTTAATTTCTCTCTAAAAAAAAGTATAAATAGTCGATGAAAGAATTCCATTTAAAGTTCCAATAACATCATGGAATCATATGTACCTTTTTTTTGTTGTCTGCAACATCAAGAAACACAGCAGTCCAGCAGAGAGTCATGTATTTGATGTCCAAAATAAACTACTCAGGTAGCAGGCTCTCATTTCAAGCATTGTTGCCTATTTTGTTGGGTCACTTGTAGACCCCTAAAATACAATGCACCTGGCTAGCACTGTATAGACAGAAACACACAGTAATCTAGCCTCATCCCTGGAGATTACTAGAAAACGTATTTCCACCATGTCAGACAAAGAAAAGCAACTCTACAACTGAACTCATTTTATATTGGTCAAATATTGCCCATCCAAGACATACAGACAACCATCAAGGTCGGTAGGTAAACCGTTTGCTGTTTGTGTAGATATGTACTAAATAACACATACATGGATGGGTAGCTGTACCAGGGGGCAGAAGGGTAGAATATTAGATGGAAAAACAAACAGGTTGAAAGTGAGGCAGAGGAAAATGAAAACCATGTGAAATCAGGACTCATGGGAGGAAACAGATGAGTGACTTTGTGCAAATGTCATCTCATTAGAAGGAGGAGGGAAAGAGGGAGCAGAATAACGAGAAGGCAACTGCAGCAGTCCATAGTAAATTTACTCCACGCTAAAGCACAAAGTAGGCCCCACACTGCGGAACAGAGAGAGAGAGATGGACTGTTCAGAACACCAGCCAGGGACACCATGCTCCATATTTTATTTTATGAAATTATGCCTCTTGTCCTCCCCTCCTCTTTTCTGAAAAAAAAAGAGACAACGACACAGATTTGTTAATCTTTCTTACATACAATAGCTAAAACTGTGGCACACTGCTGAGCAGCACAAATGACTGCAACTTTTCCCAAACTTGCAGTATTTTCAGAAAGGAGAGTTGGCCATGGTCTCAGGGGACCTGAAATTCACTAGCAAACAATACGAATGCAGAGCTTTAGAGCAAAGGCAGCAGCAGAACTTGCAGAGGGTTGAGATTCACCTTCTCTGCCTCACTCTCACTGTACAATTTTCTGCACCCCTTTCTTCTCTCTTTCTCCCCCACCTCTCACTTTCTCTCCAACATACTGGGTCAGCTGAGCTCCTGCACTGCAGCATAGATGAGTGATGTGTTAAAGGGTTTTTCATGATCTCAGTAGTAAGCAAACTATAGCTTTTTTTTTTTTTTTTTTTTTTTTTGGGGGGGGGGGGGGGTGCCTTTTCATTATGCTTTTAAATTCTCTGTTTATAAGAAAGGACAATCTTAAACCTTATATTAATTATATTAATGCTTATATTAATTTGCAGAGTCACTGACAATCATCACAAAGTTGTTGTGATGAAATGTTTCTATGCAGATGAAAATGTAGTCTTCTAGGACAATAACGTCCACATCCACAAGGCACAAGAGGTCATCAGTGAGTATGAAAATGATATGCTACTTGCTTTGCAATCACCAGAGCTCCACCCATTTGAACGCTTATGGGAGATTTTGGGCTCATATATTAGAGAACATGCTTCGATACAGACATCAAAGCTCTAAATGAGGGCATAAATATTTAAAGGTTCTATTCCTACACAGAACAGGTTTATTTTAAATCACTTAAGCTCATCACTATTGAATGAAATGTGCTTATATCATGTAAAAGAAAAGTCTTTGTGTTCACAGATGCTAGTGCTATGGCCAAACCTACAGCAGATTTAAATTTAGCACTTTCATGACACCACAAAGACAACCAGAAGTTAGTTGAGTCATCAGCATTATCACAGAACACTTAGATAAGCTCTGAGAAACAAAATAAATATAGAAAGGCTAGAGAGAGTGTTACCCAAGTCTCCCACCACACACCAACACACATATGCATAAAAAGTAGAACGTGCCTTTGTATGCAGCACCTGCAATAGACTGCAACTTCAGCACCATGGTCAGAGACAGATTGGCTTTTTCAGCAAACTGGAGATAATTCTCTGTTTCCCAAATGGAGAAAGCATATCATGCATTACACACACACACACACACACACACACACACACACACACACACACACACACACACACACACACAAATGCAAAATATACATGGTCACAACCCTTGCTTCCTAACACGCTGTCTCTGTACTTTATACTCTTTCATTTCAGGCTCTTCAAGGCTGACTGTGTGTCTTTCTATCTATCTTCCATCATCCTATCATTATGTCCTCTACCTTCTCCTCTGGCAAACTATACCACCTATAACACCATACCTAACACCATTTGAGATCAAATAAAAGTCTGCATGTCACAGTCACTTTTGGGTTACTGATTCCATACAACATAAAGATTTTCCACTTACATTTACATCAAATGCTTGGAATAAACTCAGTAGTTTGGAGAGCCCACAAAAGCTTATCTAATAAACTTATGGTATAGCTTAAATGAGTTCATATGAAACAGCACGGCCATGGTCAAAGTTTAAATCAGTCAGTTAAAATAGAATTATCTGTTATTTGTGTTCGTTTGCTTGCATTTGCCTATATTATATTATACTTCATACATTTTTGTGATAACTGCATGATGAAAAAAGGCAGTCAGTCTAAAATTACCAGTAAACTACCAATCAGTTTTCATCAATAGCCTGATAAAATTAAGGTGGAAACAAACAAAAGCTCTTGCAATATCAGCACAGATCTTCTCCTTCAATATGATTTCGAATTTGTTTAAATAATTAGATGGAAGTCTTCAGAATTTTCAGTGATCCCAATACCCAATGGAGCCAAAGCCCAGAATCACAATGAAGCATTTAGGCAGGCAGTAAAACACAAGTAGAGAAAAGAATCCATAAAACAGAGATACGGTAACACAGTGAAAGCAAAGAACAAACCAAAAAAGCACCAAAACCCCCCACATTAGCCTTGCCGGTGTAGAAACCTTGAGAGAAGGAATAAGTTAACTCAAATGCCAATTTCAACATCAATAGGTAAAAGCAATTTTCCACATGGAATAGAAACATGCATCAATCCTGTTCTCCTATTGGTCGCCTTTATCTAGCATTCCACTAAAGTATGAAATCACTTGGAGATATTAGCGCAGGATAACAAGAGGATTTATTGGGATAAAACCACTCAGCATGAGATAATGGGACAAAGCCCAGCACTCATTTGTGAAATACTATGGTGGGTGGGTTAGGATAAAAGGTAGCCAAGATACTGGGGTAAAGCAAATTATCAGTGATCCCATTTTTTTTATGAATCATTAAAAAAGAAGTGATGGTGTGACTTGGGAGTCGACAATGTAATGCATTATATTTTTAATCAAATTGAGTGCACACTAAAAATGCTGATCATATATTTTGACCTTAGGGTCAGTCAGATAAAGGAAGCTTTTATGTGTGTTGCTATGCATATATATATATATATATATATATATATATATATATATATATATATATATATACATACATGTGTGTGTGTGTGTGTGTGTGTGTGTGTGTGTAGTTGCATTTGTGCATAAATGTATCTGCATATGTGTGTAAGTGATACAATTTAAAGCAAGAGCAAATTTCATCACGGAGCAGTGAAAAGCTTTCTGAAGCAGAAAACAAAGACCCTTGACTTTATGCAACCATGCGTCTACAGGCTTTATGTGAGTGTGGCTTCTACACATTTGAGCAATAATAATTCGAAAATAAACAATGAATACAACACAATGTAAAATGTTACATACTATGCGAGTTTATAGACCAGATCACTGATATTGGAGATGACTGTTTGACTAGCTAAGGGCATTCTTATTTAACAGGAAAATATCAGGTGCGCTACTTTTCTTTCACTTAGTGTAGGCTGACACATATGAACCAACTCTCACCATTCCTACAAAACCCAGTACATATCATCCCCATTTTCAAAAACAACGTAAACACGGCTTCCTTCCATAGATGATCACAAATGTATCAAAAACACAGAACTTCTTCTTTTAATAATTAGAATTTCACAAGATCCTATGACAGCATCTGTTCTATAGCATCTTCACCCAAATGTAGCAGGTTCAACCATATATTTCTTAATTTTTCTTTTTTGTCTGCCATGGGCCCAGAAATGAATGAGGCTTAAACATGGACATTTGAATTATTACAAAACATTAAATTAATCAAACGTTGAGTCCTGTGGAGGAGAATAATGGGGGTTAATTTACCTTAAACCATTTATTAGTTGTCAACAACAAATAAATATATATGTATATGTGCATGTGCATGTGCACACACACTCACATGTTTGTGGAGCAAAAGGGCAACAAATGTGAAAAAAATTAAGCGGTTATGAAACTGAAGTTAATCAAATTTATGTCACTGCATTTTATTCACATTTCTTTGTTTTATATATATATATATATATATATATATATATATATATATATACTTTAAAAATAATTCATATGACCATTCATCTGAATATGAGATTGTATGACCTTTTAGGATGAACAATTTGTGCATCACCTTATAACTGCATCAAATCTAATAAATGCCCAACTGAATCTGAACACCTTTTTATCGCCCTCCAGTGGAGCGAATCCACACTGCTACTGTGGAGGGAGTCACAGAAATTAGATGTGCAAATTCAAAGAGCATCTTCCAATCACGTTTTCATTCACCCTCTCAATTACTGTTTATTAGCCTACATCAGCAATACCCGTTTAGATAATGACAATCGCAGCATGCCTCACTGATTTGGTATCAACTGCTATATCCACTTCAAACCCCGCAGCATTCACGTGACGTGTTGTGGCATTGCACTTGATTTTTGCTCCAGGTATTATCCAACTGAGACCAGCAATGTAGAGGTGAAAAAAACGGCACACTAAGACATTCAGCAGGTAAAGACCATAGGGCATACTATGAATAGACATAAAAATTTTTAGGAAAAATAAATAAATCTGGTTCTCTTACCAACACTTAACTTAAAACGTATATAAATTTAGTACTAATCTGAAAAATATCACTAAGCTGAACTTAGTTTAAATGTTTTTTCCCACTACATTCCTGTCTAGCACACTGTTATTCTGATTCTAGCAGCATTTTCTCATGATGGCTGACCAGAGCTTCATCATGCCTTTTTGTAACAGGACACCAAATATAGTCCCTGTCAGTAGTGCTCCACACACACGTCCCTGCCCAATTCAGCCTTTCATCATTTGATTGAAGAGTTTGTTTTTATTAAGAAGGCTATACCAGACGCATAATCACTATACACTGATTTAACATTACCTTTACAATTAAATTCTTCACTGAAATTACAGAATAAATATATGCACATTTTTCTTCAAATCTTTGTGAGAGAGAAAACATTAAAAGTGCCTCCTACAAAGCCGTTAGTGGGTGGCGATGGGGAATCCAGAAGTAATGGAGGGGTGGGGTGGGGGGTTGGGGAGAAGGGGGAGAAGGGGTGGGTCTTAACAAAGTGTGTGGAAATATCCAGAAAACCTTCGGCATTGTCTTATAGTAATATTCACAAATGTTTTTGCCATCCGTGCGTCGGCGCATCCTTTTTACGAGAAGCACCCTGATATAGACAGAAGTCCTCATTAATAGTAATAACCATATTAATAAGATATAAAAATTAAATAGAACACTGAACTGTAAATGCGTTGCAGTATCTCTGTTCATAATGTCATTGGATAGTTCTGAGAAAATCCTCTCACTTCCTGCACCGAAGCAAGTGCATGCAGCAAACTGCAGTTCATTTTAATATATATATGTATATATATTCTTTTTTTCTCTCTTTTGATCATTTCCTACAAACTTAATGTGCACGGCCTCCGGGTGTTTGTACATCCTAGTCAGGGGAAAAAGAGAGAAAGAAAAACCCCAAAATCAGGGAGACGTCCAGCTCCCGTGCGTCTTCAGTGAATCTGGTACAGCATCATGTAATTCCATAAAAATGGATTTTAGTGACAGATGTAGGATGGTTTGTATGTTTTATTCCCCAGTGCCCCTCTTGTTTCTCTTTTCCTCTCTCGTGGACTTATTGAGATATTTATATATTATAAAAATAACGGCTGTTGACATTGCTGGCTACTCTGAAAAAAAGGCACTTAATTGAATTATCTGAGAATGGCCTCTCCTCCAAAGTGATTTGGGGGGGAAACATTGTGACTGTAATATAATATTTTATTTTATATCATGCTGCATTTTCAAGTTGGTTTTTTTATGCTTGTTTTGTTTCATTTTTTTAACATGGATTTTGGGTGAGTTCGTTTTGAGGGTGGCAAAGTGAATAAGTTGACGTTGTGTCTTTTTTTTTTTGTCCATGGGCTAGAGATGTTAAAACCGATAAGACTTTTCCAAGACTTCGAGGTAATCCGGCTTGGTTTGAAGTTTGGCCCTCAACTCAAGGTAATCACTTTGGGACGGGTCGGGGTAGCAACCTTTTCCCGCTGTGAAAAGCAACGTCTCCTTTAGCCGTGCATCCTGCTGCAAATCAGGGTACTGCATGCCTGGTGGGTGTGCATGCGCCACATGCATGTCCTTTAATTTGGGTACTGTCCCATACAAACAGTCTACAAAACCAACAGTAGGCGTGGGCCTCTGACTGTCAATCACTGTTGGGCAGAGCCCTCCATTCTCATGAAATCCTGCCATGTCAGCCGTGGTGTGGTTGACTGTAACAATGGTGTTGAGCTGAGAGTTGGAGACAGCCAGGGTCCACTCTCTCTCTTTCTCTAATAAGGTTCTGTAGTTACTGTTGCTACTGCTCCCATTGTCTTTCTTCTCAGAAAACTGTATTCTCTCCTCCTCTGCTATCTCCCCTTCTCTAGGTTTATAAATGGGGTTGTTACACATCTGAGTCACAGGATGAGGGATGTAATCATAGACGTGGCCATGAGCATGTGTGTGACTAGCATGGGTGTGTGTGTGCATACTCTGCGTAGGTTTCTCTGGTGTGCCAGTGTTCCCGGAACTGCTTTGCCTTGGTGGGTCCTCAAAAATTCTGCATTGCATTTGGATCCCTGTCAGATCTACCTCAGAACGTTTCCGGAAGGGCAACTTTTTCCGGCGACGAAGAACAAAAGCAAAAAGCCCAGCGGCCACAAACACAGCAGATATGAAGAGGATTAGTAGGCTAAGGATGAGTACAGACAGTGGAACAGCACCTCTCCCACCTGCCACCCCCATGTCAGAGCTCCCTGTGGTGAAGTCATTCCCACCAGGCAGAGCTGGGGATGGGCCTGAAGAATATTTAAGCTCGGGACAGATGACTTCAACCTCAAGTGAACGCAGATCCTTCCCAAAAGCAAACTCTGGTGTCTTACAGATGACATCTCCAACTACAATAACAGAGGAGAGCTTTTCCAACCACTGTTTGAGGGGAATGATATCACAGGAGCAGTCCCAGGGGTTCTGATGGAGATCAATCTGGACAATCGATGTCAGATGCTCCAGTACACCATGCACGGGCAAGGAAAGGAAGTAATTGTTGCGGAGGTTGAGACGTGCAAGGTTGGTTCCAGCAAAGGCATCAGTGGGGAGGGAACGCAACAAGTTGTCATTGAGAAAAACCAGCTGGAGATTTGGCATCAGGGAAAAGGAATGAGGCTGTATTTCACGAATGACATTATACTCAAAGTAAAGATAACTCAACATATGAAGCCCCCGAAACATCCCAGGGGTGAGTCTCTCAATGTCATTCCCATTCAAATATAAACTTTTCAAGTTCGGTAGGTTGATAAAGGCGCCTTCCTGGACATAAGATATCCGATTGTTACCTAAATGCAGTAAATCCAAACTTGAGAAGTTCCAGAAATCAGAACGATAGATCTTCTGTATTAGGTTTCCACTGAGATACAATTTCTTGGCATTGAGGGGCCGTGGAAGAAGCTCTGAGATGTTATGAAAGCTTTTCTCTTTACAGTTTACCGTTAGCCCCAGGTCATTGATATGAAGATTGCAAATACATCCAGCAGGGCAAATTATTGGAATAGGAGGCCTTGTTTGATAACCTGCAATTGGGGGCTGGTTGATGCCTGGGTAGATGCTACGAGGAGTTGGGGGGTTCTTTGTGGGTCGAGGTCGTTTGGTGGGTTTTACAACTCTTTCCTTGTATTCCACAGAAGAGGCTGTGTTGTGAAAGGAGGAGAGCATTGAGGAAGGTTTAGTAGGCCATGTGTTCTCATTGTTGAATGGAATCCTGGGAATTCCCAGCTTGGCCTCTATCTCTGCATCCGAGAGCAAAGGACAGAGCTCACTGCGTTTGATTTCCCTTAAGTCTTTCCCATGTAAGTGGAAAGGATATTCACATGTGATTTCACCCACTAAAGCTGTGTAGGGAATTCTCTCCAGCCATGTTTTTAACTGGACAATTTCACAGACACAGTTCCAGGGGTTCTCCTCTAGCTGGATTTCCATTAAGCTCCTCCCAATATACTCCAGTGTGCCCTTGTATGGCAATGTCTTTAGTCTGTTTCCTCTCAAGTCCAGATGTGTGAGTGACACAGACCTAAAAAGATAATTTGGGAGCACAGGAATCAGATTGTCATTTAATATAAGTACTCTCAATTTGTGAAGGTGTCTGAATGCACCACTTTCAATCCTTTTGATAACATTGTAATCTGCCTGGAGATACTCTAAACTATCCAAGCCCAGGAAAGTGTCATTCCGGAAAACTTCTAGTTTGTTTTCATGCAGGAACAGCCGTTTGAGTATTCCTAAGCCATTGAACGCTCCGGCGTGAATATCTTGCAATGCGTTGTTGCCCAGATTAATGGATATGGCATTGTTAAGGTGGAGGAAGCTGTTAAAGTAAAGCTTCCTCATGGAGTTTCTCTGCAGGTTGAGCTTGAAGGGCCGGCTCCATATCTGGGAGATCTGGCTGATATTTGTAAATCCTTTATTGTCACAGTGGACGTGGAAGATGCCCTCTTTGACCTCACAGTAGCAGGGCTCGAAGCAGGGCTCGTCGATCTCCTCTGAGTCCTCCAGTAGTGGGATCGGTGTGGTCCATCCTAAGGCTATGGTGCTCAGCAAGGTAACCCACAGCATCCTTGCTGACACCAAAGGGATGAAGTCTTGGCTCCAGGGACAGAGCCACTTCACAACACTGCAACAGAAAACAGAGAAGGAGCGGAGGAGGGGCGGGGGCGGGGGAGGGAAGCGGGTGTTGTAATTACACATACAGGTACACGCATGCCCTCAACCAAGAAATGTTTGTGTCAAAAAAGACAGGCAGATGGGATAGAGAGAAGAGAGGAGAGAAGAGGAGGTCACATTAGTTTCAGTAGAATGCAAGGCAAATCTTGAAAATAATACCAATGAATTAGAAAATCATGGAACCCTACTTTCAATTTTGCAATATTGATGAGTATTTAAAAATATGTGTGAGGCATCTTTGTAGGGCTAATATGCTGCACAAACAAATCTCTACATTAAGACAGTTAACTTTACCAAATAGGAGGGAAAAAGTCATTTGTTATGGAGCAAATATGCTGGTAAGCACGCAGTAAATCACCTGAGATATTTTTATCACATTGAATAAAGAAGGTAACCACAGCAGGGTGAGGTTAGTGGTGAGTATAAGCTGCCCCTTCGCAGTATTTATTGCATAACAGGGACATCAATCCCTCTTTCAATAAACTAGAGTCCAGAAAAGCTTGGTGGAAATGGGAGTAGGTGCTTTGAAGGTCTAACGCTGGAAGAGGACGGGATAAGGTGCCCGCTTGGTATCCACAGTGGGGCTAAATACGGATTATTGTGACGCTTTCTTATTTTTAGTCTCCTTAACATTAAATATCAGCACAATTAAATATCACTATTATGACTCAAGCAAATGTGACAGAAGAAATATGTACGCCTGAAAAATACGTAAACAACGCCACTACAGCTTCACGCTAGGCCTGAACTGTCAAATGTAAAAACGTCAGTAACGTGTTGAAATAGGTAAAATAGTTTCGTTAATCCGATCTGCAGAAAACGAGAAATTACAGCCCTTTGCCTGGGGTTAATTCCCTGTATAACTGAAACATTAGTGTCTATTCCAGCATAGTTAAACCTGTATTTTTTTTCCTAAAATGCCCTCAATTGAACTTTTTTTTCAGCTACTGAAAACATTTGAAGACTGGATGTGAATCGGAAAAAGTAAAGCGAAATAACGCAGTGGCCGAATCTGCTGCTCCGAGAAGCTAAGATGTAAGGCGGTATCTTCGTGGATCCAACCGTCGTATGATTAATAAGATCATATATATATATATATATATATATATATATATATATATATATATATATATATTGTAAAATGTCCAGTTGCAAAAACAAAAAAAAATGTTTTGTTATATAAAAATAATAGAGCCAATCATCTAAAAGGAATAATAAAAAAAAACTTATCAAAGATTCTTCCACATCTTTATTGTAATAGGGATAAAGTGTCTCCATCTTTCTCCCTACGAACAAACACACACACACACACACACACACACACACACACACACACACACACACACACACACACAGAACGTCTTGTCTTAAGGCTGTGACTTTTCATACATGCACGCACAGCGCTCTCCGTTCAATCGAAGGCATTAAAAAAATCCAGGGAGATGCCCTACGACTGTCTGTGGGAGTGAAGACGCTGTCCGTGGTGCTGAAATCAAAAGCCCAGCGACAAGGGTAAAAAAACGAAAGAAAAAAAAGACGGAAAATATGTTTTGTAATCCCCAAAAATGATGTGACGGGAAAAAAGTAGGGAAAAAATCCTTCATGCAATTTCCTCGTTGAAAAATTCACTGTTTTCATTCCCAACTCTGTGCATAATCCTCCACGATTTATTGTTTCAACTTCCGTAGTGGGGATCAAAAAAGAGCCGATGCGATGCCAAAAAAGTAGTAATAAAATTTAAAGAAAATTTTAAAAATATGTATATATACTAAACGCCGTTTTATATTCCCTTGGGGTGTATCAGATCGTTTAACATACGTACTTAGTTTAGTAGGATTCCAACTTCACATATCCTCCTGCAGTGTGTCCTGTTGTTGCCCGGTGCGTCCCGCTTAGCGTCCGATGTCCGGCTGTGAGGACGAGAAAGAGAAATGGGGGGGGTGACCGAGGCGTAAGAAAGGAACAGGAGGAAACAGAGAGAGAGAGAGAGAGAGAGAGAGGAGGGCATTGAGGATGGAAAGAGGAAGAGATGCGCATGTGAATGAGCCGGGGATGAGTTAAAAGTACTGCTTATCTTGCGTGGTAATTCCAGTACAACCTGGAAAAGGATTAAACTTGAATTTAAATCATACTAAGTTATGGTGAAATTATTATACTGCACAACTTACAGTCCAAAAAAAAAATAGAGAATATGCCCTCTTCGCGCGCGCGCGCACACACACACACACGAAACCGTTGCTGTCAAGACAGAGCAGAGAGCAGAGCGCTTATTGAAATACATGCCAAGCATAATGCAGTAGGCTTTCGTCGTGACATTGGCAGGAAATTTCCGAATAAAGAACGAACGGCCACTGATCAGTTAACTAGATACCGGTGATCCGTTATCCTCGATATATAAAGAACGCTTGTTGTCCCATTTTGAAGTCTGTGGCTATGCAGACACCGATAAGCACGGCAACACACACATCCATGCACACATCTGCGTAAGGCTCCCCATATGATGCACATGCACATGGAAACAGCCTATAACCACTCACCAATTGCAAAGCATCGGGGAAAGACCACTAGTTTGAATCTTGTTAGATCTCCTTCTCCCCTCCTCTCCTTTTCCCTCTCTCTCTATCTCTCGCCCTCTCTTCTTCTTCTTCTCTCTCGATCTCTCAGTGGCTGAGGCAAAAGAGAGAAGAAATGAAGACGTGATAGGAATGCGATCTCTGCCACTCTCCGGTTACTCTGACTCTCTCCCCTTCTTTCTCCTCTACATTTTTTCCCTCTCAAAGCAGTTTGCTTAAAATGCAAGTCCTCGGCTTGTGTCCGTCCACTTCCCCTTCCACCCCTTTCCCCCCTCCCTCCTTCTCCACAGCCGCCCCCCGGATGCGCGCTCAACAACGGTATAGCTGGGTGCAAGTATTTTCCTCTCGGTTTCAGGACCGCGTTTCTTTCCGGCTCAGCAGTAGAAGGAATCTGTGGATCATATCGACTGTGGCTGGGTCAGCTGCTATCTTTTTTTTTCTTTCCCTTTCTTTTTTTCCTCGGGTATGTTTCCCTGTCGTGCGTCAGAGGAATGAGGGACAGAGCTGGGGAGGTGGATGGGGGTGAGGGGGTGAGAGACGCAGAAAGAGAGAGAGCGATCTGGCGGCGAGAGAAAGAGGAGGAGGGGAGGAAAGCGAGTGATGGGGACGGCTGCTCTATGGTTCTGGATGCTGCCGAGAGGAGAAGAGGAAGGGAAGAGAGGAGAGAGTGGGGAGCGCTCGGGCTTTCGCGGCGGGGACGCGCGTCACGGATAAATAGATAAATAAATAAATAAATAAATGAGTGAGAGTCTGGGAGCGAGAGCCGTGCGGGCTGGGAGAAACTACGAAACCTGTGGATGACAGTCAGGACTCTCTCTCTCTCTCTCCTTATGAGGCTTATCTAATTATAATGACAATGATACTCAGTTCTTTCACTGAGCATATTTATTCGGCGTTAGTTGCGAGAGCAAATTGTGGAGTTAGCAGCCCCTCACCCTGCCAATACCTCCTCTCACTGCTGTGGAGACGCAGAGGGTGGCCACGACTATCTACAGCAGGCGGGGGAGAGAGACAGAGAAGCACAGAAAGCTTCATTTTTCTCATCCACTTGCGTGCCTTCCCCCGCCTCGCCTCCAGCGGGCAACACAAGCCCGTGTTGTGAGCGGCAAACCAAGCCACAGCTCACGAAGACGACTGGGATGCACTTGCAAAGTTCTTGTATCTCTGCAAGGAGGAGGATGGTTGCTGTGGACTGCTGAATTATCGTTACAGTAGCTGTGGTTGCAGCACAAGGCAAAAAAAAAAAAGTTTACGCAATGAAACGTCACTAAAATCAGCGACGATATCGGGTTGCTGGAATCCTTCTCTCATAACACGACTGCTGATTATATTTATGATACATTAAAGTCACTTTAGAGAAAGGATACTTCAAATGTGCGCAGGTATTTTAAAGGCTGTAGCAAGTCTTATTAAAATTATTCAGTAGATCCTCTCCGAGTAAAGCAGGATAAGTTAGCTAAAATTGATAATCATTAAGTCTATTTGTGTAGGCGCAACTGTATTTTTTGTTTTTGTTTTTTTAGTCATTTTTGAAAGTGTCCTGTCATGGTATTAGACAAGCAAACCTCCCCATTTGAAAATCCTGTAGAGATTTACCACGCATGTCATGGTGGATTACTCCAGGATAAACTGAGCTCTGGGGACATTCATGCTTTCTGCACATATGCAATGTTAATAAATAGTGATGTTCATAGCAAAAAATGTTGAATCTTGGAGTGCAGAGAACCTTCCTATTCATATTGTAAATGTGTTTCCCAATTTCTGCACAGTTCAGTGCCTGTCTCACGCCATGTCATATTAAAATAACTGACACCAACACACACTGGTGTCAACAAAGAAAAAAACATCTATCAAGAGTTACTTCTGGAGTTACAGACGTGTTAGTGGGACATGATGGAAATGTTTTGCCTGATGTGTTTTCCCTTGGTTTTCCAGACCAGTCACCATTCTATAACGATAAATAAAATACACACAAGCCTTAGGCAGTGCACACCCATAGACAGACACATATTGGACACACAAAAATAGATAGGAGAATAGAAAAAAGTGAGAGCATCTGGTGGACTGTAAAACTGCCATTCTTCTTCATGAGTAGCCATCATTCACCCTTTCAGACTGTCAGCTACTGTCAGAAAGACTGACATAAGGCCACTACAAACCCTTCATTCATCTCACTGGACATGGATGGCCAGAGTTTTTCACAGTACAGCAGCACTAACATACACTTTGGAGATCAGTGCTAATGAGACTACTAGTTAGAGCTTCCACTTTGAATGTTACAGCAAAACATGGACATTGATATGCTTGGGTTTGACAAGTATCATGTCACAGGAAGGGCAAAAAAGGACAGTAAATAATAAAAATGTAATCTGTATAACACAAAGACATGAGGTCACGATGTCAAGGCTAAGATGAAAAAAAAATGCTCAACAGGTGAGCACTGGAAGTAAACAAGTTCATAAAGCTGTTTTGGGGAATGAGGTAACAGGCAGATAAGTCCATATATTTATCTCCACTATAATCTCTCAAAGTCTCCAAAGACTGGAAGCATCCATCCATTCATCCATCCATCCATCCTCTTCCGCTTATCCTTGTCAGGGTTGTGTGTGTTTGTTCGTGTGTTGGGGGGATAACACTGTTAGTACAACATCTGGCATCAACTGAGGGATTTCTTCAGCCTCAAGTAGCAGTCAGGAAACGAACAGTTGTGCGCAGGTGAGAAAATTGATGACAACTCCAGTTGTACAGATCAGGAGGGCAGGTGCTCCTGGAGGAAACTCGCCCCTGAAACAGACACACATGTGTACACATATACTGAGAAAGGAGGGAGACAGATAGAGAGAAAGAACAGGGAAGAGAAACAACTAGAAAACAGAAAGTTGGCACAGGAAGACCAGGGGACCATGACATACGTTTATGGATGTTGAAGCAACAGTATTGTAGTGCTAAATCATAACTATCAGTTAAGATATGAAAACAAGATTTAAATTTACCAGAAAAAATGCTTTGGTTGAGGTTTTTGTTTCTTTTCCCGGTGTACTGCTATTAAATCTATTTGGTGTATTATAATTCCATTTATTTAAAATTAATTTTTCTCTCAGTTAGAAAGGTATGGTAGGTCTGTTAATGTTTATAAAGGTCAGTGGGTGAGTGCACTGTCAAGCAATGTCATCACTCTAGGGACACTGATCGAGAAAGCAAAAGTATGAGTATGAATTCGGGTAACATTTTAAGGTTATCACTGAATAATAAACTGACCTCACCGACAACATCAATCATCAGAGACAATAAAGAGTATTGTAGTAAACTGCTGCCAATGAATAGACAAAAGGATGCACCCACAACAGCAAAGGGGTGTCTTTATTTCATAAATGCTTAATAATACATGACAGCAATAATAATATGTCAAGTATTTTTTCAGTGCTTTAGCAACTTATAACCAAACATTCCTATCAAAGGGTTGATTAGCAGGACTGCTTAAATAACATGTAAATATGCAAAATATCCATGAAATTAAGATAATGGTTGGGCATTTAAACTGACAGTTTTAAAAGCTAATGGGTTATTGCATTGTTAAAAAAAGAAAAGTTTTAAAAAAAAGTTTTGTGTCCCTCAAAACCTTTCCTTCTTTTTCAGCCTTCAACTTTTGAAACTTTCCATTACCGTTTCTTTGCTTGTCATCAGGGGTTTCAGTGACATACCTCATGTCCTTTGTGAACCACAAGGGATGGTGGAAGGCACAGTCAAATAATTCCCTATCTATCTGTCTGTCTATCTATCTAGCTGTCTCTCCTCATGCCAGTCTCCCTGACTGCTTGGGAGTCAGTGTGTCCAATATGTCACTGGTCTGCCTTTCTCACTGTCCACATACACCACAACTTGGCAGCCTGCCAACCAGACCACCCGCCTGCCAGTCTTTCTACCTGATAGCCTGCTTATTTGGCCAACCTGCTGCATTCTTTCATGTCCGTCTGTCTCCGTGCCGCTATACCCATTTGCCTATGAGCCTGTCAGTGTTACTACATGACTGACAGATTTCCTTTAGGCACCTACAAGTTCTATCTTGTCTTATATTTATACTTACTAACAAGGACAGATTGACAAAAGAAGATGTGGGTAAAAAATGGAGAGGAAAAAAAAAACCCATCTGAGATATATGTGCCACATGATAGCATGATTTAGTTTGATATTTTGTATCATACAATACAAACATACAATGCATTTCTTTATTATTATAATCACCTATAAGAAAATCTAAAATCAGTATGCACAATATTCATTACCATGGAAGTCTGTATATTTTTCTTTTGTTTTCTGTTTGAGTCTGATGTTGGCTGGGAAAAACAGCTTACTTTACACAGAAGTGTTTGTCATTAAGAATATGTCCTATGTTGAAAATATTCTTAGTGACAAACGTTGTTAAACTATTGTGTTCTCTAATGGTATACACTCTTTGTAAGTTTCACATCTATCTATGTACTCTCCGCTGTACTAGAGACACAAAATAGCTGTTGTTCTATATTTTATATCTTTTCACGTGCTCAGTACTTGCAGAAGTACTGCATGCTTTGCACTGAAATTTTTTTATGAAAAGAACAGACATTGTTTAAAGTCCACATGCATGTTATTAATACTTGGAAAGAAAGCTATGTATATATATATATATAGTATAGTACATAGCATTTTAATTTATTCATAGTATAGTATTCACTTCATAGCATTCAATCCCATTGGTGGATAATATTCACAATGCTCTGTATTTTGTTGAATCATCCTGGTTTTCCTGGCATCCCTGCACCAATGCCTCTGGTTGGTAAACTGGGGTTCAAGTCCCCCTTTTTAAGAATGCAATCCAGAAGGGGTGCCTCAACTGAATCACGCTCTTCAACTTCCACGGGAAAGTCTAGGGTGGGGCACAAAAGAGGAAAGTTCACGTGTTAATCAGAAAGAACAATGCTGCTTTCTGGCTGGTTGTGAACCCCTGGGCAATCTGTTTAGACCTCAAGGATACTTGAGGTGATATTTTCCCAGCAAGTCTAAATGTATTTTGTGGACTTGGAGAGGGCATTTCACTGACTCCCTCAGAGTGTCCTGTGGGGGGTGCTCCAGGAGTGCAGTGTATTGCACCCATTGTCAATGGCCATTGTGGGATACAGATTATGTTATTGACCTAGAGGAGCTTTTGGCAGGGGAGAGAGGTCTTTGCATCTCTCATTAGTCTGGTGACTCCTGCAAATGGATGGATGGATGGATGAATGGATGGAAAATTAATACTTTATGCAGTGGCTCACAGATCCATTGAACATAATAAGAGGTCTTGATTGCCTACAGTAAGAGGCTAAAGATATAAGGAGTCTGAAAAAAGGAGTCCACAGCAACATTCTCTTTCAAAGTCTTGTAGTTCAATGCCTGGCCTTGTTTGAAATTTGAGTGTGAGAACGGGTGAGGGTGAGAATGTGCCCTGACCTAGGTTTTAAGAAACAGTGGCTGGGGAGATCTTTGACTTTAAAAACAACAAAGAAAAAATCCTTTGAAAAGATCCATTAATGTTTATATTGAATTTGAAATATTCAGAACCACAGAACATTGTTTCTTTTTTCAATATTCTTTGGCAGTCCACATAAAATTCTTCGTGGAAATCAAGCTAAACTCCATGTAGATCTTTTTATATCAGGTATTATAAGTTTCTGTTGTAAAGTGGACTCTCACAGGATTAGACACTGCAAATATACAGGGCCAGAGAAGAAGTTAAATGTCACATTGGGGTTTGCTTCAATGAATTCTTTCTAAGTTTATGAACTCTCTCCCTCTCTCTTTGTGTGCTTGTGTGTGCTGGCCACCGAGCAGCACTTTAATGTGGTCACATCTGAGTGATTGGCCCAACAGTGCGGATGAAGTTCAGGACAAAAGAGCATCCAAATATAAAACAGATGTCGACATTTTATTCTCTCACACACAATCTGAGTGAAACAGAGCAAGTGTAGGTGTCATTGTCTGGCGAGAACATTACAGCTTTGTAACATCTTTATAGCACTCTTACTGTAAAACGTAGTACGAATATTGTCACTGTTACTGAAACGTCTGACAGCATTACAGGAAACCAGTAGCCTGCCTGTGGTAATGCAAAGTTTATTGTAAAGTGCTTACATAATTAGATAATGAATAATGATTTAACTGGACACTGTTTTGTCTGCCCTTGTCACTACATTTCACGAGTCTATGCTTCTGCTTCTTCCACGTTTCTAGATATAGAAAACCACACATACAGTATTCTACACTACAGAGTGTACATGTAACATTTTCAACTTATAAAGTGGCTGAAAACAGAGGCAAACTGGCAGGCTGTTAATGGAGAAGGTACTTAACTGTATCACTGAAAACAATCAATCATGCCACACAGTCGCCAAATAATTCCAATAGGCTAACAAAAACCTAACAGAACCAGAACTAACCAAAGGCAGATTGCCAGCAGGGGAAAATGCATGAATGCCAGAATAAAGAGACAATGACCTGAGAAAGATTGATGCCTGAATCCCACCAGGGGTGTTTACGTCAATTTCTGTCTTAAATGTGGCTGTCAGCACGGTTAGTGCTCATTCAAGCCCGTGCTTGTGATTCCACAGAAGAAACCCTCTGCTCTGTGTCTCTAAAATACACGTTAAGTGAATGCATTATCATCCCAGGGCATGATACAATATTTTTTTCTTTTTTGTGAGATGTCACTTGTGTGTCCTTGTTACACTCAAGATGTTTGCTGGATTCAGTGGTTTGACTTGCTGGCCAAAGCAACACTGGTGGTGCCATTTTAGAGGCTTACGAGTCTGCAAAGTCTTAAAAAAAAGGTGGGTAGGGATTGGTGGCATAAATGACATGTTTGCCAGGAGATTAAGTTTCATGAGTAAACTGAAAAGGTACTTTGGCAAAATGGTATTAAGAGAAATCCAAGAAATAAAAAGAGACTGGCCATATCTTTTGACAGAAGCAACTGGACAGACCAGATGAAGAGGGCACAGAACAGTTTCACAATAAAATAACAAACACTCCAATTTTAAAAGTCTCTACCTCTGTCTTAAGAGTAAAAAAAGAAAAGAAAGAAAAAGCTGATCTTTAAAATATAACAGAAAGAAGATATCAAAGCCCTGTTTACTGAAGACTGTGTCCTCACTTCATGTCATGTCATGTCAGAAGCCACAAATCAACACAGAGATCACGATGGTGCATAAAAGGCAGGCTTATGTAAATTCGATTTCCATTTCACAACCAGGGGTGGTGTGTGTCACCCTGATGCTCAGTTCCTCTACCAGAGGCATGGGAGTTGGAGGCTTCCGTGCATCTTCTCATGCTCCTTGTTTTGGATGTTACTGTCAGCTGAGATTGTCAAAGCTGTCACAACAGCCCTCTTCTGCTCCTTGTCAACCACTATTGTGTCTGGTTTGGTAGTCAACAGCTGCTTGTCATACTAGCTTCACATTAGCTTCAGTCAGTCTTAACTCCTAGTTCTCAAGTCCTTGAGACCAAGTCTTTCTTCCAAGCACTTTGCTCTGCAATGTGAGGCTTTTCTATTGTGTGCCTTTCTCTTGTTCTGTATATATTCCTATTGATTGTATATATTTCTCCCATTTGTTATTTATTTCTGCTGTCTTACAATTTATATTTTTTTCCTGCACAGTTGCCGTGGGGGTTTGACCCCCCTACTTTAGCTTTTAGCAGTGGCTCATGGTGAAAATAGCCCTTCATTTTACCTGAATCACCGAATCTCTCCCTTCCTAATTATATCCCGCCATCTATTGTTCACTTCTTCACAGCTGGCGCTAGCAGCAGGAGCCTCTTGTGACTGTGAGTCATGGTTACTAGTTGTTGCTGGTACTACTGCTTATGGTGCAGCAGCTCCAACATCTAACATGTTGATTAATTTGGCACATTTTGCTGCATTTATTTTTACTTTCTTTGTATTGTTTTCTCTCAGCTGTTCAGCTCCACCTTCTCACCACTTCTTCCACACTAAACTTTTTTTCTACAAGCTCCATGAGAGAACAGCAAAAATAGGGAAGGTACCGGTTGAATTAAGAGATGTGATTGGCCAATCCAGTGTCAGTAACGGAAGTAAATGAATCCGCTGACATTAATGCTTGTACAGCAGGTGAGGATTGGCCCTTTGGGCTGGTCCATAAGCCCAAAGGTGGGTCGGCCCACCAGCAAAATGCCCAGTATGCCAGATTACATGTCTAATCCAGCCCTGGTATAATATCTTGTCAGGCCAACCTGTCTTCTGTCTAAAGTATTGTCTGAAATTAAGCTTATATAACCCACATTATCAGTATTGTCTTTGTGCACACTGTAATCTTCTACTTTTGAATTTTTATCTGTCCATTGTACCATTAGAGTAAAAAAAAAAAAACCTGGTGGTCATTTAATGATGTTGGGGATTCCCAAAAAGTTGTCTCTTTACATCTGGACGCAACGTTTTCAGTGTGAGTGTCACGGTCGGACGGTCCTCCCCGGACGACCTGCTTGTTTATTTGTGATGTGTGTGCGCCTTCCTCTCTTTCTCTCTCCCTCCCTATTCTGCGGGTTGGGCTATGCCTAGGAGCGGCATCTCCGAGAGAGTGAGAAAGGCCGACCTCTGACCCGGAAGTGTAATCTTCAGCTCCAGCTGCCGCTAATCATTCCTCACTAAACAGAGGTATTTAACGGTGTGTCCAGACGGCAGTCGACGCTGGATTGTACTCGGAGCTCGGTAGGTAAGTGTGCTCGTGATCTTGTAACCCGCATAGCAAGGCAAGCCTTCTTATCCGCTGTTGTGTTTGCTCGTCTCTCAGTTGGAGAAGTACGGGACGGAGGAGTGGAGAAAAAGGATTCACTGGTGTTTTCGGGAGAAGGAATTCACACGGAAGGAGTGCACACCGACCATGAAGATCTAAGGCAGTTCTGGAGGCACAAGGAGATTCAACCTTTTACAAGTCAGATACATAATTCACATTAACGTCAGTTCCATTACCGTCGGTTGATGAAGAATCCTTGACACACATATACTTTAGAAATTATGAGCTTCATCATTATAAGAACACATATGTTCAAACCATTACAAAAAAGCAAAACCGTTAATGTAAAAAAATATTGTATATTCAATCATTTAAATAGTAAATACTAAAAAAAGCTTTGATGAAAAGAATAGAATCGAGTAAAATAGAATTCCTTTGTCATTGTTCAGGCAGAAACAGGCAGGATACTTATGGTGTGTTTTGTTTTTTTTTTATTTTTTATTCTCCCTGCAGTGTGTTCACATATGAACTTGCAGTGCAACCCCAAAGATCCACAATCTGTCAAAAGAGTCAAGTGCCCACCACCATTCAGTCACAATGGTGTTGCATGCAAGGGGCCATGAGAAACCTTATAAACAGTACATCTGCATAATGACTGAAACTAGGACCACTGAATGAACAGTGGACCGTGAGATCAGTTTCTTGATCATTAATATGCAAATTGTCATGACCACTGATCAACAACCACTGATCAAAGACTCTCACTTCCATTGATCTATGGCCATGGGTAGCATTCACAGAGAGCTCAGGAATTATTGCAGTCACAGCATTGAAAGATGGGGAAAGATGTACCCTTAGGCCCCTCCTTGATTCAGAGATGGTCTTTCCCTTTTCACGTAAATAGTCTCCTTAACTTCCCACTAAATCCAGCATTCCTCCCTGTCCAGGATGTATACATCCTCATCATTGAAAGAGTGTCCACTGGCCTGTAGGTGTAAATAGACTGCGGAGTCCTGGCCTGACGAGTTAGCTCTTCTGTGTTGCCCATCCACTTAGCCAGGAGCTGTTTGGTTTCCCTGACGTATAACTCAAGACAATCCTACTGGCACTTAGCAGCATACACTATATTACTCTGTGCCAGGGGACCTGATCCTTGGGGTGGACCAAATTTTGGGAGAACATATTTTGGGGTTTGAAAGCAACAGAGATGTTGTGTTTAAAGGAAATGCATCTCAGCTGTTACCGTACTCTTGACATATAAGCAATCACTACAGGTTTTCACTTAGGCAGCATTTGTCCTTCTTCTCTCCTGGAGCTTTCTTTAGGTGCCTTCCCAGCTTTGACAAATGGGATAATCACATTTTGTCATGGACCCGGCTCTGGGGACTCGGGGTCCGTGGGCAGTGGGGACTATGACTGTTGTTGTTATTGTTGTTATTATTATTATTATTTGGTGTGTTGTCTGCACTGCCCCTGTGCACATCTGTATGTAGGCAGGTATGTGTGTGTATTGCCTTTCTGCTGTGGCCAAGTTACAGGCACCTTCAGCCCTGGGGGCGTGGCCTAACTTGAGGGCTGGCCACACCCGAAGTCCTGGCCGCACACCTGTTCCTCATCTGGGCTCGTCGGGGGAGCTATTTAGATGAGCGATGGAGCTTCCACTGACGCTGGATTATTGCGTTTGACTACACGTCAGCCTTCAAGCAAGTCAAGTGTGAGTGTATGCCTGCTGGGATAAGTTGTAACGGCTGCCTCTATTGTTTTCCCCTCAGGAGTGTGGGACGAGAAGGAGCAGTGAGCACGGGGAGTGCAGGGACACTGGGGCAGAGAGCACTACACGGGGACTTTTGGGAAGAAGACACTACACGGGAGTCTGGGAAACTGGGGATTTATTGTTGTTTACTTCACCACCTTGTAAATAAACACTGTTGCACTGAAGAGTCTGGCGTTTGGGTCCTATTTCCCCATCTCCCCACGGTCTGCCAGCCAGACCGTGACACATTTACTCATAGCCTTCTTGATGTGATGTTCTTCTGCTTCCCTCGATGCTCTGTCTGTGGGGCTGTTGTTCGCTCTGTGTTGTAGCATCCTGATGACACACCGTTTGTGCTCCAGTGGATGATAAAGTCAAACCTTAAATACCGATCCAAATGTGTTGTTTGAAAGTTGTTGTGGAAGTTTTCCATTAAATAAAGCCTGCAGACAAGCGGTGAGTGGTAGCTAACAGTCTTTAATCAAAACACAAAGAACAGAAAAACCCAGCTTGGTGGAGAGCCTGTATGATTGCGGGGCAGACAGTCAGCAGAGTCTCCCTGAGCCTAGCATGGCTCTCAGTTAAATACCTTCTTCAGGAACAAAAGGCAGTACACAGCTGTTTCACACCTTAAGCTTCACATTCCCTCTGTGGAATTGTCTGCTTCCCCCAACTTCCTTACCAGACCCCCACTATCTGTTTAACTGTATGAGTGTGAGACATGCTAAAATCCAGTGGCACCAAGGCATTATACAATAAAATAATGTGATTAATACATAAATAAAAGAAATTCCTATACACAGTACACATCACTTTTTAAATGCCCCCCATTACTGATGGAAAATTCCCAGTCCAAGAAGGCTAAACTGTTAATTTTCATATTCTCTCTGGTGAACTTGATGTGTTGGTTCACCACGTTGACGTGATCAGTGAATTTTGGTACGTCCTGAGATTGGATTTTCATCCCTGAACCAATCACTTGGTGGTGTTCCTGGGTAGGATAACACAGCCCTCTTTTTCACTTCTTCCATGGCCACAATGGGTGAAAATGGGGAACCCATAACACTGTTAGGGTACCTGGGTTGTCGACTCAGTGTTGTTGTGTTTATGGGTTTTTAGTCTTTTTTTCTTTATTCATGATGTTTTTTTCTGTGTGACTTGTTCCTAGTTTAGTTATCTGTACCCTCTGGTCATGTTGGTAGGTCAAGTCTTGCCCACGTATAGACTTGTCTATATTTACTCCCTTGATCCCCAGTCATGTCTCTGTCCCTCCCGCTGTTGCCTGTACCTAGTCAGTCTGCATCTCAGTGTTTGCGTTCCCTGTAGTTCTTAAGGATAGTCTCCTTTCAGTGTGCGTTATGTTCTGTTTTGCTTCTCCACCGTCTCATCTGTCTGATTTGTTACCAGCCGTGTTTCCCAGGTGTTTTCTCTTTGCCCCGTTTCACTCTTGAATTTAGTGTCTACATTTCCCTCTGTTCAGCATCGCGTTCTCCCTCATTTCCCGCTGTGTGTGTTCTGCCTGCCTGCCTGTTTAGTTCACATATTTTCCAGTTTGTTTTGTTATCCTGGATTCCAGCAATAAAGCTGAGGTTTGAGTTTAGTTCTGCCTTTGAGTCTGCATTTTGGGTCCTCCATTCCTGCCTGCCGCACACAGCTTATGACAGGCACACCCATGTTTCTGCCTGTAGGTCTGACCCTTGTATGTGAAATAGGTGGAAGGAAGACACAGTTCCAAGAGCAAACACACTTGGTCAGTGAAGTGAAGAGAAATGTAACATCATACAAGACCATTGTTTCATCTGTCTCAATAATGCCATCTCTCAGCTTCTCAACAAAATCCAGTGGTGTTCTGGATATGGTGTTTAGAGCTGCCTACCATCTTTGAGATGTTATAGGTGACCAAGTTGATCATTCAGACAAATGATCTTAAAGGTAAACCAAGTTTATTTATCTTTGGTAAACGATACTGACTTGGTGTAGCTTCCACTGGGTATAGCCTGTCGTATGAGGTCCAGTCAATACCATTGTCTTGTTGTAACTGCTTAAGACAATCTATCACCCTCTTCCTGTAACCACTTCCTGGGTCTTATTTCAAGTATTTTTGTCACTGAGCAGTGACAAAATATTCTCATGACAGTCTTTCTGTTTTTGCAAAACCGTGCACCTACCCTTGTCTGCCTCTGGCCTCACAGCCCATTTTTTTGTAAGTGGTGGTAGTTTCAGTCAATATGTATATGTACTGTTTATAAGGTTGGGGAAACCTGCAGTCACCTGAGACTGAAGAAGTCACTTGGATGAGTAACAAAACATTTCTCCCACTCAAAATGCAACATCCAGATTAACTTATTCAACTTAATCAACTTTTTGGGATATCAGAGAAAACAAAGAACAAATAATAAATTAAGAATCCCACAGTATAAGACCAATGAAGACCAGTTAAAATGGTTTACTCCATGCAGCATGTGTGAAGTAGCCTGGCCTAAGCACATCAGCAGAGCAGCATAAGTCACCACAGCTTGAATGAGGCCACATAGGCTAAGCAGCCTAGACAAAACCACACAGGCAAAAGAGCAGTCTGGCCTGGAAATCTAAAAAGTCCAATATGGCAGGCATTCTGGAGCAAGTATGTTCTGCAATTTAATGCCCAGGTTCCTTTATGCAGTGTTGTTTACATTGCATTATCTTGTAAAGCTAACTTAACGCATCACTGTGTGGAAAGAAGGCATGAGCAGTTTTCTGATTCAGCTAACAAAAGTTGGTCAGGTTGCTTAACAATAAGCAAATAAACAGAATTTCAAGAACAAATTTTATTTATAAGAACATGTACCACAACCACTATTTTCCATTTCCTAGCATTTGTGCTAAATGACTTTTTGAGCGCATGGCCAGATGGTGCCCTCTCCAAAAGCGTGTGTTGTGGCACACATTGTTGCTCTACCTCTGCCTCTTTCTCTCTCTCTCTCTCTCTCTCTCTGTGTGCGTCTGTCTTAGAAACACACAGCCACAAACACACAAACATAGAGTCCAGGAGGCTACCATACCATCCACTATCCCATCTCATTCTACTGGCTATAGCCTCAAACTGTCGAAGCAAAAATACCCACATGTCTGCTGAGAGACCCAATTCTCGCACGCTGCTCTCCCAGGGGAACCACAGAGAGAGAGAGAGAGAGAACGAGGGAAAAGACCAATGGTTTTACTTTAGCCTGGTAAGCATAAATCATAGCACAACCATCTCATTGATGGAAAATCCAAACTAAACTTTAGTTTATGAAAAGGAAAACAGTAAATCAAAAACTTTTTGCAGCCTTTTGATAATTGGCATTGGAATTCATTAGAGCTCATTTTTGACTGAATCTTGGCTTTCATTTTCCATTAGGTTTTCATTAGTCTTGAATGCTATTCCCCAGATTTATGCATCTTTGATAGAAGTCAAGGCACAACAAAGAGCAAAACACAGTCAAATATTCAAAATTATATGTATGTAAGCTATTACCATTGAGTAACTGACCTTGGGTGCTCCAGACAGCTTTAGAAATTCTCCCTAAACAACGATTTACAGATTTTACATTCCCACATTGTGCCATTAATGGCACTGAAAAAATACTGAGTTAGGTGTCCCATATGGAAAAGAAATAGAAAAAACTTATAAAAGACTTGCATAAGATGTGGCCTACTTCATATAGTGAATCATATAAGGCTTATATGATTTACTCATGAAAGTGGCCACTTTCTCATTACTTTCATATATTGTTTTAGTAAGTATCCAAAACATACAAGTTATTTTCAAGCTTTACTCTTCCCTCCATAACTGATGTATCTAATCTTATTAAAAAATCTAAGTCATCCACCTGTCAACTTGACCCTCTCCCCACTGTGTTAGTTAAAGCCTATCTTCCCTCGTTAGCACCTCTCATAACCAATATTATTCATTCCTCCCTTAACCCTTTAAGACCTACCATAGAACCAAGTCCGCCAGAGCTTATATTATATTTTTACATGCTGTGGAGCCATTTTTGGGAGCATTTCAAGTTGCTATACATCAATACAACCATTATAGCCCAGATTTTAATAATATGTATTCATTAAGTGCATAGTAATTACATAAATTGCAAAAAAGTGCAATAAACTACAAAAAAAAAATTGAAAATCGTTTTTGATTTTTTAACATATATTTGTAGTTAGAGAAATTTAAGAGGCTTATCCCTCAAAACTGTAAATACAAAAAAGTTGCACAAAATAGTTTCCCACCACAGGAAATTTATTTTGAGTGTCTTCATAGTTTTATTTTTGAAATACACCAATTTTTATACACTGCAGGAAAAACGAAAATAATTATACTGCAAATTTGCAAAAAAGCAGCATATGCATCAAAATAAACTATTTCCAGCAGTGCAATATGAGTCCTAAGCATCCCAGAAACGACACAGAAAGTCATAAAGTCAAAGATAACTTTTAAAAAGACCAGTATAGGCCCTGAGGCCCTGATCGCAAAAAAGACTACATTTCCGCGAAAATGACGTCACTTCCGGTTTCGGGCAGGTAATGGCGGAAATGCAAAAGTTCGCGCTGACGTCTATTCCAACGTAGGAAGTGTTACAAACAGCTGATCGGATCGGTAAAGCGTGTTTCTGGAATATTATGTTTTTGTTCCTGCAAGCGCTTTTTATGCAGTTTTTGCAAAGCTTTATATGTTGAAGGAAACCGTGACCTAGGACAAGCTGATGGCATAAGATGTAAGTACAACTCCTCCGGTTTCATATGCAAAAAAAATTTTTGTGCTAGCTTACGTGGTTGCAGTGCTACTGGGATTTAAAAATAGTTACGCATAACAGAGCGTTCCCGCTCCGATCGGCTCTAAAGGGTTAACACTGGAATCGTTCCTTCATCTCTGAAAAATACTTCTGTTATTCCAATTCTCAAAAAGCCTGGTGCAGACCCCAAAAACTTTGATAATCTTCGCCCTATATCAAATCTCCCCTTTATTTCAAAAATTCTTGAAAAAGTTGTCGCCTCCCCGCTTCATTTACATCTCAATTACCATAATCTCCATGAACAATTTCAATCTGGTTTCCGCCCCAATCATAGCACAGAAACTGCTCTGTTAAGGATTACCAATGACCTTCTGATGGCAGCTGATTCTGGTCTCCTATCCATCCTCATCCTTCTTGATCTTAGTGCGGTGATTGATACCATTTCTCACAATATCCTCCTGAACCGGTTAGCATCCATTGGCATTAGTCATACCCCCCTTGCCTGGTTCACCTCCTATCTCTCAGACCGCACTCAGTTTATCCAATTTAAATCCCAGTCTTCAAGTCTCTATCCTGTTTCTGCTGGTGTGCCCCAGGGTTCAGTATTAGGGCCTCTTTTATTCATTATTTATATGCTCCGTCTTGGTCATATATACCGAAAATATAATATAAATTTTCACTGTTATGCCGATGACACCCAGCTCTACATTTCTTCTAAAACCAATTCATCCCTCCCACCTACCTCCCTCTCTAACTGTCTTATTGAGATTAGATCCTGGTTCTCCTCCAATTTTCTCAAACTTAAAAGTAATAAAACTGAAGTTTTATTTGTTGGTACACCATCTATCTTAACCAAATCCCACAGTTTTTCCATTAACATTGAAGATTCTCCTACCCTTCCCTCCCCTCAGGTCAAGAGTTTGGGTGTCCTACTTGATAATACTCTTTCATTCCAGTCTCACATTAATTACATAACCCAGTCTGCATACTTCCACTTATGTAATGTTAACCGACTCCGTCCCTTCCTTACCCCCCATGCTGCTGCCATCCTTGTCCATAGTCTTATTACGTCCCGTATTGATTACTGCAATTCCCTCCTATTTGGTCTCCCTAAGAGGTCCCTTCATAAACTCCAACTTCTTCAAAATTCTGCAGCTCGGATCATAACCCGTACTCCGTTAAGAGCTCATATTACCCCAGTTCTTCAGCAGCTTCACTGGTTGCCCATAGAAGCCAGGATAAATTTTAAAATCTTACTTCTTACATACAAGTGTCTCCATAAATCTGCTCCTTCATATTTGTGTGACCTGCTCCATATCACCACTGTTTCCCGCCCTCTCAGATCATCACTAGTGATGTGCGATACCACTGATTTCCTTTCCGATCCGATACCAAGTAAAATTCAGAGTGGTATCGACGATACTGATCCGATACCGATACTCTGTACAAAAACTTAATGTTTCATTGTATTTCATAATACAATATATAATTGTATTATGTAATCGTAATAATATAGCTTCATAATGATTACAGGACATCAGACTACTGTTCATATTGCTTAATAATGTAGAATTATCATGTAGAAATAAAAAAAACTGAAGTTTTGCGCTATTTGAGCATGTTGCCTGCGTGCAGCACTAAAGGACTCTGCGAGAGACGTCTGTCTCCCCTAGCAGCACCTGTCCCTCTCCTCCTCTTCAGTTTGCCTCAACATAAGCTCATCATATTCTGTGATATGATTTGCTCTGAGGTGTTTGACTAGGTTAGTGGTGTTGCCACAACACCTCACTGTCTTGCCACATGTATCGCAAATCACGTCTCGGCTGTTTGTGGAGGTAAAATACGTCCACACATGACTCCGTTCACGCTCAGCCATTGTTGTGAGTGTGCACGCCAAGGGCTGACACATTTATACAGCCGTATTTCACATATGACTGTGAAAGGCGTAAGAGGAACGATCCCAATGATATAGTTTCTTTCCACGGTGTTCCTGTTAATGAAAAACTACAAATTTACCCCAAAGTACTAAAATATCAATATTTTAATATGAGAATCGTTCTAGAACATAAATTACTGGTATCAGTTTTCAGTTTTGTCATATGCAAGTTAGCACAGGGTCAACATTGCAATGAAATGTGTTTGACGAGCAGCATGGTACAGTAAAATAAAATAAAATAAAATAAATAGAAAAATAGTAAAGAGCAAAATATTAGAGAGACGTGGTAAAAGACAAAAGATGACTAAATATATATGTATCTATAAATATACTTATATGTACACTAGTGATTAAATAAGAAAATCTTGAAAAGAAATATGACGGGGGGGCAGATGGGATATTGCACAGAAATGAGCAGCAGAAAATTACAGTATTGCACTTTTTAAAGTATCGGAAGAATCGATATTTCAATATCGATCCGCACACCACTAATCATCATCTGCTATTCATCTTACTGTTCCGTCCTCACGCCTTATTAATATGGGGAACAGAGCTTTCAGTCGCTCTGCTCACCGGCTCTGGAAATCTCTACCTCCAGCCATGAGAAATATTGACTCCCTTACCGTATTTAAGACACAGGTCAAAACACATCTGTTTAAACTGGTTTATTCGCTTTAGTGCTGATTTCATCTGTTGTCAAGCTCTGTTTTGCAATTTTAACCTATTTTATGTATTTTATGAGTATTGTTCCTTTTATTAATTTTGTTCTTTGTAAGGTGACCTTGGGTTTCTGAAAGGCGACCTCAAAATAAAATGCATTATTATTATTTTTATTATTATTAAGTTTCATTTATATAATTTTTCAAGCGATCTTACATCTGTTTTCACTCTTGTATGCTTTTCATACAAGTTTCACACAAGACAGATACAAACTTTATAAGATTTATATATATCTTTTCCATATGGGGTAGATTAACCTAAATATGAAGGCAGGTGAGTTGTTAACATAGTCTACCAAAAAAAATTTGTATATTGAGTATCATCTGGTGCTCACAGAAAAAATGTCTACTTGTTATTAACTGCCAGTTAATAACAAATAGCTCTGGTAAGCTATGAAGCTTCACCGCTTGATGGATTGTCGGAGCATTACGGCTACCGTAGTCAGGAGCCTCGCGGAGTAATCCAGGTCCAAACTCTGCTTCAGGTCCCAAAGTCAAACAAACACAGCGGCATCACTGAGAATTAAAAACTGTTTACATTCTTTCATCTTTAATAAAATGATCAGCGTTGCTGCTTTACTAGGTGTAACAATTAAGTTTAACATCCAGGCATCCATGAAAACAGAATTTATTAAATTAAACAGAGTTAGAAGTTAGGAGAACGCTAGTTTCCACTTAAACATGATATACCATGTTCTGACTGAGAGATTTCTGGAAAAAATTAAAACGTACAGCTCTGCTATCACTTCCAAAATAAATGAAGACAGAAAACTAAACAGCAGTGACTTTTGTAGGGTTACTGAAGTTGGACTAGCTGGTATATAATGATGTGCTGCGTGATCGCTAGCGACACAGCTATGTTAGCATAACATAAACACAGTGAATGATAATGTTTCTCCACTTAAAATTAAATAAAATTTAACGGGAGGGTTCTCGTTGGTTATTGACAAATGCAATCGCATGGCAGGATGCTGTAAACGGACCAAACTTCAGTCGGGAGAATGACTGAGATAATCCATCCACAATATGAGGTTAGTCATTAATATACTGTAACAACATGGGAATAGAGCAGCTGCGAGAGAATTCAACATTAATGAATCAATGGTACAGAAGTGGAGGAAGCAAGAAGTTGAGTAAAGTTTGACTCATCTGGCTATTTTGTTTCGCTTAATGCGCCATATAATCCGGTACACCTTATGTATGAAAACAGACCCGTTCATCGACGGTGTGCTTTATAATCCAGCGCGCCTTATGGTCCGAAAAATACGGTAGTGATTAAACTGGGCTAAATCCGAGAAAATCAGGGCTGGAGCCAGCATTTTGTGTTGTCATGAAGTCAGAGATTGAAATTTTTTATTTTCTTCTCGACTAAATTTGACACATTTAAACACAGGGACCATTTAAGAGGAAAGCACTGCCATTTCTCATTGTTTAGCCCCTTATAACTGTCTCTGTGACACATTTTGCCTTGCATCCCAGTTTTTGGCATAGGGAATGAACCCAGAACCAAGAAGAACTGGGTCATGACTCTGACATCTATGACAAGATTAGTTTCGGGTTTGGCCAGTTTTTGTTTGACTGACATGGTGAGGCACCACTGACACAGATATAAGGTGTGAAAGCTTTAAACAGTATTAACCAAATCAGTGTTTGGCATATCATTTAAAAATGACACTAGTTAAGCGTTGGAACTACTGAAACCTATAACTGAATGTCTTTCAGAAAGAGTAACACTTGATGATTATGTTCAGAGAGTGTGAAAATAAACATTTTTTTCTAGAAACCCACAGTTTCTATAACCCACAGTTTTCCACATTTTACTTCATGTTTAGCACGGTTAAAAAGCATAAACAACAGCTTTGTTTGAATCCGCTGCTTGGCCACTATGCTTTGGGCATAATTGCATTATTAGAGTTGCAAGGTGAATAGGTGAATCATTTATGTTATATTTAGCCAAGTGATGCCTATGGCAACATTTAGTAAAACAATCTGACAATGAAGGAGCTTTTGATATTCCCTGTTTAATGCTGAACATAATCTTGGTTTTATTAAATAAAAAGATGTTATGAATGCAAATTAGTGATAACAACTCTACTTGAAGGCCCCTGTCCATTGTCCTTGTGTTACCCTCGTTCATGAGGAAAGAATGTTAGATATAAGGTATCAACTTATTGTATTTACTTAGCAACAATCTCTCTGTCCTGATTTCACATTTTTTAACTATGTCAGATGTGATGTTATATAAAACAATGGTATGGTTTCCTTTTTCTCAGTTAGTCTCTGTCATGTTTTCCTCTTCATCACAGTTTTTGACATAGGGAATGGACCCAGATAAAGACAGAAATAGGTCAACTCTCTAGCCTCTATGTAGAAACAGTGGCTCTGGGCTTTGGCCAGTTTTTGAATGTTTGACTGAGCTAAAGAGGATATACTGAAAGAAGAAATTTTAAATACTGGTGCACTGTCTATGAGCTGCATTAAAAGAAAAGCACAAGCACTGTGCAGCAGAAATCGCATTTCAGATTAATTAAGCAGTATCTATCTTTTTTTACATTTTCATATTTTTCTATATTTAACTTATTTTCCCACTCTGTAAGATAATTTAGCTTCAAATTAAATGTCACACAAATACAAACGTGATTTTTTTTTATACATGAGAGATTAGGTGTGTGCAACTTTTTAAAAATCATTTATTTATTATTTTTATTTACTTCGTTTTACTTCTGCAACTTTAACCTATGCAAAAAAATTCTAACTGTCTGATGTCTTGATGCATGCTCAATCAGCCAGGTAAGGAAATCCCCCAAAGCTGAGTCTGTTCATCTGGACATAGCGTTTTCCGTGGGAGAAACGTTTCGTCACTTATTCAAGTGACTTCTTCAGTCTTGGTTGAATGATGATTCTGGCCAGGATGTGTTGTTACAATGCAATTGAACCACAGCCATGACTGAGGGAGATCATGACAACAAGCACAGGAAGACAGACACTAAATACAAAATGGATAACGAGGGCAAAGAGGACACACCTGGGAAGCACGGATATAACACTGGATATAACACAGAACATAATGCACAATGATGGGAGACTATCAAAGTAAAACAGGAAGTACAGAGGGGCAGACTGGAGAGAGAGAGGGAACACAGAGGAGCACGAGCTGGGGAACATAGATAAATATAACGGAAGAAAACACGAGCGGAAAACAACATATAAGAACTCACACCACAATATAAACATGGACACACAGAGGGAGACACAGAAGGCACAGACACAAGGGGAAATCTAATAACCCAAACTAAACAGAACAGCCTAGGAACCACAAAATAAATCCTTAAAATAAGAAATTGACTTAACATAATACAAACACACAAGAAAACTGAGAATGCTGGCTCAAAATGAACCAGGACCATGACATTGAAACAGTGGCCACTGGCCCATAGGTGTAAATAGACTGCAGATCTGGCCTGACTTTCAAACCTTTGAAAGCCCCAGAGACACGGTGTTTAGGGAAAATGTGTCACACTTATTCCAGAACTCCTGACAAATAAGGGACTACTAAGGATTTTTGCTAAGGCAGCAGTTGTCCTTCTGTCTTTATCACCTGGAGCTTTCTTTAGGTGCCTTCCCAGCTTTGAGAAATGGGATAACCACATTTACTCAGGGCTTTCTTGATGTGATGTTCTTCTGCTTCCCTGGATACTGGATCTGTGGGGATGGTGTTCGCTCTGTGTTGTAGCATCCTGACGACACCCAGTTTGTGCTCCAAAGGCTGATAGCAGTGAACCCTTAACCCTTTAAGACCTACCATAGAACCAAGGCCGCCAGAGCTTATATTATATTTTTACATGTTGTAGTGCCATTTCTGGGAGCATTTCAAGTTGATATACATCAATACAACCATTATAGCCCAAATTTGTGACTGTAAATAAACACCATTCACTGTAATTCCCTGGTGTCTGTGTGTTCTGCTATCTGTGTCCACCTGCTTAGTTATCTGACATATAGCACTTTAAAAACAACACATGGCCGACCAAAATGCTGTACAGCAGAAATATAAAAAGTACAATAAGAATAATAAATAAAATAACAATAAAATAACATTGTCAGTTACCCACTGAGGATATAGGGCTGCAGTAGATCAGACAAATATACAGGCACCAAACCATTTAATGATTTAAAAGCCAGTACAGGGCTCTAGACTAACTTTTTGCCACGGTTGCAACCACATCGCTTAAAATCACAGTTTTACATGTGCACTTTTTTGGGGGGGAAATTGCTGTCACTACAGACACTATTAATTTGTAAATGATTAACTAACAATCTTGTCAACACAAAGTTCTTTATTTGGAGCACATTTTTACAAGAAAGATAAGTTACTGAAAAACTGCTTGCGCTTAAAGTGCCATCAGCCTCCTCTGACGACCTGTTTGTTGCTGCCTGCTGCTGAAAGGCAGTAGGGAGAGGGCACACTTGGGCAGTGCATTTATTGCAGCATATAATGTGTTTTCTGGATACACTGCTTTTTCAGCGTTCAGAGATTGATGGCTCCGTGTCAGAGCACTGCCTATGAATTTCAGACAGATCATGTCTTAACTTAACAAAAAAGTTATCAATAGTTCTTTTCATCTTTTCTTATTACCCACAGCTACATCCACTTCTGTCGGGCTTAGGCTACTCACTAGGGCTGGGTATCATCACTGATTTCTATAATCCATTCGATTCCGATTCACAAGGTTCTGATTCGATTCGATTCAATTTTGCCTCAGACATTCAGAAATATTATAATTCTAATCATTTATCAGTACTGATGCATGTGAGACTTCATCAGAGGTGTGATCATCACAGCAGATGCCTTTGTGTCAAAGTAACTGAGGCTAAAACACAGAAAAACATGAAGGAGATTTTCCTGGCCTGGCTTTTTATAGCAGATAACCTTAAAAATATTCTGCAATATTCTGCAATTTTGCATAATTTTAAAAGGTTAAACTTTCTTCAGTATTGAACAGAAGAAATTAGGCTTTCTTTTCCGAGGTCATTTAAGTAAAAAAAAAGAAAAAAGGAAAGACAGCGGCCGACAGTGCTGTAGTAGACTGGGGGTAATAAGCGAATGAATAATGCAGAAAACAGATTTGAGATGGGAAACTGTTCTTGAAGTACAGAGAGAGAGAGCTGTGCATGCAGTGCGATTTTATCGTGGTAGAAGCAAAACAGTAAATGAAGGTTGTCGACATTTATCAAATGTGAATCGTAGTTTGGATCTTCTTTTTTCCTGCTGGTTCAGTGAATTTTGGTTTGAGAAAGACAAAACCTGCAACTCAGAATCTAGCCCAAAAATGACGTAAACGAAAAGCGCGGACCCGCCTATGCATCAGAATCTTTGAGCTTTCAGCCCCAACGGCATGTCCATGTACGTGCCGTCGGGTGAGAAAGACGAGAAAGAGAAAGCTGATTCCGTGCTCTGTGTTTACTTCTTTTTGCAGATTCCGTTTTCCTGCTCTCATTTGCTGTTTGATTGTTGTTGATATAGTTTTGTGAGCTTTAACCTGAGATTCTGGTGTTTCTGGCAAAATACATTTATATTTAAAAGTCGATTCAGGATTTAATGAATCGATATCGCTTTATTGAAGCTACTCACCTCTCTCTATCCGCCTGCACTTTCAAACGTACACACGAAGGACTACAGTAATATCTGGACCACGGCCAATCAGAGAGGTCCCGCTCCTGACTATCTCTGATTGGTTTAGACCACAATAGGGGCATTGTCAGTTGTTGACCACACGGAGATTTTCAAAGTTGCGGAGAATTTTATTTAATTTCTTTTACTCAAAAAGTTGGTCGCACCGGTGCGACCAACCTGAAGAAGTGTGCGGTTGGACGAAGAGAGGTACAGTATCTGGGGTACCACTTGGGGGCAGGCAGGTGCGCCCACAGGTGGAGAAAACAACAGCAGTCACATCATGTGCACGCCCCAAGACCAAAAAGGGAGTGAGATGGTTTGGGGCTGGCGGGTTACTATTGCCGATCCATACCCGGGTTTGCAGACCTGACCAGCCCCTTGACTGATCACACCCAAAATGGCGAGCTGGTCAAGTGGACGGGGCTGTGCCAAGCGGCATTTGTGCAGGTGAAGAAAGCTCTCTGTGGGAAGCCGCTGCCTTACACTCTTGATTTTTCCCTCCCTTTTGTCCTGCAGACTGATGCCTCGAACAGAGGGCTGGGAGCTGTCCTGTCCCAGCAGGTGGGGCTTGACCGCCCAGTCCTATACATCAGCCGGAAGCTAACAGAGGGTGAGAGAAGGTACACTACAGTGGAGAAGGACTGTCTGGGCGGTAGACTCCGTTCATTATTACATCCTATGATACAAATTAACTGTCTGCTTGGACCATGCCCCAATGCAGCGGCTCCACCGCATAAAGGATGCCAACGCCTGGATGACCCGGTGGTATCTGGTCCTGCAGCCCTTTAAATTCAAGGTTAATGAGGTTTTTCATTTTGATAATGAGGTCAGAGACCAGAGATTGTAGAATGCACACACAGCTGGAAAGCTGACAGATGTGTGTGCCAAACCAGGAAACAGTATGACTGAAAATTCAATAAAAAACTTTAAGCAACCACATGAACAGTATGTCAGGTCATAGTCCTTTACACAAGTAAACCACCAGAGCTCAAAGTAAGGGAATCCTAAACATCCAAAAGACTCTGCAATGTTTCTCTTTCTCCAGAGACAATAATGAAACTTTCTCTCCATTCTGACAGAGCTACATTTTACTCTGCTAAAGTCACCCAGTTGCTTCCTTCTCTAGTTGTCACACCACACACTCACATCTTTCAATAAACCTTTAAAAACTGACAACGGTCATTTGAGTCTGCTCACTGACTCCCATTTGAAGGTAATTATCATGAGGTCCAATTCAGTGACTCAGATTAGGCTGAGTTGGACCCAACTGAAGGGCTCTGAGACAAAAGAATAAACTAAAAGAGGAAACTTTATTGCTAATATTCTGAAATTTAAAAACATAAAAAATCAAATGAGGCAGAAACAAAGGAACTGTAAAACTAGGAAACTGTGAGGAACCCAAGGCAAAAGCAGAAACACACTACTTGAGGGGTCAACACAGCAGAGAACAACAGGAGACGCACACAATACATACACAGAGATTGGGGCAGAGTGGACACACATGAGGAAAACAGCCAAACAGAATCTTACTGAAGAGACAGGGTAGGCAAAACTGAAACCGGGAGACTATCAAAATAAAAAAGGAAATAACACACACACACACACACACACACACACGTGCGCACACACACAAACTTAGACTAAGACACTTAGTCTAAGTTTGAACTTGAAATGAACTTGAACTTCCTACTACACTGGAAACGGAATGGGAATAAACAGACATCAAGACATGACAAACTGGGGACACAAAGGGACAAAACACAGAGAGATGAAAATGGGACAGGAGACAGGACCAGGGGGACTTTGGATTTGTTTTTTGTTATCCTCAAAGTTGGTTAGCCAGCTGACAGATAAGCGAACTGAAATTTCTGGAAATTGTATGTCACGCAGGCGAAAAAAAAGACTCAGGCGCAGACCAGCTGAACTAGAACAGCAGTCGTAAATTTATTTACAAAACACCATGTGAAAGTATATATAGTGTACAGGGCAGGGATATGCAATGGTCCAGGGGAAAAAGGGGAGAAAGTCCAAAACACACTCCGCTCATTCGCTCCTTCCCAGTTTGACTTCAGCACTCTTCTGCATCCAAACTCGCTCCTCTCGTATTTGTTTTCATACACGTTTGTTTGCACACTCACTCCACTCCACACCACACCACCAGGGAAACAGATCGGAGGTACGAACGAGTCCGAGAACCTAAGCACAAGAGAACTGCGGTTAGAATAAACAGAGTATTCACACGACAAACAGGGTTTATCGGGGCTGTACTGACGAGAGTAAGTCCACAACCCAGCGAAGAAGCCTTCTGAGTCCTCAGCTTAAATAGCCCAGGAGTCCGGGTAATCAGGTGAATTCACAGCACGTGCGTGGGCCAAGGGGCGGGAGCCCCGTCCAGGCAGACAGGTGAGAGACAGGAGAGGGAGAGAGACAAACTAAAAACAACATGTAGCCTGAAAACCTAGGTACACCAAGGAGACACAGAGACCATGACATTGTAATTTATAGTATTTAAACAAAAATAGTTTTCGATCCTATTACATTTTTTTGATACAGAAGAGCCGATCTGCCTTGAATGATTTTAGTAAAAAACTCATTTGTAAACTCATCTGTTTTTTAGAAACAGATATCAGTGCTGTAGCTGAAACAAGTTACTGTGCCAACTGCATTGGGACTTGAAGATAATCCAAGAAAGCTTCTTATATTTTAAATATAAACATTAAAGTCAAAGAAAAGAACGTTTACAGAACACTAAAATTCACAACTAGTGCATGTGTAAACCGTTCTACTATGTCAAAAATTACTTGTATTGGTACTTGTAGATGCGAGATGTAAAGTTCTGCTTAGCCTGTAGTATATTCAGTACCCATGATTGTCACTGTTCCACAGCTGAGTAAACGTATAATTTTTTGCTGATGAATTTGGTCCAGTGATTTTTCCACACTGTGGCTACAATAATCCAGTTACAAAGATGAGATCTGTTTGGCCTTTGTACTTTATAATATCAGTTCCCACATTGTTCTAGTATCCTTCTTTACTTTACTATGGCCCTATGTTGTCAGCACTTACAGTTTCAAGTTGTATGGCATCTAAATAAAATATGCACACATAATGTCTAAAACATATAGTGAACTCTATTCAAGTCTATTTTATTTCCATTACATGAAAAAACAGCTTTGTGTCCATATAAGGTTTCAATTTATAATGAGAAAATGCATTGTAATTTATTATTCAGAATGCAAAGATACATAAACATAGACTTAACTGTTATCTTTCTGACTATGAACTTGTATTTATATGACTTTTATATGACAGTTGAATCCTTGACCCTGTTCCTTCCTAATTATGTCCCTCAACCTATTTTCTTACCAGGATGACCTTCCTCCATGTCTTCCTCACTTGTATGGAATGGGACTCAAAAGAATCACTTACTAAAGGACTTTGGCTGGTACTATTGTTAATGGTGCAGCTGCCGTAGCCCTAGTAGCTAACATTGGTTAAGTTGACCCATTGTCCATCATTATTAACCACTTCTTCCTGTTATGAGACGGCTGTGTGCAGGCAGGAATGGTGGACCCAAAGTGCAGACGCACAGAGGCAAAAGGTGAACTCAAAAACGGTAACAAAACTGAGACTCCAAAAACCAAACTCAGGCAAACTGACACACAGCATAGTAAACAGTAGATCTCAACACAGACAAACTGAAACACAGGGCTTAAATACACAGAGGGAGCAATCAGGGAATGGGTAACAGGAGGGAAACACAGCTGGGGCAAATCAGGCCTAACGAGACAAAGGAAGCACAACCAGACGCATTTACATGAGACAAGGACTTTCAAAGTAAAACAGGAAACATAACACAGACTGAACTTACAGACACAGACTCACCGGCAGGCACTACAACAGAGGGAACAGAGACGTGGGACCAGGGGAGACACAGAGACATAAACCATAAGATAGAACTCTAACAAAGAAACCAAAGACTAGAAATGATAAATAATATAATAAACTCAAAACACTGGGTCAGCGACCCAGGCATCCTAACACTTCAACACTAAACTCTGTTTATTGCACAGGGAAAGTAGGGCATGGGCCGGTTTTATTGGGCAAGCCAGTGTCAGTAATGAAAATTAACGAATGGGCTGCTGTCAGCACTTGTAGGGCTGTGAAGGGGTCTTTTAAGTTGGCATGTAGCCTGTATTATTATATCGACAAAGAGAAAAAATATATTTAACTATGGCCCACAAGTTTCTAAGCCCACTGGGCAAATGGCTGATATGCCAGATTACCAGGCCAGTCCTGACCATAGCTTTAAATTTATATCAGAACATTTATCAATATGCCTTGAGAAATTTACTTCAGAATTAAGGACACATATTTTTGGAATTCAAGAACACAAAATCAGCACGTTGTCATTGCATAATTGCCCCCATTTAATGAATCATTTCCCCATAGACTGCTTACTTGCACTTTTCCAATGAAATTCCTCTTTGTTTTATGGGGGCGGGGTTTATGTCGTTTGTCAGTAACAAATGACACAAATAATAATCGTACACACTGAGAGACTGCACCACTGATGTCATTCAGTAGTCACATATCCCATATTCACTTTCTGGTTTCTCTTTTGCAGTATACAAAATCATACCATTATTTATATGGTGCTTGTTTTTCTCAAATTATTTTTTTAAAAAGAAAGACAATAAGCAACCCAATATTTACATTACCTATATATTTACATTTCTCTTTTGATTTACTTCATCTTTACTGTTTGCTTCTGTTGTCTGTAGGCATAGCACCCTACTGTTTTATGCCTTGTGTTACCTCAGACATTTGTATTTTTGATTCTTACTCACACAGACTTAAATGCTTCTTTTCTGTTTTTACTCCTTTTTACTTTCACTTATTACTATTGCAACTTAACTTAATCCTCCAGACACAGAAAGAGTGTGGGTCCATTCCCAATAATATCTCTTTTTTTGGTAGAATATTAATGTTATAAATCATAGATAGAAACCTTATGTGGTATTCTTATGTTATTTTTATAATGGACTTCTGCATCTGTCTCAATGACAAAGCAGCAAAGTAATATATGGTTACATGCAACCACTTTCACACATATACACGTACACACACAAACACATACAGGCACACACAAAACATACTGCAGAAACTGAAATAGCAAGGACAATGTGACTCATACTGTAATAAGAGTGTTAGAGCGTGGGTGTCATTTTATATTAGTAGAAAGAACAAGTCTAATCTCTCTTGACAAAATTGAGCAGAACATACTAATGAACATAACTTTCAACCGTTAGCGTTGACACCACAAATCAGTGTTTGTTACACACTTATTATATCCTTAATATTCAATGACTGTTTGATACACTTTAGCTAGTCGTTGTCTTTTCAGACATTGTGTAACATTTCTGTGATGGTAAGTGATTCAGTTAATGACTGAGGAAAATGTAATTTGACAAATTACTCTTTATGGGACAAACCTAAAGAGTCCATAATAATGAAAACATATTTATAGATTCTCTGAAAACAAATATTTCTTGTTTAAGTATTTTAGCTGTTGATATTCCATAATTATTTTCACTTTCTCTTCTTGTTTTTGTTTTTCCATTTGCACTTCGGTAAACCTGTTCCTTTCAGTGGGTGCCTCTCTCAAAGTGTATAATTTGGTTTGAATTTGTTACGTGTTTTCATTTCCAGTATTTATGCCAATGTTTGCTTTGCCTTACCATTTTTTTTGTAGTTATTTTTGTGATTGCCATTTTTCCTTGATGTTTGCCTATCTGCATTTAGGTTTTTGTGGCTTTCACAGATTTTTGTAGCCTTTATCTGTCACGGCTGGGGCAGCAGTCGTGTGGTAGAATAAATGAGGACCCGAAATGCAGACGGTGGTGGAGATGCGAGGGGAAGTTTATTTATAGTGAAAATAACAGAGGTGAGGGCAGAACTGAACATAAACCTAAACTGGGTGAAACTAACAAACAAACCTGGGACATAAGGTCAGCGGGAGAAACTCAGAGGTGGCAGATGAGGACAGCTAGACAGAGAGACGCAGAGGAACATAGAGAATGAACACAGACGATCCGACGATGAGCAGAAGCCAACACACACTATAAATACACACCAGGGGTGGACACAGCTGACACTAATGGACATAACGAGAAGCAGACCTACAAAGTAAAACCGGAAACACAAAGACTGTTTTAGTTTGCCAACCACCAATACAAATGTAAGAAAGAAGAAGAAGAAAGACTGTTTTACAACACCAAACGCAGGGACCCGAACGGAGCACAGAGGGAAGACACAGGTAGGGACAATAAACACGACAACCAAACCCAAAGAACGAATATAAATTCAGAATAAACACCAAACACAAGATGAAACCAAAATGAAACACAAAATGCTGGGTCAACGACCCAGGACCATGACATTATCAGCTTGTAATTTCTTAAACCTGTCTGGCTTTAGTCCAGCAGTTGGGGAAAGGAGCACTAAATTGTGTTAATTATCCAAAGATGCTTATGGATTGTGGTTTAAAGAATGTTTTATCATCGCTAAACTAGGTTCCTGAAGCATAAGTAGACTATGCATAAAGGAATATAGCTGTTTTCAACTTTTTTTTTCTCTAGAAAACCTTCTTTTTAATGGAATTTTGCATGTTTTTCAAGCAGTGTCACATAACAGTTTGAAGGTCAATGCCATGCAGTGCTGGTTTACATCTTAAGTATTATTTCACCACACAGTCTTACACAGAGCAGCAAACCTCTAATCATATTTCTTTCTGAAAGACTCAGCCTTGATATGCTACTGTTTTTGAAGATTTGGTTGTTTTGTTTTTTTCAGTTAAATGTTGGGTCCAAATCACGGCAAATAATTGAGTTCAGTTATTTTCTTCTTCTTTTTTTTATGGACAATAAACTCGCAAACAGTCCATAGACCCCCAGTGCATGCATGATTCTCTGAGGTTGGAATGCTTCTCTACATAACTGACACTTTTCCCCCAGAAGTCTATCTAATGAATTTACATTCAAATATAGAATCAAATGTAATTTTCTCAAAGACAAAAGAAGATTAAATTGAATGCTATAAACTGTTAATAAGTTATTGCTTTCCAAGTTATTATTTTGGGGCTTCTTTTGAAAGACTGCAAAATTTGCTCCCTTTTCAGGTCTTTTAAAGGAAGAGTTAATGTAATGTATCAAAGTTACAAAAAGCTTCACAAAAATACCCCTAAAAAATACATTTAAAAAAACGAAAGTTTTTTCGTTATGTTATGATGTCACTGAACCATACTAGAATCAATATCTGAAATAGGCACTAGTAATAATGATTAAAAGCAATACTCCCTTTTACAAAGAAGAGGGGAATATTAATGGAGGGAGAAAGTAATGAGGACAGAAAAAACTGGCTGGCAGGAGAACTTGGGGCCAAAGAAGATTCCAGTTTATGCAATAAACATTTACCACATTTACCACCCCAAAAAAACAAGTTTTCTGTATGCAAAATCAAGTTACATTCAATGTGGGCCACAAACTGAGTGACAAAGAAGTTTTTGGAAGACAAAGTTTTGAATATTCTATGAAACAAGAAAGAAGCTCATATAGTAAAAGTAGGAGCATGGGTAACACATTTATCTCTGTGCAAATGTTTGCAGTGTAGTGTTATGTAATAGCCAAGCATAATTCCCACTGTGCACACTGAAACCAGATGTTGGGTGGGCAGGTGAAGATTTGAATCACCTTGTAATCAGAATCAGAATCAGAATCAGAAAGGGTTTATTGCCAGATGTTGAGGAGGTTTACAACATTAGGAAATTGCTGCGGTGCTTCAGTGCAACATACTGTCATAAAAATATAAAAATAAGAATAAGAATTAAAAGTGCTAAGTGGATAGATATATACATGATATATACATGAGTGCAGGTGGTGATCAGTGCCAAACATGGAATGATGCAGTGAACACAGCGTAGGGTCATGTGTTAGTGGTGGGAACAGTCATATGGTTATTGTTCATGTGTCATTGTAATAGTGGTTTCAGATGTCATAATCCTTTAGATAGTAGTCAAAAACAATAAACTAAGACATGAGAGAAGGAGAAGATGAGTAAACAACTTATGTCACTACTCCTGGAATCACGAAAAAAAGTTTTTTGAGCAGAGGAATCAACAACGTGAGTCACGATGCTGGGCTCTGCCCACAGTAAGATAGGTTTTGTTTCCTTTTAGAGTTGCTGGAGAACTGTATCCAATATCTGGACATTTCAAAAAAAGGACAACATATTAGAGTAGTATTTGATCCCATTTCTAAAATCGAAAGACAGCTTTAGATAAGCAGTTGAACATAAAGAAAGTGTATGTTTGGAATAACTAGTGAATACATATTTTATACTATACTGTCCACTCAAGCCCAACTCTGACATTTTAAATGATTTTTCTTTCTTAATCTAATATGACTTTTATCAATTTTAATATCCACATGGAAGTACATAAAATTCATTCACAAAAGATTTTTTACCTAGTCTGGATACTTTTGGTTTGAACCAATATATGGACTGTTCTGACTATTGTCAATGTAGTACATGGACCTTCCTACCTACTCCAAAGGACAGATTTTGGACCATATTTTGTGTACTGGTATCACCCCATTGAACTGTTCTATATCGGACTTGCCTTTTCCACAGATGACCGCGTATCTCATTATATCAGTAGACCTTGAAGATTCCTTGGCTCCTCAGAAAACATGAATTATTTCCTTTTTTCGTCCTGCTCAGTGGTATTCATCAGAATGTATTCTTCGAATGTTTCTTCAGGAAAACTGGAGTTACTATTTATAAGGATAAAGTACTACGTCATTATACAACATACATACTACTACATTATATTTAGTATACATACAACTACTACTAGAACAACAGTTTAAAGAAGCTATTTCTCATGTTGACTCAGCCTACTGTGCAGTCGGCTGGCAGAAATGTTCCTACTGTGTTTTCCACATTACATAACGTTGTTAAACCCCCACACATACACACGCTTCTAAACTCCATAGAAAATTTCTGAACTTATTTTTTTATACCAAAATTGTAAACCTTCATCAACAATTGACCTCTTTTTGCAATATTGTGAACTGTTCTGCATTGACCTTTTCCCCTATCCATCTGTTCTTTATCCTAGTTTTGAACTTCCTAAAATAATTCAAATATCTTCCATTATTAGTAAGTTAAAATCATTCACATGCCAACATGATCCACTGTCCACCCCCCTTTCCTTGCTCACATATCACTAATATTGTATCTTGATGCATGCTCAATCATCCAGGTAAATAAATCCCAAAACATTGATTCTGTTCATCTGGACGTAGCTTTTTCGAAAACGCTACATCCAGATGAACAGAATCAATGTTTTGGCACTAATATTGTACATTCCTCTTCAGTTAATTGTGGTGTGCCCCAGGGCTCTGTTCTAGTTCCTTTGCTCTTTATTATCTATCTCCTACCTCTTCGCAATATTTTCATCTAATTTTACTGTTACACAGATGACACCCAGCTCTACGTCTCTTCCCACCCACATCTCTCTCTTTATTTTATTTAAAGGGTTGTTTAATCTTAATTTTCTTAAATGTAATGCCAATAAAACTGAATGTATTCTTTTTTTTTTCCTTTTTCTTTTGCCTGTCCTATTTGGTTCTTTAGCCGTCAGAATTGTTGTCTGAAGACCAACAAGGATACCAAATGGATTTACTTTGCCAAATGGATCATCACGGCCTTGCCGTATTGGTCCATTTGATCAACCTTTGTTGTTATTATTTATTTTATTTTTATTTTATTTTCAGTTGTTACAGACGGGACAGACATGACTGAGGGATAGGAAAGGGAGAAAGAAAGATGAAGGAAAAGAAAAACAGAAGGGAAGAGGGACAGTGAGAAAGGGCACTTAAAAAGAGAAAGAAGAGAAAAAAAAATCTCCTGGATCACCTGCTGAGAGAAAAAGAAGAGAAAACAAGCAAAAAAAAAAAACCCAGAGCAACATACTAAACACAACACCATCACGTTAATCTAGCTAAGTGTAAACAGCAGTAAATACTAAATATTGAATGTTGTTGTGTAGCAAGCAGGACCGACAGCGCATGATGTGCTTGGAAATAGCAGCCAATAAAGGTGTAGTTTATCTCTATGAACAGTGAACACCCGCGTGCACACCTGTGTGGATCAGCGCGCTTGTATTCAAAAGGTTTCCCCATGTAATGGTCTGCTAGAGGATGTAGAGAGCCATAGCCCTGTCCCCCAGGGCATGAAGCAGGCATGGAGGAGATCCAGGCTCCAGAAATCCAGAGGCCCCAGAGTGCGAGAGCCCAAGGAGGACCACCGGAGGGGCATCCGTGCCACCCTCCTGGGAAGAGCTGAGGAGAGCCTCAGATGAGGGGTCACCCAGTAGCCACGGAGCAGAAGCCAGAGGGGGCTGCAGTGGCGTGTCCACTGGCTCTGCCGGCAGCTAGCTGTGCCAGAGTGAACCGAGCCACAGGCCCGAGGGCCCCCTTTGCCCCGGAAGAGGCCTGACCGAGCAACAGACACCAGGCCCCGCCAAGTAGTCACCGGGAGTGAGCTGGTACATACCTGAGCGCCCAGCCCCGGACACCAAGAACCAACAACGCAGCCAATAATACCCCTGAGGGCATCAGTTAGCGGCAGGGAGTATCCCCAGTAGGCACCCCCGTCCTTCTGCACCCACCAAGGCAAGGGAGCCCAGGCCCATCCAGATCGGGGCCTATGGCAGCGGGACCGCCCAGCCCCACAGGACCCGGGGCAGCCCACCCAACCCCACCGCAGAGGAAACTTTACCGACCCTAACATTCAATCATCTCCCAGACTGCACAAGACAGTAGACACCCAGGTTAAGTTTATTCTCCACCTCTCCTATACTCTCCCCCACCTGCAGAGTGGACACCTGCAAGGATGGAACAAACTCCCTGTCACTTGAAGAGCCCCCTAGTTAGGCCGATGCGCCAGAGGCCCCCTGCGCCAGGGTTGAGCCCCCGTGCACCCACCCGCCCACAACCTCGGCGACACACCAACAAGGACCTAAACCCCCAAGTCCAAGCCAGAGCCCTAGCACGGAGGCGAAGCACCCCCGAACCCCAAGCCCCCACACCTGCCCCGGATCCACTCAGGGGCAGCCAGGCTACCAGGCCAGTAACCTACGTCCGCCAGCACAGACCCTCCCCCAGCCCTGCTGCACGCAGCCACAAGGAGAACTGAATGTATTCTTATTAGCACAAAATCTGCTCTGTCTAAATCCAGTAGTTTTTCATTATCTACTGATAATTCTGTTGTCATACCTTCCCCTCCGGTTAAGAATAGGGGCGTCATTCTCGGAAGTACTTTCCCTTAACGGCACATATAAATAATATTGCCTGGTCGGCCAACCTTTATCTTCACAGTATTAATCATTTATGTCTCTCACTTACTCCAAACAATATCACTATACCAGGGGTCAGCAACCTGCGGCTCTTTAGTCCTTATATTGCGGCTCTGCATGGTTTGGAAAAATAAATTATAAGTATTTAACTGAAGTGTATTTTATTTGTGTTCTTTTTTTGAAACTTGTAGTTCTAAATTGGAAAATTATTGTGATCTTGAATAATAAAAGTTATATTTTATTATTTTTCGTTGCTCAAAAGAAGCGTCACACTCATGGAAGCTGGTATACCCGCCGAAACGATATGCATTTACTGAGACTTTCAGCCCCAGGTAGGCCAAGTATGGAGAAATGTAAGAAAAGAACAATATCTGTAGAAAATACAACATTTAATGATGCCTGGGCAGATTCATTTGTATTTACTTCTGACAAGAGTGGCCTATGAGTATGCCTAATTTGTGGAGTGTCGATCATCGGATCCACATACGTATGTCAGCAGCTATTCTCCACCATGAACTAACGACCATGAACTAACCACCATGAGCGGTGTTTGTTCAAGGCTCACAGACGACAGCTTACAGTCCTGCGTAAAGATGAAAGTGTCATGGTCCTGGGTCGGCGACCCAGCGCTTTAAGTTTATTATTATCATTTTCCAATTTACTATCATGATTATTATTATTGTTTGAGTTCTACGTGTTACATTCGGTCTGCCTCTGAGTCTGCGTCTGTATCTCTGTCTGTCTATGGTGTCACCCCGTCTGTTTGTGAAGCTGTCTGTTTAGTTCAATGTCTTGTCTGGTTCCATGTGTCTGAGTTTCCTGTTTTATTGTGTAGGTCTGTATCGTATGTGAGTGTGCTCAGTTTACGTCTCGTCAGCTGTGATTTCTCCCAGGTGTGTTCCCCTCCTGTCTCTCATCCCTTGATTACTGCCATCTGTGTATTTAAGCCCTGTGTTTCTCTGTGTCAGTGTCGCGTCGTACCCTCAGATTATGCCTGTGTGTTTCTGTTCTCCTTATTCCGTGTTCACTTCAGGTTTTGTTTTCGTACCAGCAATAAAGCTGAGGATTTTGAGTTTCACGTTTGTGTCTGAGTCCTGCGTTTGGATCCTCCTCTCCGCCTGCCCGCACACAGAGCCCTGACAGAAAGTGACTTCATACAGCCCCGATCGTACAGCAGACGCTGTGGGCAGAGGTTCAGGAGCAGAAGTCCGATTGTAAACACATCACGGCAGAACCAACGCCGTTTACATGAACATGCTCTTCAGCATCTCTTTATTGACCAGCTCACGGCCTGACACATACAAACAACAACACAACAGCAGAGAGAGCAAGCCGGTGAGGCGTGATTGCAGATGCCACTCAGGTAAGTATGCCTCTCCTGCAGCGTCACTGCGGGCCATGCCCTGCGAAGCACATTAACCAGGTAAAATAAATATTATGCAGATATTTTGAAAATATTAATTTTTTTTCCAATTATTATTTTTTTTTAAAATTCTAGTCATGTCATGGTCCCCGTGCCTGCCCGGCTGGCCCTGTGTGGCTACATGTGTGTTGCTTTTGTCTCTCTCCTATCTCTCTCTTCTCTCTCTCTACTTGCTGCCTGGGCGGAGCTCATTATGGGCTCCCGCCCCTGGCCTTCACCACCTGCAAGCAATCGCCTGTGGCTCCTCACCTTGTTTGCTCTCGCTACTTAAGGCAGTGACTGAGAACACCTCGCCGCTGGACTATAGAGTAACGTTCGTCAGTGCTACTTTAGCCTAAGCCAATTTTGAGCTCTCTTCGTGAAAGTTTTCCGTGTTAATTCCTGATCTCTGTATACAGATTCTTCGTGCTCGGTTTGGAAGTTTGGACACCGAAGCCTGTTCGTGAGTGCCGCAGTGAGAGTGGCGTGTTTGAGGAAAGGACCTTTCCAAGTGCATTGTTCTGTTCGTGTGAAGCGGAGCAAGAGAGGACACTTTTCCAGATTCTTCCCTGTACCCCTGGGAACCTTGGCCCCCTTCCCCTTCACCTGTATATAGTGCACCGGGAGTGTGTAAATAAAATTCAGTTTTCTGTGATTTCAGTCTGTGCCGAGTCCTCCCTGTTCCCTCGTGACAGAATAGTCCAGCCAGCCATGGACTCAGCAGACTCTGTATCCTCAGCCCCAGCCTCGGTTACCTTAGAAGAGCTACTGCACCGGCACGAGCAGATGTTAGTTCGGCTCAGTGGAGAGGTGGCAGCCTTATCTCAGGCCGTCGCCCAACGAACCCCACTAGTGGAAAGCCCCCCCGAGGCGAGCTCCCCGGAGCGCCCAGCCTCTGCCTCATCTCCTCAGGTAACATCAGGCCTTGCTGCAAGCGCTGCTGCACCACCTCTCTCCTCTGTGTCTTTAGATAAACTGTTGCCTACACCTGAGGCATTTTCTGGGGACCTGGAGAAGTGTGCGGGATTTTTGATGCAGTGCGCTATGCATTTTCGCCAATTACCACATATATTTTCTAGCGATGAAGTCAAGATTACCTATTTTGTTCAGTTGTTACGTGACCGTGCTTTGACCTGGGCTCAGGCTCAACTTCAAGCAAACCCTGAAATTACTTATGCAGACTTCCTTTCCAAGTTTAAGCCTGTGTTTGATAAAGGCTCCAGCACAGAAGCTGCTGGTCACCGCTTACTTAACCTTAAACAAGGTAAGCGCAGTATGGCTGATTTTTCTGTTGATTTTTGGACCCTGGCAGCACAAACAAAGTGGGGTCAGGAGGCATTAAGAACCACATTACTAAATAACATCAACGAGGACCTAAAGGACGAATTAATGATGCGTGAACTCCGTCCTTCTCTAGAGGCTGTAATGTCGTTGTGTATTCAGGTGGATGATCGGCTGCGTGCGCGCTGGAGCGTGCGGAGGTACGCTCTGCGGGAGCCACTGGCATCCAGAGACCCTCCCCCCGAATCACGAGGAACCTGTGTGTGTACAGCGAGGGCGAGGAAGGGGAGCAGCCGATGCAGATAGGACGCTCCCGCCTTTCACCTGCGGAACGTCAGCGCCGGTTTCCCGCTGGTGAGTGCCTGTATTGCGGCCGTAAGGGTCACTTTATCTCCACCTACCCGGCTCTGGCAAAAGGGCACGCCCACCACTAGTGGAGAGGGTACTGGTGGGCGACTTGTCTGGTAAACACTCCCTTCCACGTCTTATGTTGCCCATTAAGCTTACAATACAGACTATGACTCATCCTCTTTCTGTGTAAACCCTGACAGCAGACCCAGAGGAAGTTCAGGGCCCTCACACAGCTCCATTACAGTGTTTGAATGTTCTTATTTAGCTCTTATTTTTTGAATTACACTGCAACTTGTTGCCTAGACTGGCTTTATTTGTTGCTAATAGTTTTTTGTAGACTCTGGTGGACTCTGGACACCATAGACTCTGGTGCTGAGCAAAGCTTCATTGATTCCTCACTAGCCACAAGGCTAAACATTACTACCACAGTTTTGCCTAACCTGCTCCGTGTATCTGCCTTATCCGGCCAACGTTTGCCAGACATCACTCATGTTACTGAACCCTTGTCCCTCACACTCTCTGGTAACCATACTGAAAGAATTAGCTTCTTCATGTTCAAGGTTCCATTCACTCCGCTTGTGTTAGGTTACCCCTGGTTGGTGCAACATAACCCCCAGATAGACTGGGGGAAAAAAAGAGCGGGTGACGGGGTGGAGTGTTGAATGCCATATGAACTGTCTTAAAACTGCCACCCCCCCGGTCACTCCGCTAACCACAGTTGAGCCCACAGAGGTTTCTGATTTGTCTGCTATTCCCTCTGTCTATCACGACCTGGCAGCAGTATTCAGTAAGGACAAAGCAAATTCACTTCCCCTCCATAGGCCCTACGATTGTGCCATCGACCTCCTCCCGGGGGCGCCGCTTCCCTCTGGCCGCTTATATAGTCTCACCCAACCCGAGAGAGAGATAATGGAGAAATACATCGCCGACTCGCTGGCCGCAGGCATCATTCGGCCCTCTTCTTCTCCTGTGGGCGCGGGCTTCTTTTTTGTTGACAAGAAAGACAAGACCCTCCGGCCGTGTATAGACTATCGTGGCCTCAATAAGATTACCATCAAAAACAAATACCCTCAAATAGTCTCAAAGCTCCCTACCGCACTGGAGACTGCTCAACTGCTCACCGCACACGTGTTTAGGCTGCACGGCATCCCTGACGATATCGTCTCCGACAGAGGACCTCAGTTTACCTCGCGTGTTTGGAAAGAATTCTGCACAACCCTGGGCGCAAAGGTTAGTCTTTCATCTGGTTTTCACCCTCAGACTAACGGACAGACAGAGCATGCCAACCAGGAGCTGGAAGCCGCCCTTCGCTGCGTTGTCTCCCACAATCAAGCCACCTGGAGCGACCAGTTACCATGGATCAAATACGCTCATAACAGCCTTACCTCGTCCGCCACAGGACTGTCTCCGTTCGAAGCTGCTCTGGGATACCAACCGCCGCAATTGAAGGTGAGCATGCGGTCCCCTCTCTGCAACACCACCTCCAAAGGTGCCGTCGGGCCTGGCGTGCTACTCGAGCAGCCCTGCTTCGGACAAAGGAACGAAATAAGGCTCTCGCTGATCGCCGTTGGACCCCCGCCCCTAAATATGCAGCGGGTCAAAAGGTATGGCTGTCTACTCACTTTGTGCCTATTCGAGCAGAGTCTAAGAAACTGGCGCCCACCTTCATTGGACCTTTTGAAATTGACTCTATTGTCAACCCAGTATCTGTTCGCCTGAAGCTGCCGCGCAATATGCGCATTCACAACGTCTTCCATGTCTCTCAGATCAAGCCCGTGCGTTCCACCCCGTTGTGCCCTCCTCCCAGGCCCCCTCCGCCCGCCCGGCTTGTGGATGGTCAGGTGGTGTATGGTGTCTCTCGTATTATGGACTCTCAGCGCCGGGGGAGAGGTTTTCAGTACCTGGTGGATTGGGAGGGCTACAGGCCAGAGGAACGTTCCTGGGTGCCCCGGTCAGCTGTCCTGGCTAAGGGTTTGATCCAGGAGTTCCATCGTCGGCATCCGGGTAAGCCTGGTGGGTCGCCGGGAGCTCTCGCTACTTAAGGCACTGACTGAGAACACCTCGCTGCTGGACTATTGAGTAACGCTCGTCAGTGCTACTTTAGCCTAAGTCAGTTTTGAGCTCTCTTCGTGAAAGTTTTCCGTATTAATTCCTGATCTCTGTATACAGATTCTTCGTGCTCGGTTTGGAAGTTTGGACACCGAAGCCTGTTCGTGAGTGCCGCAGTGAGAGTGGCGTGTGTGAGGAAAGGACCTTTCCAAGTGCATTGTTCTGTTCGTGTGGAGCGGAGCAAGAGAGGACATTTTTCCAGATTCTTCCCTGTACCCCTGGGAACCTTGGCCCCCTTCCCCTGCATATAGTGCACCGGGAGTGTGTAAATAAAATTCAGTTTTCTGTGATTTCAGTCTGCGCCGAGTCCTCTCTGTTCCCTCGTGACAGGTCAAGGCTACGCTGCACTCCGAAAGCCCAGAAGGTGATATAAGGATGACTGGCTCATTGTTTTTGTTTGTTACATGGATAATTTAAGTTCAGCTTTTTAATTCATTTAAAAGAGACCTTCAACTGGTTGACTTTAATTTTAGTTATTTTTTAAGGGTTGACAATGTGTTCATTACATAAATAAAATTTTATTTTCTCCGTAGCACTTCATGGATTTCATAAGCAACACACTATAGTTGTTTATACAAAGCATAAAGGTAAAAAAAAAAAAAAAACCCCGATATACACAGTGTTATCTTCATTTTAGATGACAAAATGTATTTGCTGCTCCCAGTGTTTCCTTTTCCGTAGAAACCGGGTCCAAATGGCTCTTTGGGTGTTAAAGGTTGCTGACCCCTGCACTATACCCACTGCACAGTGATGTCTTTTATATGTCATTTTCTTTTTTTCCTTCTATGTCTATTAAACTAGTGTTAACATCCGTAGGACCTCTATGTACAGGCTTTTATAATCCAAATTTATACATGATCTGCATGTCTATCCGACGTCCAGTGTTTAGTGGGTACTTGTCAATGTGCTTATTGTGCATCTTGAGTATTGTGATTCTCTTCTTTACAGTTTACCTTATAAATCTTTCCATAAACAGCAGTTGGTCCAGAATTCAGCTGCCTGCACCAGAAACAGATCCACTGAATAATTAACACCTGTTATTAAACAGTTCTATAGGCTTTTCAGTTAAGATGTGCAACAACTTCAACTGATTCTCACTTTCGAAGCCCTCGATAACCTTGCTCCTCCATATTTGTCCAGTTTTCTTCATACTTACTCAATTTGCTTCTCTTTAGCTTCTATTTTGTCTATTCCATCTGCTTCCCGGACTACTATGGGGCTAAGATCTTTCAGTTGCTCTGCCCCAAGATTTTGAAATGCACCAGATCTCTCTTTCAATTTTTAGATCACATTTCAAAACCCACCTGTTCAGAAATGCATACACTTCATTACAACATGGTCTTGGTCTATTGTTACCTTGATCAATTTTATTATTTTGTAGGATATTTTTAAATAGGATATTTTTTCCTTATTTTTAAAGGATTTCCAATCGGTGCAAATTCCTTTTTTATCGGGAAGAATGACTCACCATTCTTGTATCAACTATAGTGGACCTAATAACATTACAGTTAAAAAAAATATTTCACCAATAATCATCTTTGCTTATGATCTCCTTCCATTTGATCATAGTTAGAAGTGGGGAGATCGATCCAAGTAGCGATAGTATTGATACCAACACAAATATTGGTATCACATCGATACTTTTCTTTTATCCTTCAAGTTCAGTATGTAGCCTGCTGAACTGTGTTAATTATTTCTTTGGAAAAAATAAACTCAAACATGCACTACGAAAAATGTCTGAAACTTTTCGTGTGCTTTAGAGACAGAAAAAATAATATTCCAGATCTCCAAAAACCAGAAATCAGTGTTATCGCACATCGCTAATCGTAATAAGAGAGGATTGGAAGATAAACGGCTGTGAAGCAGGTTTCTGCTTGTTAAAAGGAAATTTTTATTTCCCTCTATCGCCAAAGTGTTGCACATTGGCAGTCATCTAAATGGTGGGGGTTTCTCTGTGTTATTGTAGGGTCTTTTACCTTACAATATTTATCACCTTTGGGTGACTGTTATTGTGATTTGGCACTATTTAAATAACATTGAATTGAAAGTTGAACTGAATTTCTTCTTTTGCTATCTCTCCCCAGCACAAGAAAACTACAATGCCAGTGAGTTCTTAGGAGACAAACTTCAGGCTCTATGTTAAAAATAATTGTTTATTTACATTGAATTATATTGTGGTAGTGGGGTGTAGTTTCCAGCTTAGCTGCACAAATACAGGAGATGCAGCGGAGGTGGAGGTGAGTGGTACACCTAGTTCACCTGGTGTGCATCTTCCAGTACTTCTAGCTTACTTTCTGTTTAAAAAAGAAAAAAAAAAAAACCTAAATAGAAAATTTTAGGGGGAAATCCAGAATCAGAATTCTAAACATAGATGATTATTATAATAGCACATGACCCCAAGAACTCTGACATAAAGCAGAACAAGTTACAATGCATTAGTCGATTGCACAGGATGCTGGCATTGTGGGAGTATGGATCATGGTGAAGTAAACAAAAATAAGTGCTGACAGTCACAGTTACACACCACCGATTGCATATAGGTAGAACAACAGGAGGAAAGGTTGTCGGTTTATACATCTATGAATTATATCATATCTCAATTCCTATTTTTCCATAGGAAATTAGGTTGCAATGTACAGTGTCTTAGCCTAGGTCACATTTGGCTCAGTGACAGGACACATACATGTATCAGTTTAAAGTATTTTAATTTTACTAAATGTTTATATCAGGCCTTTTAGTGGCAGCATGTTTACTATAAAAAAAACATATTTTTAATACAGAATAAAGTCTGTTTTCCGCTAGCTTGCCACTTGAATTTTGTGGGTGGATGCAAAGCACAGTGGTTATGTAAGCACTATCCATCGAAGCTCATGGGATATGGTAGAGTCAGAGCTTGTCTTATGGATGTCAGTGCTTACTCAGGAATATACGGTTTGGAATCTATGCCCATTTCTTTATTTACTCAGAGAACTGCTGACAGTAGGAAGTTGTAGCTCTGAACGAGTCACATGTAAAGGTATAACCAGAGAAGGGAAAAGGGAAAAAGACACAACACAGTTTAAGAGGCCAGCAAAGATTAAAGGAAACATAATGCATGGATAAGATAGAGAAGAAGGAGAGAAGGGCATCAGGCATGTGGGGAATAGTGATGACTGAAAACCAAAAGCCAAAAAAAAAAAAACCATTTGGCATTTGACATAGTTCTTGAGGTTTTTGCTTTGTTCATCACCACAACTTATTCTTAATCAAACTATCAATATGAGAGTTACAGACTTTCAGCTTTAATTCAAGGGGTTTGACAAAAGTATTTCATTGACTATCTATGAATTACAGCCGTTTTTCGCTATTTTTAGAGGCTTGCAAATAACACAATTGACTGTGAAGCAGTTTCATGGCAAAGTGAGTCCTGTTCCCTCATTATTCCATGACATATAGAGTTAATATCAAATACTGAATTCTCAATGCAAGAAAAATTTAAATAAATCTATCAGAGTGAGCAACCAGTTTAATTGTGGCAAAATCAACAATCTGATACATTCTTAAACAGAAGAAATGGACTAGCTAGTTCAACAATACTCAAAGCCCTGAAAGACCACAGAAGACACTTACTGTTGTGACTCATTTCCTTCTTTCATTATAACCTCTTTAACATCTAGTCAAGTCACAAGAAATATAGATGATTTACAACAAGGTTGAATTCAAGAACAGGAAGCCCAGGTTAAACTCTCACAGAAAAAATCTTAAGCTTGTGAAATGAAGCACACCAGTCAGTATCTTTAAAAAAAGCCACTGAAAATACATGACTTTGTCTATAATTAATAAACACTTTATGCAGTTCTTGTCAAACTCCTTTTAATTAAAGCTAAAAGTTTGCACTTGCTTCTAGAATTTTGCTAAAAGTCCTTTGTTGTAGTGCATAACAACAAAATTACCAAAATGATGTAACTGTCTTAATACTTGTGATGATGATCCTGGGTCATGTTGACCCAGCATTCTTAGTTTTTGTGTGTTTTTGTATTCTGTTCTTTATTCATGCCATGGTTCCTAGGTTGTTCTCTTAAGATGTTGCTAATTTGATTTCCCCTCGTGACTTTACCCCCTGTGTGCCCCCTCTGTGTATCTGTGAGTCCTCGTTACCCCTCCTTGTGTTTTATTCCAGCCCGTTATGTCTGTGCTCTCCCCATGCTCTCTCTCTCTCTCCCTGATCTGCCCCTGTGTGCTTTGTGTTTTATTTTGATAGTCTCCCGTCAGTGTGGGTCAGTGTTGTGTTTACTCCTGCTGTGTCTCGTTATGATTATCAGTGTGACCTGTGTTCCCCGTGCGCTTCTACTTCCCTCGTTAACCCTCTGTGTATTTATGTCCACGTCTCCCTCAGTTCAGTGTCGCGTTGTCAATGTCTCTTCCCTGAACCTTTCTCTGTGTTCCCTTGGTCCCCAGTTTAGCTTTCCCAGTTTTGTTCCGTTTCTTTGTGAAGCCTGCAATAAAGCAGAGATTTTGAGCTTTTGTCTCTGGGAGTTTTGCATTTGGGTCCTCATCTGCCTGCACACAGCTACAGTGGGGCAAAAAAGTATTTAGTCAGCCACCGATTGTGCAAGTTCCCCCACCTAAAATGATGACAGAGGTCAGTAATTTGCACCAGAGGTACACTTCAACTGTGAGAGACAGAATGTGAAAAAAAAAAAAAAAAAAAATCCATGAATTCACATGGTAGGATTTGTAAAGAATTTATTCGTAAATTAGGGTGGAAAATAAGTATTTGGTCAATAACAAAAATACAACTCAATACTTTGTAACATAACCTTTGTTGGCAATAACAGAGGTCAAACGTTTACTATAGGTCTTTACCAGGTTTGCACACACAGTAGCTGGTATTTTGGCCCATTCCTCCATGCAGATCTTCTCGAGAGCAGTGATGTTTTGGGGCTGTCGCCGAGCAACACGGACTTTCAACTCCCGCCACAGATTTTCTATGGGGTTGAGGTCTGGAGACTGGCTAGGCCACTCCAGGACTTTCAAATGCTTCTTACGGAGCCACTCCTTTGTTGTCCGGGCAGTGTGTTTTGAATCATTGTCATGTTGGAAGACCCAGCCTCGTTTCATCTTCAAAGTTCTCACTGATGGAAGGAGGTTTTGGCTCAAAATCTCATGATACATGGCCCCATTCATTCTGTCCTTAACACAGATCAGTCGTCCTGTCCCCTTGGCAGAAAAACAGCCCCATAGCATGATGTTTCCACCCCCATGCTTCACAGTGGGTATGGTGTTCTTGGGATGCAACTCAGTATTCTTCTTCCTCCAAACACGACGAGTTGAGTTTATACCAAAAAGTTCTACTTTGGTTTCATCTGACCACTGACATTCTCCAATCCTCTGCTGTATCATCCATGTGCTCTCTGGCAAACTTCAGACGGGCCTGGATATGCACTGGCTTCAGCAGCGGAAACGTCTGGCACTGCGGGATTTGATTCCCTGCCGTTGTAGTGTGTTACTGATGGTGACCTTTGTTACTTTGGTCCCAGCTCTCTGCAGGTCATTCACCAGGTCCCCCCGTGTGGTTCTGGGATCTTTGCTCACCGTTCTCATGATCATTTTGACCCCATGGGATGAGATCTTGCGTGGAGCCCCAGATCGAGGGAGATTATCAGTGGTCTTGTATGTCTTCCATTTTCTGATGATTGCTCGCACAGTTGATTTTTTCACACCAAGCTGCTTGCCTATTGTAGATTCACTCTTCCCAGTCTGGTGCAGGTCTACAATACTTTTCCTGGTGTCCTTCGAAAGCTCTTTGGTCTTGGCCATGGCGGCATTTGGAGTCTGACTGTTTGAGGCTGTGGACAGGTGTCTTTTATACAGATGATGAGTTCAAACAGGTGCCATTCATATAGGTAACGAGTGGGGGACAGAAAAGCTTCTTACAGAAGACGTTACAGGTCTGTGAGAGCCAGAGATTTTCCTTGTTTGAGGTGACCAAATACTTATTTTCCACCCTGATTTACAAATAAATTCTTTACAAATCCTACCATGTGAATTCATGGATTTTTTTTTCCCACATTCTGTCTCTCACAGTTGAAGTGTACCTCTGATGCAAATTACTGACCTCTGTCATCATTTTAAGTGGGGGAACTTGCACAATCTGTGGCTGACTAAATACTTTTTTGTCTCACTGTAGTTCATGACAACTTATGGATTTAACTTTATATCTAGGGTCAGGTTTAGACTTTGAAGAAAACACATACCTCAGAGTTAATGTGCTCCTGACATTTTTTTTTTTTTTTTACAGTGGCCCTGAGAGGCCAAACAAACTGCAACTTAAGAAAACACCAGCAATAAGAAAAATGCTGCAAAAGCACACAAAACACAATGGAAATAGGAAAAACAACTAAGAGAAATAGGGGGAGAAAAGAAAACAGAAATAGGAAAATGATTTCCAAAGGCACAATGGAAGTGTTTCTGGGGAGACAATAACCCGATGGACCAGTTGCAGGAAACAAAAGGTCGTGTCCAAATTCATGGGCTCCATCCTCCTGAGGACCCGGCCTTCGGTCTACGTGGCCCGGGTCCTCAGAAGGTCGGGTAGGCCGGAAGCAAACGGCTGGGGAAATTGGACGGTCTAGCCTTCTGATTAGCGTCACCGCTGTCTCGGTGGAGTTTAATAAACTCAGCCGTCTGCTCCTTGCTATCTAAAATATAACAGGACACTGGTGTAAATTCTCGACCGTCTCATACTTCTGTTTAATCAGTTTTCTATTTGACGTTTAGTCAGCCGTGTAAAAACCAAGGAGGAACCCACCTGGGGGATTAATAAAGTTTTATTTTATCTAACCTAATCTAATAACTTTAATCTCAGCCAAACCGATTTACTCACGAACAAACAAAACACTGAAAAAAGCCCAACAATAACATTTTTAGGTTGTCTAAGGGACTTATATATTACATTTAACCCGAGTAGCGAAAGTCCGGTGATCTGAAAATGATGTGCCGGGAGTTGTGCCGTTCTCGGCCGCATCAGTAACCCTCGAGCTCCCAGCTAGCTATCGAGCTGGTGGGTAGCAGACGTCTCCGAAAACGTCGAAGCACTTTTGCAAATATGCGATATCTTGAAAAACTGAGCAGTTATTTGAGGTTTACACAGCTACTTTCTCACCTGAAAATATGTTAAAAGTTTATTTTGTGACCCAGAAAGATTAGTAAGAGTAATTTTAAAACTTAGTAGCGGCCGCCATTGTTGGAAACTGGAGTTTGGCTGGACCGCGTTATGAATTCTGGGATATGGTAGGCCACGAAGGACACACCTGACCCATCCTTCAAATTCGGGGAGAAGGAGGACGCATTTGTCGGCTGCATTCAGAGGAGTCTACGAATTTGGACAGCCTTCGGCGCGTCGCTGTGACGTAATCTGTCTACAAATGCGGCCTCAGGAGGATGCAGCCTATGAATTTGGACACGACCAAAGTATGCTAAGAATTGCGCTGGGAGACACTTAAAAGAAGGGGAGGATTTATCGGTTTTGTGAGGAAAGAAAAGATGAGAGGTAAGTGTGTTAGCCCTAACCTAACTATTCACCTAAAAATCCATCATCAGTATATAAGTCATGATAAAACACGCCTACCATGTTTTGAGTTCCTGCAACTGGTCCGTTGGGTTATTGTGTCCCCAGAAACACTTCCCTTGTGTTTTGTGTGCTTTTGCAGCGTTTTTCTTATTGCTTGTGTTTTCTTAAATTGCAGCCCGTTTGGCCTCTAGGTCCACCATACATTTTAGATAATCACATACTGAAGTTTTAGATCAACACTAGAGCCAAAAAAACCTTTATCATTCCAGACTTTCCAGAGGTACATTCATAAATTCTCATCTGGTGCACTATGCTTTGACAAGACCATGCCATTTAGAGCCACCAAAGAAAAGATCTAAATGATGCTGAGTGAAAGAAATTACCTTCTTTCAAGAACTTTTGTGACTGCATCATATGATTTTTTTAAACATGGCTTTCGCACTAGACAATCAAAAAAATAGGTTCTTTTCTCCTTTTTTTCTGCTTCCATCTGTACATTTTTTCCACTGTAGCAAGTGAATTTATGCATGAAGGTGCATTATCTGTCTGTCTATTCATGTAGTGACAATTGAATGTTCTTCCCCATTTGCATTCTGTGACTCCCTCACCAACACACACATACACCATTTTGCTAGGAATAAGTGTAAGTGGTGTTCAGTGCTCACAGCGCATACCATTACTTAACAATTACCCTTTGAGATGAAACTGCATTACTATTTATGGTCTTCCTCATTTATTTGAGTCAGGCAGCAAAATGCTGATTGCTTCTAAAACCTCACTTTGTGGCTCTGCTGAAAGTGGATTTATTGTAAATGGTGGACTAGATTGTGTCTTTAACTGTTTATGCATCTTTGTATATGTACTGATGTGTCTTTTTGTATGTGTTTCTGTAGCCTTATAAAAAAATAAGCTAACCCTATTAGGAGAGGAAAAAGTGTAAGACTATTCAGTAGGTAGGTGCAACAGCCTTTGTATAGAATGTAAGCTGACAGGGGAATTTTACATACCTTGCACATCATATGGAATACAATTATTCTAATTCACATATAAAACCCACTCAGTGTGCTGCTAACTTGTCATTTATTGCATAAATCCTGCTTCCAATAAATCCATATTCTTGGCATTTATGTAATTAAAGCCCAGACACTCGAGGTATATTTGAACAAGTCAGAAAATGGTTTTAATGTTAGTGGGTAAGACACGTATCTGAGTATTTTTTCTATGTCTCTAGCCAGCTAAAAAAAAAAAAAAAAAAAAAAAAAAAAAAAAAAAAAGGGGCTTTTATGGCTTGTACAATCCAACATTAAATACCTAGTAGGGGTGCAGCGATACACAAAATTCACGGTTCGGTTCGATACTTCGGTGTCACGGTTCGATATTATTTCGATACAAAAAATGTTCATGCTTTTTTAATTTGTCATTTATTAAAATTATAAATATTTTAACTCAAAAGTACAGTTTTGAAATTTAATGTTGCTGAAAAAACAAAGTAATAAAAAAAAAATAAATAAAAAAAAAGAAAAATCTGATCAAGAAATCCCTCATCTTTGGAAAACAGAGTTTATTACAGAGAAATGGCTCTTTCCAAAATAAAAGCTATACGATACGCTTCTTCTGGGGTATATTCCCAGCAGCATATTAAACATATCAGGTCCCCATAAGGAGAATCATGTGCTAACGGCTGTCTAAATGACTCAGGTAAAGTTTGTAGCATGCGTGCTTGTTGTTTTTGTCTGCTTCCACTTGTCTTTGCACTAGGATGATGTCGGAGTAAATGTGCAGTCATATTCATTCACTAGTGCTGTCAGCATTAATCTGAAATGACGTTAACGCCACAACAAATCTCCATTAACGAGCTACCGCGGATCGCCCCGTGCATGGGGCCTGATGGCGTCAACACGTTAACGACCTAACTGCGCTAACGCACTAGTTCCCACCCATGTAATTGAGCATTGCATGGCACATCTGACATACTGTTTTACTTTTGTCCATGACGCGCTTACCTTCTGTCTGAATTACCATGTCGTATTGGCAGGGATAATTAATACTGAGATCAGCATAACTTTCTCAGTGCCACGAAGGGAAAGGTTTTAAAAAAAAAAAAAAAAAAAAAAAAAAAAAAAAACCCACACACACACACACACACATGCATTGCTCGTGCCTCTTTTACTACACTGATACATGCGTGTGTGTGTGTGTGTGTATACACACACACACACACACACACACACACACACACACACATGTGTGTGATAGATAGAAAGATATAGATAAAAGATTCAAACCCCAGATCTGTTGTTCCTCTACATTGATGACAACAAGCTGCCAACACTTAATATGACATTGATTCACTGATCCACACCACTAGCATCTACAGGGAGTGCAGAATTATTAGGCAAGTTGTATTTTTGAGGAATAATTTTATTATTGAACAACAACCATGTTCTCAATGAACCCAAAAAACTCATTAATATCAAAGCTGAATGTTTTTGGAAGTAGTTTTTAGTTCGTTTTTAGTTTTAGCTATTTTAGGGAGATATCTGTGTGTGCAGGTGACTATTACTGTGCATAATTATTAGGCAACTTAACAAAAAACAAATATATACCCATTTCAATTATTTATTTTCACCAGTGAAACCAATATAACAGCTCCACATTCACAAATATACATTTCTGACATTCAAAAACAAAACAAAAACAAATCAGCGACCAATATAGCCACCTTTCTTTGCAAGGACACTCAAAAGCCTGCCATCCATGGATCCTGTCAGTGTTTTGATCTGTTCACCATCAACATTGCGTGCAGCAGCAACCACAGCCTCCCAGACACTGTTCAGAGAGGTGTACCGTTTTCCCTCCTTGTAAATCTCACATTTGATGATGGACCACAGGTTCTCAATGGGGTTCAGATCAGGTGAACAAGGTGGCCATGTCATTCGTTTTTCTTCTTTTATACCCTTTCTTGCCAGCCACACTGTGGAGTACTTGGACGCGTGTGATGGAGCAATGTCCTGCATGAAAATCATGTTTTTCTTGAAGGATGCAGACTTCTTCCTGTACCACTGCTTGAAGAAGGTGTCTTCCAGAAACTGGCAGTAGGACTGGGAGTTGAGCTTGACTCCATCCTCAACCCGAGAAGGCCCCACAAGCTCATCTTTGATGATACCAGCCCAAACCAGTACTCCACCTCCACCTTGCTGGCGTCTGAGTCGGACTGGAGCTCTCTGCCCTTTACCAATCCAGCCACGGGCCCATCCATCTGGCCCATCAAGACTCACTCTCATTTCATCAGTCCATAAAACCTTAGAAAAATCAGTCTTGAGATATTTCTTGGCCCAGTCTTGACGTTTCAGCTTGTGTGTCTTGTTCAGTGGTGGTCGTCTTTCAGCCTTTCTTACCTTGGCCATGTCTCTGAGTATTGCACACCTTGTGCTTTTGGGCACTCCAGTGATGTTGCAGCTCTGAAATATGGCCAAACTGGTGGCAAGTGGCATCTTGGCAGCTGCACGCTTGGCTTTTCTCAGTTCATGGGCAGTTATTTTGCGCCTTGGTTTTTCCCCACACGCTTCTTGCGACCCTGTTGACTATTTTGAATGAAACGCTTGATTGTTCGATGATCACGCTTCAGAAGCTTTGCAATTTTGAGACTGCTGCATCCCTCTGCAAGATATCTCACTATTTGACTTTTCTGAGCCTGTCAAGTCCTTCTTTTGACCCATTTTGCCAAAGGAAAGGACGTTGCCTAATAATTATGCACACCTGATATAGGGTGTTGATGTCATTAGACCACACCCCTTCTCATTACAGGGATGCACATCACCTAATATGCTTAATTGGTAGTAGGCTTTCGAGCCTATACAGCTTGGAGTAAGACAACATGCATGAAGAGGATGATGTGGACAAAATACTCATTTGCCTAATAATTCTGCACTCCCTGTATCTACAGCAACAACATTGGAATGTCATTTGGACTGGAAAAGTGTAGTAGGGTTATAACAAAAAGAGGGAAGGGGATGGACTACCAACATTGGCAACATTGCATTCATGCTATTAAGGTTAGCTATACGTGCCTTAGACCACCAGTACCTTGGCAAATGGCAACGGTGAAGTGGCCATTAGGAAAGCTGCTGAGGTGTCAGCTGAATGGAAAGAACAAGATTTGGGCAATTAATGCCTACACCCTGCCCATCATCAGATACCCTACTGGGAATATGAGCTTCCCAAAAGAGGAGATAGAAGCCACTGGCATCAAGAAAAGGAAGCTTTAAACCATGTCTGGGAGGTTTCACCTCAGATCTAGCACCCTGTGACTGTATGGAAGGAGGTCAAGGACTAGTGACTGTCAGAATCATAATCCAGGATGAAACAAAGATCCCCGAGTCAATGATCCATGAGAGGCACATCTTGATTGACCCTTTATCAGCCAATTCAGCAAGAAGTTGCTGATAAAAACGAAAGGAATTGATTGGAAAAAAATGTAAACATAGCTAAAAATTTAAGTGTGCATGCATGATACATTCTGTGGGCATGTGATCATATAAAAGTACCAAATTTGCATTAAGGATATTTTGCTTTGAATAGTAACAGATACATCACATCAACGCTTCACAATCTAGTCCTTTTTTAGACCACTTCACTTTTGATTGTGTGTTGTAAGACACTGGCTCAAACCATGCAGTATTCACAGGTGTTGCAAAATGAGTGATACCCTCATGTGTTCAAGATCCATTTTATCCTTTACAAATCCTCTACTTTTAACATCACCACAGCATGCCCAAACCATCACAGGAGTTGTTCAGGAATTTATTTCTTCTCTCACAAATGTTCTCCTTTCTTAGCCAAACAAGTCAAACTTAGATTTAGTCTCTCTATAACTTATTTTTTCAGTCTCCTGTCTTTTTTTTTTTTTTCCCCCATCCTGCTTTCATTTTTTCAGACCATCTCTGCAACTCTGCCATAAAGGCCAGGATGCTGGACACCCCTTTCCATTACTGACGCTGATAGCAGCATTTTGCCAGTATGATTTGATGAAACTGATCTTATTATTCGAGTCACCTTTTGGTAAACTAGAGATTGTTGCTCAGTTTTCCATCAGGATCTTCCTCTTTTTCTTCTATTCTGGTTTGAAGCAGTTTGAACTTGTTCTTATATAGTGCTTTTCTACTCTGAGCACTTGAAGTGGTTTATTCAACATGCCTCATTCACCCATTCGTACAAGCACTTTTTTCTGTGCTTTTCTACCTAAGTGCTTTTAATCATTTCCACACATTCACACTCCAATGGATGTATCAGTGACCAACTTGGGGTTCAGTATCTTGCCCAGGGTAACTTTGGCATGTAGACTGGAGCATCCAGGGATTAAACCATAATCTTTCCAATTAGTAGGTGATCTGCTTTACCTCCTGAGCTACAGTCACCATACGATTAACCTATTTTAAAAACTGAACTAGTATGATAAAATCTTTGACTCTCCACAACAAATACAAAAGGATTTCTAAGATTTACATTATTTACAATGGAAAAAACTCCCACTAGTTGACATGGACAGAGGTAACACAGACGATCTGACACTGAATAAAGGAAGACAGAGGACTTAAGTGCAGACAGGAGGTGATCAGGGGAAGTGGAGACACATGGGGAAACAGCTGACTGAAATGAAAATAATGACGCCACAGGGGAAGTGAAATTAAACAAAATGAACAAAGAAACACAGAAGACAAGAACAGACTCACAGAAGGGGACATAGATGGAAACCTAAACTAGAATAAAATTCAACCAAATCTTACCCAATAATGGCAACACAAGAACTAAGCATATATTCAATATAAGAACTCCAAAAAACACACAATGAACTAAAAATTGCTGGGTCACAGATGCAGCCCCTGACAATAAGCCCACAATATAATCACATGAACTTAGGCAAAACATCTTCAACAGCCTCAGTAAACGAAAGTTTAAATTTGATAGCAAAGTTGTATTCTGACCACAATTCTCCTTTACCTCTTCAATAAAATCAGTGTACTTTAGGGGAATTATAGTGATGACTTAAGGTACATAAGAAATTTCAGTACTGCTCACTGAGTTCTGGCTCTCGATGAACTCATTACTAGGTGCATGAACATGAACCAGATGTTATTTCCTGCCAGTGACTTTTCATGTTTTTGTTTACTATTACGATCATATGTTCCTTTAGCAGATCTCTGCAACTTGAATAATCACATAGTACACTCCATCTGTGCAGTCTTATGTTCACAAATGATGACAGTCCAGGACAAAAATATCTTTTGGTGTTGGTGTTTGACTCTGAGTCTAACAGTTTGCAATTGCTTTTCAAGGCAAGAAGTGCAGATCACTCATCTGAGTATAACATGGATATCCCTATATTCTTAGTCTTCTTAGTCATGTTCCAGCAACAGCACCCTGCCCACGTATTAGTTAACGGAGCAGCAGGCCCGTTGTCTGCCATTTCTGTTACTAATAGACATGTAATTTTCTATGGTACATTCTATGTCTATGGGTTATATTCGAGCTATATTTATAGAAAACTACACATGAATTTGTTGCAAGAAAAGACAGATTTTAAAGGATTGTTACGTGACTGAGAAAAAAAACTTTGCATCAATTTAAGAATCAGTCTTTCGCATATTCTAGTTGCATGTTTTCTTTGTGGCTGCTACATATTCATATTATTATTATTATTATTGTTAATATTGCTGTTGTTGTAAATATCAGTTTACATTGAATTTTGTTTAGTTTTCTGAAACAACATTAAATCATATTATAGAATTTTTATAATAAAACATTTTCGTCATATACAAAAATATATTACATTATTTAAAAAATAATAATTTTGATATAGTGTTGATAAAGAAAAAGTACTCAGACTGCCTATAATGACATGCATTATACAAAATACCAATCTTGCATATTCTCATTAGCCATATTATGTTATAGAGTCAGGGAAATGATGCCAGAAATATCACATATTCTTTTCCAGTTGTTAAATTTATTGTTTTCTCAACCTTTCCCTCTGTTTGACCTACAGTTAAGGGGATGTCTCTCATATCTCCAGTCTATAAGTGACAGAGCAGAAGTGCAGCATCATTTGGTCCATATGGTTCTGTTGTATTGAGAGTATAAATCTAGCAAGAGTTCCTCTGCAACAACAGTTTGGTTGAAATATGACATCTGGGATTTGAATAGGCTGGTATAGCTGCTGAATACCAAATAAAGTAAGTGAAGCTGTGGAAACCTTATTCCTCCTATGAACCTGTTAAGAATAGATATGTCTGACATCACATGGATGACTGTAATGAACCTCAACGGTATGCTTACATCTTTGGGAATATGTAGTTGATTTGACAAGAATTAACATCATATTTCAGTTTCCCTGTATACTTTCCATGTATTGACCTACATATTTATAGTGGTAACTGCTCAACATCATATTAGAGTTAGGAATATATTTTCTGGATAAAACCTCAGTATGTACTAAACATTCCTTGTTGTTCCTAGATATTCCTAGAGCAGAAATGTAGCTGACTCTAGTTTCCCACAATATTATAAATCTTGTGTATGTTTTTTTTTTGTGTGTTTTTTTTTTTTTTTTTGTACATAAAGGGTGGACATAGCAACAATCATGTCCTTTAGTTTGTTAATTGTGCTTTATGAAGCCTTGATTTGCTGGAGGCAGAATTTACTACATTTAGATGAAAGAGTGGACAAGTTAACAGCCAGTGCTAGCAAGCTTGGTTAGGATTCCACATAAAATGAATAGGTCCATTGTGCTAATTAGTGCTAAAGAACATACCAATACTAGAACATAATATTTTTAGATGTTGGTCTTTAGTTCTTGTTATAATTTCCTCCTTAGGTTTAGACATTAATTTGTTCCCTCATTGCTTCCTATCTTATCCTCTTGTATAAGCTTCCCTAGGTTAAGTTTGTGTGTCTGGATTTTCCTGTTTAGTTATGGTTCTCACTAACTTTTTTCTAATAGCTCTTTTTCTCTTTAGTTTCACTTCCCTTCCTGCCTCATTTTATTTAATTACTGTAACCCGCATCTTGTTACACCTCCTGCGTCCATTACTCCTAATGACCTTGAGTGTATTCAAGCCCTGCTCTTCCTCTGTCTTTTGTTACATTGTTTGTTAACCTCCCCTCTATGTTTCCAGTCAGTCTTTTTACTTTTCTGATGGACTTTGCTTTATGGACTTTTCAAAAGCCAAAGTAAAAGCTCACTTTGAGCCCTCTTTCTGAGAAACCGTGTGTTTATAGATACTATGGAAAAAAGAGTCACAAAGTTAAGTGTAAGTTAAGTTAAGTGTTTTTGCTCGTATGTTTGCTGTTTTTGTAGATGGTTAATTCCCCCAGACTTTGCTGTGACAATCTCATTAATGAACCAGAGCCTGAGTTGAAAAAGGATGAGGACTCCTTCCTCCTCCCTACTCTCTTATTGGATTTATCTGTCTCTCTCCCCTCCTTTCTTAACCTTTTGTCCAAATCTCAAACCATTGCTTTAGCACCTGATGGTTATTTTTTCAGCCATCAGGTTATCATTCATGGCATTGACCTTGGCACTTGATCTCACAAAGCACATTTTGACAAATATTATTAATTCCTGTCCTAAAATAAACCTGGAATCAAACACTCTAGCGCGACATCTGTGCAATGACACCTGTGTGAGATGGTTCTGTCTTAATACTGGTAAACAGTTCAATAGGCCAGGTGCTGATTTCACAGCACACAAATCCTGAATAGCATCCATCAATTAGTTATTTTTCTGTTTGTTTGTTTTTGCCCCAAGTGTTATAGCAAAGTGCTAAGCCAGTCTGCAAAACTGATTGTTTACAGATATCTTGAGAAGCGTGCTAACAAGGTTTCGGCAATATCCAAAGCACAGCAAAATATCACAGTAGTTAGAAATACATTATTTTGAATAACATCAAAAATACAAACACTCCTCTTTTATTTAACCTAATCAGAGATACTGCAATGAGGTGATATATTTTATACACCACACTACAAAAAGTGCCACCAAAGGTAGTGTCTGTATGTGGAACAGGCAGTTTCTGTCAGAGACATTGATTGCTAGGATACAAATAATATATGATATTCATGCCAAATGATATGGCATGTATATGCAGAAGCCTATGGTTTGCATCTCATGACATCAAATCCTGTCAAATTAAAAATTACACACAAGGTGTCCTCTATTCCCACGGGTGGTGACTTGTCCAGCCGTGGCAGTATTGTACACACAGAGTAAAAAGATAAAAAAGAGCTACATAGTCCACATTATGAGGTTTGAGGCGTGGCAGTGAGAAAGTAACAAGATTTCTAGCCAGGAAATTGCAAATGATGAGTGCTTTGTATGTTGAACCTATGTTGCTGTTTCATTTTTATTTTACTCATTTTTCAATTGTTTTGGATATTAGAAAACATGTTTTGTGTGTGTGTTTGCAACTGGACAATGACACTGGTTTTGTATTTTTGCCACAGTACACCGCTGCAGTATATTTTAAATCAAAAAAGATCTTACTGAAGTGCAGGCTTTCAGCTTCGAGTCAAAGAGGTTTAGAAGAGTATTGCATTAATGGTTAGGAAATTATATCCATTTTTATACAGTCTCTCATTGGGTCAGAGGCAACTGGAAAGATTTTCTCTCTCTTTTATATATATATATTTACATGAAAATTCCATTACATTCACTGACTGCCTAAAGTCCAGAATACACAGACATCACCAAATGTTGCATTTCCTGCATCAAGATGCTTTGCTGAGAGTGTTACTTCTTTTCTGCGCGTCTCTCTGCCTTAGGCTTTGTCTTTGTTGCATGCTTTTATGAGTTGTGATCAGGCAAATTGTTTGGCTACTGAAAAATATCCCACTTCTCTGTCTTGAGAAAATGTTGGGTTGCTTTTGCAGTGTGCTTTGTGTCATTACCTATTTGCACTGTGAAGCTCTGTCTGATCAGTTTTGCATTTATTTGTGTGCCATTTGAGCATGTTGCCTGCCTGCAGCACTAAAGGACTCCTCGAGAGGCATCTTTCTCGCCCTAGCAGCACCTGTCCCTCTCCTCGTCTTCAGTTCGCCTCAACATACGCTCGTCATATTCTGTGATATGATTTACTCTGAGGTGTTTGACGAGGTAAATGGTGTTGCCACAACACCTCACTTTCTTGCCACATGTATCACAAACCGCATCTTGGCTGTTGGTGGAGGTAAAATACGTTCGCACATTACTCCATTTACGCCAAGCCATTGTTGTGAGTGCGCACGCCAAGGGGCTGCGACTCATTTATACAGCCATATTTCGCACATGACTATTAATGGCGGAAGAGGAAGTAGTTCCTTCCAATGTAGACAATCCAAATGATATAGTTTCTTTCCTCTCTGTTCCTGTTAATGATAAACTACAAATTTACCCTACATTACTAAAATATCGATATTTTAATATGAGAATCGATTCTAGAACATAAATGACTGGTATCGGAGGAATCGATATTTCAGTATCGATCCGCACATCACTAACTTTAGTTTCTCCTGTGGTCTTTCAGGCCCTTTTTTTGAGCTGACCAGTGTAGAGATTCTTTATAGAAATATGCTATAATGTTGGCTATTCAACTTTTTGATAGGTTTATTTTGCTATTTTAGGGTAATGGCTCTAATAATAATAATAATAATAATAATAATAATAACAGTTTCTCTTGCATCTATGTATTTTTGGACTTCACATTCAAGTATAATGAACAGCTATAACTGCCAGTTCGACATTTTGAAGTAACTCCAGATCATCTTATTTGTTTAACGTGTCATAGAATAAACAGGCAGCAGGCCACACCTGGCCATGAATCGACTTCTCAGTCAACTATCGAATTACTTTTAATCCTCTAAAGGCTAAAAATTCAAAATTTTCTTAGGGACTATGTTCCCTAAGAAATGGCAGTAATTTGTAAACCGTTCATGCAATACTTTTATTTTTGAGACATTTAGAAAACCTTCATCTGGCCTGAAAAATAATTATCTCCTTTATCATTGTTATATTTTAAAAGTTTGGAAAATCATCCAAGGTTCATAAAGCTTTGACAATTTACTATTTGATATACAGGGTGGGCCATTTATATGGACACACCGTAATAACATGGGAATGGTTGGTGATATTAAAGTCCTGTTTGTGGCACATTAGTATATGTGAGGGGACAAACTCCTCAAGATGGGTGGTGACCATGGTGGCCATTTAGAAGTCGGCCATCTTGGATACAACTTTTGTTTTTTCAATAGGAAGAGGGCCATGTGACACATCAAACTTATTGGTAATGTCACAAGAAAAACAATGGTGTGCTTGGTTTCAACGTAACTTTATTCTTTCATGAGTTATTTACAAGTTTCTCTTTGTTCACAGCCATTGACATGTCGAAGAAGTTAACACGTGAGGAGCGGATCGAAATGGTGTTGATATCTGGTGAACGCAGTAACCGGGTCATTGCAGCAGATTTCAATGCAAGACCACCCTACAAGACCACCCATCTCCCATGCTACAGTCAACAAACTGCTTGCTAAGTTATGTGAAACTGATTCAGTGTTGGATTTGCCAAAATGTGGATGCAAGAAAACTGTCACTAATGAAGAAACATCAGTGGCTGTCCTAGCTTCACTCAGCAAGAGCCCACAGCGTAGCACTTGCCGCATGTCACTGGAGAGTGGCATTAGTCGAACATCCCTTCAGCGGATATTAGCTACTCACAAATGGCACCCTTACAAACTCCAGCTACTGCAGCATCGCAACGAGGATGACCCAGATCGGCGCACAGAATTTGCAGAACGGGCAAAACAAAAATTGGAACAGGACCCTCAGTTCACGCAGAAGATTTTGTTCAGTGATGAGGCAAACTTTTATGTGAATGGTGAAGTTAACACACAAAACCAACGCCATTGGTCTGACACTAACCCACATTGGATGGATCCCTCCAAGACTGTTGGAACAACAAAAGTGATGGTTTTGTGTGGTATATGGGGTACAATGATAGTGGGTCCATTCTTCATCAATGGAAACCTCAAGGCCACTGGATATTTGAAATTGCTACATGATGAAGTGTTTCCCTCTTTGTGCACTGAAGCTGGCACGTTCCCTGAGTTTTTCCCAGCAAGATGGTGCACCACCACATTATGGGTGCCAGGTCCAAGCATTCCTAGATGAACAGTTTCCTGGAAAGTGGATTGGTCGTCGTGGGCCAGTTGAATGGCCCCCAAGGTCTCCCGATCTGACCCCCTTAGACTTTTATCTTTGGGGTCATCTGAAGGCAATTGTCTATGGTGTGAAGATACGAGATGTGCAGCACCTGAAACTACGGATACTGGATGCCTATGCTGGCATTTCTGCTGCGGTGTTGCTATCAGTGTGTGAAGAGTGGGAGAAGAGGGTTGCATTGACAATCCGAAACAATGGGCAGCACATTGAACACATTTTATAAGTGGTCAGAAACTTGTAAATAACTCATGAAAGAATAAAGTTACGTTGAAACCAAGCACACCATTGTTTTTCTTGTGACATTACCAATAAGTTTGATGTGTCACATGGCCCTCTTCCTATTGAAAAAACAAAAGTTGTATCCAAGATGGCCGACTTCTAAATGGCCACCATGGTCACCACCCATCTTGAGGAGTTTGCCCCCTCACATATACTAATGTGCCACAAACAGGACTTTAATATCACCAACCATTCCCATGTTATTACCACAGCAACCTCCCTGAACAAGGAACAATAACCATCACAGTGTCAGACATTGAAGAAAGGTTCTCCAGTATGAAGAGTTGGACAGAATATAGAGGCAGGAAGTAATAAGCACTTGTTTCCTCCTACTCTTTTTCAAATGGGAGATGGTCAACTTTTTTTCATGTGAACATGATGGTGTTTGTCTTTTATGTGAATTAACATTTGTTAATTACATGTTCAAAATAAAGATTTGACTCATTGTTTGATTGACAATATAGCTGTGTCTCAGCAGTGGAAATGAGAAAAGGGCTGGATGCTTTGGTTGTTTTTGGAGCAATAAGGGCCCTTTAAGAAAATGATCCTCAATCTGCTATCTGTGAGAACAGATTTAATGCCAGCAGTGACACTGGTATTTAAAGAAAATGTTCATCTGCTTCTGTACTTTGTTAGTTCACACATACTACTAGGTCATCCAGGGGGATCACAGTAATGCCATATGACCACAGACCCAATCTATTACGCTTAAGAACACCAGCTGTCTAGGATAAAACCAGGATTGTCCAGGATTTTTTGCACTTTAGGCATAAAGGATGAAAAAAACTGCATCACTTATGTCCTTCGTTATCCCATAAGGAATATGCAAATTCTACAGCTGTTGCTTGGTAGCCAATTTGTTGTTCTATAGGACTGTACTCAGTGAGTCCATCACTGCATGGATTTTTCTAGCCACCATAAGCAAACTAGTAGTAAAGTGGATTGTCAGAGGGAGCAAGGTAAATAACTCTACTAGAAAGCAGTTTGCCTGTTGATTTCATTAAGAGACTGAAAATAAATGAGCCTTTTTTCATTTTCTGTTGAGCAATAATGTGTCTCATCGAAGACTCTGTATGTGTATATGTGTACTAAAACCACCTGTGGACGTGTGTGTGTGTGCTAATATTTGTATATACTTGTATGCCTTTATATGCAATTCTGTTGGCAAATGTATATGTGTCTGTGGCAATTTGTGATTACTCTTTGTTTCCTCTTCCATCCTCTTTACCTCTCGGCTCCACACATTTGTCCAAATGTGTATACGTACTTATGTGTGCAGACATAGACATACCTAAAATATGTGCACACATTCTTTTATCTTAATTCACCTGCAGGACCACCTGCTGTCTTTTATCATGACAACAAAAATACCATTGAGCCTGTGCAATTGTATTATAATGATAAGCATTATTATTAGTATTATTATTACATAATTTGGTGGGGGAAAGGGGGTGTATTACTTTACCCCAATTGTGGTAGTTGGTGCTAGGAACATTAGTGTTTTTTATTATTTTGTTGGAATTAAAGAATTTCTCAGAATAAGTGTATAACTGTTGCCTTTGGAATGGATCAAAGCTATAAGCAAAGTGCCCAAACATTGGCTTTGCCCTTTAGCTCTTTACTGATTCACTATGTTTAGACTTGAGCCCCACTTCTTTCCACTATGCTTTAATAAAAGTATTATTCCAGGGTAGCTTTGGGGTCATAGAATGTCACCTGTTGGGTGTTCAATGGACCTGAGCTAATGCATATCTTTGGTCCAAAGTAAATATGGTGGGGCTCATGTCTAAGCAGATGGAACCAAACTCCATGAAAAGTGCTGGATTTTTTCCTTTTCTGGAATGGCTCATGGTGAAAGGGACTGGGAGTGGAAATACTCACAAGCAGAGACAGCACACAACTCGGTAACACTTTAGAGTACACAGACACTTTAGAGTACACAGATGAGTACACAGACTCAGTCTGCGGATTTATCAGGAAATGCGTGGAAGATGTCGTCCCATCCAGAACAGTTAAATCCTTCCCAAATCAAAAACCCTGGATTAATAGCGATGTTCACTGGCACTGGCGGCACGGAGCACCACTTCTGCCTCCACGAACACATCAGACTACAAAAACGCACGTTACCAACTCCGGAAGACGATCAAAGCAGCCAAACGTGAGTACAGGCGGTGTGGCTCAAGAGTTGGGAGTTCGCCTTGTAATCGTAAGGTTGCCGGTTTGAGCCCCGGCTCGGACAGTCTCAGTCGTTGTGTCCTTGGGTAAGACACTTCACCTACCGCCTACTGGTGTGGGCCAGAAGGGCCGATGGCGTGATATGGCAGCCTCGCTTCTGTCAGTCTGCCCCAGGGCAGACTGTAGCTTGCCTCCACCAGTGTGTGAATGTGTGTGTGAATGGGTGGATGACTGGGTGTGTAAAGCGCTTTGGGGTCCCTAGGGGGGACTAGTAAAAGCGCTATACAAATACAGGCCATTTACCATTTACCATTTACAGGGACAGGGTGGAGCAACAGTTTGACAACCCTCGGAGTATGTGGCAGAGACTAAACACAATCACAGACTTTAGAGGGAAAACCAGCACACCGCAGACCACGGCCTCTCTGTGTGAGGATCTAAACGTATTCTACGCTAGATTCGACACAGCGAACACCATGAGACCGGACAGTGGGCACACCGCGGATGACGTCAGTGTGCACACTGTGTCTGAGGAGGATGTGCGGAAGTGCTTCAGGAAGGTGAACGCAAAGCTACTGGTCCAGACGGGATTCCCGGCCGAGTCCTTAAGTCATGCGCGGCTCAGCTGGCTGGAGTGTTTACAGACATCTTCAACCTTTCCCTCTCTCTGTCTGTAGTCCCAGCTTCATCTGCTCTGCACTACCCGACTCACTGGACCCTGTACAGTTCGCATAGCACCACAACAGGTCCACTGATGATGCCATAGCCCTGACACTACATACTGCCCTGTCACACCTGGAGAAGAGAGACACGTATGTGAGAATGCTGTTTGTAGACTACAGCTACAGCATTCAATACCATCGTTCCCTCGAAGCTGGACAGGAAACTGCAGGATCTAGGAGTGAGCAGCTCCCTCTGCAGCTGGATCCTTAACTTCCTGTCTGACAGACTCCAAGTGGTCAGGCTGGGCAGCATCACCTCATCCCCCATCACACTGAACACTGGTGCACCACAGGGGTGTGTACTGAGCCCTCTCCTGTACTCACTCTACACCTATGACTGCACAGCCACTAACAACTCCAACATCATTGTGAAGTTTGCGGATGACACTACAGTGGTGGGTCTTATCACCAATGGTGATGAGACGGCTTACAGGGAGGAGGTCAGCGCCCTGACCCACTGGTGTCAACGTCGCAAAGACAAAGGAGTTGATAGTGGACTTCTGGAGGTGCAGAGAAGTACACACCCCCATCACCATCAACGGCGCTGCTGTGGAGAGAGTGAGCAGCTTCCGCTTCCTTGGTGTACATCTGGCTGAGGATCTTACGTGGTCATTACACATAAACAAAACAGTGAAGAAGGCGCAGCAGCGCCTCTTCTTTCTCAGGAGACTGAAAAGATTTGGCATGAGCCCCTGCATCCTCAGGACGTTCTATCACTGTGCCATTGAGAGCATCCTCACTGGATGCATCACCACCTGGTATGGCAACAGCACCGCTTACAACCGCAAAGCTCTCCAGAGAGTAGTGCGGTGCTCTGAACGGATAATTGGAGGTGAGCTTCCCTCCCTCCAAGACATCTACAGGAAGCGGTGCCTGAGGAAAGCGGGGAGGATCATCAAGGACTCCAGTTACCCCAGCCATAAACTGTTCAGACTACTTCCATCAGGAAGGAGCTTCTGCAGTATCTGGCCTGTACCAGCAGACTGAGAGACAGCTTTTTCCACCAGGCCATCAGACTGGTGAACACATCATAGACACCTCACCTTTACTACTGGAACTTCAACATTATGCACTACATACTGTACATTAATGCCACTGTTTTGCACATGTCTCAACCAACTCTGTATATTTTTTATATATTTTATTTTATTGTTTACTCTATTTAATTTGTAAAATATGTATACACACACACACACACACACACACACACACACACACACACACACACGTAGAAAAACATATTTAGTATACACATCCAGTAATGCATATACTATTTCCACTCACATGTACTGTACCAGTGTACCTGCACATGTGATGTGATAATAAAAGTGATGTGATTTGATTTAGTAATGGTTAATTGTGTGACGTTATTATAAAGTATTAGTAAGTGCTTAAATCATCAGTTATAAAGCATTACTCCTTCTTGGTATGTAATTAATAAATAACACATCCCTGTTTCCTGTGGGGTTGTTCTGAGAGTGTGGGGTAGCTGGCATATTGATGTGGATTATCCTTTCCCTGTTAACTGTTGCAAGAACTTACCTGGCATTTCTGGCAATAAGTCAGACTCATTCTTGGTGGGTGTTTGACTTAACCAGGGCTGTCCTTGGTCACTGGCTCTATTCGCAATTTTTATTTGCAAAATTTGTAGGTGCAACCAAGGGCTGGATGGTTTCAGTGGCCTCAGGATTTTATATCTGCTCCTTGTGCATGATGTGTCATCTTGCTGTCCACTCGAGATGGGGGACAAGAATTTAAGCATCTCAGGGTCTTGTTTATGAGTAAGGAGAGAGTGGAGTGGGAGCGTGACAGGCAGATTGGTGCAGTGTCAGCAGTGATGCGTACTGTCCTCTTGTGGTAAAGAGAGACCTGAGCGTGAAACCAAAGCTGTATATTTACCAGATGATCTATGTTCCCAACTTCATCTATGGTCACAAGCTCTGGGTAATACTGAAAGAAGACAATGTTGATCAAAGAGCAGAAATGAGCTTTCTGTGAGGCTCAGAATAGAGCCGCTTCTACTCCATGTCAAAAGCAGCAAGTTAAGGTGGTTCAGGCATGTGAGTGGGTGCAGGTTGGGCTAGGTGAAGTGTTGCATTGGGAGGAGACCACGGGGCAGACACAGGACACATGATAGAAATTACATCTCTTTGCTGGCATGGGGAGACCTTATTTCCAGTGTTCCCCTGGATGAGCTGGAGGAGGTAGACAGAGAGACTGAGACTGACGCAACAGGAAATGGATGAATTTTTATGTTGTAGTTGTTGCCAACTACTGGGGAATAAATTCATTTACTTTCCACCAAGTTTTTAATTAACCTCCTAAGACCTGGCGTCCACATATGTGGACATCACATTTTGGGTTATTTAGACCAAAATACTCAATTTTGCTCTACAAGGGCCTGATATCCACTTACAAGGTAAAAATAAATCTGGTAATTCTTTGTTTTTACATTCATTGGGCCCCAATATACCCAAAAATCAAAGAGAAATTAAAAATGCATGCTGTGGAAGAGGTCGGATCTTAGGAGGTTAATTTGAATTAAATGTTTTAAACAGCAACCTATCTGTTAATTGTGAAGCCAAAGAAATGTTTTTAAAAAGGAAATGAGACAGCTAAAGTCAGCTAATCACAGTCTGAGGAATATGAACCCAAACGCAGACTCTCAGGCAATGTAGGTAAAAGTAAAAATTGACCTTTATTTGAGGCAAAAGTCCATAAGGTGCAAATATCCAATAGAACAGGTGTAGGCAACTCCAGGCCTCGAGTGCCGGTGTCCTGCAGGTTTTAGATGTGTCCTTGATCCAACACAGCTGATTCAAATGGCTAAATTACCTCTTCAACATGTCTTGAAGTTCTCCAGAGGCCTGGTAATGAACTAATCATTTGAGTCGGGTGTGTTGACCCAGGGTGACATCTAAAACCTGCAGCAGGACACCGGCACTCGAGACCTGGAGTTGCCTACCCCTGCAATAAAAGATATTGTTTATACACGTATACATATATGGGTGGATGTAGGAGGTAGAGCAGGTCATCTATTAGGTCATCTGTAGGGCGATCGTGGCTCAAGAGTTGGCAGTTTGTCTTGTAATCGGAAGGTTGCCGGTTCGAGCCCCGGCTCCAACAGTCTCGGTCGTTGTATCCTTGGGCAAGACACTTCACCCATTGCCTGGTGGTGGTGGTCTGAGGGCCCGGTGGCGCCAGTGTCCGGCAGCCTCGCCTCTGTCTGTGGCTACAATGTAGCTTGCCATCACCAGTGTGTGAATGGATGAATGACTGAATGTAGTGTAAAGTGCTTTGGGGTCCACAGGGACTAAGTAAAGCGCTATACAAATACAGGCCATTTACCATCTATTAATTGGATGGTTGGGAGTTCAATCCCTGGCTATTCCAGTCTTTATGCCAAATATCCTTGGGCAAGATACTATGCATCCATTGGGGTTAAATAGAAAACACTAAATCAAAGCATAGAGAGAAGCCCTTACATGAATGGGGTGTGAAAGAGACATGTTGTATAAACTGCTTTGAGTGCTCAGGTAAAGTAGAAAAGCACTATATAAGAACCAGTCCATTTATCTCTCACATATGGACTCTATACTCAGACCAAGTCCTTTTGCACTGCTTCAGTGCACTTTGCTCCCCACTGTGTGCCTTTCTCTTGTTTTGTATATATTCCTCTACTTTGTATATATTCCTGTTGGCTGTAGATATTTCTTCTGTTTGCTATTTATTCCTGAGGTCATTACAACTTTTTTACTCCTGCACAGTTGGCATGGAGCACCCATAATTTTGTTGTGAATGTACAATGACAATAAAGGGCTATTCTATTCTATTCTATTCTATTCTATTCTATTCATATATGATGGAAGACCAAGTCCTCCCATAGGATGTACATCAACAGACAGAAAAGTGGCTAACATCAGTACCAATGTCCAGTCTAAAGGTTTACACAAATTATTTAATCTTTAATTATTTAATCTTCCCCATATGTTTAGGGAGAATATACAATTTGCTTTTCCTCAGTTTTTTTTTAATGAAAACTACAGGATTTGTGCTCAGACAAATTGAAACAAGGCAGAAATGACTGTGTAATGTCATGCCAAAAAATACTGAACTGAATAATGGTGACTTTGTCACCATGCAAACTTGTTTTATAACACCATGAATGTCATTTTTGTTATTGCCAGGGGTCCGAAACAAAGCCTACCATTCATGTCAAAAGGGCGTGCTTTTGGCAGACTAACTGGTAAATTTGCGAAAGTTTGACCCTTATTCTACATGATCCCAGTTTAACTGGGTACTGTTTTGTTTCTCTGTAGTAAAATAATATGATCAGCATGCTCTGTATTAAAGGTCTCATTAGAGAGAATGTGTACAACCATTCCATTTCCTTGATCTGCCAGACTATGGGGCAAATATCTGAGGAAAAATAGGTCAGATTATTTTTCCAAATCATTTCCCATCAGTTACATCTGTCTTCTGGAGTGGATTGGGTACTTGAGGACACACAGTTTCTGGGCAGAGCTCAATGATGCTTACTCTTTAGTCACAGGGCCAAAGGTGTGCGACAGACTGTGGATAAAGTATGACATCTTTTAAAAAACCAGAAAAGTGTGAGTTTATTATCTGAGCGAACTGTTCATATTGATGTGGACATCATTAATTCCTAGGTTTTATTTATTTCTCGTGCAGTGCTTTGTGACTATGTGTCTGTGAAAGGTGTTTTATGAATAAACTTTTCTTACTTACTTACAGATACAGGTCAAACTGGACCTGATAAATAGATTACAAAAAATATGTCAAGGCAGATGAGCCTGATTATGAAGAAAAAGAAGAACAAGAGACTAATATGGGTCACATCTGTTGGCTTTTTATCCCAGTAAAGGGTGCCTATGGCTAGTAGGCTCCCCTGCACATACACTCAAACAATTTCTGTTCACCTCCTCTTTTCCGAGAGGTTCTAAAAGTGCACACTTCATTTTCAGTTACACTCAAAAAAAAATCACACAAATACAGAAGAAGATGCACCCTCAATCAAACATAGTTTCAAAAATTAGACACTCATCGCAATTCAGCTGCTTTGGCTGTGTGTGTTCTATTATTTCTCACTTCTTTTCCACTTTTCCCTAGTACTCTTTGGAAACCTTTGCTCAGGGAAGCTAAATCTGTAATCAGCTTAGTCGTGTTGATGCATCAGACATTTTTAATCAGCGGTATTGAAAAGAGCAGCTCAGCACTAAGGCGCTTGGCAAAAGCAATGCGCTGAGAGGACAGGATAGACGGATGAAGAGAGAAGTGCACACACACACACACACACACACACACATATGTGTGTGTGTGTGTATAATGTGTGTGTGTATAATGTGTGTGTGTGTACATATAATGCAAAACATCTTTGCATCTTTTGAGAAAAGCATTATTACTTTTTTATAATGACTTAAGAGGACCTCTTCATAAAATGAGAGTAAAAAGAGTTCAACTGGAATGACTGTAGGTTAACATAGTAACTAACTAAATGTGACATAAATGAACACCATTTTATATAACAGCTTTTCTGTATACAAAAGTACAAATGCTTAGAAAAAGAAGACAGCAGACTTTGTTTCTCATTACCTGTCCCAGTAACCACATGGAATGAATAATAATAAAAAAAAATTAATGAAAACTGAAGAGTGAACATGTGCAAGTTTAGATATGCTATGGTTGCATTTTCTTTTGTTAGATACTAAGTTGCACTCCTCCCTCACTAAGCAAGAAAGGAGAAACATTCATATAATAATCATTCCCAAATGTGTGTATATATATATATATATATATATATATATATATATATATATATATATATATATATATATGTGTGTGTGTGTGTGTGTGTGTGTGTGTGTGTGTGTGTGAGAGAGAGACGTTTAGTATTAATGTATTATTATATATATTATATCATTAATATATTAATAATTAGGTAAATGGCTGGCAGTGGACAGATGCATTGTTAGTGGTGGTTACACCCTCTGCAGTAAACAGGAAGTCTGTTGTAGCACAAGATGATCAACTTGTTTCACTAATTGATCTAAACAAGGCCTTTTGTAAAGGGTACAGCACCCCTGGTAGTTTTTCTTGAAACAGCAACTCTAATCTGCACATTTCAACTTTTTTTTCTAAAAAGAATTACGACTTTAATCTTGAAATTTTGACTTTATTTTCAAAATGGTCAGTCTTATTGTTTTTCTTAATGTGGCCCTAATACGTCTTTATATTAAACTGGTATATAGTGGAGGAAAATATATTTTTGTTCATATGTGTATTGGGGTGGGAGTCTTGTCACTCCTTGTCCTTCTGTAAAAGTCGCCACATGCTAGTGTTCTCTCCTTCTACTCATAAAAAGTCCATTGAAAGCTCTCTCCCTCTTCTTGTATCGTTCATTGTGTCCAAATTCTGTCTCATTTTGATAGTATTCAGTCATTCATTATACTCACATGACTCACAATTTTTTTCTACAATATGTTTTCTTATTCAGTCACTTTGTGTACATGGTTTATTTTTTGTTTTTTAGTGTGCATGCCAACACTTTCTTTTTATTGTTTGCACTGTCCACAGCATGCTTCAATTCAGTTTTATTTATATAGCACCAAATCACAACAACAGTTGCCTCAAAGCGCTGAATCCTGTACGGTAAAGAACCTACAATAATATAGAGAAAACTTCCTTCCCTATCTCTATATGTTTCAATGCAACCATTGGCAACCTCTTCCTGTATCTCATTCTTTCTTTCTGTTTCTTTTTAGCTGTCTGGATTTGTCCTTCATGTAATCACCTGTCTAATTTGAATGATGGCCTTCTCTGTCTCAACTGACAGCCGAGGTCAGACTCAATCCCACTTTGCCATGGTGTTAAATAGTATTTTCTGCATAACTCTAAGGGATGTCTGAAATGCCTCTTGTTATGCGATTAACCAGTTGAGCAATCCTTTCATAGGCATGCCAGTCATGGATATGGGTATCCATCCTGACAATTCTTGAAGGTATTTCAGGTTTATGATGTAAGGTATAGGAGACATTGGTATGAATGCTTAACTTTTCTAGTTCATGTGAACATGGTCCATTTTGTTTCTAGCAAATATATAGCTGAAATTATACATGTCTGGAAGATAAATCTGTTGATTTTTTAAACAATGCATTTTTCATTAAAAAACAAACTTTAATAGTAGGAGAAAAAAAATCCTCAAATCAAGAATAATTTATTTCTTTAACTAGTAACTGGTGAATTGCTAGCCTCACAAGGTCTTTTAGTTGACTAATGAAAAACATTCCTCATTAATACTAGAACCACCAAGGAGGTCCTTTTGTCCCATTGGCATTTTAAAAATTGCTAAAACTCTGTTAAAATAAAACCCCATGAACTTCCGCTTCCAGCCGATGGAGTAAGTAGCAGCGAAAGGCAGCTCTGCCAAGATTTTTGATTATCCAAGCCTCCTGGGACACATATTGACTTTGATTTTGACCAAGATTCAGCTGTACAAACTCCTCCTGAACAAAGCGAGTCATGAAGAGTAGTCGGAAATACAAGCAAAAAACTTTGTCGTCAATTTCTGCTACATCTGGCGGCGAAGAGCTACAACACGACATGGCAGACGAGAACTCACCAATCTCTGTGAGGATCCTTCGGAGCGAATTGCAAGCCTACCGAGACAGTATGATGAACGATATCAAAATGCAGATAGAGAATATGCATGAAAACTTGCGTGAGGACATTTCCTCGCTAAGAGAAGAAGCTAAAGCAGACACCAGTAAGCTTTGACATGAGCTATCACAGAAAATAGAGGCACTGCACGAAACTTATGCAGAAACAACAAGTATACAGAAGGACATGGAGCGGGCCCTCTGCGACACTACAGACAGGTTAACAGCCTTGGAGAAAGATCACGAGACCCTAAAGAAAGATTACAACAAGCTACACGACAAATGCCTGGATTTAGAAAATAGAAACCGCAGAAAAAAAATGCGTGTGGTGGGCATTAATGAGGACGCAGAGGGGGGAAACCCCAGCCGTTTCATGGCAGAGTTTTTCTCAGAAGTGCTCGGGAAAGAAAACAATGATTCGCTTATTATAATAAACCGAGCCCACAGAACCCTTGCCCCGAAACCACGGACAAGGGAGCGCCCAAGAGCCATGATAGTCCGCCTGCACTACTACACCGACAGAGAGAAGATTCTGCGATTGTCCAGGGAAAAAGGCCGCCTCTTCTACAAAGGATCACCTGTACACATCTTCCCTGACATGAATCCCGAGGTCAGCAAACTTCGAGCGTCATTCAACCCCGTGAAAGGGAAACTGCGGAATGCTGGCATCCCATACAGTCTGTACTACCCCGCGAAGCTGACTATAACGGTGAACAACGCCAGGCACTCATTCACAGATCCGCGTGAAGCAGAGAAGTTCGTCAGTACCCACGTCCAGAGTCCAGCCACATCTACCGACAAGGAGGGATAGTGGGTGCCATCTCTACAAACAACATGACCCAGGATGGAATAGTATATAATAATAGACAATCTTAAGGAGTTTAGTGGTAAGTCTGATGTCTACAGCCCGTAAAAAGCTGGACAAAAAGTGTTTTTCTTTTCTTTTCAATTTGCAGCTCAGTTTTGCTGCAAATGAAGAAAGGGTTCTGGTTTGAGTTCATGAGGTTGTTCTTTAGTTTGGTTCAAGAAAGTTGTGAATTTCAGAGGATCACATTTAGAAAGCTCAGAGTAAGATCCATCAACCATTTAGTAACAGTTAATAACTATTGGCACCTCTACTGAAAGAGCGCCGCAAAATCTTGTCAACTTTGTAACATGGAACTGTAGGGGACTCAGAGGACCAGTGAAACGAGGAAACATTTTAGCTTACTTAAAAAAAGTAAATGCGGATATAATCTTTTTGCAAGAAATGCATCTAAAAGTACAAGACCACAACAGATTACGTTGCAAATGGATAGAACAAATATTTCACTCTACGTTTAATGCTGGAAGCAAAGGCACAGCCATACTGATCAAAAAACCAGTACCATTTATGGCAGCAAAAATACTACCAGACACTCAGGGCAGATATGTTATTGTAACAGACAAACTTTATGGTCATTTAGTTACGTTAGTAAACATTTACGCTCCAAATGTGGACGATGAGCAATTTATACGGTCGATAATATATAAGCTACCGGATAACGACACTCATCAATTAATCATAGGAGGTGATTTTAACTTGGTGTTAAATACTAACCTTGATAGATCATCCAGTAGACCAGCCAAAATATCTAAATCGGCAAAGGCCACCAGGAATTTGGGGGAAATTATGGAATAATTGATCAGTGGAGAGCTCAGAATCCTAATGTGCGACAATATTCATTCTATTCTCCAGTCCACCAGAGATATACAAGGATAGACTTTTTTTTAATCGATTCTAAATTTCTACCGTCAGTAAAGCACAACTGTATATTTCTAACCCTGCAAAATCAGTCCCAGTCATGGAAATTTTGCAGAATTTTGGAGAAGTGTCAGGATACAAATTGAATTTATCTAAAAGTGTGCTGTTCCAGCTCAAGTCAACTCTAAAGCAATAGGTAACCAAAGTAATTTCAATACCTTACCATTTCGGGTTTCTAATCAGTTCCAATATCTTGCAATAAATATCACTCAGGATTATTATGGTTTATTCAAACATAATCTTTCTAAATTATATGATGAAACCAAAAATAACATGACAAGACAAATGGATTAATCTACCAATTTCACTAGCAGGGAGGATAAACATTGTTAGAATGAATATTCTTCCCAAATTCTTATTTTTATTTCAGTGTATCCCTATTGTGATTAATAAAGCCTTTTTAAATAAATTAGACTCCTTAATATCCTATTTCATATGGAACAGAAAGAATCCAAGAATCAAGAAAGGCTACCTGCAGAGACCGACATGTCAGGGAGGGATGGGATTACCATGCTTCCGTCTGTATTATTGATCATGTAATGTTCGTTCCATGTCGTGTTGGTTGCGCACTAAGAGGGCTGACTGGACAGCGATGGAAAATGAAAGTTGTTACCCCTCCTCATTAGAAGCTATGATCTATTCAGCTCTCCCTATCCCTAAACACGAATTTAAAAATCCTGTAGACTCTCATACAATTACTATCACATTTGACTATCTGAAAGAGGCCTGACAGTGTGACGTGGTACGAGAATTACAGACAGTCAATGGACAAAAGCCCAGGAAAATGTACATTCTTCCTCTGTTTGTATTCGTCATGGACTCTTACAGTTTAAAGTGCTACATAGACTCCATTTATCAAAGTTGAAACTGTCAAAAATGTTCCCCAATGTAAACTCGTCCTGCGAAAGATGTAAACAGCAACCTGCTTCACTGGCGCATATGTTTTGGAATTGTCCCTGTATGACAACATATTGGAATAATGTCTTTCTTTAGAGTTGGGTAAGAAAGCCTTTGTCCACTCTGCGCCTTTTTCGTGGAACCTGTTACAGAAAGACTGGAAACTGACTGAACTGTTGTCTTTAAATGTTTTTAAAACTAAACTCAAAGGCCTACAGACTGCCTCAATAATGTGTAATTGTTTTGTGTAATTTTTTAACTTTGTTTGTTCGTATGTATTTGTTTGGAAATGTGCTGCCTCTTGGCCAGGACTCCCTTGAAAAAGAAGTTTTTGATCTCAACGGGACATTCCTGGTTAAATAAAGGTTAAATAAAAAAAAAATAAAATAAAAAAATCTTGTCTAAAATTCTAAAAAAAACCACTTAAGCCAGACCCAATCTGTGCTTTATTTGGAGTGAAGCTGGTTGTTGTAGACCTATCAGCCACCCAAAATAATGTGATACGTTTTGTGATGCTGCTGGCACGCCGCTTAATTCTACTAAATTGGAAACAAAAGGTGCCTCCTACCACATCAGCATTAATACAAGATGTATTGAGACATTTGCAGCTGGAAAGAATTAAACTCCTATTAAGGGGGAGGTTGGAGGAATTCCATTCAACCTGGCAACCTTTTATAGATCTCTTCAATACAGTGCAGATATAAATGATCACTGAGCCTCATTGGTAGTTCGATAAATAACATCCTCTGTCCAACTTTCTCACGTTGTTTGTTGGGTTTTTTTTGTCTGTTTGTTTTTTACTTTGCTTAATTTTTACTGTATATATGTAATCATTTATATTTGAATCTTTGTCGCCATTATGATAAAGAAAACTGGAAAACCAAATAAAGAGATTTGGAAAAAATAAAAAAAATAAAACCCCATCACCTCATATTTCATGTCTTGTACTAAAATGGTTTATCAAGTACTGAATTTTGGAGTGTGTGGGCTCAAAGGAGGAAAAAAATACCACTTTTATCTAGAACTACCAAAATCATCACTTTTAACTTAAGATGTTAGCTAAAGATAACGTGAGCTAGTGACACATTGATAACAAAATTTACAGTGAACTGTAGTTAGATATAAGGAGGCCAGGTGACAGGTTTTTCACCGGACCAATAGAAACTTGTTTTTCCTCCTCTGGCTGAGTGTACCGAGCAGCGTCAACAGCTGACGCAATCGGTGCTAGTTTATGCAATAAAATAATTTTCTCTCCTGCAGACCTGTTGATGGATGTTAGGCTTTCCTATCATCTTTGGTAAAAAAAACAGTTATGTTTTTGGTGTGATACCTGTGATGTAGTAAAGTGTTTGGTTGTGTTTGCAAAAAAAAGAGAATATTTTATTGTTTAAAATAGCGCCGATTGCATCATGCGAAGTGTAGTGGCTGTAGTGTTTTATTATAGGCACATCCTAGGTGAAGGTTCTTTTTTCTTGTTTAGTAAACCTTCTGCCTTTATAACCCTTTGGTGAGCAGGAGGTCACACCAATGCACCCCCAAACACAAACACACACACTCACGGGCACCTACACACACATTCTCGCACATGCATACACACACATACAAGGGCCCGACACACCACAGGGGGTGTTACAATGGGTGGTGCCTGTGTAAACTGTAACTGTATTCAATAAAAAGGCTGCAAGGAAGGCTGTTTATTTAAAGTTGGCAAGGAAACAGGTGAGGAGCGTTTAGCTCCAAGAGCCTGGTTCCGACCAGCCTCCCTTGCTAGCAAGTAAAATTGATCGATTCCTGTTCGATTGCTCCACCAATATGTAAGGAGGATAGAGCTCTCGTTGGTGACTCCAATGTAAGGGAGATCATAGACCTACTTTGTGTGTGAACGCACGTGTGAGTGCAGACCAGATGTGGTCTGTGTGTGGCCAATTGTTGTCTTGTAATGGGGAAAAAACTGAGTAAGTCTGCCTTGAAAGGGTGTGTGTGTGTGAAGCCGTCTCCAACTGGGGAAGAGGTGATTCTGCAGGTCCCTTCTACCCCAGTGGACAAAAAGAAAGAAAATAGTTGTGTTGTTGATGAAATATGTGAAATAATAATATGGAGAGTGTTTGGTGTTTCTCAGCCTGAAACAACTACAATCTCACTTTCTGTTTTTAAGAAAGGAGAGTTTAAAAACCAGAGAGAGGAGATGTGTGTTGTTTAAGCAATGATGAGAATGATGAAAATGTCTCAGTGTATAACTTGCAGGTGAAGAGCAGACCTGGATCAATTTTCCACATGCAGCAGTTGGAGGAAAATTATAGGTTAAACATCATTAGAAACACTCAGGCCGAGCTTTTGGCTGAATTGTGTTTACAGCTTCCCTTCTATGTTCCTCACCCTGAAAAAGCAAGCTCCAAGGAAGCTAACCTCTGCTGGAAGACAAGGAGTGCAGTTCCAGAAACACAGGCATGAACATAAACAGTTGACAGCAGCCCAAGAGACAACAGCAGAGTCCTGAGCAGAGAGTTCCAGCAGTGCTATGGGCAAACGGCATCAGAAAGAAAAAGAGAAAACACATCATGGATGGAGATGCGTTTCCAGCAAGCTGCAACTTCACTGTGTGTGAAGAGGACTTTTGTGGAGACTGTCTGAGTGACATTTTCCGCGTTTGGAGTGAAATGGCAAGATGAGACAATGGAAAACACAGGACAAAGCTGAATAGGACTGCCATTGGACTGCAGAGTGGGAGAGGAGAACGGAGTGAGAGGACCAGGTGAGAACACAAAGGAATGCTGTTGTTTAGTGTGGGAAATCAAAATTGGGTTAGCAATCCTGGAGAAAAGGAAAATTACTTCTTTAAGTGGGAAAATTGAAAAGGAGTCTGGACCACAAAATGAGAAAGGTACACAAAAACACACACAAACAGAAAATGTATTAACCATACTAACCCTACATACACATACAATGAAACTCATGAAGACCAGACAGCATCTTAAGCATGTGATTCTGTTTTTCATCTTGTCCAAGTCAGTTAGTAAGATGAAAAGTGATACATAGACTAGTGGACTAATATTATAGTAGGAAAGATGATTGCATTATAGATGGGGGAAAACAGAATGCTGATGAGGGGTCTTGAATGAGTGAGCTGAGTGAGCTAATAGGCTGTTGAGTTTCTGAGGTGTGTGAAGAAGTCTTAACCCTTTAAAACCGGTCAGAGCGGGCACGCTCCGTTTTGCGTAACTATTTTTAAATCCCGGTAGCACTGCAACCACATGAGCTAGCGCAATAATTTTTTTTGCATATGAAACCGGAGGAGTTGTACTTACATCTTATGCCATCAGCTTGTCCTAGGTCACAGTTTCCTTCCACATATAGCTTTGCAAAAACTGCATAAAAAGCACTTGCAGCAACAAAAACATAATATTCCAGAAACACGCTTTGCCGATCCGATCAGCTGTTCGTAACACTTCCTACGTCCATCAGCGTCAACTGTCGCATGTCCGCCATGACCTGGCCGAAACCGGAAGTGACGTCATTTTGCAGAAATGTAGTTTTTTTTTACCATCAAGGCCTCATGAGCCTATACTGGTGTTTTTAAAAGTTATGTTTGACTTTATGACTTTCTGTGTCCTTTCTGGGATGCACTGCTGGAAATAGTTTATTTTGGTGCATATGCTGCTTTTTTGCAAATTTGCACTATAATATTTATTTTCGTTTTTCCTGCAGTGTATAGAAATTGGTGTATTTCAAAAATAAAACTATGAAGACACTCAAAATAAGTTTCCTGTGGTGGGAAACTAGTTTGTGTAACTTTTTTGTATTTACAGTTTTGAGGGATAAGCCTCTTAAATTTCTCTAACTAGAAATATATGTTAAAAAACAAAAACGATTTTCAATTTTTTTGTAGTTTATTGCACTTTTTTGCAATTTATGTAATTACTATGCACTTAATGCATGCATATTATTAAAATTTAGGCTGTAATGGTTGTATTGATGTATAGCAACTTGAAATGCTCCCAAAAATGGCTCTACAACATTTAAAAATATAATACAAGCTCTGGCGGACTTGGTGCTATGGTAGGTCTTAAAGGGTTAACATGGCACGCATTTGGTTACATGAGAAGAAACTCATTATGTGATAAGACAACAGGGTTATGTTGTGTGTTGTATGTTGTGTGGTGTGAGGTGTGTGGCTGACGGATGAATGTTTGAGATTAAACTGGCTGATGATTTGTCTTTTGTTACAAAGTTGCCAATTAGGTATGGTATGATTTACCCGCCTGGGACGAAGAACATGTGTCATGACTTAGTCAAGGCTTTTTTTTTCCTTTTTATGTTGTTACTTTCACAGTGCACTGAAAGTTTTGTTTAATAATCTCTGTCATTTAAGCAGGTCTGAACAATTTGAACAGGAAGAGTTACGCAGCGGTCGCAAAGTGAGCTTCTCCAAAATTAAAATGGGCTCGGGAGAAAGTCACTTATTGGGACAATCAGAAAGCGAGTCCCTGTCTAAAAGGATTCTGCAAGATAATCCGATCTAAATTCTTTTTCTATATTCATAGAAAAAGAAACAAAACGGAAACGAAATGCGACGATAGATTCCACTATCAGCAATGAATAAATGAATGAATAAGCAATGAGTGAAAGAATGGGGAACTGACTGGACTGGTAAAAGCTGACAAGAGTTGACTGACATGACTGACTTGACACCACTATGCAAGGTTAACTCCCACCCAGATGTGACAAAGTGGGGTGGCTGTATGGATGTGTGTGTCTTTTGTTGCAGGAGCAGGAGGAGACCAGAGTTGGAAACTTTTGGTCACATGACACTGTGTGAGCTTTGCAGATTTAACCTTTGACTGTAATTTTTCAGTGTTTTTGTGTGACGGAAACTGTGTTTACAGGCTATATGTTGATTATGCTATTACACTGTGTTGTTAAGAAAATGGTGGATATTACAGGGGAAAATGTGAATACAGTGTGAGATATACTGTGTTACTTCTTTTTACAACAGATTGTTAACCCTTGTGTGGTGTTCGGGTCTGTGAGACCCGTTTTCAGTTTTTCTCAAAAGAAAAATTAAACAATTAATTATTTTTTCAACCTGAAATTCATTGGCTTTGGCTTATTTTCTGTGAAGAACATAAATCCGAACTAATTTTCAATGACCTCATACTGTACCTCCCCCCACGCATTTACATTACATACAAGGTGTTCGGGTCCACTGGACCCAGGTCTAATAAAAGTGTTGAAAGTGTAGGTCCTGTGTTCCCACACTCTGTCTTCCTCCTTTCTGGTGCTGCTGATAGTGTTTTCTTCCCCTCCTGCTCCCGCACAAAGTTGCAACATTGTTGAAAATTCAACTATCAACACGTCTGCTCTTACATTCCCACACATTTTACCCTCTTTCTTGAGGGATCCAAATTTTATTTTCTCATACCCTGTCCCACCTGCAAATTAGGGGCATAATACTATAAATAAGACTTTGCCAGTGTGGTTCTTTATCACAACTGATCAAGATGGCAAAAGATTATCTGCTGCGAGGGCCATCCAATTGATTTTGGAAGAGAGAGGGGCTTCGGATGATGATGTTGACAAAGAGGTTTCAGAATATTTCACATTTCTGAAAATTCAGAGTCTGACAGTGACTTTGAAGAAGAGGAGGAGGTTGATCACCATTTAGTAACAAAACGAAGACGAGCACCCCATCTGCAGCCAGCTCCAGGACCAGAACAAGCCCACCAGACAGCAAGTGAAGAAATATGGATGTCAATAACTGGTGAAATTGAATGGTCTTCTTGCCCAAGAAATGAGCCACCCTACAGAGCTGCTACTGTGATAAGCCAGGGCCAACACGGCTGACAGTTACTCATGTGCAGGACATCAAGTCTTCATTTGAGCTTTTCATCCCAGATTCCATCCAGAAAATTATTCTGGATTGCAGTAATCTAGAAGGAAGGTGTTTTTTTGGAGAGAGGTGGAAGGAGATCTAAGAACCCCAAAGGCCTACTTTGGGGTTCTTATCCTTGCAGGAGTTTTCAGGTCCAAAGGGGAATCCACAGAATCCCTGTGGGATGCAGAAACCGGAAAGAACCTTTCCATGCATCAATGTCTCTGGAAAACTTCCACAAAATTTCCAGGATTATCCGTTTTGATAACCGAGATGACAGACCAGCTCGACGGCAGAGAGACAAGCTAGCTGCCATCAGGACAGTGTGGGATAAGTGTGTGCACCACCTCCCCCTGTTTTACAAACCTGGGCCTAATGTCACCATTGATGAGCAGCTGATCCCATTTAGTTGTGAAACATATTGCTTCACGTGTAAATGTGTTGTCTTTCCACTCACTCCACTTGATTATAACTGATTTATTTTTTATAACATTTTATAAAAAAAACAAACAAAAAAAAAAACGAGAAGCACATTAATTCATAAATGTGATCTAACAGAGGTAAAGGGATAAAATTAACCATGTTTACTGTTCATATGGCTTGTAATTGGGATGAAGTAAACATCTGTTGAGTAATTTAACATAAAATTGTTTGATAGTGTTAATTTGGAAAGCCAAAACTCTAGCGGGTCCACCAGACCCATGAACACTGGCTGAGTAACAAAAATATGAACACCACACAAGGGTTAACTCTGTGGAAGCGCAGACCCAACATACGGAAGAGGATTAGGGCCACTTTTTTTCTTCTTTTCCAGAATTCTGAGAAAATCAGAAAATTAGACTTCTGACTTTAATCTCAGAATTCTCAGAAAAAAGTCAGAATTTTGAGATTAAAGTCAGAATTCTGATTCTGACCTTTTTTCTCAGAATTCTGGAAAAGAAGAAGAAAAAAAAAAGATGTGCCCACTTTTTTTTTCCCCCCCAGTGGCCCTAATCATTTTCCGTATTGTTGAATTTACACTCATGAGACAAGAATTGATGGAACACCACATAGAACAAGTTGTACATTGTCACAAAGTTTATGTATACAGACATAAAATTCCATGACAGTTACTGCATGTAAATTGTAAGTGTGAGTAAAATGTAAGTAATATTAAAGTGTGAATATTTTTGTAACAAATATCTTTGTAAACATCCTTTCTAATACAGATGCATACACTGCTTGCTGCAACTGACCTACTCTGCCACCTGAGGCAAAACATCTCCATATTTTGTAAAGGGTGGTCAGAAAGCATTTTAGAGTCACTTTAAAAAGTCAAATAAAAGAGCAATTTAATATATTTTATGTGATATCTTGTTTACATAATTGTGTCCTTTTTATTTTCATTTAAAAGTAAAAATTCACTTTGAGATTTTATCAACGCCTGCAATTAAAAAAATTTAAAAAATGTAACATTTGCCTGATGAAGTCTACTTTTGCTATGTGGTTTATTATTACAGAGAAAGGGTAATTCTGGAGGTGTATGAGTATTATTTACCCAGTGTGTGATCATGTTCAGTCAAGTGATGACTTATCCTCCTTACCTCCCACTCAGACTGCCACAACTAACGTGAAAAAGGGAGTAAGACCGAATGCAAATGTGCTCTACCAGCTGAACAAGGCAGAATCCTTATCAGATGCAATGCTTCTACTACAGATAGCTAAGTCATGGTTAAAATAAAGTACTTCCTGTTAAGTCTGAAATTTTACATATCGGAACATAACAGACAATTCGGTAGTTCTCACTAGGTCTTAATTTTACTTAATTAGGTAAACCACAGATGAGCAATTACAAATAACATATTACACTGACATTATTTAACAAAACTAAGCCAAAATAAAGAACCAGTATGTGGAAAAAACTATACTGTAGAACCCCGCAGAGCCACCTATAGCAGCTATGAAGTAGTTGTAGAGAAATTTTGGCTCACTCTTATTTACAACATTGCTTCAGTTCATGGAGGTTGAAGGCTGGACAGAATGGGGTTAACCTGAGACACATGGAAAGAGTTGTGAATTTTCACATGTCAGGTTAATCTCAGAAGGACAGTGACAGGGCTGATGATAGACAGGATCTCAAAGGGACAAACGATCTTGAAGACAGTTTTTTGACTTGGGGTGTACTCAGGCGCTGGGACTTGATGGCAGTCAGCACGCTGCTTGTTGCCATTTTCAACAAGGCATCCAGGTTGCCCTCAAAAAGTGCTGGCAGTGGTGGAGATGCTGCTGGACAGAGGGGGTGCTCAACTCAGCATCAAAGGATGACAAGTCTGTGTCGGCAAATGTTAATGAGTTCCAAAAAGTTGATTTTGTTCACCTGGACGTAGTGTTTTCACTAAAAACGCTACATCCAGATGAACAAAACAACTTTTTGGAATATCCTTACCTGGATGATTGAACATGCATCAAGACATGTTGATGAGTTCTTGGCATAATCAGCCCACACCAGGTGGGAGCTTCAGTTGGTTTGATTGGAGGATGGCACACAACAAAGTGCTGCCTCCAGCTCCTAAATGAGTCTCCCAGTATGTTCATTGGTCTGTGGATGGAAAACTGATGACAAACTGACAATTTAAATGTAGAATTCTTTCCAGTTTAAATTGGCAGGCTCAATCAAAAACATAGTTCAATTTTTCAATTAAATTTTATTTCATAATGTCCAGGGGAATGCAATGGAGTCGGAATACATGCTAGGTTAGAAACTGAGCAGTTTCCAAAGCCATTGGAAGTTTAGGAGGAGCAATGAGTTGGGCTGGTTTGCAGAGACGATCAATGATTGTAAAAATAGTGGTGTTACATGATGCAGAGGGATGCCCGTTGATGAAATCCAATGAGATGTGGGACCACAGCTGCCCAGGTAAGGGTCTCAGTAATCCAGCTGGATGTGAACAGGGTGTTAGTTATTTTGTGTTCTGTTTTCAGAACACGCTCCCACATACTCTGCAATTCTTTGACCAAAGATGGCCACCAAAACAGCCTCTGAGGGAATGTTAGTGTTCTCTGGAACCTGGGATGACAGGTGAATTTGGCTGTGGCTTCCCAATGCAGTAGCTGAGATCTGGTGAAAAAGTGGGATGAAAAAACGGTAAGGAGTCCCACTATCTGGATCTGGTTTATTTCCCAGGTTATACAGGATGCTATGGGGCTGTGCCGTGGGGGAGTCCAAGACTCCCCCACGGCACAGCCCCTGACAGGAGAGAGCAAAGCACCAAAATGTTTGCTTTTCTAGAGTTGGTAACAGCTGTTGATGATGCATGTTTCCAGAGCATGTTTCCTGAGCTCACAGCTTCCTAGCTCACAGTGTCATTTGATAATAAAGTGTGTGAAATCTTTATTTCAGTATCTAGCATTTGGGTTTCATTCTTAGCAGCCTTGGAACTTTTCATTCAAGGGCGTAGATTTGGCATGGACGGAAGGGACATGTCCCCACCAATAATTAGATCTATTCGAGTAAAGAAAATCAAACCCGATAGAAAGAAAAAAACGATCGGTCAAAGTCTCATTCACCCAGCGGTGCAGAAAAAGTTAAATTACGTTCTCTACTGGAGTCCTACGTCATGTGACAAATATGGCCAATGTGATTGGCTGTGCCTTTCAGGGAGCTCTGTTTAGTTTTAGCAGCGGCAGGCCTGCGCTGCGAGGACCTGCAAGGAGTAGAGGAGGATGGCAGCGCAAAGGAAGAACCTGGATATAAGAAAGTATTTTTCAAAGAAACCTGTAAGTCACTTAAAGCCAAATTAACTCATAAAATGTGTCCGTCATAATAACGTTACAGGCTATGCTAGGCTTTGGCCCACATCAGTCTAAAACTGTATGTAACCATGAATAACGTGTTTTGGAAACTAAATGCACAACAGGCAGCAGTATTAGTTCTCTCAGTCTCAGAGCAGCATTTCTAATTTTGATTGAAACTGTCAAAGAAAACAGCAGCCTCGAGCAAGCCAGGATATTAGTTTACAGAGGCTGTTAAAAGTATATGTCTAACATTAAAATGTTGGTGACACAATAATTTCATCCTAATGGTACTGACATATTCATAGGGTTAATTTTTGAGACAAAATGTCATGAGGTAGTCATGATTTTGCAAATATTCCAACCAACACAAAGCTCAGAGAGTAATGGTGATACAAGATCACAGGTGAAATTGGATGATGACTTGATGGTTCATGACTGTATTTGAAGCACATGTGTGACTGCATGTATGTGGAATGTCTCACTGTTATTCATCAGGTGACAGAGGCAGCTCTGCCATGTTGTAGCTCAGACAGAGGTGAAGAGGCGAGGTCACAGGTGACTGACTGATGATTTGGTGCTATAGATTAACTAGTATTTATTATCATGACAATCTGGGAAAGCTTGCCTCGGAGATGGTCTGGAAGGATGGTGTTGAAGGCAGAGCTGAAGTCCACAAACAGGATCCTGGCGTAGGTTCCTGGGGAGTCCAGATGCTGCAGGATGAAGTGTAGGGCCATGTTGATGGCGTCATCTACAGACCTGTTGGCTCTGTATGCAAACTGCAGGGGGTCCAGGAGGGGGGCCGTGAGGGTCTTGAGGTAGGAGAGAACCAGGCGCTCAAATGACTTCATGACCACAGATGTCAGAGCCACAGGTCTGTAGTCATTTAGTCCAGTGATCCTTGGTTTCTTGGGGACAGGGATTATGGTAGAGGACTTGAAGCAGGCAGGCACATGACATGCCTGCAGTGAGGAGTTGAAAATGCCAGAAAACACTGGGGCCAGCTCGTTTGCACAGTGTCTGAGGGTGGCAGGAGACACACCGTCTGGGCCAGGAGCTTTTCGAGCATTCAGACTCTTAAACTGCTTCCTCACATCTGCTTCATGAATATGAAGAGTTGTGGTGGGAGGAGGTGGTGTGAAATCCTCTTTTGTGTGGGGTGAGGAGGGGGGTGTTGTAGGTGAAGTGTTTGAAGGTGGTGATGGCTCTATGGAGGGGGGAGAGGTGGGGGAATGAGTGTCCAAAGTGTCTCTATTGTTGGGGCCGTTGGAGGTGTGAAGGCTACTTGATGGCTCGTCAAAATGGCAGTAAAAGTCGTTGAGGGTGTTGGCCAAGAGCAAGTCATCAGTGGAGTGGGGGGTTTTAGGCTTGTAGTTGGTGATATTCCTAAAACCTTTCCACACAGAGGCCGAGTCATTCTCTGAGATCTGCTGCTGCATCTTCTCAGAGTGCTGGTGTTTAGCAATGTCCACTTCTTTAGTGAACCTGTACTTGGCCTCTCTGTAGCAGTCCCTGTCTCCGCTTCTGAACGCCTTTCTCTTTTCCAGCCACAGCTTTTTGAGTTTAGGAGTAAACCAGGGTTTGTCATTGTTATAACTCACCCTGGTGCGTGATGGCACAATGCTGTCCTCACAGAAGTGGATATAGGAGGTGACAGTGTCCGTAAACTCATCCAAGCTGTTAGAAGCAGCTTTCATTGTGTCCCAGTCTGTAGACTCCAAACACGTGCGAAGCTCCTCCACAGCCTCGTTGCTCCACAGTTTTTTGGTCCTCACGACAGGTTTGGAGAGCTTCAGCCTCTGTCTGTACGCGGGGATTAGGTGGATCATGACGTGGTCAGAAAGTCCGAGTGAAGCGCGGGGCACCGCACGATAGGCCCCGCTGATCGTGCTGTAACAGTGGTCTAATGTCCTCTCCTCTCTGGTCGGGCATTTAATATACTGCTTGTATTTGGGAAGCTCATGGCTCAGATTGGCTTTGTTAAAGTCCCCAAGAGCAATGATGAGAGAGTCCGGGAATGTCCGCTCCATGTGCAGTATCTGCTCCGCGAGTGCGCACTGAGCTGCCTGCACATCTGCATCTGGCGGGATGTAAACAGCGGCCAGGATGAATGAAGCAAACTCCCGCGGAGAATAAAACGGTTTGCAGTGAATAAAAAGGTATTCCTGAGAGGAAGAGCAGTGCTGAGCAATCACTGTTACATCTGTGCACCAGCCACTATTAATGTAGAAGCAGACACCTCCACCTTTGGTCTTACCAGAGAGAGAGGCCTGCCGGTCCGTGCGCAGCAGATGAAAGCCCTCCAGCTTGAGCGCGCAGTCCGGGATGTCCTCGCAGAGCCACGACTCCGTAAAATATAAGACACAGGAGGAGGCAAAGTCTCTGTTCATGCTTCTCATCAGGGCCAGCTCGTCTATCTTATTCCTGAGTTTCATAAACTTCTTAGACATATTAACTTCCTGTTTTCCGTTTTCCTAATCCCAGAGATGTATTTTGAGGCATTCCAAGAATAAATTCTGTTTCATAGCCATGTATATTGCCCATCCACTCTGGCCAAGGATTGATTGATGAGTGGTGGTCAAATAAATAAACAAAAGTCTCACCACTGTTTTGACATAGCCTACAAAGGGTAAATAATACAGACACATTCATTTAAGATTATCCTTTATCTCACTCTCCCTACCATCATCTGTCACACCAATTTGTTTGCTGTCCTTCACTATATCCATTTAACCCTAGAAGTTTGTTATATAAAACCACCAGTATATTATCATTTTAGTGAGACTGTTTGTGACTGCATTATTGTATCTGACAAGTTCAACTTTATTACATTTTATTAGAAGTTAATTCTGAAATTATCCTTAAAAATTAGCTGTATATAAATATTAATTTATCCATAGTTAAACATAATAACTCTCCTGAGTGAATGGAAAGGCCATGACAGTTTGTAATTTCAATATAATAATGTGTGAATTCTAAGAAATGTGTTGAAATGAGTAAGAAGGGGTAATCAAGTATGAGTCTGTCATATAGCTCAAAACCACAGTTATGTGATCAGTGCCAGAAACAAACAAACAAAAACCCAATAATAGTTTTCTGAATAATATAATTATTCAGATATGTACACGAAGAATCCCACCGATAAAAAATAAAGCCACAGTGTAGTGATTTTTACAGAAAGGCATGCAGACACCACCACCACCCCATTTTAATTGTGCATACAGCACTACAGCAAGGGTGCATTTTACACATTAACCCTTTAAAGCCGGTCGGAGCGGACACGCTCCATTTTGCGTAACTTTTTTAAAATCCCGGTAGCACTGCAACCACGTAAGCTAGCGCAATAATTTTTTTTGCATATGAAACCGGAGGAGTTGTACTTACATCTTATGCCATCAGCTTGTCCTAGGTCACAGTTTCCTTCCACATATAGCTTTGCAAAAATTGCATAAAAAGTGCTTGCAGCAACAAAAACATAATATTCCAGAAACACGCTTTGCCGATCCGATCAGCTGTTCGTAACACTTCCTACGTCCATCAGCGTCAACTGTCGCATGTCCGCCATGACCTGGCCGAAACCGGAAGTGACGTCATTTTGCGGAAATGTATTTTTTTTTTACCATCAAGGCCTCATGAGCCTATACTGGTGTTTTTAAAAGTTATGTTTGACTTAATGACTTTCTGTGTCCTTTCTGGGATGCACTGCTGGAAATAGTTTATTTTGATGCATATGCTGTTATTTTGCAAATTTGCATTATAATGTTTATTTTCGTTTTTCCTGCAGTATATGAAAATTGGTGTATTTCAAAAATAAAACTATGAAGACACGCAAAATAAGTTTCCTGTGGTGGGAAACTAGTTTGTGCAACTTTTTTGTATTTACAGTTTTGAGGGATAAGCCTCTTAAATTTCTCTAACTAGAAATATATGTTAAAAAAACAAAAACGATTTTCAATTTTTTTGTAGTTTATTGCACTTTTTTGCAATTTATGTAAGTACTATGCACTTAATGAATACATATTATTAAAATTTGGGCTATAATGGTTGTATTGATGTATAGCAACTTGAAATGCTCCAAAAAATGGCTCCACAGCATGTAAAAATATACTATAAGCTCTGGCGGACTTGGTTCTATGGTAGGTCTTAAAGGGTTAATAATCATTTAAAATTAACCTAGGCAACGTCTCTTTTTTATTAGGCCTGACTTAGTAAGAACTACAGCCCCCTCTCCAACATCGTCAAGGCATTCCTTGCTAAAGGAGTTATTAACAACTTTTCACATTCCATCCTCTACTTCACAGGTTGGCCAAGGTGGTGAGGAAGAGGAAAATCATCTGTCACAATGACAAATCACTGAAGCTTGTGTACTTGGAGATACAAGCTGTGTTTCCACACAAAGGATAGGAACTGATCTCAGAGCAGTGAAAGCAGAGCAAGTGGTAGCTTACCATGCACATTTACCATCAAAGGCCAGAGGTTCATCCACAATGTGCATGCACAAACCACCAGAAAAAAGCTGCTGGCTTTACCTATGCTCATTGCTTGTCCTAAAGAAAGGTTACAACTTCAACTACTGTTTCCTTAATTCATACGGTCTGGTAATGAAAAAAATCCACATTGTGGACAAGTTGTTGCTGTGGCAGTTCAGTTTAATTATTCAGTTAGCAGTAGTTTGTGGCTCAGCTGCAGGGGAGGGGTGGAGCAGTGGGTTTAGGGTGTAGGCTGGTCATGCCTTCACTATTTTAGTAGGTTGCCGGGACCTGACAGTTCTGTGTGGTGTGGAGCAATGAACGTGACTGGAAAGCTGCTCTCATAAAAGCAAAAGAAAACAGTGCAAATAAATTAGCTCTCATTGGATCAGCTTATGCAGATAAATTTAAAGCATGACTCTACTTGAATATTTCAGAACAAATGGCAGTGTGTTGAGGCTATTCGGTGCTCACAGTTAACTGTCCAAGGGTGTGGTGTACTCAGAAAAAATATGTCTGTTGTTTGTCTCCTGCTTTGCCTCTCAGTAATTTTTCTACATGGCTACATTTTCTATGAGTTTTCGGATTGTGTTTTAAAGTAACTTTAAAAACAGCCTGTACATGTAGACCCAGGGTACACAACAAATCAAACAGGCCCATACTAGGTTTACTAATTGTACAAATTGTACGCTTGTTGTACTCTTTAAAACTGTAAATGGGCACTCTTGCACATTTTAGTTTATAACCTCTGGACATAGTATGTGTGAGTGCAAATATATTTGTATTAATTTATTGTTAAATGTTGGTTTTTTTGGGTTTTTTTTTTAATGGAATAGTTAAATGACTTGAGCCCAATGCCCCATGTCAAAGGTGACTGCCTGTGCAGTCCATGCACTCCGGTACAGATCCCGGACATTATTTTGAATTGGAAGACCAGTGGTAAAGGGTCACAGGGTCATCCTTCAACCTGCTCACATTAGCTGTCAGCATCCTCTATTGGACATATGTACCATATCCATATGTTCATCCTGTTCACATCGAATGATGAGACTTTCTGCATACAATTGTTTAAATGTCAAAAGTTTTTTCTTCATAACAGTTCAACACTTTATTGACATCACTGAGTTAATGAGAATTCACTGTCTGAGGGTAAATACAACAGTGCATGCAGACAAAAAAAGTATGTATAACTGAAAGAGGAATACATTTTTTGTCAAATACAGTGATAATTTTGATTGATGATTATGTTTTATTGCTTTAGAAAGAGCAACTCTATCTGTAATTGTTAAGCAATTTGAATTAGGCGTGTTACCAAGTGTAATTCAAAGGGAAATCTAGGCCTGACTTTTACCATCCTTTTGTGACTTTGTGTTTACATCCTTGTTTATCTTTTTTATACATGTTATGCACAGCTGGATTAACAATTAACAATGCTTTACTGGGACTCTGATATATTGGCACAACAGGCACCGACACACGCCACGTCTCCTTTCTGCCTGGTAAATTTACATTTACCAGACTTCAACTTTGTAGAAGACAGGCCTCTTCAGTCCATCAGTAGGTTAAAGTTATAACCAATAACATGAGCAGGAACAAATAATTACAGCGGAGTATAATCCCACTTGCATTATGACAAGACACCAGTTTATCTGTGGAGAAAAAAGCACAAGAACATCATGATGATGTTATTTCACAAAGAATCTTTCGCCTTTAGTTTACACATGTGTGTGTCTGTGTGTGTGTGTGTGTGTGTGTGTGTGTGTGTACTGTTAGATGTTTCTCTTTTTTTGTCCTTTCATTTTTCCAATAAAAAATATTTAATCATTCTGCTATGTGGTGTATGATTACACAGTAAGTTTAATTGTGGAGGTGTATCAGTATTATTCACCCTTGTGTGATCTATGCTCAGAGAAGTGATGACTGACCCTCCTCTCCTCCCACTTAGACCTCCAAAACTTAGGTGAAACACAAGGGGAGCAAGACAGAATAAAACTCTCCTCCACAAGCTAAACGCCTTCCTAACAAAACCTGATGTAATGCCTCCTACTACAGATAACTACAGTAATGGTTAACAAATGTACACTCTCTATCTTCTAAAGTGTTACATATTAAGATATAATGAAGAAGTATCTAGTCCTTACAGGATGTTAAAATTGGGAAAACAGAAACTGAGAGAAAGAATGTGGTGGACATTAGTATCATTATTTAACAAAAACTAAGACAAAATGCAAAAAAAGGCTATGAAAAACTAAGAGTGACATATTTTTCAATAGCTTCCAGAACCAACTTTAGAAGCAATAATTTGAAGTGATCATTTTCTATTTGACTTTATCAGCCTTTCACATTGTTGTGGATGAATTTTGGTGCACTCTTCTTTACAGCCTCGCTTCAGTTCATTAGGGTTCGTTTTTTAAAATAAGCAGAAGTGAAAAACTACAGAAAGTTTTACCTTAGCAGAAGTACAATGCAAAGAAAAAAAGTAGCTATTTCAAGGACATTTGATATTTGTGAAGCTTATAAAAACTTTTGAAATTAGCTGCCACTTAAAAAAGCATTAAAATCTTTATGCTCTCTCCTCTTCTCTAGTGCTAGGTACAGTGCTACAATTCATGACATCTGCACCAAAAGTGCAATAAAATCATTCTGGCCCGATTTAACCCCCTGAGTACAGTGCTGCAAATGATGCTTAAATTATATTTTTTGGACTTTTCATGTCTTTGTATGTGACAAGCTCTTGTGATAAACACACCAATATAGCTGGCTCAATATTGTTCCCTCCATTTAAGCACTAATAAGTTTTGGTTCGCAGGGCAGGGAAGTAAAAACTCCCCTCAAACGTGTTGAACCTTAAGTGAAAACTATAGTAAAGATCCAGATATTTCTGAAACAATGTAAAATTTGGTCAGTAAAATTTATATTTAAGTAATTTACCGATATCTGGAAACAGTTACAAAGCATTTGTACTTCATCACTTCCCAACTCTAGAGACAAGACTTTCTCCTAACAACCTTTCCAAACACGCCATACTTATTCTGTCTTTTTCTAGTTATAGTGTCATGAACTTTAACATTTATGCTTGTAGAATCTGAGATCTACCTGCAGAGTTTTTGGAATTTCTCTGAATTTGCTGAGACATCCATTCCTGGTGTGCTTGGTAACTGTCTTTAATGTTTTCCACTGGTTAATAATTGAAGGACTTAAATTCTTTGGAAATAGCCCTATATCCCAGCAACAATTGTTTCTTCTAAGAGATGGCTGATGTATTTTCCTCAAATCCTCCAGACCAGCAAACTGGCAACATTTCAGTTATTATACGCGTTCACACTTGGTGGTGACCAGTTAATCAAATAGATCTGAGTAGCAACACCTGACTGTAGATCACCCTCTTTATTCCTACAGAAGCACTTACTTTTTCAGAGACGGCTTCATTTTTTTTAAGTAAATAATGACACTGTGGAATGTGTAATTTTTTTTTACTTCATCTGAGATTATATTTAAGATTCATTTTAAACCTGCCGAATTTAAAGAAAATATACTTTCATTTAGACTATATAGAGTGATCTTTATATATGTGTCATGCATGTATGTGTGTAGGTGTTTGTGTATCCAACCTGACACGCTTTGGACTTTTGGGATAAATTTGCTCCAGAGCTGACATTCTTTGGCTTTCATCATTGTCTTTTCTTCTGGATGTTTATAATTCAGTGTGACATACTTCTGCTCTTGAACAGTAAACACAGGCCACTTAGCTCCCTCAAGGCCTGGATTTCTGAAACAGACAATAAATCAGTTCTAAGAATCATCAGGGTCTTCACACTAGTTGAGTGAGTGTCTGACCATCTGGTTATGCTTACCCTGTACGAGCAAAGTTGGCCCAGTGTTTCATAAACTTCTTGGTCATATTAACTTCCTCCTTTGTGTATCCCAGAGATGCATTCAGAGGCATTCCGAATACAAATTCTATCTCATACCCATGCATAGCACCCATCCACTCTGGCCAGGGATTGACTGATGAGTGGTGATCAAATAAATATACAAAAGGCTTACCACCATGTTGAGAGAGCCTGCAAAGTGTAAATAACAGAGATATATTATTATATTACAACAGGTTAGCTCAAGATGGATGAAACATAACAGAAAAATAAATAAAGTGGTTCATACAAACTGAGGAAAAAACACAAAAAAATGCAGAAACATTGTTAGTGTTAGTAATTGACATTTTTATACTGGTTTGCAGTTTTCAACTATTAGTAAGGTGGCATTTCTTTAAACCAGCTCTATTTGTCAGTGTTTTGTCAGGATTTGTTTGCAATAATCGCAAGAACATAAGAGTTGAGTCTTGTTCTTGTTCTTAGTCTCTAGATGTTGTGAAAATTGCGGTTTGTTGCAGCAGCTTCCGTAGTTAAGTGTGTTTTGCGGTTTTATTCATAGTTTCTTTTTTGTATTTTTTTTTTAGATTTCAGTTTTTACAAATCATAGACCTTAGTCGTCTTTTTTGTAATTTTATGGTCCTCACTGTCTTTTTTACATTTGTCATGCTGAGGGGTAACACTGAGTGGAATGGCTCTGTGTTTCTATACACTCAGGATCTGGCACTTTCAAAAACACAACACTGCTGCCTGTAGCCAGACCGGTCATCCTGCAGGAACTCAAAAGGTGACGTAATCAGTGCCAGGCCAGAGTAAGAATATAATCAAGGAGAAGGAAACATAAACCCTCCTTTCCACCGGTTGTCATAGGGAATGTGAGGTCTCTTAAAAGTGGATAACTGGTAAAGCATCAGAGTAATCGGCAGTATCGGGAGCGCAGTGTATTATGCTTTACAAAGGTACCTGGACCACACCACCACAGTATCCGACTTTTTCATAGTTTGGCTGACAAAGACGCCAAGCTGAGCAATAAGAAGAAAAGATGGAGAGATTGCAGTGTTTGTTAATAAATGGTGATGCAATCCAGGACATGTTATCTACGATGAGAATTTTCCGCTATATTAATACGTGTTTATGTAGCCGCTAATGGGTCAGCAGCATGTGACATCACACACGGGACTTTCACTGACCTAAAGCATAAACCCCCAGAGCCTTTCATCACCATCACTGGCGGTTTCAACCATATCTAGCCTCCACTATGCCAACTTTACAGCAGGATCTGGTCCGCAAAACATGAAAAAATAAAACTTTGGATCTTCTGCACGCAAACATGCAGGATGTATACAAAGCCACTGCCCTCGCTAACTATGTAGATCAGACCAAAACCAGGTCCTGTTAACATCTCAGTATGTTCTTGCAGTTCTAAGACTTCCTGTTGCCACCAAGCCTGTGAGAAGAATTCTGGAGTCAGGGAGCTAGTGAGACTACATACTGGGACATGCTGAATGAAAAGTAGAGGATCTTCAGGCCTGGGAACAAGGACAAGTTGAGAAACCTACACCATGACCTAAAGGCAGGGCTGAGAAAGTGTAAAGATACCTACAGAGAGAAGCTGGAAACCAAACTCCAGTTGAATAATTTCAAACAATTGTAGAGAGGGATGCAGCTGATCACTGGCCTCAATCAAAGAGATCAACAGCAGCAGGAGGGCAGCATGGATACAGTCAATGAGCTACATGTGTTTTACAACAGGCTGAGTACTAGACCTCTGTTGATCTCTTCACAAAGCACCAATCTAACTACACCACCACAGTGACTTCATCAAGGCAAAGCTGCAGACCTTGATCGCATCAGTCCCAGGGTCCTGAAGTCCTGTGCTGCTCAGCGGTCTGCCACCCTGCCCTTCAGCCTGCCACATCTATTACAACTGTGATCTTCTTCTTTTTGTCAGCCATAACTATGTCTGGTTGGCTGGCCAGCAGCTGCTTGTCAATGTGGAAGTCAAAGTCCCAAAGTACCTCGGTCTTGACTACTTAGGTCTTGTTCTGCTGGCATGATCAGAGCCTCTGTGTTGTCCATTAAGCTGGCTTTTTCTAGTCACTGTGGATGGAACCTGTTAGAGTGAATTGTTAAATGTTGTCATTTCTATGCTTGCCAACTCTGATGAAAGAAATTCCACTGTCCTTCCCCCCAGATTCTTGAGGTTCTGGATGGGGGGGCTGTAATGTTTTATTGCAGATACATCCTATCTGGAAGATCTGCTTCTTTTGATGTAAGCTTCCTGCGTTTACGACCCTTTGGTCAGCAGGAGGTCTGACACACACACACACACACACACACACACATTCTTACTTAGATACAGAAGTTCACACATATACATACAATGCCTTTTCTTAGAACCATGTGGGCGTGGCTTTGTTCTGACGTGTTTTGTGTGAACTGTGTCTCAATAAAAAGGGCAGCAAGGGAGGTCGTCGTCGAGGTCATTTTCGTGGTGGACACAGGCCTCCCTTGCGCAAGTGATTGATCAATCGACTGTCTTTTTTTTCTTCATGATGAATAAGTCTCTAGAATTAGCGGGGCTTGTGGAAACACAGACCCAACAGAACCCTTCATGGACTGTGTGGAATTTTTGTGTCTTGACATCAGTCTTATCTATCTTCTTCTGTGACCACCTTTTTATTTCAGTGTGCTATCTGACCTGGCGCATATGGATTGATACCTTTGATCTTATTCTTACCATTGCGTAAAAGAAAAAGAAATCAGTTTTAATATTACCCTGATTCTCCCCAATATTGATTTTTGAAGCACATATGTTGTAAAGTGGAGTGATGAAAAATACATGGAAAAACATTCCCGATATATCCATAACCATTTTTCTTGTGCTTACCAGAAAAAGTCTCATAACAAATATTCACACACAATCTCACCATTGCAGCACCTTTTTTTAAGTTGACATTTAAATGTATTCATTGCTTTACTACTGTTACTGTAAGATACTACTATACCATAGTACAGTGGGGCAAAAAAGTATTTAGTCAGCCACCGATTGTGCAAGTTCCCCCACCTAAAATGATGACAGAGGTCAGTAATTTGCACCAGAGGTACACTTCAACTGTGAGAGACAGAATGTGAAAAAAAAAAATCCATGAATCCACATGGTAGGATTTGTAAAGAATTTATTCGGAAATCAGGGTGGAAAATAAGTATTTGGTCAATAACAAAAATACAACTCAATACTTTGTAACATAACCTTTGTTGGCAATAACAGAGGTCAAACGTTTACTATAGGTCTTTACCAGGTTTGCACACACAGTAGCTGGTACTTTGGCCCATTCCTCCATGCAGATCTTCTCGAGAGCAGTGATGTTTTGGGGCTGTCGCCGAGCAACACGGACTTTCAACTCCCGCCACAGATTTTCTATGGGGTTGAGGTCTGGAGACTGGCTAGGCCACTCCAGGACTTTCAAATGCTTCTTACGGAGCCACTCCTTTGTTGCCCGGGCGGTGTGTTTTGGATCATTGTCATGTTGGAAGACCCAGCCTCGTTTCATCTTCAAAGTTCTCACTGATGGAAGGAGGTTTTGGCTCAAAATCTCACGATACATGGCCCCATTCATTCTGTCCTTAACACGGATCAGTCGTCCTGTCCCCTTGGCAGAAAAACAGCCCCATAGCATGATGTTTCCACCCCCATGCTTCACAGTAGGTATGGTGTTCTTGGGATCCAACTCAGTATTCTTCTTCCTCCAAACACGACGAGTTGAGTTTATACCAAAAAGTTCTACTTTGGTTTCATCTGACCACATGACATTCTCCCAATCCTCTGCTGTATCATCCATGTGCTCTCTGGCAAACTTCAGACGGGCCTGGACATGCACTGGCTTCAGCAGCGGAACACGTCTGGCACTGCGGGATTTGATTCCCTGCCGTTGTAGTGTGTTACTGATGGTGACCTTTGTTACTTTGGTCCCAGCTCTCTGCAGGTCATTCACCAGGTCCCCCGTGTGGTTCTGGGATCTTTGCTCACCGTTCTCATGATCATTTTGACCCCACGGGATGAGATCTTGCGTGGAGCCCCAGATCGAGGGAGATTATCAGTGGTCTTGTATGTCTTCCATTTTCTGATGATTGCTCCCACAGTTGATTTTTTCACACCAAGCTGCTTGCCTATTGTAGATTCACTCTTCCCAGTCTGGTGCAGGTCTACAATACTTTTCCTGGTGTCCTTCGAAAGCTCTTTGGTCTTGGCCATGGCGGAGTTTGGAGTCTGACTGTTTGAGGCTGTGGACAGGTGTCTTTTATACAGATGATGAGTTCAAACAGGTGCCATTCATACAGGTAACGAGTGGGGGACAGAAAAGCTTCTTACAGAAGACGTTACAGGTCTGTGAGAGCCAGAGATTTTCCTTGTTTGAGGTGACCAAATACTTATTTTCCACCCTAATTTACGAATAAATTCTTTACAAATCCTACCATGTGAATTCATGGATTTTTTTTTCACATTCTGTCTCTCACAGTTGAAGTGTACCTCTGGTGCAAATTACTGACCTCTGTCATCATTTTAAGTGGGGGAACTTGCACAATCGGTGGCTGACTAAATACTTTTTTGCCCCACTGTATCTTGAACAAATCTCACCTTGTTTGATTTAGCATGCTACTGTATGTTCTTAAAAAACAACTATCAATACAATTCTGAGACTTTAATTAGTCATTTTTGAGTTTATTAACTGTGACTAAAAAATATGATCAATAAGAATTACTCATTACCTGTGAGCAAAGTCGAGCACTGGACAAATGAACATTTGATCTCCAACAAGACTACATACAGAGTCACGGTTTTTCACCCTGTTGTCCACATCTGTCCAATCCGTGTAATGGAAAATGGCTGCATCTCTCGTGACATCACTCGCAGTATCCATTGCAAGCGTCACTCCTGCCAAGAATTCCTTTCTAGTGATGAGACTCTGACCGGTGTTATTAAATCCAGGGACTGCATAAACAGCAAAATATGTCCCTTCATCCTTATTTAAGCCAAACATCACATCTGTCTTTGCAAAGTTACCAGAACTTAGAAGTACCTGCAGAAGGAAGAGAGAAAGTTGTTTAGTTGTTTTTGTGAAGCCAGATGTTTGTTTGTTTGTCTTGTCAGTTAATTTGTTTATACATTTATACAGGGAGTGCAGAATTATTAGGCAAGTTGTATTTTCGAGGAATAATTTTATTATTGAACAACAACCATGTTCTCAATGAACCCAAAAAACTCATTAATATCAAAGCTGAATGTTTTTGGAAGTAGTTTTTAGTTTGTTTTTAGTTTTAGCTATTTTAGGGAGATATCTGTGTGTGCAGGTGACTATTACTGTGCATAATTATTAGGCAACTTAACAAAAAACAAATATATACCCATTTCAATTATTTATTTTTATCAGTGAAACCAATATAACATCTCCACATTCACAAATATACATTTCTGACATTCAAAAACAAAACAAAAACAAATCAGCGACCAATATAGCCACCTTTCTTTGCAAGGACACTCAAAAGCCTGCCATCCATGGATTCTGTCAGTGTTTTGATCTGTTCACCATCAACATTGCGTGCAGCAGCAACCACAGCCTCCCAGACACTGTTCAGAGAGGTGTACTGTTTTCCCTCCTTGTAAATCTCACATTTGATGATGGACCACAGGTTCTCAATGGGGTTCAGATCAGGTGAACAAGGTGGCCATGTCATTAGTTTTTCTTCTTTTATACCTTTTCTTGCCAGCCACGCTGTGGAGTACTTGGACGCGTGTGATGGAGCATTGTCCTGCATGAAAATCATGTTTTTCTTGAAGGATGCAGACTTCTTCCTGTACCACTGCTTGAAGAAGGTGTCTTCCAGAAACTGGCAGTAGGACTGGGAGTTGAGCTTGACTCCATCCTCAACCCGAAAAGGCCCCACAAGCTCATCTTTGATGATACCAGCCCAAACCAGTACTCCACTTCCACTTTGCTGGCGTCTGAGTCGGACTGGAGCTCTCTGCCCTTTACCAATCCAGCCACGGGCCCATCCATCTGGCCCATCAAGACTCACTCTCATTTCATCAGTCCATAAAACCTTAGAAAAATCAGTCTTGAGATATTTCTTGGCCCAGTCTTGACGTTTCAGCTTGTGTGTCTTGTTCAGTGGTGGTCGTCTTTCAGCCTTTCTTACCTTGGCCATGTCTCTGAGTATTGCACACCTTGTGCTTTTGGGCACTCCAGTGATGTTGCAGCTCTGAAATATGGCCAAACTGGTGGCAAGTGGCATCTTGGCAGCTGCACGCTTGACTTTTCTCAGTTCATGGGCAGTTATTTTGCGCCTTGGTTTTTCCACATGCTTCTTGCGACCCTGTTGACTATTTTGCACTTTGGGGTCCTTAGGGACTAGTAAAGCGCTATATAAATACAGGCCATTTACCATTTACCATATTTTGAATGAAACGCTTGATTGTTCGATGATCACGCTTCAGAAGCTTTGCAATTTTGAGACTGCTGCATCCCTCTGCAAGATATCTCACTATTTTTGACTTTTCTGAGCCTGTCAAGTCCTTCTTTTGACCCATTTTGCCAAAGGAAAGGACGTTGCCTAATAATTATGCACACCTAATATAGGGTGTTGATGTCATTAGACCACACCCCTTCTCATTACAGAGATGCACATCACCTAATATGCTTAATTGGTAGTAGGCTTTCAAGCCTATACAGCTTGGAGTAAGACAACATGCATGAAGAGGATGATGTGGACAAAATACTCATTTGCCTAATAATTCTGCACTCCCTGTATGTCCAAACGCAGAAGTTGCAGCAAGCTACAGTAACAGCAGAGGGAGATATTTTATTTCAAGCCAACATGAAAATAATCAAGGGAAGGTGTTTAAGCAGACATTATTATTAAACACAGTTACATATATAAACATATTAGCCACCTATCTTAATCATTTCTGACAATTAACAACTCTGGAATATACTTCATATTATCTCCCCCTGCTGGTAATGCAACTTCTGCATGCGTTGCCATTTCACATTTTGGAGAGGCAAAGCGTGAAATAGACTAGCATGTCTAGTTGTCTAGTACACACTTTGCTGTGATACTAGGTTGTATATATATATATATATATATATATATATATTAGGGGTGCAACGATTCGTATCGATATTGAACCGTTCGATACAGTGCTTTCGGTTCGGTACGCATATACAACATTTGTAATTTATTTTATCAACTTTCCTTCTGACGATGCTGTCTGTGTTGAGCGCTCAGTGAATCTGCGTTCGACTACTCCGCCTAGGCTGCACTGTCGAGCGCAGATCCACTGAGCGCTCAACACAGACAGCATAGTCAGAAGGAAGAGCGCAGGGCAAGCTAGCAAGACAGAAGTTAAGCTCTCCTTGCAACATTCAGATCTGGCGTTTGGAATTATTTTGGTTTTCATGTGACGTATGACCCTGAAGGTAAGCGAGTCATGGCACTAAAGTAAAACAGTATGTTGGATGTGCCATGCAATGCTCAATTACATGGGTGGGAACTAGTGTGTTAGCGCAGTTAGCTCGTTAACGTGTTGGCCGTCTAGCCCCATGCACGGGGCGATCGGTGGTAGCTCGTTAACGGAGATTTGCCGTGTTGTGGCGTTAAGGTCATTTCAACGAGATTAACCTGAAAGCACTAGTGGGAACACAACGAATATGACTGCACATTTACGCCGACATCATCCTAGTGCAAAGACAAGTGAAGCAGACAAAAAAGCAAGCATGCTACTAACTTTAGCCGAGTCATTTAGACAGCTGTTAGCACATGATTCTCCTTATGCTGCTGAGAATATAGCCCAGAAGAAGCGGATAGTATAGCTTTTATTTTGGAAAGAGACATTTCTCTGTAATAAACTCTCTTTTCCAAAGATGAGTGATTCCTCAATCAGATACAGGGCTTGCAATATCGCTAGCCCAACGTCCCGGGGCTAGCGATTTTTTTCAGTCGGGCTACCAAAATCTATCTCTTCCCTGCCCGTCGGGCTATTGTAGGAAGGAAAAATATATGTCAATGCTTTTGCATTCTTTCAGAAATGTAGCTGGGTAATTATGTCATTGGCATCGGTGAGCCACTGTCAATATGTGACATATTGTAAGTCGCGTTTGAATTTGCGCTTGTTTTTTTGCTTTCACTTTGCAATCGTGCGAACTGTGTATAGAGAGCGACAGCACTGATCTGTGAGTGATGATAATTTGTGCACCAATTCCTCTGACATCGTCTTATTAATCGTTAGCTTACTATGCAAACATGACAAGTGAAATCTCCCGCAGCTTAAACATGTGAGAGGTTGATCGCGCAGAGAATCGCTGAGCTTATGTGAGTGCCTGTGTAAAAGCAGCACGATATATATTTTAGTTCTGCTGAGCCAAATAAGACAGGTCAGGGTGAAGAAGTGACAGCCAAAGAAAAGCTTACCACAAAACGGAGAAGTTATGACAAATCAGACTATAAGGCAAAAAGAAAGTGCAGCTTTATGGTTTCATGGACAAAATAATTTCTGTGGCTGCAATAGGATGAGCTAAATAACCAGGGCTGCACATAAGTGGTCCGCAGGTGCGCATTCGCTGTCAAAATAAAAAAACACGCACAAGGGTTAGGGTTAAATTTAAAAACTGTACTTTTGAGTTAAAATATATATTTATAATTTTAATAAATGACAAATTAAAAAGGCATGAACATTTTTTTTGTATCGAAAAAATATCGAACCGTGACACCAAAGTATCGAACCGAACCGTGAATTTTGTGTATCGTTGCACCCCTAATATATATATATATATATATATATATATATGTATATATATATAGTCTGGAGCATTCAAGTATGTGTTGACAGAAAACATATTAGCCATGATTACAAGGAATCAACTGTTTCTGCCCATCAGTCTGGGAAGGCCATTTCCAAACAATGTGATGTCCATGATTCTTAAGTGATCCAACATTAGACCACATAATGATCAGAGAAATTATAAAAAGCCAGAAAGCTACAACAGTCCTCTGCTAGTATATTAAATACTAAAATTCATGACAGTACAACTGAAATTATCTCTCAGAAATGAACATGACAGCATGGCTTAGGTTGCAAAATTGCAACTGAAGAAGTCACAAAACTTCTGGAACAATGTCCTTTAGACAGACAGGACCAATGTGGAGATGGGATTGTGATAGTAGGCTCAAATGTGAAGCAGTCTCCCTAACAGCTTAACCTTAGGCAAAACTGGGTCATGCAACAGGACAATTAACCCAGGCACACCAGCAAATCTACATCAGAATGCAAAAAAAAGTCCAGACCAAGTGACTTGTGCATAAGCAAATGTCCATTAACCTCAATGAACTGAAGCAACATTGTAAAGAGGAGTGGGCCAAAAGTGATGAAGAGTCATGAAGTCATACATAAAGCAGTTACATCAAGTTATTCCTGTGGAAAATGGTTCTACAAGCTACTGAGTCACAGTGTATACTTTTTTTAAAATGTTTTTTTTTCCACACACTGCTTCTTTAAATTTGTTTTTAATAACTAAAAAATCAGTCGGTGCAAGATGCCATGTACTGTAGTTCATCTAAGGTTGTATTTTATTTATTTTAAAATCTGGTAAAAACCAGATAATTGTGATTTTTTTTTCATGTATAACCTTAGAATTAAAGAGGGTATACTTCCCTTTGATTGTATAAACGTTTTTTTTTGTTTTTGTTTTTGTTTTTTGACAACATGTGGACTGGTTGCATGCAACTTTTTCCTTAAACCAGTGTTTCCCAACATTTTGGAGCCACGGCACATATTTCACATTATAAAAATCACACGGCACACCACCAAACAAAAATGTCACAGAAAGCACATTGATATTTTTCCCGCGCACCAAATATAGGAAAATTTGCTCATCTGGGTAGGAATTTTTTCCAGGATCCAGGTCAGATTGACTACTTTTTCTTTTCAAATATTTATCTATTGCTATTATGTGCTGCGTTGTCTCACTCACAGCATGATTATTATGTCATTTATTCTTCGTCTTCTACTATTTTACTGTCAGTTGGCAACCAATTTAATTAGAGCAGATAGTTGTATTGCCCTCTATTTGAAGAGAATGTAATTGTTCTGCCCGTTACTCAGGTGGAACCAGTTAATCATCCACGGCACACCTGATCATTTTTCACAGCACACCCATGTGCCGCGGCACAGTGGTTGGGAAACACTGCCTTAAACCCAAGTATGAACTGCACTTATTGGAGATGCATGATGTAGCGAAAAAAATATTTCTTAAAGAAAGTCAACCAAATGCCAAATATGGGTACTCACATCAACTGCATCTGGTAAGAAGTTCCCATCAACATGAGGCATAAAGGGAAGATTTAATAGTGACGATTGAGTGAGAACCTCAAATTGCTTGGTTGAGACTTTTTGAGGATCAGCCTGCTGCAGACAAGCTTCTAGACGAGCTGCAGGAGATGAGGGACAATCTACCAGTTTTGCCAGCATAAGAGACCTAAATATTGAAAAAGAAAAAAGTAAGGAAGAACTCATAGAGCTAAACTTTTATATCTGGCTTTAATTATGTAGATCAATGCAATATGATCTCACAGACAGTATAAAAGACAAATGTAGATTTTGGAACTGAATATTGAAGTCAAAAATCACGTTTTTTTGTAGTAGATAAATATATATAACTGAATGAAAATATATATCCACACTCACACACACACACACACACACACACACACACACACACACACACACACACATTATTATTTATTTATTTTTACTGTGATCAAAGCCTTTTTTGACAAAAAATAATATATGTTTTTATCTATTACAAAGCCACAGTGTTCTTCTTAGTCTGTTAATCTGATTGCTAAGAATTGTTAAAATTAAACGTGTCTGTATACAGAAAGACTACTGTGTGTAAGTATCTTCAAATTTGGCAGATCCTTGTAAACTTAGCTGCAGCCTGGGACAACAGCCAAGCCCTCACTGTAGTAGGATATTTTTAACTGTGTGGGATCACCACAGCCATTGACCTGAAGCACAAAACTAAACACCTCGATACCTGGTTAGTATAAGACTGCAATGAAAAACACCATTGGTGTGCTAGCCAACACTTCAGAATTAGCTATAGCCACTGCTGTGTATTCTTTTTACACTAAACTCTGGAGGGTAGTATCAGAAATAATATCAGAATATCAGGATGTATTAATATTTGTAAGTAATATCAGTTTCAATATTGGTATTGATAAAATCCTAACGGTACCTATATGGACAGAGGATGAATGAGAATGTCGACCTACTGTTGGAGCTAAAGGCAAAGTCATCAGGTTTCAGCCTCTGGAAATCTTCAGACTTTTTAATACACTTGTCATTTTGTCAGTCTAGATACAAGGGTTAAGTCAACCAAGTTGGCTCAAGACAAAGATGATAAAAAAATGTACACTACCTGTCCCAGGCCTCAGTCTGACTAATTGTGCCCCAGTATGCATTGGGGGAGCCACTCTGCATCACAGCCCTTTGAAAAAGATCCTGGCTGCCCGGCGAGAGCAGCTGGAAGCCAACAGATGCAGACCCAGCACTTTCTCCGAACAGAGTAACCTGGAAACAATGCCAAATTAAAATTGTTTCAACATGTGAAAAACCTTTCTAGAATTAAGGCATTTACCTTAGAAGGATCACCACCAAAAGCTGCAATATTATTTGCAACCCATTTAAGAGCCAAGCGCTGGTCCAAAAGGCCTGCATTACCCTGGATATTTGTGTTGTCGGGAAGAGACAGGAAACCAAATGCTCCCAATCTGTTATTGATGACCACAACAATAAGGCATACTGACAATGTATGACTGAAGCTAAATCACAATATTGCTTACTCTTATTATTCTAAAAAGAATATCACCCAGATTTGTCATACTCAGTTTTATTTTCTTGTATAAAAGTGTAGAGTTTCTAGTTACATATAATAACTATATTTAATTACTATTAGTATTTATTACCTCTTACCTGTAATTCATTGATACCACAACAACACTTTCAGATTTACTCAGGAAACGGCCGTCGTAAATGTCCAATGACGATGTTCCTGAGATGAACCCACCACCATGAATCCAGACAAAGACAGGGGCAAGTGGTGCAGGCTGCGTTTTGTTGAAACGTGGCGACCAGACATTGAGGTACAGACAGTCCTCACTCAGAGGAGTGTTTGGGTTCCACATTTCTACACCTTTGAACCCTGGAAAGAATTTTGTTAGATAACAGCAGCAGTATAATTATATAATTTTAAAGAGCCTGATTGGGACAACATTACTGCAATCTACAAGTTCAAATTAATTTATCCATCGGTCCATTTCATTTTATTAGCTTGAAGAAAAATTAAATTGAATTTATCATTAATGTACTGTGTACAGTTGTATGGTTGTTTTTACCTAGAATGAGAATCACTGACAACAACCTGATAACAGTGAGTTAGGTTCATTTCTATCTCTGATGTCATATCTAAATTAAGTGAGTGTGCTTATTACATTGACATATGTCTGGTATCCGTTGCAGTAGTCCAACAATCTCCGACAGGTGGCTTCATCTATAAATACAGCCAGCCCAACCGCAGTAATTCTCTTGAGTGAGGGGAAAGGCTTTTGAAAAATTTGACTCGTGTATTCGTGTTAAGGAATATATGAAAGTGTAATGTGTAAGAGACACATTCTTTATCAGTCTAGAAAATAATAATACAAAAAAATTGCTTAACATTTATGGGTCATGTCCAAGATTTACTTTTGCAATTAAAAAAAGTGTTTAGTTGGGAAAGGGAAGGCATACACTACGAATGAGATCATGTTTCCTAACTGCCACTCCCCACTAAAACATTACTCTGAAATGGATACAGTGCAAAAAAACTCTGCATGACAAAACTGTCCGAGAGCAAAATGCTACCCTTTATAAGCTAGCGTTTAGGTAACATAAAATGTTTTTTAAAAAACAGTCTAAAGTGGATTGCAATCCTAACTCTCTCTCTCTCTCTCTAAAAAGAAAAAAAATGAAGATTACTTATCAGTCAAACAAGTGATGAATTAGTGCTATCAGGTATGATAAATATTTTTCTTCTGATTTACCCTCAAATGCAGGTTTTATTTTTAAATAAATTATAAAATAATATTATTAATTTATTTATAGTAATGTAACTCTGGTTATTGTTTAGATAAAACGTGTACATAACATAGAAATAACAGCAATGTGAAATATGTTGAAAATATTTATTTAAAACTATGTTTGGATTTTGTTTAGTCCTTTGAATATTTCATATTATGTAGTGGCTATATGTATGTAAGTGTACAGATATGCACTATCCATTACACAGTCTGTGCATGCATTGTGCCCAGTTGTGTTAACGTGAGTCCTACCAGGAAAGGCTGTATCAGGCATTTGGTAGCAGGAATTTGGAAAGTTGGTAGCATCCTTCACACCATCCCATTTCTCTACTGGCTCTGGCGCTCTGAATCTTAATTTCCCAACAGGTGGTTTTCCATAGGGAATTCCAAGAAAGGCTCTAACATCCGAACCCAGCACAGAAAGCAATTTCCCTTGAATTTTCCCATCGCTTGTACTGATCACAAGGTCATCTTGAGTGCCAAGTGATAATGTCAGAAAATTAAGCAATATAACAAGAAGTACACACTGAGAGTTTGCAGCCATGGAAAATCCTGAGGATAGAAAAATAAAGGCATATTACATTTCACATACATACAAACAAATGCTAATACAAAAACTGATCCTGCCAGAACACTACAATATGGCCCTAACTTTAACTTTTTAAGTGCAATAAGCATTGTAGTATAAGTAAGACTTTGTAGACACTAAAAAAAACAAAAAAAAAACATATGCAGATAAACACACCAGCATTCCGGATACTATTGAAAGTCAATCAAGCATGCCTCTGTTAATTAAAATAGCTTGTCTTCAGGTCATAGAAAGTTTAGGGTGGGTCGATGTGTGTGGATATATTGCGCAGAGACCGTGGGTGTGTATGTGCGTGTGTGTGTGTGTGTGTGTGCGCGCGCGCGCGCGCGCGTGTGTGAAAGAGAGAGAGAAAGAGAGGGAGAGCGAGAGAGGGGATCATTCCCGCTATCAGAGTGTCACTTTAAAAGCATCTTTAATCCTCGGATATTCACAAATACTGAAGCTGTTGACGAGTATAAAAAGTGCAAGTAACTGCACGCGCGCAGATCATGTGTGAAGCCGCCTTACTTTGAAAAGGCACAGACTAATCGAGGTTAGAGTGAAAATCGCGCACAGCTGGTTCGATGCGCGCAATGGGGACACAAGCGCTCATGCAGAGATTATTATAAATGACTGCAAGAATTAAATCCGCCAGTTCCAGTTTATAAAAGCTTTAGTGATGTCTTACCTTGTCAGCTAGCAGTTTGTGTCTGCCTGGAGTGAGTGAGGAGGGCACGGCACTGAAAGGATGAAAACATGGACAACCTCTGTCCAGTGATCCCTGGGCCGGCCCAGTGCACCACCCACTACTACTGCTGCTTGTACTACTTGTATTTTATATAATACAACACAGTAATACCTGTCCCTGAATACAATTAATAATAGTAAAAGACAAAAACATTGCCATCCATATTATGAATGATAATAAAGACTGAGTGAAGAGCAAAATTTTGTGAATAAAGTCTTCAGTTTTATTATCTTTACAAAATACATTTTCTTGAAGAGGAAAAGGAAAGTTTGATTTGCAGTATTATGACTGTAACGATTTGTGAGTGCTGGCGTGATATTAATGTAAAAAATGCACTCTTGCTGTAGCATTGTTATTTTTTATTTATTAATGATTTACAACAATTTATTTACACACACACACGCATGCACACACACACATAAATATATGTATATATATGTGTGTGTGTGTGTGTGTGTGTGTGTGTGTGTGTGTATAATATATATATAGATATAGATATAGATATATATGGGCTGTTTCTTTTCATGATGACACATCCCTTTATTTATATCACAATCAGAATCTTTGTATTGTCATTAAACTTCAGATGTTCAACAAAATTAGAAGCAACTCCCTGCTTGCAGCATTTAGAATAAATAGCAAAACACAAATAAATAGCTAGAAAAGAAACCCAAATAAAATGTAACTGACAAATATACAAAACTAAAGAAACGTCGGCATATAATGTAAGGTTGCTCTGAAACACTGTCTTTCTCAAGGTTAATACAGTAATGCATGCAGAAAATGGATCTAAGAAACTGTAAATAAGAAAATTAATGCATAATTAAACCTGGAATGCATTTTTGTGTAAATGTAAACTCTTGGATGTATTGAATGCACTAAAAATGAAATTAAGGAATTGTCTTTTATGACTGTTATGTGACTGCTTTAAAAAAAGAAAAGAAAAGAAATATATCTGTAATTGTTAACAAACCTGAATTAGGTATGGTGCCAAGCATAACACAGAGGGAAATCCAGCCCTGATAATTATCATTCTGGACATGGATAATTTTTTTTTTTTTTTTAATGAACTCCATGGAAACTTAATTTGATCATTCTATGTAGTCACGCAGAGCCTCCTTAATTCTCATTATACCACTTCCTGTGTCTGTTCCTTGTTTATTTCTCACACTGCTGTCTGCTTATTATACCTGTCATTTCTTTTTTCTTTTTTTTTGGGGGGGGGGGGGCATCTTTGCTTTTCTTTCCCACTCCCGTGGTCAAAGCTAGAGAGAAATCTAAACCCCTTTGGAACTTTTAATAGTGTGTAGTTTGAGCATATGTTTGTGTACGCCCCCTTTGTGTGTGTGTGTGTATGGTTTCATGTTATTTATAGCATGTTATGTGCAGTTGGATTAACAATAAACAAAGGCTTACTGGGACTCTGATGCAATGTCTTGGCACAACAGACTGAGGCACAGACACAGGCCGCATCTGTGTATGTCAACCTGATTAATAACCCGTTCCCTATCATGGTGCATACTGAAGATTGAAGTTAATTTTAGACATGGAAACATTCAACCCTATACCCTAGGCAAGGATTTGTTTCCTTTTTGTGTCTCTCCATCAGTCTACCACTCACTTTTAAAGCCTCTTGCTCTTTCAGTATGCCAACCAGCTGTAGTCATGGACATCAGCTTAGGAGAAAGGGAGCCATGGGAGTTCTGCTTTTTAGAGTTATGTACAACTCAACAGGAGGGTTTGATAGATATGTGGACAGTGACAGAAAAATGCAGAAAAATGAAGCAGAGCCATTTGTTTTAGAAACAGCACAGCAGTATTCACTACAAATGCATATTTAATCAAGAATTAGGTTGCCAGGATCCAAGTGAGCATCTGGTGTTTTTCCACTGCCTTCCTGTGTTTAGCTCCGTCCACCTTCTTGACAAAACCCTGGTTCCTCACCTGTCATCCACTCACAATGTTCAGCAAGGCTGTATTTAAGATCAGTGCAGTCATCTATTCCAGTTTGTCAGCTGCCGCATGGTGGTAACCAGGCCTCATTGCTTCTTGTTTACATGTTCATGCTCTGTACTTACCTCAGTCTCCTTGTGTCTCCAGTTTCCTCATCAAGTCACCGCTTCACTCCCCTGCAGCTTAATTACCTGGATGCTGGTCTCCTTGTCAAGATTCTCTGCACCTCTCTGCAACCCACTTGGTTGGAACCACATTCACTCACTCACCTCTCGGACGCTCACTGGGTTGCCCTCCCCAAAGCCTCACAACCTCTGCCTGCAAGTAAGCCCACAGAATCAGTATTCCTCTCTCCTCCCCTCATTAACTCCTCACTCTCAGAACCTAACCAAACTCTCCCTCTGTTCTAGTGCCTCCACGTCAGAGACTCAACACTGCGTATCCTCTTGTTGTCATTTCCAGTTTCTGTTTTCACAGTGAAGCTTGTTAAAATCTTAACGCTGTTCCATTAGGTTTCCACATTTGAGTCCCCTCCCACGTACTGGCCTCCAGGCCCCCTTGACATAGGTGTGTAAAGGAAGAAATGGAAGATATTTGATAAGACCCTTTGAGTAAAGGTTTTCTTTCTCTCATTCCAGTATCATCAAAATAAGCCTGCAGACTGAAATGGAAACCCCACCCGACCTCAAACACACAAGTTAATTTCAGCCGTGCCCCTTTAATGTCAGTCTTCTGTTATGAAGCCAGGGATAAGCAGCAAAAAATAAAATAAATAAATAAATAAATGAAAATTAAAAAGAAACAGAAAAAAACCCTATTAAATTCATTTCTGTGTGAAAGCTTGGAGCAAAGAGATATAATAATAATATCCAATCACAGTGTCATAGAGAAGGATATTAGTTTATGCCATGCTCTCTGTATCTGTTTCTGTTTTATTTGAATTTGAGCTGTGTGTGTGTGCGCGCGCAAGCATGTGTGTCCACATGTGTACTGAAATATTCAAAGTGGAGCTAAGGTACTTTACTCTTGCACTTGGTGATTGTGATGACCCTCTGCACCTTACCTTCCTATCTGTCTGTTTGTTAGGCTGCTGTGTCTTGCAGATCCTGCAGAGGAGGTGAAATCTGTGCAAAATCAGCAGTGGTGCTCAGTGTGGCAGTGCTCCATAAAAACACCTTAGAATCCTTTGGATTTTTCTTTTGGATTTTTGATTTTAGTTGCAGTTTGGTTTGTTTTCTTACACAAAATCACTGTATTCATCACACCTTCATTCACTCACTCACTTACATCATCGGTGTGGTGTATGGCTCACTGGAATGGGCAAGCAATCCAGGTTCTGAAAGGCTGCAGCAGCCTGGGTTTGGTTTCATCCCAGACTATTTCCTGCATCATTCTCTCTCTCTCCTGTCTGTTCTCTGTGTTTGCTGTCTATTAATAATAGCTAAACAAAACAGGACTTCATTGGGTAATTGGTATTAATGCATTGTCAAACATGCAGCCTGCTTGGCAGCAAGTGTCTTTAAACAGCATGACAATGATATTTAATGAAATAAATCACATAAAATATCCCACTTAAGGCAGACAAAAGTTACAGCTTTTAAATTTTAGATTTAAACTAGGTGTGGGACTTGATTAAAAATATTAATCTATTTAATTAGAGGCTTTGTAATTAATTAATCGTGATTAATTGCATTTAATCGCACAAGAAAATTTGTCCCTCTAAATTTTTTATTTATTTTTTATTTTAAAGGATTTTAGTCGGCGACAGAATAAATAATAGACATGGACATGAATATTGTAAACTCGAGCTCTTTTAACTTATGGGGAAAAGTGTTTAAGCAGTCCAGATAATTTAAGCTTAACTCAGGAGGGAGTCCAAGCCTAATAATACCATATTAAACTATGAGGTTAAACTGTACAACCTTGAAATATGAGAATTTCGAAACAGAACAAATGTTTCTTTCATTATCACCACTCTACAAATGGTGATAATCCTCCTATAAACTGGAAAGTAAATAGGAGCCCTCTAATAAAAAGATCATTAACGTAAACTGAACCGCTCCAAAAAAATATCAGTTGAAATTTTTAATACTTGAACCGTAATCAAATTAACAATCGTACCAAAATCACTACCACCAATAATAATACTAATAATATAACACATGATGCCATGATTTAAAGAAACACATGAGAAACAAAGTCATTGACATCTCTTAGTCCAGAAAGAGTTACAAAGTCATTTCTTTGGCTTAGCGACTCCACGTTGAGAGCTATTATCTACCAATGGAAAAACCTTGGAACAGTGGTGAAACTCCCCAGGTGTGACTGGCCCATAATTTCTCCAAGAGTGCATCAACAAAAATCTAAAGAACTGCAGACCTCACTTGCCTTGCAGTTAAGGTTAGGGTTCATGATTCAACAATAAGAAAAGAACGGGCAAAATTGCATCTATGGGAGATTTCAAGACATAACCTAATGATTACCAAAAAGAACACAAAGCCTCATGTCACATTTGCCAGAAATCATCTTGATTATCCCCAGGACTTTGGGGAAAATACTCTGTGGACTGACAAGACAAAAAGTGTACTTTTTGAAAGGTTTGTGTCTTGTTACATCTGGCATAAAACCAAGACAGCATTTCATAAAAAGATCATATCAACAACCACCAAATGTGGTGGTGGTAATACAATGAGATGAGGCTGCTTTGTTCAATTTGTGCTTTTTTCTTCACCTAAAAATATTTTGTTACCTAAACAAAACCAAATAGTAACCACAAATAAAACAAAAGTCAAAATCGGAGTGACGTTCATTGGTTTTCTAAGGAAAAGGTAGCATCGATTGTCAAGCATTTTTTCTTTAAACAGGTGTTGTGTATATCAGTGGCATCATGGTCAGAAGCATGAATGTCAAGAATGTCAATTTTGCCCTTTTAATTATTTGTTTGAACTTGTCTAATTTCAGGGTTTATTGATCGTGCAGTATCTTTATTGGCTTAAAAACCAACAACTCTGATCTCAAGTCTACACAAATACATGTCTGCACATAATAATACCTGTTTCTGGGAAACCATCCCATTTCAATCCCAGCGGCAACATACTTAGGCCTTTCTGATCGTATTTCAGCTACTCAGTACCCATTCAATATAATTTTTTATTGTGCAAGTTGCGCTCTGCAACAGCTGCTTGTGGTTGTGGTAAAAAAAATTATAATGCCAGTGAAAACAGCATATTAAGTGGAGATTAGTTTCCTTATTAATGATGTAACTCTAGATCAATTTTTGATATTATATTTCTGACAGAGGGGAGGTAAATTCATTGAGTGCAAACACTTGATGATCCATTCCTCTAAAAGAGACTTTTTGGTCTGCTTGCACTCATGCATGACATAGTGATACTTAGTAATGGGTCATAATCTTGGCTAATGCCCACATCCATATTTGGGTCAGGCTTCACTCTTTGGTGTAAGTCAACAAGGTCCTCATGCCTGTCACAAACAGATTACAAGGGATTTAGCCTATTTATGCTACAGTATGCTGGTGGCTAAAAGGTTACAAAACTGTAAATGCAGCATGACTGCGGGGTAGCCTTTGGTCTAGAGTCCTCTGCGCCTGTTTGTGTGTGGGCTTGTGTACGTGAGGGTGAGAAAGAATAAGAAACAGGATGATAGATTGTAGAGCCATTTCAATGGTGTAAAATTTCATTTGAAATCCTACTTTCAATTCAATCTTAATAAAACACTCAAATGCCTTGCGACCCATTTAGTGTCCCAGTGCACTCATACCTACCCTACACTCACTCAGTCTGTCTTTCTGACTACCTCATGTGCACACATGTACACACAAAAGGGTCTTATCAGGCTGCTGTGTGTCTGAAATGTTGTTTTTATATTGCAGTCATATTTCATTTTGGCCTACTTTCTTTAAATTGCCTATGGGGTTTTGTATGGGGAGAGGAACCATCACATTTATATATGAGATAGAAGGGGGGAAAAACAGAGGTGAGAGAATGTTTATGTTCTTATTCATTTTCTTTGTCTTCTTTTCTCTTTGAGTATGGTGCATGCTTTTCCACATTGTGTTTTATTTCCTTTACCCTGCTTTCTATTAGATTCTCTTATGTGTTAAAACACATCTCTGTCTCTCTCCCTCTCTCTTTGACTGCAGATCCCCAACCGTGGCATGCAAGTGAGGTTTAATTGCTGTTAGGACTCTCCAGGTGACTGGGGAATGATGCATGGGAACAGAGGAGCAAAAAAAGAATGGGAAGATAGTGTGCAGTTTATTATGCAGTGTATTGTAAGAATCTTTTAAAGTTGAAGGCCAAGTTAAATCTGGAAACCTGTCAGTGAATTAAAAGAGTTTTTCTTAAGTTTTCTTTTTTTTTCCACCCCAAAAAGTGGAGCTGGATAGATAAGTAATAATGAGGTAGAAAGTATCTGCTGTCAATTTCAAAATGTGTTTTATAAAAGATATTTTTTTCACTGCTATTCATAAAATTATTTGAGTAGCACAAAGAGTAATAAATTTTTGCTCCCTCCTCAAATATTTATTTTCTTTCCTGCTCTTGCATCACAAATTTCCAATGTTTCCATTTTGTGTGGTAACAAAGAGAAACTCACTGTCAACATAGCTCATGTCCACTGGAGGCTGCAGGTAAAACAGGAAGATTGAATAAGAGATTACAATAAATCTGTAGTTCACAAGCTGAATTTTTATTACGGGTATGGAACTTTATTAACAGGTCAGCTGGGTGGTTAATTATACTACCAGCATATCCAAGAAATCGATGCTCATTTTACTATTTACTCACTTTATTATTTTGTTGCCTAGCACTAATTAGCAGGTGTTCATATGATGCAACAATGCTGTCTATGGATGGAAGTTCTGTCCCATTAAACACCTCACCTAGGTGCCTCATGGACACCCAATCCTAGGATACCTCGGTATCCAGCAGACATTCTAATAAGGCCCTCTAACATGGCTTCGTTCATTTTACAGTTATAATGACTCGGCTCTGAATATTTTACCGAATTACCTATTTCTAAATTGGTGTTCACATGCGAAGAGTCATCGGGATCAAAGCTAACATCTCTCTCTGAGATTGGTTGTATAATTTATAGTCAAAGATCCAGACAGTTATTTTTAACAATAAAAAGGACCTAAAACGAGAAGCACAAATTAGGGGGTCAAAAACAAGGAAACACAGTGACGGGGTACTACCCAAATTAATTTACCAACCCCATATATATATATATATACAGTGGGGCAAAAAAGTATTTAGTCAGCCACCGATTGTGCAAGTTCCCCCACTTAAAATGATGACAGAGGTCAGTAATTTGCACCAGAGGTACACTTCAACTGTGAGAGACAGAATGTGAAAAAAAAATCCATGAATTCACATGGTAGGATTTGTAAAGAATTTATTCGTAAATTAGGGTGGAAAATAAGTATTTGGTCACCTCAAACAAGGAAAATCTCTGGCTCTCACAGACCTGTAACGTCTTCTGTAAGAAGCTTTTCTGTCCCCCACTCGTTACCTGTATGAATGGCACCTGTTTGAACTCATCATCTGTATAAAAGACACCTGTCCACAGCCTCAAACAGTCAGACTCCAAACTCCGCCATGGCCAAGACCAAAGAGCTTTCGAAGGACACCAGGAAAAGTATTGTAGACCTGCACCAGACTGGGAAGAGTGAATCTACAATAGGCAAGCAGCTTGGTGTGAAAAAATCAACTGTGGGAGCAATCAGGACCGCCTCCTACAACGCGGGTCTCGCCACTGGCGATATGAGCGCCTACAAAGCGGCCTCATACGGCGTGCGGCGCGCGGTGAGAGATGCCAAACGCAGGTACCGGGAACGTGTGGAGTCCCGCTTCCACCAGGGCGACACACGGAGTATGTGGCACGGACTACGCACCATTACGGACTACAAAGCCAGGGACACATTCACCAACGAGCTGAATCGGTTCTACGCCCATTTCGAGGTTAGCCAGGCGGCTAATGCTATCTACCGCCTGACTACCGAGGACAGTGACGTCATCAGCGAGAGACCGGTGACCAGCATCGCGGAGCATGACGTCCGAGCGGCACTGAGGAGAGTGAACACAAGGAAAGCGGCGGGGCCAGACGGCATCACCGGCCGTCTGCTGCGCTGCTGTGCTGACCAGCTAGCAGGTGTGTTCACTTACATCTTCAACGAGTCCCTGGCGAAGTCTGTGGTCCCCACATGCTTCAAAAGATCCACCATCATCCCTGTGCCCAAGAACAGCAAACCCTCATCCCTGAACGATTACCGGCCAGTTGCACTGACCTCGGTAGTAATGAAGGTGTTTGAGAGGCTGCTGAAGAACATCATCTCCTCCGCCATCCCAGACACCACAGATCCGCTGCAGTTCGCCTACAGATCCAACAGATCCACAGAGGATGCCATCGCCCACGTCCTACACACCACTCTCAGCCACGTGGACAAGAAACAGGGTAACTATGTGCGAATGCTGTTTGTTGATTACAGTTCAGAGTTTAACACAATAGTGCCCTGCAGACTGTTCACAAAGCTGAGGGATCTGGGACTTAACAGCCGTCTGTGTGCATGGGTGTTGGACTTCCTCACTGGCAGAACTCAGGTGGTGAGGGTGGGCAGGTGCTTCTCCAACAGCATCACCATCAACACAGGAGCACCTCAGGGATGTGTCCTCTCGCCACTGCTCTACTCCCTCTACACTTCAGACTGTGTGGCCACCCATGGCTCCAACACCATTGTTAAGTTTGCTGACGACACAGTGGTGTTGGGTGCCATCTCCAACAACGATGAGGCGGCCTACATGGATGAAGTGAAGAATCTGGCATCGTGGTGCCAGGACAACCACCTCCAGCTGAACGTCAGCAAGACCAAGGAGCTGGTGGTGGACTTCAGAAGGGGTCAGCACAGAGACTACAAGCCCATTATCATCAATGGAGCTCCAGTGGAGAGGGTGCAGTCCTTCAAGTATCTTGGTGTCCACATCTCCTCAGACCTGACATGGGCTGCCCACATTCAGGTCCAGACCAAAAAGGCTAGGCAGCGCCTGTATCACCTACGACAACTGAGGAAGTTCAGGGTCTCTCCAAAGATCCTCAGGATTTTCTATACAGGCGCTGTGGAGAGCATCCTCACACAGAACATGACATCGTGGTTCGGGAACAGCTGTGTGAAGGACCAAAAAGCTCTCCAGAGAGTGATCCGTACAGCAGAACGCTGCTGCAGGATTGCTCTCCCCCCGCTTCAGGACACCTACACCAGGAGATGCCGGACTAGAGCAGCGCAGATACTGAAAGACCCGTCCCATCCTGGCAACAAACTGTTCCAACTTCTGCAATCTGGTAGAAGGTTCTGCATCTTCCGGGCAAGGACAGAGAGACTCAAGAGGAGCTTCTATCCCCAAGCCATCCGTGCCCTAAACACACACACCCGCCCTCTCACATCATCTATAATTGACTGAGACAGGACTCTTCCAGACACTAAACCAAGGCACAATGTACATTTCAATTCCTTTAATTTTAAATATGTTTATATTGTCTATCCTGTAAAATAGTCAGATATCTATTCATATTATTGTACAGAATTCACCTGCTTGCTGCTACTACTGCACATTCACCCAGTGTATATACTATATATAATGTTCTTCCTCTACACCCCCCCCCCCCCCCAATTTTTGCACATGTCGAGGAGCGTGTCAGGCTACATTTCACTGTGTGTTATACTTGTATAACTATGCATGTGACAAATAATAAAGAACCTAGAACCTAGATCATCAGAAAATGGAAGACATACAAGACCACTGATAATCTCCCTCGATCTGGGGCTCCACGCAAGATCTCATCCCGTGGGGTCAAAATGATCATGAGAACGGTGAGCAAAGATCCCAGAACCACACGGGGGGACCTGGTGAATGACCTGCAGAGAGCTGGGACCAAAGTAACAAAGGTCACCATCAGTAACACACTACAACGGCAGGGAATCAAATCCCGCAGTGCCAGACGTGTTCCGCTGCTGAAGCCAGTGCATGTCCAGGCCCGTCTGAAGTTTGCCAGAGAGCACATGGATGATACAGCAGAGGATTGGGAGAATGTCATGTGGTCAGATGAAACCAAAGTAGAACTTTTTGGTATAAACTCAACTCGTCGTGTTTGGAGGAAGAAGAATACTGAGTTGCATCCCAAGAACACCATACCTACTGTGAAGCATGGGGGTGGAAACATCATGCTATGGGGCTGTTTTTCTGCCAAGGGGACAGGACGACTGATCCGTGTTAAGGACAGAATGAATGGGGCCATGTATCGTGAGATTTTGAGCCAAAACCTCCTTCCATCAGTGAGAACTTTGAAGATGAAACGAGGCTGGGTCTTCCAACATGACAATGATCCAAAACACACCGCCCGGGCAACAAAGGAGTGGCTCCGTAAGAAGCATTTGAAAGTCCTGGAGTGGCCTAGCCAGTCTCCAGACCTCAACCCCATAGAAAATCTGTGGCGGGAGTTGAAAGTCCGTGTTGCTCGGCGACAGCCCCAAAACATCACTGCTCTCGAGAAGATCTGCATGGAGGAATGGGCCAAAATACCAGCTACTGTGTGTGCAAACCTGGTAAAGATCTATAGTAAACGTTTGACCTCTGTTATTGCCAACAAAGGTTATGTTACAAAGTATTGAGTTGTATTTTTGTTATTGACCAAATACTTATTTTCCACCCTGATTTACGAATAAATTCTTTACAAATCCTATCATGTGAATTCATGGATTTTTTTTTCACATTCTGTCTCTCACAGTTGAAGTGTACCTCTGGTGCAAATTACTGACCTCTGTCATTATTTTAGGTGGGGGAACTTGCACAATCGGTGGCTGACTAAATACTTTTTTGCCCCACTGTATATATATATATATATATATATATATGTATAGTCTTAATAAAACCCCGCTCACCCCTGCGGGCAGTCTACCCTTCAGGCTTGGGTCCTCTGCCAGAGGCCTGAGAGCTTGAGTGTCCTGCACAGTATCTTAGCTGTTCTTAGGACTGCGCTCTTCTGGACAGAGATCTCCGATGTTGTTCCTGAGATCTGCTGAAGCCACTTGCCTAGCTTGGGACCTAGTGCTCTGATTACCACTGGGACCACTGTTGGTATTTCTCAAGCTTCTCGTGTTCCTTCTTCCTGATGTTGCTGTCATTCAGGACCGCTACATCGATCACTACAGCCGTCTTCTTCTGCTTGTCTACCACCACTATGTCCGGTTGGTTAACCACCACCATTTTGTCCGTCTGTGTCTGGAAGTCCCACAGGATCTTAGCTTGGTCATTCTCCACCACCCTGGGGGCATCTCCCATTTTGACCTCGGGGCCCCCAGGCCATATTCAGTACAGATGTTTCTGTATCCGGTTGTTCAGTCTGACGTCACTAGCCGTGTCTGGACCTAAACTTCGCTGCAGGTCCATATATCAAACGATCACTATGGCATTACTGAGAGTTGAAAAACTGTCTAAAGTCTTTCATCTTTAATAAAATGATCAGTGTTCTGCTCTACCAGGTTTAACAATTGAGTTTAACATCCAGGCATCCATGAAAACGGAATTTATGACATTTAACAGAGTTAGAAGTTAGCAGGAAGTTAGCTCGCTAGCTTCTATCTAAATACAATATAGCATGTCCTGACTGCGGGGTTTTGGAAACAAATTAAAACGTACAGCTCTGTTATCACTTCCAGCATAAATGAAGACAGAAAACCAAAAAGCAGTGACGTTTGTAGGGCTACTGAAGTTTGGCTAGCTGGTATATAATGATGTGCTACGTGACCGCTAGTGACACAGCTATGTTAGCATAATATAAACAAGCTAACTTTTTTTCCACTCGATAAAAGTTTACGTGAGTGTTCTCGGTGGTCAGGAACAAATGTAATCGCATGGCAGGATGCTGAGATACTGAGATAATCCATCCATAATACAAGGTTAGTCATTCATTTACTGCTGCATGGGCTGGGCTGTAGTTACATCCTAAGGTTTTAAAAACTGAGCTTAAATAAATGATTAGCGGTAATAAAAGCTGAGGGAGGTCAACAGTGATCACTGACTGTTTCAGGAGCTTTTTGAGATCAAATAGAAGAAAATACATAACATTAAACATGTTAACAACACAAAAGCCATATTAAACGCAGACTACTTTAGGCCCGGAAGTAGGATTCGTCGTGTCATCACTGAACAACCGGATACTATGTCAGCCACTTGGTTATGGTGTTCGATGTATGCCTCGCCTGCTAGCATTTTGCACCCCAGTGTTATGTGCTGGATTATTTCAGGGGGACAGCCTGCACCTGGGGTCTTGCCTGGTGTGATAGACCCCAGCCTCTGTGAATCTTGTGCTCAGGGTTTATTCCTGTGCTGCCTGATTATTGCCTCTGTGCTGTCTTTCAGTTCAATTTTGTCCAGCCACTGGTAGGATTTCTGGATGTCAGCTACTTCATCTATCTGTCGGTGGTACATAACATGCAGGGGCCTGTCATTCCATGATCGCTCCTCCTCTTGCTCCCCTTTGTTGGGTTTCTGCTTCCTGAGGTATTCAATAAGTACATGGTCTAACATGTCTTCCTGGCCTTTGCAGTAGCATTTTTGTTGTACCTCATCAATCTCTAGCCATGAGAGCAGTTCCTTCTTCCGAATGTTAGAACACTGAGCTACTAGTTGTTTCGCCATCAATCTGGATGCTGGGTATCGAAGAGTCCATCTGTCCCACATCCTATTTACAGTATGTAACCCCTTCTGCTGGGGTTACTTGAGTAGTAGCATTCCAATAGTGCCCTGTTCTCATCTCTTGCCCACCTGTGCCTTCTTGTGCCAGTAGCCCACTTCTCACACTTCTCATTAGTGCGTTCTGGTTTCTCAACACCTGACGCGGACCTTGCTAATACATGTGACATCCGAGCTTGTATGGCTTCAGTTTTCTAGTTTTCTGCCTCTTGCTCATATCCGAGGTGTATATATATATATATATATATATATATATATATATATATATATATATATTAGGGGTGCAACGATATTCGTATCGATATTGAACCGTTCGATACAGTGCTTTCGGTTCGGTACGCATATGTATCGAACAATACAACATTTGTAATTTATTTTATCAATTTTCCTTCTGACGATGCTGTCTGTGTTGAGCGCTCAGTGAATCTGTGTTCGACTACTCCGCCTAGGCTGCACTGTCGAGCGCAGATCCACTGAGCGCTCAACACAGACAGCATAGTCAGAAGGAAGAGAGCAGGGCAAGCTAGCGAGACAGAAGTTAAGCTCTACTTGCAACAGGCAAATTGAACCTCATTCAGATCTGGCGTTTGGAATTATTTTGGTTTTCATGTGACGTATGACCCTGAAGGTAAGCGAGTCATGGACTAAAGTAAAACAGTATGTTGGATGTACCATGCAATGCTCAATTACATTGGTGTGAACTAGTGTGTTAGCGCAGTTAGCTCGTTAACGTGTTTGCCATCTAGCCCCATGCACGGGGCGATCGGCGGTAGCTCGTTAACGGAGATTTGCCGTGTTGTGGCGTTAAGGTCATTTCAACGAGATTAACCTGAAAGCACTAGTGGGAACACAACGAATATGACTGCACATTTACGCCGACATCATCCTAGTGCAAAGACAAGTGGAAGCAGACAAAAAAAGCAAGCATGCTACTAACTTTAGCCGAGTCATTTAGACAGCTGTTAGCACATGATTCTCCTTATGCTGCTGAGAATATAGCCCAGAAGAAGCGTATAGTATAGCTTTTATTTTGGAAAGAGCCATTTCTCTGTAATAAACTCTCTTTTCCAAAGATGAGTGATTCCTCAATCAGATACAGGGCTTGCAATATCGCTAGCCCGACGTCCCGGAGCTAGCGATTTTTTCAGTCGGGCTACCAAAATCTATCTCTTCCCTGCCCGTCGGGCTATTGTAGGAAAAATATATGTCAATGCTTTTGGATTCTTTCAGAAATGTAGCTGGGTAATTATGTCATTGGCATCGGTGAGCCACTGTCAATATGTGACATATTGAAGTCGCGTTTGAATTTGCGCTTGTTTTTTTGCTTTCACTTTGCAATCGTGCAAACTGTGTATAGAGAGCGACAGCACTGATCTGTGAGTGATGATAATTTGTGCACCAATTCCTCTGACATCGTCTTATTAATCGTTAGCTTACTATGCAAACATGACAAGTGAAATCTCCCGCAGCAAGCTTAAACATGTGAGAGGTTGATCGCGCAGAGAATCGCTGAGCTTATGTGAGTGAGCGTGTAAAAGCATTTCAGTTCTGCTGAGCCAAATAAGACAGGTCAGGGTGAAGAAGTGACAGCCAAAGAAAAGCTTACCACAAAACGGAGAAGTTATGACAAATCAGACTATAAGGCAAAAAGAAAGTGCAGCTTTATGGTTTCATGGACAAAAGAATTTCTGTGGCTGCAATATGATGAGCTAAATAACCAGGGCTGCACATAAGTGGTCCGCAGGTGCGCATTCGCTGTCAAAATAAAAAACACGCACAAGGGTTAGGGTTAAATTTAAAAACTGTACTTTTGAGTTAAAATATATATTTATAATTTTAATAAATGACAAATTAAAAATGCATGAACATTTTTTTGTATCGAAAAAATATCGAACCGTGACACCAAAGTATCGAACCGAACCGAACCGTGAATTTTGTGTATCGTTGCACCCCTAGTATATATATATACACACTCTACTGTTAGAAATTGCTGGGGGCTGTGTTTCTTCATGTAGATTGAGAAAGATTAACAAACAGATTGGTGTAAATCTGACCTCTCAGGTAAAAAAGCTATACCACCATGTACAACTCAAATCAAGGTTTAGAAGTGAATGAAACATTATATACTCTCAAATCCTGGCTCATTTCTGTGTTAATAAAGTTACTGTTACTTTCAGTCTTTTTTCAGCAGGCTGTGTAGCTGCATGTACCTAATAAAGTCAAGATATTGTAATATTCAGACATACTGTAACACACTTGAAGTCTGTCTGAGTCCCATTAATAGGTGCTTTTTGAGATAGAGTCAGTTCTGTAAAAAGCATTTTGGCTGCCTGTAAAACAAAAGACATCCTTGTTTGCATCATGTTCCTTCCCTTTTTCTGGCACTGAGTTCAGTTAATTTATGCTATTTAGTTTTCATAAAAATGCCAGTGTTACTGAGGACCAGAAACATGTGTGGCTCAGTTCCAAACACGGGAGGAGGACTCGGTGAAGAGTTCCAGGACATAGTCACATGTTATGTTCCACTCACACTAGTGTAAACAGAACAGCAACTGTCTTGCAACAAGGAAAAATTATCTCTTTAACAGTGATTATGCTGAATTTTTGTGCTGTGAATCATTTGCAAGTAGTTACGACAACCAGTTGGTTGCAGAGGGGCTGAACATTTGACTCTTGGCCAGCTGATTATACACTGATTATATTTAATAAAAGCAAGGTTGTTTTTTAAACTTTTGGCTGGATTGTGAATCGTTTATCATTTATTTATTTATATAGCACATTTAATTACAACAGCAACGTTGACCAAGTGAATGTAAGTAAGTAGTTAATATGAGATTCTGTATGTAGACAGCAGCAGATTTGTAATTCTCACCAACTTACCACAGTTAATAACCAATTGCATGTAACTGTCAACTTCACCCGACACAATCGTATACTGATAGAAGACTTAATCCGTACTATTGCCATATTATCACTGCCTTCTTAATGCACCAAGGTCACATTGAAGACTGTTGTTAACTGGAAGTGGTTTCAGACCTGGCTGTCTTCAAAGCAACCATTTCAAAGGTGACAAGGTTGCAAGTCCATTGCACATGATTATAGTGTTTTTGGTCATGTCATAGTTTTCAATTGCTGTTCTCCCTATCATGACTGTATCATTATGTATCACACACATTGGGTGCATAATAAGAAATGATTAATCTGATGATATACACAGCCAGACTAACACAGCCAGCAAATTTTATTATTTGATTTCTTATGAGTACATATTTCCTCAGTTTGAACACAATGCAACCACACAGACACATACAGTACCCACACACATACACACTTACTCCCACCTATTCCATGCATTCTCTTTAAGTATATTTTGTGAAATTATTTGTAACTCTTCAGGTATTACCAAGTACTTATGGAGTCTTGTAGTCACAGCACTTTTTAACACAATAAAAGGTCTGTGCTAGATGCCAAAATGCATTTCTTCATTATGTATCTTCATCTCATTCTAAGGAAAAATGGTAAGATTGGAGGACAGTGTCTTCCTGGTGCAAATGAGGATTTTTTTATTTATTTTTTTTGTTCTTTCTGAAGAGCTGCTGCGTGCATCTCTGCACATATCTACTGTTAAATGCACTAGCTGGCATCTTCCACCTCGTGCATGTTTTTTTAACCTTGAAATCATTGCTGTTTGTTGCCTTTTTGTCTGAAAATGAAATTATTGGTCCCACACAACCACACACAGCATCAAAGGTTGTACACCATGGTCAAATAACTATGCATATTCTTGTAATGTTTACCTTACTGGTTAAAGAAAACAAAGCATGAACACACAACACACACACATAAGAACACTTAATTAATCAATTTTGAATTCACGATTGATTTAGTCTAGATCTAAAGTTTTTCTCTCATTGCTTGAGGAAACTCTTTGAAAGTTATTTCATATCTTACACCAGTGCAGAATTGATTGGATATTGTCATAATTAACTTGGATTTTTACAAAGGCTTGCCTTGTTGCAAATAAAGCCATCAATATTGTAACCTTCCTGAGCACATTGACTCCAAATATAAACTCTGCCTAGATCAATACAAAACTTTGAAAAAGTGCTTGTTTTGAGATATTTTAGATAATTAAACAGTGTCAGATAACAAAAAAGCATAGAATGAGACAAAGGCATTGTCAGAGATGGAGAATTGGTTGATCCATTGCAACAAAATTAATGTATATTGTATAAGAATTTGGGCCTTTATGTGTTGAGTTTACATGCGCTCCTTGTATCTTTCTGTGATGTGATGACTTGTGATGGGTGGGCAACTTGTCTAGGGTTTACATCAACTCTCTCCCCATGATAGCCACTCTAGAACATATAAGCCCTTGAGAAAATGAATGGATGGATGGATTCTTTGAGTGTTGAGTTTCTGTTTCATAATGTTACAGTTGCATGGAAGAAGTGCATCTGTGATGTAGCATTTGATTTCCTCTAGTTTGTCAAAAAAACAAAAAACAAAAAAAACAAACCCAAAAAACTAACCCTTCAACTTCTCTTTAAAATTCACATGGAAAGAATTCACATTAAAACAAAAAAACAGCAATTGGAGAGGTATGACATATTTGTGTGGCAAAACAAACAAACCAAGAAACAAAAAACCTACTTGACCCTGGGGAAGACCCAGTACAACATAAAAGTTGAATCAATTTGAAATAGAAGTTGATGGTTTCTTTTTTATGCAAGGTCCAGACTGAAATTTCAAAGTCACAACAGGAGTGAGCAGAACAGGACTTCTAGAGTGCAATTTTAAAATAGCAAAAGCATTAGAAGTAGTCCAGAGGTGGACAAGGTCAGAACTTAAAGAGAAGTTGGCCAAAACTAAATTACCATATGACACATGTATTTTTGCAGTACGGTGGAGTGTAAAGTCCACCAACATGTTTGGGAACACAGTAAGACATTACTCCTAATATGCCATGAAAACTGCAGTTGGACTCACTCCAGTATTGTGTACTGTTTCCTTTGCCAGCTGCTTCAAAAAGCAGTCATTATGTGACATAAAGAAGATTGCACCTCTAGACTGACCATTTCCTGAATCATTCAGCAATATGTGTGTGTGTGTGTGTGTGTGTGTGTGTGTGTGTGTGTGTGTGTGTGCGCGTGTGTGTGTGTGTTTGAGTGTGTGCGCATGTGTGTGTCTGCTATTGTGAATATGTGTGGAGACTTCTCTGTATGGATACTAGGGTTGTGGTTTGTGTTAAAGAATTGGTCCCATTGGCAACATTGGTACCCTCACTATGAGCTAATAGACCTATCAAACAGTCCCCCCAGGTCATACAAGGCTGTATAATTGAGCCATTGAGGATTTTCTACTAACCTGTAACTACTACATTCTCTCACATTCACACACTTATGCACATTCACTGCTGTGGCCCAAAACACACAGCCGCTGCAGTTGCTTTGTGGATATGGGCTTTTCTTTACACATACCTTCATCTCAACTGATGATTCTCTATTCAACTTCAACCTCTTTTACTGAGTTCCTTTTAAACCTTTAACATATCTCCTTCTTTTCTCTCACCTCCAGCATGGACAATGGTGGTTCTCATTTTTTAAGAGAACCACCATTGTGCTCAGCCACCTCAGGAAGCTCTACGCCAGGGTACTTTAAAAGAGATTACATCCATTTGTTACACCTCAGATCCAACCACATATCTGTCATCCTGGTCATAGAACACTGGACTAGCTTTGAGGATATTAGATTTCTTGGAGTTTGCCCAGGCATCTATTTTGGGAATTTTTGTACCTTGGAATGTCTTATGGAGGGGTTCTTCTGAAGTATGGCGTAAGAGGCCTATTGTTATGAGCCCCATACAACTGTAATGAGAGGTTTGCTTGAGGGCTGGCAATAAGTCAGACCAGGGGCCCGTTCTTCGTACCTCGCTAAGTAAGTTAGCTGGATTTGATTGTTGACGATTTCGCGTGATCTTGGATCGTTCGGTTCTCCGAAGCTCATCCGGGACTTGCTGTCATAGCAACAGATCCGTAAGCGTAAACCTGCTTGGGAGCAGGCTTACTTTATGTAAACAGGATTAGATCGCGGCCACTTAGGTATGTCCGCTTCATTTATACGAAAGCAACAGCGATATTTTACCACTGTTTTCCCATAAATAAATATTATCAATGTAACTAAAGATAATGCAGTACTTGATTCTTTTATTGATTTCATACAGATACATACAGGTCATTTCCTAAAAAAAGGGAAATGTACTATTAACATTCTATTACATGTATGTGATTATTACAGATGTAATTCATATTTTAGAGTTGTAATTGTAAATTACTTCGTGTAATCAAGATGAGAGACCACGGCTATAAAAGCGAAGGTGGATTTGGGAAGTCTGTCGCAGCCATGTCCTGTCCGTATACGCGAGCAACCCATTGCGGAAGGTGCAAGATTGATAAGGAGAGTTTTCAGAATTCAGCGTATATTGCGGGATAGACAGGATCCTTTAGCTCAGCGCGACAGTGTGCTCATAGAGAGATATCGATTTTCCCGTGAGGGTATTATTTACTTAACCAACTTGTTGACGAGGGGGTGCAGGACCACCACCTGTCTTTTTTTGCTCTGCCCTTTTCTTGGTTGCTGTTATGAACAAACAAACAGATTATTTCAGGGTCTCTTTCCAAGAGACTAAAAGCAATATAAGTGATAAATATTACCATTCTGTAGAATATTCTTATATTTCACTTTTACTTGTTCCCATGTTCTAGTGGGTCCTGTTGTGGCTCTAATGTGAAAGAGGATATAATATAATATAATATAATATGATATAATAAATTTACCCTACTGCCTACTGGTGTTGGCCAGAGGGGCCGATGGCGCGATATGGCAGCCTCGCTTCTGTCAGTCTGCCCCAGGGCAGCTGTGGCTACAACCGTAGCTGCTTCCACCAGTGTGTGAATGTGAGAGTGAATGAATAGTGGCATTGTAAAGCGCTTTGGGTGCCTTGAAAAGCGCTATATAAATCCAATCCATTATTATTATTATTATTAAATTACTTACGAGTTTAATTTGTCAGCAACTTTCTGCCAGCCCTCTCTCCTTGCTTTTGCAGCCTTCGCAGTGTTCCCTTGCGTTTTAATTAAACTCTGAAACTCCTGAAATCCCTCAATCAAGAGTTCTTGCTCTGCTGCCGAAAAATACTGAGCGCGCTCCTTCGACATTTTCGCCGACCAATCAAAGGGTTGCCGATCAATGTTTCTACTATCGATGCGTAGCCCCTGTTAAGCCACCCAGTGATCTCACATTACTTCATCCAGCTATACTAATCGTCAACAACAGGTGTGTTCGGAGAACCGGAATAGCGAGCTCAAAGTTGGCGCGATGATTTGATCTTGGATGTGTCATTTGATCTTGGATGTAGTAAGCGAGGTACGAAGAACGGACCCCTGTTCACAGTGGGATTGGACCAGGATGTTTTTGGTTTGTTTGTTTGTTTTTCAGTGATTGTTTGGTTCAACTAGTTTCAACTCCAGTCCATTCTTAGTCTGTTTTCAGATAAATCTAACTGTCTGTGCATAGTGACAAAAAGAATAAGATCATGGATAAAACAGTAGAAATGTTCTTCCTACATCGGGTGTCCCTTGGTTGTCCCTTGTTTCTGGGCTCCTTAATTCTCAGGCAATTCAGAGGGGGTCAGAGTAGAGCCACTAGTATTCTAGACTGAAAGAAGACACACAATCAAGGTCATTCAAGTATCTGACTAGGATGCCTCCTGAGCACCTCCTAATTGAGGTGTTTCTGTCATGTCCTTTCTCAGCAAACCTAGGACACACTGGAGAGATTACAGCTGCTGGTTGGCTTGGGCTTGGTGTCCCTCAAGAAGAGCTAGAGTTGGGTAGTTGGTGATGGGGGAGTCAAAGTCCTCTGCTTTGACTGATGTCCCCACAACCTGGTGACAGAAAATGGATAGATGGAAACTTCAAGAAATCAAAATATGCAAATGTTTGCTCTATCTTTGTACACTTTCATATAGTGTACCTCAAGAAAAGTTGCTAGATCAGTTAAACTCTTCTTTCTGGGGTTAATTCATAGGAACAATAGAAATAAAATGCCTATCTTGAAACACTTGAAATACAATTATCAGCAATCTTGAAAAGATTATGTTCAAACAGGCATTGATCTCCAGTATTATCAACAGGCTGTGGATGTTGTTATGGTTCAAAATATTGGGGATGGAGACAAGAGAAAAAACCACAATAACAACACTGGTCCGGCCGGGTTAAGTCAAACGATGATTTAATGAACACCCGCGTGGGAGATGGACACCGTATGCAGACAGCCTCAGATCTCAAAATGGTGGAGCATTGCTCAAACTCTTATAGCCTCTGGTTCTCCCACCTTATCATAAAAGCCTAAACATTCACATGCTTTTCTCTCACACGGCGCCTAAGCTACGACCTTGGCTCCCCGTTTATCTGCTCCTGCTGAGTTGGGGCAGAAAACTCCAGTATATTCTGTTCTCTTCTAATCAGACAAATAAGGCGATGACTTTCTGCAAACAGTATTTCTTATAACATCATAAAACAATATCATTCATCCACAATAAATCAGCAGTCTAATGTAATGCAAATCAGTTTAACGAATGCAATAGTTATCAGCTTCTTCTAATTCAGGAGAATAATGCAAACTAAAACTACATAATAATTCACAGTCTTTAGTTAGGGGTATAACATGGCATAAAATAATATTATAATCTAACAATGTCTTGGTTGATACATCCCTGCAAAATCATGCTGAAGTTGGGACCAATGCCTCTGGACTGGCACACTGAAGTGGTGGTTCTCTTTTTTTAAGAAGAGGGACTAGAGGGTGTGCAAATAATGCTTATTTTAGGGAACTAACTCATTCAAAAAAAAAAAACCAAAAAAAAACCTTGCCATGCTGCTTTATTCAAAATTGTGTGAACTCTTGAGACGTCAAAGGAGATGGCAAAGAAAAGCGTCTGGACTTCTTTAAGTTGCTTGAAGATGTTTCGCCTCTCATCCGAGAAGCTTCTTCAGTTCTTAGGTCAAATGGCAGAGAGTCCCAGATTTAAACCCAGTGGGAGTTTCCCCCCAAAGAGGGACAAAAGGACCCCCTGACGATCCTCTAATCACCTGAGGTCAAGATGTGAAAATGGGTGTGGGTCCCAATCAGCCGGGGTTTCGGGTGAGCTCATTGTGAAACCTGGCCCCACCTTATCATGCAATTTTCTGAGGTCAGATGGCCCAGGATGTGAGTGGACGTTACGGCGTCTGGGGAGGGAACTCAAAACTGGATTATAGAAGGCAGACAGTTGGTGTCATAAACCACTGCCTCTGTTCAAAGATGGTCGCTCACAGTGGACATAGATGGCTTCTTTCACTCCTCTTTCAAACCATCTGTCCTCTCTGTCCAAAATGGGAACATTGGCATCCTCGAAAGAGTGTCCTTTATCCTTAAGATGCAGATGGACTGCTGAGTCTTGTCCTGTGGAGGTGGCTCTTCTATGTTGTGCCATGCGCTTGTGAAGTGGCTGTTTGGTCTCTCCAATGTAGAGGTCTGGGCATTCCTCGCTACACTGTACAGCATACACCACATTGTTAAGTTTGTGTTTTGGAGTTTTGTCTTTCGGGTGAACCAGTTTTTGTCTGAGTGTGTTGCTGGGTCTGAAGTACACTAGGATGTCATGCTTGGAGAAAACTCTCCTAAGTTTTTCTGATACACCGGCTACATAGGGGATGACAATGTTGTTGCGTCTGTCTTTCTTATCCTCCCTCGCTGGTGTCTGATCTTCTTTTCTGTGCCTCTTTGCTGACTTTATAAATGCCACAGTTTAAATTGCACCCCACAGTTGCCCTGACCAACCAGAAAAAACTGCTAATGCAGGAAAATGCATAACCCCCCTCTTCTGTTAGCATAAATGTTGAGAATATTCACCTGAAAGGAGAATGCTCAACTGAAAGGTCAATGTGTATAAGTGTTTTCTATTTTGATTTGGCTTAATTACTCTTCCCCCAGTTTTGTTAATTATAATTAAAAACAAAGATACAAAAATGAATTACATTAATAAACAATTACTTAAAATAAGCTCTCAACCAATTTTTCACAGCAGGTATAAAACTCATTGCACACTTGGTGGCCAGACAAGGCGCACACATATAGGTACATAGGGAGACAAGAATAGTTTGTATATCATTGATATTCCACTTAGCTTCAGAGACAGCTTTTGCCCACCATGACACACATACAAAAAAGGAACTAGGAATATTACAATTTATATATTATGGCCAATTAGCAGGTAATCATTTCTCTTAACTGAAGGACAGAAATTTAAATAGAGGAAATAATTTGCAAATGAAAATATGAACCCCGACTGCAATTAAATGTGGATATGAACCATTAAAATTTTACAGTAACCCAACCTAAAATTTAAAAAAAAATAATATTTACATCAGTGAAAAATTGTGTGTACCTATTGTGTTGGAGTTACACCGTCCCGGGCCACAGACAGCTGACCTGAGCGCATACACGCACAACCACCATTAGATTCTACACTTGTTGCGCTGGGTCACCGTGCCTGCGCGTCTTTTAGTCGACCGGGCAGATAAACAGAAACGGGTGAGAGCTATATTTTGAGCGGCACAGAGGGTGGCCAACATATTTTTTTCCACTTACCTTTAATAAAGCCAGTCGTGTAAACTCTCGTGTAAACTGATCGCCGATTATACGAGTAGTTGGGCAAGACGATGGTAGGGTGTTCCGGGGTTCAAATAGTGGGTTTGCGCGCTTGGAAAGGTCACGTGAACTGCATTATTTTTTGTTTATTTATTTTTATTATGAAACACTGTAGGCTGCCTGGAAGGGGCCATAAATGTAGGTATATGTATTGTAGGAATACAGCTGGAAATAAGCTGAGCAAAAAAAGAGTGTTTTGGGGAAAGAAATGATAAAGGGATGATTATTATGCCCAGTGGGAGGGGCAATGGGATATAAGACGAGGCCGTCAGGGTCTACCGGGGCATTCTGTGAGATGTTACAGTGAGGGTAACATGTAGGCTGTCTTAGCCTCTTGTATTTTGTATATAGATTTTTTTGGTTGTTTTGAATTAAGTCAGTTGTTGATTTTCTTTGTAAATAATCTTTTGTGCACCTGGGAGGCCGGCAGAATAAACTATACACACTGAACGCTTCCTGACTACGCCTACATTTGTTTGGGAGAAGTTAGGGAGAAGACCCCGTGACACCTATAAAGAGTTCCAGAAATATTGTTTCTGAATCAAGACACTAGTGATGTGTCGGTCGCGAACGAAATGGGTCTTAGAGCTGAATCTTTGACGTGAACGACGCGAGCCGTGGGTTTTGGGGTTTTTCCCCCCCCTTTCTCTCACCCTCTCTTTCGCACTTTTTTTCCCGCTTCACTCCGCATGCGAGCCTTGTGCTTTGCGCTGGGAAGAGGGGGAGGGCCGGTAGTTACACTCGCAGTAGCACAGGAACAGAGCGGGAAGGACAGAGAGAGAGAGAAAGAGAGCCAGGGACAACAACGTCACATTAGAAAGGTATAGTAATCATCCACAACTATTTTCAGTTGCAGATGATAAAGGATTCAGAAAGTTTATTCATGCAGGCCCATATGACAGAGAATATGCATCTTCTTTTTGTTTTCATATTTTAATTTATATTTAATTGTGTTGTGGTTTGCAGTGTTTTGTGTTGTTTCACTTTAAATTTGTTTAAAAGGAAAAAGCTGAAAATGTAAATAGTTAAAAGTTGAAATGTGAATAGTTGGTTTTTGTATTATATGATTTATTTATTACATTTTATGTGGAGTGAATAAATAAAAGTATATTTACGGTGGCCCCTAGAGACAAAGCACATACAAACTTCAAAACAGTTATGAACCCCGAAGCAACGTACAAAAGACAACAGAAGTGCTCCAGAATGCTAGGCGCAATGTTGAGCTTTTGTTACTTAGTGGCTACACAAGCCAGCAAGTACCAACGACCAGATTTGGTGTGTGGTAGTAACAGGTAAATGAACATTTTACCTGAACATTTTTTTTTATTTTTTTTAAATAAATAAATAAATAAATAAATACATATATATATATATATATATATATATATATATATATATATATATATTAGTGCTTGTGTATAAATACACAAACAATACAAATATGCTTTCAATTGTGTAATTTAAGTGATGTAGGTAGCTCTGTTTTGGAAGTTCAGTTAACGCTAGAAATGTGTTTTGGAATTTGTACATGCTTTTTGGAGTTTGTACGTGTTTTGTCTCTAGGGGCCACAGCATATATTTATATATAAACATATATAAATAAAACCACTTTTTTTACATTAGTAATTCCTTTTGTGCATAATTTTATATTGTTGCTAATAATAAATTAATTAGAGCAACAAAACAACCTGAAGAGCCGGTTCGGAGCCAAAAGAGCCGGCGCTTTTTAGTGAGCCGAGCCGAAAGAGCCGGTTCTCTAAAAAGAGACGGAATTCCCATCACTTCAAGACACTGGATCAGGTCAGCAGGGTCTAAGGATTTCTGGTATTGTGGGCTGATTCTGACATTACATAATACCATGGCAATAATTTGGCTTTAACATGCATTTACATGTATTTATGCATCCATGATCCATATATTTTTTTTGTTGTTATTTTTGTTTTGTTATACTGGAGCTCAAAATGACTGCACTACTTTGGGGGAAAAAAGCTACACTACAGGAAGACAGCAAGCCTCTTCACATTGTTTTTATAGCACCACTGTAATCTTTTGGCTAATTTGATTATGTTCTATATTGTGTTCAGAGACTAATGGATGAACACACATTGAAAATGTCTGAAAGATAGCCATGACATATTTTCTATATGGCTTTGAAAGTTTGTTTGGCTTTGACACAGTTAGGCTTTCTGGCTGTTATTTCTGTTGAAGGAAATTTTGAATTATTCTCTTTTTGTAGTCCAACCATTCAAGATTTACATGAAGAAACAATTAGTTTGATTTCCTTGTCTCGCTGAAATGGGTCACAATTTGTGCCACAGTTGTTTTAAGCATCTTATGCCAACAAAATTTAGGACAAGCCAAGACCGGTCCCCCAGAGGATTTGCATCGCAAACTGCACACACTGGTAAGTAGACAATGATGGAGGAGCCAGATGTAAGAATCATTTGTTTGTCCGATATTTATCTCAAACCCATGAAAACTAATAAAGACGTGAGCCATGTTTTTGTTTGTGTTCATGTTTTTTTAATTTAAAAGTGTTTTCACTAGTTTGCAGGGTACACTTACTTTAACGTTACTTAACCCTCCCATTTTTTTTTAGTAAGTATTAGTAACATAGTTGCAAATAAAGGCTTTAAGAAAGTGTTCACTGTCTAAAACTGTGGGAGAGTGTGGTGTCTATGACGTAGACATCTCTGTGTCACGAGTCATATATTGCATTTAAAAACTACAGTAGATTGCAAGACTGTCTAGCACCAACACACTGTTCAACACAATGATGTTCTGATTGCCTGATGCCCAGTTCTGTTAAGTGGTTGGGGAATAAGGGACTTGCTCCCTGCAAAGGACAAGACGTTACCCACTGTTTTGTATCATGAGACAACCCTGTCCTCTGTGTTAGTCAGCAGCCCATTCCTGGCAGATATTTTTCAGTCAATAGCTATGGCATTAAACATCCATGTCAGCTTCAGAGCAACACATATTTGGAAATCAGCAACTAAGCAAATGTGTTTGGCTACAAGTGGTGGCGTTGTATGCTGTTAAGATTTTTGTAATGTCACTAGCAGTGTTGGGAAGGTTACTTTTAAAATGTATTCCATTACAGATTACAGAATACATGCCCCCCAAATGTATTTTGTAACGTATTCCGTTACGTTACTCAATGAGAGTAACGTATTCTGAATACTTTGGATTACTTAATTTATAATCATGCTTTTTACAACTACATGAATGTACTATTGCTGTGTGATTTATTACTATTATTGAAGGTTACTCGCCATACCAATACCAACTAGATTTTTAAATCTTAATATAAAATGAGTAAGAGTAGGGTGGACATTAGTTAAGGCTGCACTTTATGCAGCGATCTCATAAAGAAAACTATTTTGCGCATATAAAAACACAGGTCGCCAAACCATAGTAAAGGGACCTCTGGCTAATACGTCTGGTTCCGTGTCTGGCTTGTAGCTGAAAACTAGCTTTACTTTGTTGTCTGGGTCAACCTTTGTTATTGAGAGACAGAGAGAGAGACAGAGACATAACGAATATGGCAGTCCATTCTCCCTGCAGCACAGACTACACTGCCCATGAGTCTACATTCTTTAGGGCTATGCCTGTAACACTCTGCCTATTGCCTATTAAATTAAATCATTTTTTGAATAATATTTTTTAAAAATATTTCTTCATGTCATTATGCGGGCTGCAGGTAGAGGTGACAGGAGACGCGAGATTGAGGCACAGGCATTAGAGCCTCTTAATGTGAGATGTCTTTACCTAATGGACCATCCCAGCCTTGCCGTAATGGTCTATTTGATTCACCTTTTATTGTTTATTTTATTTTCATTTGTTAAATACGGGATAGACTTGACTGGGGAAAAGAAAGGGGAGAAAGAAAGGGAAAGAAAAACAGCGGGGAAGAGGGACGGGGATAAAGGGCAAAAAATAAAAACCAACAAAATATCTGCACCCAGACCCAGGTAGTGTTACCCTTTTCCCTGGGGTGGAGAGAAGCAGACTGCCCCGGCTCGGCAGCAGCGGGGAGGCCCCACTTTCCAGACCCCGATCAGGCGGCCATCTCCTCCTCCTAGTTCCCCTGCTCCGACAGGCCGCAGAGAACGGGGGTGTGTGAAGACTCCAAACCTCCTTCTGCCCGCTCATATGTAGTGTTGATGCATGTATGTTCTTCTTTTTTTTCCCACTACGTTCAGATGAACAGAATCAACGTCTCAGATCTCCTTACCTGGATGACTAAGCATGCATCAGGACAAGTTCCAGTAAGGGGAAATGATGTTTAAATAAGATCCAACAGAGCGATCAAATGGGATGCAATGACATAAATCAGGATGAGAAACAATGGGACAGAATGGCTCAAGCTCAAAGGCTTCATTACATTAGTGATCTCATGAGTCAGACCCTATTCATTGCCAAACCCCACCATCATTTGATCTCAGATACACACGTTGTATCTTCAACTGTGGTAACATGAAAGTTGAGAAACTAACATGTTACCAAAATCTGTTGCCAAAGTTTTCAAAAACACTTTTGTCATAGTTCCAAATAGAGAGCATGCCTTCAAGACTACTTTTTGCCATGTTGACACAGAGACAGTTTCATAAGATGGTAAACAATACCATCTTATGGGATTGTAAAAAAAAACCCTAAGATTGATTGGGCCAAAAGGTATCGAGGTTACAAAGAAAAATGCAAAAAAGAAGATTCGTTTTTTATGGTCTCTGGAATTAATTTTTGTCCATTACTAGATGTAAAAGATGCAGTCATTGTGATATTATCCATTGATAAGCATGTTGGCCGTTACTATTTTAGTGCATTTGAAACCAGAGTTGATAAAAAGGAACAGATCTGAGTGAAAGGGACACTGTATGCTCATAACACCAGAACCTGTCAATCATAAACTCCCTAGGGCAGCCCCGGCCTATAGTATAGCCCATTTTATCATCTGTATTGTGGTTCTTAATGAGGGTAATAATGTCAGTCAGTAAGTAAGGCTTGAAAGTGAAAAGGAGGAGAAGGGTTGCTTTCTCATAGACTTCTATACAATCAATGTAACTTTATTCTTTCATGAGTTATTTACAAGTTTCTGACCACTTATAAAATGTGTTCAATGTGCTGCCCATTGTGTTGGATTGTCAATGCAACCCTCTTCTCCCACTCTTCACACACTGATAGCAACACCGCAGGGGAAATGCCAGCACAGGCATCCAGTATCCGTAGTTTCAGGTGCTGCACATCTCGTATCTTCACACCATAGACAATTGCCTTCAGATGACCCCAAAGATAAAAGTCTAAGGCTACGTCCACACGTACCCGGGTATTTTTGAAAACGCAGATTTTTCTATGCGTTTGCACCTTTCGTCCACACGTAAACGGCGTTTTTGGTCACTGAAAACGAAGATTTTTAAAAACTACGGCCAGGGTGGATATTTTTGAAAACTCCGTTTTTGCATTTACGTGTGAACTAGAAAAACGGAGAAAACGCAGCGTCAAAGGTGTGCGCATTTTTTGACGTCACACTGTGCGCCACGTTATTGTTTCGGTGAAATGAATTTTTTTTTTTTTTTTTTTTTGGCCTGTCCCGTTTGGCTCTTTTGCCATCAGAATTGTTGTCTAAAGGCAAAGAAAGATGCCCAACGGATTTACTTTACCAAATTGACCATCCCAGCCTTGCCGTAATGGTCCATTTGATTCACCTTTTATTGTTTATTTTATTTTCACTTGCTGAATACGGGACAGACTTGACTGGGGGAAAGAAGGGGAAAAAGAAAGAGGGAGAGAGAAACAGCTGAGAAGAGGGACGGGGGAGAAGGGCAAAAGACATAAACCAACAGAACATAAACCAGGCTCCAGGCCCCGATAAGCGGCCGCCAAGGAGTGAGCCGGTGTGTACCTGGACGCCCATCCCCGGACACAAAGAACCACCAACGCACCGATGTCTGAGGGAGTCCGCCACTGGCAGGGGAAGTGGTGGTAGGGGGGGATAGGCCTCCAAACCTTGGAGGGCCTGAGATGTCCCCAGAGAGGTGGCGCCTGACACCCAACCTGACATATAGACACAGACATACAGGCACACACACATACAAACATCCATGCCCACCCTCATGCTCTCATATGCACTTACTCCACACTCAACCAACGTGGAGACAGACATAAAGAGACGCTGTACACACGATCACACTCCCCAAGCGTACTCTACAAACCGGGTCTAGGTACCCTTGCCCCTGGAGGGGGGAACTGCACCCAGACCCAGGTGGTGTTACCCTTTTCCCTGCGGTGGAGGGAGGCAGACCGCCCCGACTCCGCAGCAGCAGGAAGGCCCCACACTCCAGACCGCAGTCGGACGGCCAACTCCTCCTCCTAGCCCCCCCGCTCCAGCAGGTCGCAGAGAATGGGGGTGAGAGAAGACTCCAAACCTCCCTCCACCCGCTCATTGTAGTGTTGATGCATGTGTGTTCTAAGGTGCATTTAAAACCCAGGAGGGCATGGAGCTACCTGCCAGAGAGCAGCAGGTAAGCGCATAGCCCCTCCTGATAGCCCTCGATGTCTACATGTATTTAAAATTGAGAGGTGGGCAATAGTGATGGGATTTCCGGCTCTTTTTAGAGATCCGGCTCTTTCGGTTCGGCTCACTAAAAAGAGCCGGCTCTTTCGGCTCCGAACCGGCTCTTCAGGTTGCTTTGTTGCTTTAATTTATTTATTATTAACAATAATATAAAATTATGCACAAAAGGAATTACTAACGTAAAAAAAGTGGTTTTATTTATATATGTTTATATATAAATATATGCGGTGGCCCCTAGAGACAAAACACGTACAAACTCCAAAACACATTTCTAGCATGAACTGAACTTCCAAAGCAGAGCTACTAGATCACTTAAATTACACAATTGAAAGCATGTGTGTATTGTTTGTGTATTTATACACAGGCACTCATATATATTCAAATAATTAAAAAAAAAAAGTTAATCTACCTGTTACTATCACACACCAAATCCGGTCGTTGGTACTTGCTGGCTTGTGTAGCCACAAGATAACAAAAGCTCAACACTGCGCCCAGCATCCTGGAGCACTTCTGTTGTCTTTTGTACGTGTTTTGAGTTTTTATGTGCTTCTGAGTTTTTACATGCTTCGGAGTTTGTACGTGTTTTGGAGTTTTTACGTGTTTTGGAGTTTGTACGTGTTTTTACGTGTTTTGGAGTTTGTACATGCTTCAGAGTTCGTACGTGATTTGAAGTTTGTATGTGCTTTGTCTCTAGGGACCACCGTAAATATACTTTTATTTATTCACTCCACATAAAATGTAATAAATAAATCATATAATACAAAAATCAACTATTCACATTTCAACTTTTAACTATTTAAATTTTCAGCTGTTTCCTTTTACAAATTTAAAGTGAAAACAACACAAAACACTGCAAACCACAACACAATTAAATATAAATTATAATATGAAAACAAAAAGAAGATGCATATTCTCTGTCATATGGGCCCGCATGAATAAACTTTCTGAATCCCTTATCATCTGCAACCGAAAATAGTTGTGGATGATTACTATACCTTTCTAACGTGACGTTGTTGTCCCTGGCTCTCTTTCTCTCTCTCTCCCTCTGGCTCTGTTCGTGTGCTACTGAGTGTAACTACCGCCCCTCCCCCCTCTGCCCAGCGTAAAGCACAAGGCTCGCGTGCAGAGTGAAACGGAAAAAAAGTGCAAGAGAGAGGGTGAGAGAAAGAAAGAAAAAAAACCCCACGTGACGGCTCGCGATAAGGACCCGGCTCGCGTCGTTCACGTCAAAGATCCGGCTCTAAGAGCCATTTCGTTCGCGAACGAACAACAACGCCAGGGGTGAGGTTGTACACCCTGATCGTCTTTTGAATTTCGTGTAGCGTGCCCACCCCCAAGATCCTATATGTATGTGTAATGAGATTGTGAGTAATGTGAATGTCTAAGTTGTGGGATAAAATTGAGGCAGAGGCAGCCAGAAGGGGACAGAGGGGGGGATGCCTCCCCTGCACCCTGGTGACACACCTTTACCCCAAGGCCCTGCATGTGTTGGTGATTGTGGTGGAGTGGGAAGAGGGAGGCAGCTGGAGATGGGGAGGGAAGGGAGGGAAGGAAGGAAGGGGGGGGGGGAGGAAGGGAGGGTTGTTTCCTCTTTTTAATGGGAGCCTTATCTCTCTGTCTGAAACACGAACACACATACATGCTATCATTCACAAAATGGACAGTGGTTGAGCAATGGTAGAGTTTGAACTCAGATGAAGGGAAAGATAACATTTTTCCACAGCTTACGGCAGCTTGCAAACAAAAAACTAATGAGAGTCTGCTTTCAAGCTACCTCTTTTTGACCACTTGACCAAATGAAGATTCTATACTCAGTCTTATACTTATAAAGGTTGTAGCCTGTGTTATCAAATTCACAAGTGCAGGCTTTTGAGTGTGTTTGACCTCACTTTCACCCCCCCCCCACCCGTCTGTGTCTACTTCTCTTTTAATGCAGTGAATCATTGATTTCTTCTCATATTGAGTAATGATGTTTCAATTCTGCCTGTAACTTCACTTCCCTCTGACCTTTGACATTTCATCAGCCCTGACCTTATCATGACCTAGGCACTGTCACAACGGGATTCAACTCTCTTTATTACTAATGGATGTAACCCAAAATAAAAACTCATTTGGAGATTCTAATTCTTTTCTGGGAGCTCTGTGGCAGTATTGTTTTATGGGGTCAGCTAATCTGGCACATTTCAAAATGAGCAATTATCCCATGTTCAGCATGTGTCTAACTTGGAGAAGCGAGAGAATAAAGACTTGGTCACAGAAGGCCAAGTTATTTTCCATGAGGTCATCAGGTCACTTGTTGACAATAAATGTTGATCAGAGACTGTACAGTGTCTGATGTGCATTCACTTTACAGTAAAAAGTCCAAACCACTTTAGTATCATATCAGTATATAACAGTTGGCGCTTCACCATTTCTTTCTCTGTCTTTATAATTAAAGTCTGTAGGAAAGGACAAATTGAGTTTTAAACAGTAAACTGTAAGACATTGATTCTATAGAATGAACACATGTAGCAAATGGTGAATTTCTCACAAATACCCCCTTGTCTCAGTGAAAGGGAGAACTGTGTCAGGCTTCCTAAAAGTCTCAACTGGCAGTCAGATGGTCCAATTACCCTGCAGTAGCACTTTAGCCGGATCCCCCAGCAGTTTGGTAACAGGATGGTGGTTTAACACTAGGTGTGGGGCTGTCAGTGAAGCCCAGTCTGGACAAAAAAAGGTCAGACACCGTCTGTTTAATCTGTTTTGGAGGAAGCCAAAGACATATGAATACACCTTAACATACAAAAAAACAAATGACATATAGGTCGTCTGTGTCTCTTTGTGTGTGAGCCTGTTTATCTTCAAGCTTTTGCAGTACAACCTGTAGTCATGGTTCTTTGTCTATCTGTAAATGTGTTGCTGTTTCCCTTTATTGTTCTGTCACTTTGGGCAGACCAGCAGGTGTACAGCAGCAGCCTGCTGAGGCCTAGAGGCAGTCTGTGCTAAACATAGAAACATGCAGAGCAACAAGACAGTCACACGCCATTTGTCCCCTACTTCCCAAAAAGGTTATGGCTATTATCACAACCAAAATAAATAAATACAACAATTGCTGACAGCACTATCTCCACACAAAAGGCAGTAGTTTTACATTTCATCCTTGTTATTTTATATCAAAAGGCAAATTTTCTTGTCAAGAATTTCATTCATGCAAAACCTGTATATCAGATTGACTGTGTGGACTTCAACTCTCTCTTGTTTTCTTTTCCACAATCTCACAACTGTATCTTGTTGGTTGCAGGATGTTAATGCAAGATGGTTTTCTTTATAAAAGAAATGTGTAACAGTGTATGCCTAACTATATTAATCTTCATTGCATAAACCCTTAATTTGGTGTGCTCCATATTTTCCTAATAAACAACAATATTATTAATTCAGCCATATGCAATGCAGAGCACAGACTCTGCAAAAAGAAGGATAAAAGCTGGACAGGTCTGTCAGATTAATAACCTATATATACCCTTTACATTTGCCAGCAGTCTACTCACCCCGTCGCCTAATATGCTTGTTTTAGAATCGGACCAACCAAACCACCAAACCTGTTTCAATACTGTATCCACTACTAAAATGCAGTGGATTTTAGTAGTGGATATCACGATATCCACTACTAGTGGATATCACTTTTTTTTTTTATCATGCTAGATAAAAAAATGTAAACGAAAAGTGACTTTATCTCTCAATCAGTACAATCACTCAAAGAGCTGTCAAAATGATGGCAGTGCATACACACTCACACCCAAAAAACATTGCAATCAGTCATCACACCAAGCATCCCTGCCTGTTGTCTAAATGAACAGAGTCTGTCTCTGCATATGTGCAGCAATAAGCAGGTACTATAATTAGCTGCCTAATCATAATCATTGTTGCATTTCTCTCATTCACTTCCTGTGCGGAGAGAAATCTCAGTCCAATTTACATCATTAAAGTAATTGCCCAACACTTGCTAATGCACCAGTTAATGCCAACTTATGCCAATCTAACCTCCCTGCTAACTCCCATTTGCCATGATTAGCCAGCGATGCTAACTGAGTAAAACGGTGGGAGACACATCAAGTGGTGCATCCTGGCTCATACTCAAAAAAGTACTTCAGTACATAAGCATACATGCAAACATACACTATCCGCAATACAACTGGACCACTGACAGTTTATATCATAGATTCAGGTAAATAACCTATAAATGTCATCATTACTGAGTCAGAATCAGTTGCCAGTCTGTCACTGGCAAACTACAAAAGAAATCTGAAAAGGCAGTGGCAATAATGGAAGTTAAGCATTAACTCCACTTTGTTTCCTGTCTTTTTTTCTGTTGGCCTGCTGGATAAGTCGTTAATCACATGTTGTCACAAAGACAAATGAAAGTTATAACTTGTTTTTCAGTTATTCATCATGTGCCAAAGTGAAATGTCACGACTCATACTATAGATCTCACCCCAGGTTACCAGTGACAGTTACACTTGGTTGGCCATTTAAGGTCTGCCTCCTAGTGGTAAAATTCTAAATGTTTAACTTTCTAAGTTGACAAGCTTAGCTTGAATTTATTTATTTTTTTCTTTGACACTGGACAGATTGAAATGGGGAGGACCTCAGTCTCAGTCCAGCCTTGAACACCTCCTATGGACCCACATCAACAATGTGTTCAGGATCTAGCCCCTGACTTGAGGGACAACATGCTACTGCAAGAGAGAGAACTAAGTAGAAGAGATGTATAAACACTAAACAGGGACATTACAATTCTGCACAAATAACCATGTGGTGATGCAATTTTGAGATAACAAACGATCAAAGTTCAAAGGTAGAAAAGATTTTGTTATACCAACATCATCATCAGACCCCAAGCAGCTGGGGAAAAAGGGCGGCTGGGTCACGGTGAGGAGGAAGCATAGTCCTAAACAGAAGCCCCAGGTACACCACCAACCCGTTCATGTGTCTAACCGTTTTTCCCCACTCGGCGACACACCCGCCGGGGGTCAAACTCTGGTAATAGCTAGGTTTCATTTGACGTAGACGTGACGTCGACGTAAAGCGCGAAATTTGACTGGCGGTCGGAAGTGAAAAAGATAAGCGCAAAATCACAGACAGACAGTACGCAAAATGCCTATGTCCTGTTGTGTTTACGGATGCTCCAGTAGGTCGACCCGAGAAACTGATAAACGGTATTTTAGGGTACCAAAAATAGCCCAACGAAGAGGAGAAAAATGGAAAATTCTAACCGAAAAACGTAGGAAAAAATGGATTTTAAATTTACGTTTACAGTCGGGAGGAGCAGAGTCTGCCAATGCCCGTGTCTGCAGCGACCACTTCGTCAGAGGTAATGTTATGTTTGCAAACAAACTTATTAGCATTAGGTTGTCGTTAAATTCTTGTTTACTTAGTGCTTTTAAGTTAGTAGTCTAATATTGACTTGATTGGGACTATAGGCTGCCCAAGTGCTTTGGATGACGAAGAGTCGGAGGACTGGGCTCCGACGGTCAATCTCGGCTACGAACGAAAACCCAGATCGGAATCAGTTCTCAAACGAGAGAAAAGAATGAAGCTTAAGGCAGAACAGCATCGATGTGCAGAGGCGATTTTGGATATGCAACAGACGGCTGAGAGCCCGGATTTGAGCCTAGTGACAGTGGAGAACCCCGAACTGCAGCTTCCAGCTGAGAATCCACAACCAGAAGACTTCAGTGTGAATGAGACATTCACTTATCCATCCTCCTTTGCAATTACCCAAGTCTTCAGAGGTGTCTCGTTAGACCTCTGAGAATGGTTTACCTTGAAACAAACAACTGTCACTCTAACGAAGTCCTAAGGATGTGGCATGTTTGTTGACGTTAAAGCCGCTACCGCTAACTGTTAGCGTGTTTAAGATAAAGCAATATAAGAACAAACACTCACCCTTGCAAACACCAAACTGTATCCATCACGGAGACGTTTTGTTCCAAGGTTGTGGACCCACCCGCTGACAAAAAAATTGTACGCCTCCAGACTCTTGAAAGCTTTCATTTGCTGCCTAGTGTAGTAAGAAGTCTGGAGGACCAAGTAGTTGGTGATATCCACAGCCTCGATAGTAGGCAAATCCTTTACTTCTGTGGTGTATTCGGACATTTTCAAAGAATATAGATCACGTCCAATATATTTTTTAACTATCTGTTTATATCTCTCCCGAGAAACGGGGTCTAAAGTTGCACAATAGCTGCTCTCCTGACTCTCCACAGTGTCCTCCATGTTTACTTCCGCCCTCCACTCAAAAATCGCGCTGCCTCCGCACGTCATCAGAACCACGTGACCGCAACCCAACTATTGGCGATTCTGTTCTCAGACATGTGAAGCTAGAGACACCGGCAACCATAGTCAATTGTCTTCCAGGGGCCAGAGCAGGCGACATTGAAGGAAATTTAAAACTGCTGGCTAAGGGTAAACATAAATTCAGTAAAATCATAATTCACGTTGGCAGTAATGACACCCGGTTACGCCAATCGGAGGTCACTAAAATCAATATTGAATCGGTGTGCAACTTTGCTAAAACAATGTCGGACTCTGTAGTTTTCTCTAGTCCCCTCCCCAATCAGACCAGGAGTGACATGTTTAGCAGCATGTTGTCCTTAAATTGCTGGCTGTCTGAGTGGTGTCCCAGAAACGATGTGGGCTTCATAGATAATTGGCAAACCTTCTGGAGGAAACCTGGTCTTGTTAGGAGAGACGGCATCCATCCCACTTTGGATGGAGCAGCTCTCATTTCTAGAAATATGGACAAATTTATTAAACCCCCCAAAATATGACTATCCAGAGTTGGGACCAGGAAGCAGAGTTGCAGTCTTACACGCCTCTCTGCAGCTTCTCTCCTCCTGCTACCCCCCCCCCCCCCCCCCCAAAAACCCATCTCCATAGAGACTGTGTCAGCTTCCAAAAAGACAAAAAACAAACTAAAAACCAGCAACAAACAACTTAAACATAAACAATTACAAAGAAAGAACAATACAGTATCCACACCGGAACCAAAGAGTAAAACAGTGAAATGTGGATTATTAAATATTAGGTCTCTCTCCTCCAAGTCTCTGTTAGTACATGACTTAATAATTGATCAACAAATCGATTTACTCTGCCTTACAGAAACCTGGTTGCAGCAGGATGATTATGTTAGTTTAAATGAATTAACACCCCCGAGTCATTCTAACTACCAGAAATCTCGAAGCACAGGCCGAGGGGGCGGTGTGGCAGCAATTTTTCACACCAGCCTATTAATTAATGAAAGACCAAGACATACTTTTAATTCATTTGAAAGCCTGATGCTTAACATTGTCCACCCCAGCTGTGAAACTCAGAAACCAGTCTTACTTGTTATCATCTATCGTCCACCTGGGCCTTACACAGAGTTTCTGTCTGATCTCTCAGACTTTATATCTAATTTAGTTCTGAGCTCAGATAAAATAATTATTGTGGGTGATTTTAACATCCATGTAGATGCTAAAAATGACAACCTCAACATGGCATTTAATCTGTTATTAGACTCAATTGGTTTCTCTCAAAATGTAAAAGAACCCACCCACCACTTTAATCACACTCTAGATCTTGTTTTAACATATGGCATAGAAACTGAACATTTAACAGTGTTTCCTGAAAACCCTCTCCTGTCTGATCATTTCTTGATAACATTTACATTTACAATAATTGATTACACAGTGGTGGAGAGTAGACTTTATCACAGTAGATGTCTTTCTGAAAGCGCTGTAACTAAGTTTAAGAATATAATCCACCCACTGTTATCATCTTCAATGCCCTGTACCAACACAGAGCAGAGCAGCTATCTGAACGCTACTCCAACAGAGGTCGATTATCTTGTTAATAATTTCACCTCCTCACTACGTACGACTCTGGATACTGTAGCTCCTGTGAAAACTAAGGTCTCTAATCAGAAGTACCTGACTCCATGGTATAATTCTCAAACACGTAGCCTAAAGCAGATGACTCGTAATCTGGAGAGGAAATGGCGTGTTACCAATTTAGAGGATCATCATTTAGCCCGGAGAAATAGTTTGCTGCTTTATAAGGAAGCCCTCCGCAAAGCCAGAACATCTTACTATTCATCACTGATTGAAGAAAATAAGAACAACCCCAGGTTTCTCTTCAGCACTGTAGCCAGGCTGACAAAAAGTCAGAGCACTGTTGAGCCAACCATCCCTTTAACGTTAACTAGTAATGACTTCGTGAACTTCTTCACAAATAAAATTTTAATCATTAGAGAAAAAATTACCATTAATCATCCCACAGATGTAATATTATCTACAGCTACTCTTAGTACCATTGATGTTAAGTTAGACTCTTTTTCTCTAATCGATCTTTCTGAGTTAACTTCAATAATTACTTCCTCCAAACCATCAACGTGTCTTTTAGACCCCATTCCTACAAAACTGCTCAAAGAAGTCCTGCCATTAATTAATTCTTCGATCTTAAATATGATCAACCTATCTCTAATGATCGGCTATGTACCACAGGCCTTCAAGCTGGCTGTAGTTAAACCTTTACTCAAAAAGCCATCTCTAGACCCAGCAGTCTTAGCTAATTATAGGCCAATCTCCAACTTTCCTTTCACATCAAAAATCCTTGAAAGAGTAGTTGTCAAACAGCTAACAGATCATCTGCAGAGGAATGGTTTATTTGAAGAGTTTCAGTCAGGTTTCAGAGCTCATCACAGCACAGAAACAGCTTTAGTGAAGGTTACAAATGATCTTCTTATGGCCTCTGACAGTGGACTCATCTCTGTGCTTGTCCTGCTAGACCTTAGTGCAGCATTCGATACTGTCGACCATAATATCCTATTAGAGAGATTAGAACATGCTGTAGGTATTACAGGTACTGCACTGCAGTGGTTTGTATCATATCTATCTAATAGACTCCAATTTGTGCATGTAAATGAAGAGTCCTCTTCACACACTGAGGTTAATTATGGAGTCCCACAGGGTTCAGTGCTAGGACCAATTCTGTTTACATTATACATGCTTCCCTTAGGCAGCATCATTAGAAGACATAGCATACATTTTCACTGCTATGCTGATGACACCCAGCTCTATCTGTCCATGAAGCCAGATAACACACACCAATTAGTTAAACTGCAGGAATGTCTTAAAGACATAAAGACCTGGATGGCTGCCAACTTTCTGCTTCTTAATTCAGATAAAACTGAGGTTATTGTACTCGGCCCTGAAAATCTTAGAAACATGATATCTAACCAGATTCTTACTCTGGATGGCATTACCTTGGCCTCCAGTAACGCTGTGAGGAACCTTGGAGTCATTTTTGACCAGGACATGTCCTTCAATACACATAATAAACAAATATGTAAGACTGCTTTCTTCCATTTGCGCAACATCTCTAAAATTAGAAATATCCTGTCTCGGAGTGACGCTGAAAAACTAGTTCATGCATTTATTACTTCCAGGCTGGACTACTGTAATTCATTATTATCAGGATGTCCAAAAAACTCACTGAAAAGCCTTCAGCTAATCCAAAATGCTGCAGCAAGAGTGCTGACAGGGACTAGAAAGAGAGAGCATATTTCTCCTGTTTTGGCTTCCCTTCATTGGCTTCCTGTTAAATCCAGAATTGAATTCAAAATCCTGCTCCTCACATACAAGGTCTTAAATAATCAGGCCCCATCTTATCTTAATGACCTTTTAGTACCATATCACCCTATTAGAGCGCTTCGCTCTTGCTCTGCAGGCCTACTTGTTGTTCCTAGAGTATTTAAAAGTAGAATGGGAGGGAGAGCCTTCAGTTTTCAGGCCTCTCTTCTGTGGAACCAGCTTCCAGTTTGGATTCGGGAGACAGACACTATCTCTACTTTTAAGATTAGGCTTAAAACTTTCCTTTTTGCTAAAGCATATAGTTAGGGTTGGACCAGGTGACCCTGAATCCTCCCTTAGTTATGCTGCAATAGACATAGGCTGCCGGGGGATTCCCATGATGCATTGAGTTTTTCCTTTCCAGTCACCTTTCTCACTCACTATGTGTTAACAGACCTCTCTGCATTGAATCATATCTGTTATTAACCTGTCTCTCTTCCCCAGCATGTCTTTTATCCTGTCTTCCTTCTCTCACCCCAACCGGTCGCAGCAGATGGCCGCCCCTCCCTGAGCCTGGTTCTGCCGGAGGTTTCTTCCTGTTAAAAGGGAGTTTTTCCTTCCCACTGTCGCCAAAGTGCTTGCTCATAGGGGGTCATATGATTGTTGGGTTTTTCTCTGTATCTATGAAGTGCCTTGAGGCGACTTTTGTTGTGATTTGGTGCTATATAAATAAAATTGAATTGAATTGAATTGAATCTTTGATCAGACTTCAGGTTATTGCCACTATTTACACAGTCATGCACTCTTTATTATGCTGTAAAGCACAAGGGTAGACTAATAAGCATCACTTTCATTTATCCGCAGTGGAATTAATAACATATCTATACTTTCATATCACACCAAGTACACACAGGCATAAACACAGTTTTATTGTAAGCTATAAAGGAAGGTATGCACTCTCCTGCACACCAAATCTGGAACTACTGTCCATCATGTGTCGTCCTTTTTATCTACCTCGGGAATTTACATCGGTCATTGTAAGTGCCGTTTATATTCCACCACAAGCGGACACGGTCACCGCCTTATGCGAGCTGCATGAGGCACTCACACAGCACCAGACACAACACCGGGACGCTGCGCTTATTGTGACGGGGGACTTTAATAGCTCCAACCTCAAACGCGCAGCGCCGAACTTTTATCAACACATCACCTGCCCCACCAGGGGTGAAAGGACACTGGACCACTGCTACACTACGGTCAAGGACGGCTACAAGGCACAATCCCGCCCCCCGTTTGGCAAATCTGATCACGCCGCCATCATCCTCATGCCAAAATACAAACAAAGGCTGAAACAGGAAGTTCCGGTTCAGAGGAAGGTCGCGCACTGGACGGATCAATCGGTGGCCGCGTTACAGGACGCACTCGATGACGCAGACTGGGACATGTTCAGAAACAGCTCCGATGATGATGTCAACGTGTTTACAGAAGCGGTTGTGGGATTCATCGGGAAACTAGCGGATGATACCGTGGAGACAAAGACTATCACAACGTTTCCCAACCAGAAGCCGTGGGTGGATAAAACCATCCGCGACGCTCTGAGATCCCGCACCGCTGCCTACAACACGGGACTCATGACGGGGGACATGGACCCGTACAAAGCCGCGTCATATAACGTGCGGAGGGCGGTGAAAGAGGCGAAGCAGCGCTACGGGAGGAAACTAGAGTCACAACTCCAACAGAGTGACTCTAGGAGCCTGTGGCGGGGACTAAGGACAATAACGGACTATAAAGCACCAACAACCGGTATGACGAACGCGGCCGTGACTCTGGCAGACGAGCTGAACACTTTCTATGCTCGCTTCGAGGCTGCAGCTAAGGTCTCCAACAATGCTAGTGTTAGCGGCGCTAACGGCTGCAGACAGGAAGATGCTGCCAGCACCGGAAACGTGCTCGTCATCTCCGAGCATGAAGTAAGGAGAGCCTTCAAGAGAGTGAACACCAGGAAAGCAGCAGGACCAGACGGCATCCCAGGTCGTATCCTAAGAGACTGCGCATACCAGCTAGCTCCTGTGTTCACTGAGATATTCAACATCTCTTTATCTCAGTCGGTGATCCCCACATGCTTCAAAGAGTCCATCATTGTTCCTGTCCCGAAGAAACCCCACCCTGCTTCTCTCAATGACTATCGCCCTGTAGCCCTCACCTCAGTAGTGATGAAGTGCTTTGAACGCCTGGTCAGAGACTTCATCATTTCTTCACTACCAGACACACTGGACCCACTACAGTTCGCTTACCGTCCAAATCGTTCCACAGACGATGCCATCTCTCATCTCCTCCACACATCACTCACTCACTTGGACACTAGAAGGGGGAATTATGTTAAAATGCTCTTCATAGACTACAGCTCTGCATTTAACACCATAATTCCCTCCACACTCACCACCAAGCTGGAGCATCTGGGACTCAGCTCATCTATGTGTCAGTGGATCTCCAACTTCCTAACTGGCAGACCACAGGCAGTAAGGATGGACGGACATGTCTCAGCCTCCACCACTCTCAGCACTGGAGCCCCCCAGGGGTGTGTTCTGAGCCCCCTGCTGTACTCTTTGTACACATATGACTGTGTGGCCACTACCAGCTCCACCACCATCATCAAGTTTGCTGACGACACCGTCGTGGTGGGCCTGATCTCTGATAACAACGAGACGGCCTACCTGAAGGAGATTAGGAATCTGGAGAACTGGTGCCAGAGGAACAACCTCCTTCTAAACGTCAGTAAGACAAAGGAGCTGATAGTGGACTTCAGCACTAAGCAGGAGAGGAACTACCAGACCCCCGTCATCAACGAGTGCCCAGTGGAGAGAGTGGACAGCTTCAAATACCTCGGAGTTCACATCACGCAGGACCTGTCATGGTCCTGTCACATCAACACCGTGGTGAAAAAGGCCCGACAGCGTCTCTACCACCTCAGACGCTTGAGAGACTTCCAACTGCCCTCCAAGGTGCTCAGGAACTTTTACTCGTGCACCATAGAGAGCATCCTGGCGGGAAACATCTTAACCTGGTTCGGGAACAGCACCATGCAGGACAGACGAGCTCTACAGAGGGTTGTGCGGTCAGCTGAGCGCACCATCCGCTCCGAGCTCCCTGACCTGCACTCAATCTACAGCAGGCGGTGCTGGACCAAGGCCAGGAAGATCGTGAAGGACCTCAGCCATCCCAACAACAGACTGTTCTCTCTGTTGAGGTCAGGAAAGCGATTCCGCTCCCTGAAGACCAACACAGAGAGACTGAGGAGGAGCTTCTTCCCGCAGGCGATACGGTCTCTCAATCACACCACCACACAGTACTGACCCACACATACAGTTCTTACACACACTGGACTTTCTGGACTTTGTTTTTGCACAACACTGGTCACTATATTCTTCATTTCCGGTTAATACTTGTACAGCTGCTGTTATTGTGTATATATTTATTTATATTTAGATTTCTTCATACATTCTTATATAGTTCTATATTGTGTATTGTGTATTTTGTTGTACAGTTATTTTATTTTCAACTTTAATTTATATATTTATCTTATTCTTCCCAGTTAAATTTACCCTTCATTCTAATTTGTGTTGTACAGTTATTTCATTTTTAACCTTAATTTATATTTTATTCCTTCCTAGTTAAATTTACCCTTTTTAATTTTTCATATTTATTTCCTATCTTATTCATAGCCTTTTCCTTTTTGTTTTCTTTAGGTCACGAGCAGTTGTCCAAGCATTTCACTACATATCGTACTGTGTATGACTGTGTATGTGACAAATAAAATTTGAATTTGAATTTGAATTTGTATAACTTTTTAGGTCCTTAAAGAAAGGTTTATTTGAAAGTGAGCGGAGACGCAATATGATCTTTGAAGTTCTTTCTAAGCTGTTTTCTGTAACATTTATGCTGTCAAAGCAATGTATAGGACTGAGGCTACAGGGATTCCCACTTGTTATGGATATGTTTGTTTCATAAACTCTCTCACACCACTCTAGTGTAAAACATACCACTCATTCAAATGAGTCTTTTTCCCCCAGGATATATTGGAAATAACTGAATTTACAATCTGCTATAGATAGAAACAGTGGTGTGTTAATAAGGGAGCATTATGGTTCTCTGGGGCAGTGTCTGTCTCTCTGGGTCTTTGTGTTTAGAGAAGCCAGAAAAGGAAGAAGGATACAAGAGAGCTGATAATGATATCTTGTAGGTCAGGGGAGAGAGTTGGAGGCAGATCCTAACCCTGAATGTCTATTTGGAAGAACAAGTGCTCTGCTTGCGGTCAATTAACCTTGAGGGCTATAACTGTGTGTGGTCATTTCAGGCACACATACACACAGAAAGAGAGAGCAAGAGAGAGAGGACCCCTACTAGGAAGAGAGTAATTTACTGGAGACAGGCATAACCCCTGTCGCCCTGATGCTGTCATTCTGTTTAACATGAGCCGACAGAGAAACACAAACATACACTCACTTGTCTTTCTTGCCTCTTTTTCCCTTGCAAAAATAATTCTTAGCCTTCGTTTTCGTGAGTCTGAATTGACCCTGACACCGACTTGCTGAAGTGTTACAATTCACCGCAGTATAAAACTAAAAAGAAGTAAAAAAGTAACAGAACACAATATATACCCAACTTGTCATGAATGCAAAAACCATCATGTGTTCATGCACCATCCCACTAAAGCCACCTGTATTACCAGGTTTAGTTTTAGACTTAAGGTGCCATGGTAAAATGGTAGATAAGCTTTAATAAATGAATAGAATTTACCTTCACAGAGACATGTTTCTGTTTTTACCCAATTTTAATGGCAATATAAGAAACCTATGTGGGCATATTACAGATTTGGACAGAGTGATAGACTCAGTGTAGAGCCAATTATGGCAAGAGCTAGGTTCAGTGATTTGATGGAAAGTATTTCCTTCCATTTTCTCGGAAGGAATTCAGCAGTCTTTAATCAGCTAAAGTTGAATTTTATGCTACAGAAATGGACATCAACATAAAGTTGTAAAAGCAAAAAAACAACAAACAAACAAAAGAAAAAGGAAGAAAAAAGAAAGAAATGAAAAATCTAGAGAAAGATCTATTGTATTTACTTCACTTTCAAAACCTTTTGCCTCCTCTTGTTGACCTTTGGAACTCTGGCGCAGCATATTTAGTGGTGAATAGGCCTTTTTCAAATTCTTAGAATGTGGTGAATGTGGTATTTCTGTGTGTGTGTGTGTGTGTGTGTGTGTGTGTGTGTGTGTGTGTGTGTGTGTGTGTGTGTGTGTGTGTGTGTGTGTGTGTGTCAAGCACGACCTTGAATGGGCAACATATCGTTGTTAAGCACGGGTGGCCTGTGTTCACCTCTACTGTAATCTACAGCTTTACTCTGTGTGGGGCCAGACACGGGGGACTGGGTAGAAAATTGTGTGTGTGTGTGTGGGGGGGGGGTGGACAGACTGAGGGAATAAAAAGTGTATTTATCAGGTTTATTGTGTACCACTCTGTAGAGACGGCTACATTCATATCCACACCACAATAAAACTGTAGACACCATAAAGCCGAATTTGCAGTGTTCTATTACAACCATAAATTTAACCCTGGTTCCTGTAGTCAAAATATGAACACACCTCCAGGGATATTATGACAAATCTAAGTGGTTAGCGTTGATGTAGTATATTGTTGTGATAGTTTTTCAGTGTGAGCACTGGCAACAGATACTGTCTCCATAAAGATCCAAGTCTAATGGGCAGCACACCCTGACTGATTACAATCAGTACCAGTGAGACAAATCAACACCTGACAACCTCAACTCCAACCCGCTTTGGCTGCTTCTGAGTAAACAAGAGTAAAAAAGAGAGGCAGGAGCAATCAGCAGGGGGAAAGAAGGAGAGAAAAGTCCAGAGATGGAAGGGGAATGGTAGAAAAAAAGGTAATGAGCTATACATTGTCTCTAGAGAAACAAACTGTAGGATGGAGATCAACTGGAACAATATTTCAGGTTTGAATTATGTCAGCTGCGCTTAGCGACCATGATCATAAAGTATGCACAAAGTGAAAGACAAATAAACATAAAACAATAAAATGGACTCAAAAGAGAGAGGTGAGACAGATTGTATTATCCAATGACTGACAAAGGTGCTAATAAACATACAAACTGTTTCAGAAATATAAAGATGTGATATAAAGAGAAAGAATGTATCTGTATGAGAAGGGTGAAAAATACAGTGCAGAGTAAAATAAAGTTTAGATTTTACACTATTGTCCCACAAACTTAAACTCTGACATGTCACTGTTTGCCTTTTCACTCTGCTCCTTTTCTCTTCCCTCATTACCACCTCCTTCACCTTTCATGATGCATTATTTCTGTCATTTTCCATGACACTGCATGTGTCGGTAGTAGTTCAAATTCTATGTATTCTAGCATACTTGAATAAATATATGATGCGTGTGATTATCGTATTCCTCTCATTGTAAAATTCATGGCTGGAACTTAAGAAGTTGATACCAATCAGACACTTACTCCAAAACATGGAGATATTTGACTTCTTTGCAGCATTGATTATTGCTAAGAGAGAACTTACTTACCTAATGTGGCCCATACTGTGGCAAGGTCCCGACAGTTTATTTAGATTTATAGTGCTAACTCACATTAACACTCTACCAATTCTTTTAAGCTCCAGCAGGTTGGATGGGGAGTGTCAGCGCACAGTCATTTTTAGGTCTTTCCAGAGATTTTCAGTCTCCCAGTTCCTGGTGGTGAAGAACATGATGCAGCCACCACCATGCTTCAGTGTGGGGATGGTATTGGCCAGATGATGAGCAGTGTGTGGTTTCCTCCAGACATGACACTTTGTATTCAGGCCAAAATGTCCAATCTAGGTTTCATCAGACCAGAGAATTGTATTAATCATAAAAGCCTGACTGGTGGAGTTATGGAGAAATTGTTGTGCTTGTGTAAAGTTCTCCTCTCTGAACAGAGCAACACTGGAGCTCTTTAATCAATCAATCAATCAATCAATCAATCAATCAATCAAAGCTTTATTTGTCACAAGCAGGTTGCCCTGCAGTGAAATGGGACCCCCCCCCCGACCTTACACACATAACACAGACATCACATGGGGTTACAAGTCGGAGATCGGTAGCGTTACAGAAAAACACTGAAATGTACACAACAACGGGAAGGTACAAGAGGAAAACAAAAGAGACCTCCACTCATGCTGTGCTTCCATGGTAGGACAGCACGAGAGCAGGGAACAAAAAAAGTCCTCTGCCCAAAAAAGCACATGAATGTCCACAGCACAACATTGTGAAACAGACATGACAAGCCACAGGGTTGGGTAGGGGATGAGTAATCCCAGGCAACACAGCAGCCATCCTGCAATGGCGCCGTCTCCAGCGTGGGCCCAGACCCGCCTCGTGTTACCAGGGGGCAACAAGCATCGAAGGCATTGGAAAGGGAGGGGGGATGAGTGAGTGCTTATCAGTGTAAGTGTATGTGTGTGCGTGTCCAAAGTTCAGCTGAGACAGTGTCCTTCGCCCTATCAGCCAATCCAGGTGGCCTTGCATGGGATGGGAAGAATAGTCATCACACAGTCGTTATCAGGGAGTGTTTGTTCGGCTCCAGCCTTGGGCCTGCAGCTGGCGCCGTGGTGGTGTCCGCATTACGATGTTGATTTTGTTGATTTTTCTTTTATGCGAGCAGCCCAGGAGAATTTCAAGCTGCTCTTTAACACTCTGACGCTGGTCTCTCAATCTCCCGTTGGAGAGCCGCGAGCCTCCCATGATGGTATCAAACTTCTGTTCCATGGTGTTGTCATTCTTTTGATTCTGAGACCTCACAACTGCAGTGATCCGTTCCGCGATGTGATCCAACTTTCACTCAAGGGTCTCATTTTGAGCAGGCCTCTCTCTGATGTATCCCACCATACGCTCAATGGTGTTGTTTTGAGCCTTCACAGCAGCTGTAAGCATCTCCAAGTTGTTAACCATGCTGCGTTCGTTGTGGGAGGTCGCGCCTCGTCCCATCGCTTCGATTCCAGTGGGCAGCCTTGGGGGGGTTTGAACAGCCGGTTCCGCTCTCTTATTTCTCCGATAAGCCAGGGCCAAGCCAGCTCCGATCAGCAAGAACCCTGCTATCATGGTTCCGAATAGGTAGATATCTTCAGCATCCTCGATCGACAGTCCCGCCAGGCACATGACCCTCCAGTTCTGCCACCCGTCCATCGTGTATGCGGCAGGGAAAGTCCCTCCAGGGCACTCAGGCTCTCCCAAGCCCAGACTTCTCGTTGAGAAAAGGGTGTCAATAGCATTCAGAGACCAGTTGATCAAATCCATAATTCTCTTTTAGGTTTTAGAGAACGACAGTGAGAGACTGTTCCAGGGAAAGTAATGCACACGAGACAAGACAAGGACACAGAGGCTAAGCAGGGAAGATAAGGGTAAGGAGGAGAGGAGAAAAAGTGCGACCGCCTTCGCTGAGAGCCAAACGAGAAAGCGTAAGAGTGACGATTGGGTTCTTGGTCACCTCTCTTGGTACAAGTCTCTTGTACAGTCATGGCCAAAAGTTTTGAGAATTACATAAATATTGGAAATTGGAAAAGTTGGTACTTAAGTTTTTATAATAGCAATTTGCATATACTCCAGAATGTAATAAAGAGTGATCACATGAATTGCATAGTCCTTCTTTGCCATGAAAATGAACTTAATCCCAAAATAACCTTTCCACTGCATTTCATTGTTGTCATTAAAGGACCTGCTGAGATCATTTGGTGGCTGTAGCTCAGGTGGCAGAGCAAGTCAGCCACTAATCAGAAGGTCGGTGGTTCGATCCTGCATCCTGGCTGCATGCCAAATATCCTTGGGCAAGATACTAACCCCATGTTTGCCTACTGGTGGTGGTCAGAGGGCCCGGTGGCGCCTGTGTCCGGCAGCCTCGCCTCTGTCAGTGCGCCCCAGGGCAGCTGTGGCTACAATGTAGCTTGCTATCGCCAGTGTGTGAATGTGTGTGTGAATGGGTGAATGACTGAATGTAGTGTAAAGCGCTTTGGGGTCCTATGGACTAGAAAAGCGCGATACAAATGCAGACCATTTACCATTTCAGTAATAGTCTTGTTAACTCAGGTGAGAATGTTGACGAGCACAAGGCTGGAGATCATTATGTCAGGCTGATTGGGTTAGAATGGCAGACTTGACATGTTAAAAGGAGGGTGATGTTTGAAATCATTGTTCTTCCATTGTTAACCATGGTGACCTGCAAAGAAACGCATGCAGCCATCATTGTGTTGCATAAAAATGGCTTCACAGGCAAGGACATTGTGGCTACTAAGATTGCACCTAAATCAACAATTTATAGGATCATCAAGAATTTCAAGGAAAGAGGTTCAGTTCTTGTTAAGAAGGCTTCAGGGCGTCCAAGAAAGTTCAGTAAGTGCCAGGATCATCTCCTAAAGAGGATTCAGCTGTGGGACCGGAGTGCCACCAGTGCAGAGCTTGCTCAGGAATGGCAGCAGGCTAGTGATATGCGAATCATAAACAAATCGTTCAATACTCGAGAATCACTTTACTGACTCATGAATCATGATTCACAAGCCCAACTGACTCACTGACTCATCCCTGTTGCTGTTAGCAGCAATATATCTAGCTTATAATTAAAATTGTGGAGAAAAACACAACATCCAGTATCTTAACAAAAGAATTTCTGTTCTGAACTGGAAGAAAAAACCCTGAGTAGAAGCTCACATCAAGACAATAGCTCTTCGGTTCACAGTAGCATCGCTCTGCTAACAGCACATTTGAGCTACTCACCCCCTCCCTTCCTGTGCTGAATCGTAAGTGTAAGCGAATCACTCAGGACTCGCTCACCCCCTCCCTCCTGTGCTGAATCATAGAGCGAACGAATCACTCAGGACTCGCTCACCCCCTCCCCCCTGGCTCACAGCTTCTTGAGGTGAGCCCGACTATATCTCTTCTTGTCCTCGGGCACCCTCTTCGGGCCTGGCTCCTGGGCAGGCCTCCGGTAACCCTAGCCTGGGAAGGGTGAAGTGTTCCCTGGATCTTCTGCTGATAGGGGTTTTAGTAAAATGATTGAAAAAAAAAAAAAAAAAAAAAAGAGGTGAATTGTCCAGAATAGAAATGTGACAACTGATTGTCCATAGCTGCCTAAGATGACCAGCATGCACACACACAATAAATAAAATGCATGCAATAGGTTTTAAAGTGTAAACCAAAATGCCAAGATACACAAAACAAATAAATAGATGCTTGCATAAAACACTGGTGAGAGAATTCACTGCAAAATCTTTAACCAAATGGCAGCCACACTTAGTAACATTTCTTTTTTTTTTTTTTTTTTTTTTTTTTTTTAAATGACATCAGAAACAGCAGTATGCGACATTACGTGATGGCAGAGCTTCAGTTTCATTCTTTGTCATTTTTTTTTTTTTTTTTTAATAAATAGGACAGGGGGAATGAAGGAGAGAAAGAGAGAAAACCAAAGGGGAGAAGAGACGGTGAGAAGGGGGGGGAAGAGAGAGAGAAAAAAAAAAAAAAACTCCTGGGTCACCTGTATGGAGAAAGAAAAAACAAACAAAAAACAAACAAACAGAGACAGCAAACAACAAAGAGCAACATAATAATAGAGAAAACAAAGCACCATCACAATAAACTAGCTAGTCATAGATATCAATAGTTACTAAATAATAAACGATATTGTGCAGCACGCAAGATAGACAGCGCACAATGTGCTTTGAGGCAGCAGCCAAGAAAGCTGTAGTCCGCGTCTGTGAATACCCGTGTGTACACCTGTGTGCATACCTGTGTGGATCAGCATGCTTGCATTCCAAAGGTTTCTCCATGTAACGATCTGCTAGGGAGTGTGGGGAGCCACAGCCCCGTCCTCCAGGGCATGAGGCAGGTATGGAGGAGATCAAGACTCCAGACATCCAGAGGCCCCCAGAACACAAGAGACCAAGGAAGACCAACAGAGGGGCAGCCGCGCCACTGTCCCAGTAAGAGCTGAGGAGAGTCCCAGATGAGGGCTCACTCAGCAGCCGCGGAGCAGAAGCCAGGGGGAGTTGCAGTGACGCGCCCGTGAGCTCCGCCGGCAGCCAGCTGTGCCTGAGTGACCGAGCCCCAGGCCGAGAGGCCGGGGGCACCCCACCTCCGGAGTGGCCCGAGCGAGCCCCAGGCTCCAGGCCCCGATAAGCGGCCGCCAAGGAGTGAGCCGGTGTGTACCCGGACGCCCATCCCCAGACACAAAGAACCACCAACGCACCGACACCTGAGGGAGTCCGCCACTGGCAGGGGAAGTGGTGGTGGGTGGAGATAGGCCTCCAAACCTTGGAGGGCCTGAGATGTCCCCAGAGAGGTGGCGTCTGATACCCAACCTGACATATAGACACAGACATACAGGCACACACAGACACAAACATCCATTCCCACCCTCATGCTCTCATAGGCACTTACTCCACACTCAACCAACATGGAGACAGACATAAAGAGACGCTGTACACACAATCACACTCCCCAAGCGTACTCTACAAACCGGGTCTAGGTACCCTTGCCCCTGGAGGGGGGAATTGCACCCAGACCCAGGTGGTGTTACCCTTTTCCCTGCGGTGGGGAGAGGCAGACCACCCCGACTCCGCAGCAGCAGGGAGGCCCCACACCCCAGACCGCAGTCGGACGGCCAACTCCTCCTCCTAGCCCCCCCGCTCCAGCAGGCCGCAGAGAATGGGGGTGGGAGAAGACTCCAAACCTCCCTCCACCCGCTCATTGTAGTGTTGATGCATATGTGTTCTAAGGTGCAATTAAAACCCAGGAGGGCATGGAGCTACCTGCCAAGGAGCAGCAGGTAGGCGCATAATCCCTCCTGCTAGCCCTCAATGACTAAGTGTATTTAAAATTGAGAGGTGGGCAACGACGTCAGGGGTGAGGTATACACCCTGATGGTAATTTGGACTCCGTGATTGTGCCCACCCCCAAGATCCTATATGTATGTGTAGTAACATTTCTACAGTGCTCAAAAAATTCTCTAATACCAGCTGACACGATCAGTACAATATTTGGACAATATCTGGGAGACTCATAACAAGTAAAACAGCCTAAAGTGAAGCCAAAGACATGCATCTTATCTAGGAAAGTTGAGGATTAACCCTACAGAGGTTGTTAACCACTGACTGGGGTACATTGCCATGGTAGCTTACACTGCTCTGGAGCAGTCTATATTGTGTGTTTAATCTTTTCATATTTTTCCCAAGGCATAATTTTACCTAGTTTGTAAAATCAATCGATCACGTTAGAGTACGTGAATTCAGATAATGTGAAGATACCCTGTATATGTTGATCTTGCTTCATAGTACAGCCCTCAGAGCATCAGAAACCTCAGAAAAATTAGTTTTGAAAAACTAAAAGGAAGATGTTCAGTACTAGCTAGCACAGCTTATATCACTGACATTAAACTAACAACAAAGAAATAGAAGGGGACAACTGCACCTACAGCCCTAAGGTACCTTTAGAAGGAAACTAAACTACTGGCAGGCTCAGTTTATGATTTTTCACAAATCTATCTTGCATGCCCAGATAGATTTGTTTATACTAAGTATACTAAATTCTATACTTATTAGTTTCAATCCTTTAAAAATTCAAGTTGTATTTTATGAGTGTCGCACTGACCTCGTAGGTGTGGCTGTTACTCTTCTCTTCCTCCTCTTGCCCACTACCTGCTCTATGCTGTGGCCGCTAATTAGACCTTGTGCAATCTACAACTAAGCACGGCCTGGTGCGCGCTGCTCCGCCAGGTGAGCTGAATTAAAGCAATCAAGGGCTGTCGTGCCTAGTAGACCTTAAAATGCATGCAGCAGCCATTTGACCCAGGTGTGACATACTGAGAGGACAGCAAACAAAGCACAATCCACTTGCCACTGTGAGGAAGACTTTGAGCTAGACGGGCTATCGGTAAGCTCTTGGACTCATATTTGCTGCTTATATGTTTGGGAACTATGGAAGCTCAATTGTGGAAATGTATTTATGCTTTGGGAAATAGTTACTGCATTTAAGTTTAAAAAAAAAAAATAATTATATTGATATTACAATGAATATTTAAGTTTGAATAAATTGTTTATGTAGATAGTGTTTCCCACATTTATGTTAATTAATACTAAAAATAGTTACCCCAAATCCTTGGTAAATCTTAAAACTAGTGTAAATATGTTTGGTTTAATTTAAGGAAAATCTTTGTAAAAGAAAATCCTTGGTTAAAGTCTCTATTAAAATGTTTGCAAAACTTTAAAATGTATACTTTAAAAATGTAATTGTTTATAAAAAGTGTAAAATGCAAGGTAGACATTTTGTGTATTTAAGAACCACAGTTTATTTCATCTTCATTGTTTGAAGTTACTCAGCTCTGTGATTTAAAAACCAATGAATGTCAAACTAACTTAAACTGAGTTAAATGATAGTTTAGACAAAAGTATTTAGCTTTAGCTATGTTAAATGGCTTTACTGAAGTTATTTCATTTGTATTCTGTATAATGCATTTTCATTTATCTGAATGATTAATGAAATGTTCTCAGCTATCTAACTAGCTGGTCAAAATAAATTGAGTGAAATTCAAAGTCTGTTTTTCAAGTGTGGGCACCTCACAGACAGAACACTTGACAATGAGTGTTATTAAGGCTTACTAAGCTAATCACATCAATGCATGTTAACCTGGCTAAATTCTTAAATTGCATTACAGATTGTTAGTATATTTGTGAGTCAAATCTTTTGTTGTCACACATTCAAGTGTTGCTGCAATACTTAATACTTGATGACAACTTTCTATTAAGGATCTTTATCTTAGTACAGTCTGAGATCCTATTATGAATTAAGTAAATTGTGGGTCATATTTATACACATTCAGATATGCAACTGCTGTTGATTAATGGATATGACATTGCCAACATGAGCATTTAACATCCAAAACACTGAAGCTTGCAGGAGGAAAGTTATCTATATTTAATTTTCTCTTGAAAGAACTCCATGTAAGGAAGTTTTAGGATGAGTCCTCACCACCTCTAATAATAACTTTCTCTCCTTTAAGGCATTTCTTCTTCTCCTCAGGTCTTTTTTTTTTTTTTTTTTTTTTTCTCTCTCCTCCCTGTCTGGGCTTTCCTAAGTCTTACACATAACAGATTTGATTTATGAAAGACTTACTCTTTGCTCAGTCTTTATCCACTCTACAGTTTGCTTTCTCCTTTTTTGTCTCCCCACTTCATTGTATTAACAGGAGATGAGTAAAGGATAGCAATGTTGTGAAAGCAGCAGGGGCAGATTAAACTCCTTACTTAGTAAAGTTGTTGTTGGGACTCTTAGTTTCTCATTACTTTAAAATAATTGTTAGCAAGAAAAATTAGAAGTGTTTTGCCAGGCCCTGTGTGACAAAATTGTGGCTGTCTTTGGGGGGGGCAACCCCTGATACATGCATAGAAATAACCATGAGCAACATTTTAATAACCGATTCAAATCCAGTAAGTTTTTTTTTTTTTTTTTTTTGACCAGGTGGACAGAAACATTTGATATAAAGATATAAAATCTGTTGAGTCCCTCTGTGTAATGGGGTGTCAAGCTTCACTGACTTCCAAAATACCTGGAGAGGTACAAAAGTGTGAAGAGGGGGAAAGCTCAAGCAACACTTGTCTAACTTTTTTTTTTTTTTTTTAATTTGAACATTGTGTAAAATGTAAACATTAATTTGAAAATCTCAAACTTATATTGTATTATAATAAAACATAAATTATACCAAAAGTTGAAACTGGGAAAATAGCTGTTAATGGAGGCGACAGCTTGCTGGACTTTTGGGAGTGTTGTGTTTTTGTCTGATATGATTCTAGCTGCTCAACAGTCCTGGGTCTTCCCTGTCTTATTTTTGGTTTTATGATGGACTCAATATTTTGAATTTGAAAGATCTTGAGTGCAGACAGGCTAATTCAATTCACCTAAATTCTTCTTCTTGCAAATTCCATAGGCACTAATTGACCCCCACAGTATAAGAGATTTCAGTTTCTGAACTGAGTGCTGATAACAAGCTGGGTGATTCCTCTTCTCTTTTAGTCTGGAAGTTGAGCAGCCATGTTTTAATTGAAATTTCAGTTTGTCTGATCACAGAACATTTTTCCACAGTTTGCCTCGGCCCATTTCAAATTAGTTTTGGCTCAGAGGAAAATGGCAACATTTCTGGATAATGTTCACACATGGCTCCCCCTTTTTTTTTTTTTTTTTTTTTTTTTTTGTTTCCCCCAGTTCTTGGAATCTTGTTGATATTATGTACTATATATGATTAAATATCTACAGTTCAGAATTTTACATTGAGAAACATTATTCTGAAATTGTTCCATAATTTGTAGTGTTTGCCAATTTTTGAACTTCTGCATATTATTACTTCTGAGAAACTCTGACTCTCTATGATTGTCACTGTATGTGTAAATTGTGGTTTAAGTTAATATTTTTTGACTTATTGGTTGTCTTTTTTGTTTTCTGCTTATGTTATACTAATAGTTTCTTGTCTCTGTGCCTTCCCTGTGTTCCACGTTTCTCCTTTAGTTACTCTTGTTTCTCTGATCCATGTTTCCTCTGTTTCCCCAGTCACTCATGTTGCCATGTCAGTGTCAAGTCTTCGTGTCTCATGTTTCCTGTTTTATTTTGACAGTTCCAAGTCCTGCGTTCAGTTTCTTTGCCTGTTGCCAGGTTGTCTGCTTAACTCCCCTTGTGGGTTACGATAGGTTGCTTCCATCGGGTTTTGCACACTATCTCATTTGGTATATTTATTGACTTAATGAATGTATTAGCAGTATGCAAGACAATGTATAGGAGATATATTTGTTATTGTTGTGATACTTTCCCTCTGACATACCTGTTGCCACTAGCTACCATTAAAAAAATAATAACCAGCTGATATTTTTCATGAAATAGTGAAATGTACAATTTAAATATTTGACATTTACAGTTTTATTATGAACAAAATATGGTTTTACTGGATTTGTAAATCACCGTATCATTTTAAATTTACATGCTTTAAGTTGTCTAAGGTTTTTATTTTATAACTGGAGTTTTAGTATGAATAAAGAATTCATTGCTTGACTACTGTGTTTTAGATGGGTGATTAGAAGACAGTACTTTGAATATTTGTTTGTGGTATAGTTTTAGTAAAAATACATTTAAAACACCCAGTCGTATAAATCTAGCATAAATCTAAGCCAGTCATTGTCTCTAGAAAGGGACAGTTCTCAGTCTAAAATCAGGGTGATAATCATATTTGGTACCTAAGCAGTAAGAGTATAAATTTGGGGTGCTTTTGTCCCATCCAGTGTCACACACATCCATTACAAAGGACACAACATTGACATTCAATACTTTGGTGTGTGTGTGGGCGCGCTCTAAGGAAAAACTGAACTCGAAAAACACAGCTTTATTGCTGGAATAATTAATACAGAAACCAAAGTACAAACAGAACACACAGTTGGAGAAAGAGGGGGACACAGACTTAAATACACAAAAGGCCAAATAAGGAAACGAATCACAGGAACACACAGCTGAACATGATGTAGCTAATGAGACAGGGGAAGCACAACTGAACTTGACGCACACCAGACAGGAGACTATCAAAGTAAAACAGGAAACACTAAGACACATTACTTCACTCAAAATTATACAGGTGCTGGGAGGCGAGAGCATTCAGGGAAACGAGACGGACTTGGGAGACAACAGGAGGAGACACGGGAGCAGATAAGGAAGATGAGACACAGAGAGCGAGAGAGCACAAGCAAGCAGGAGGGGACAAGGGAGGGCGAGAGACAGACAGAGGAGATGCGGAGTGAAACACAAGGAGGGGAACATGGAAACAGGAAAGGGGGAAAAAAGACAAGTACACACACAGACAGAGGGACACAAAGGACAAAGACATAATGGGAACCTAATAGACAAGAAACTAAACTAATCATAAGCAAACTCAGAACCATAGGATTAACTCAAAACTAATGAATGAACCTTAAACTGTAACATAAGACATAATAGTCACCAAAAACATAAGAAACTCAAAACACTGGGTCAGATGAGATAGCCTTTATTTGTCAGTTGCAGGTCTTTTGCCCACAACCGAGATGACAGACCTTGCCGACCGTACATACAATACACAAACATCACATTGGGGAGACAGGTCAGGCTAGGTAGCGAGGAAAAAACATCGAAATGTGTAAAACAAAAGGATAATACAGGAATGCTCAGATATCAACACACCATAGCACAATAAACACAGACAAGCAACATGGGAAAGTGTTCCAGTGTGTACATCTGATCTGGGACGGCTGCAATCTTCGACTGCGCCTCCATAGTTCAGCTGAGAGAGTGTCCTTCGCCCTGCCAGGCGAAGTAAACAGTCTTCCAGCCAACCCAGGTGGCCTTGCATGGAATGGGAAGGAACAGACTCAACACAGTCATTATCAGGGAATTTTTATTCGGCTCCAGCCTTGAGCCCACAGCTGGCGCCGAAGGGGTTGCCAGATTATGATGGTAATTTTTCTTTTGCAACAACTCATGAGAATTTCAAGCTGTTCTTTAACACTCCGACACTGGTCTCTCAATCTCCCGTTGGATAGCCGCGAGTTTCTCCATGATGTTATTAACCTTCATTTCCGTGGTCTTGTCATTCTTTTGCTCAAAGAGCAGATTCTGAGACCTCACGACCGCAGTCAGCTGTTCCAAGATGTAATCCAACTTCCACTCAGAGGTGTTGTTCTGAGTGGACTTTTCCTTGATGTAATCCAATGTATACTCAGAGCAGGGGCGATTTTAGGATCAGAGCTTTGGGGGTGCTGAGCACCCAGAGAGCTGCCCAGCCAGCCAAGATACACTTTACTTGTCACAATGAGACTAGGGGTGGGTTTTGATAATCGATTTATCGATTAAAATCGATTCTGGCTTGGATAACATGATATCGATTCATTAAAATCCTGAATCGATTTTGCCCGAAACGCCAGAATCTCAGGTTAAACCTTACAAAATTTCAACAACCACCAAACAGCTAAAACAGTAAATGAGAGCAGGAACACGGATTCTGCACAAAGACGTAAACACAAAGCTCGGACCCGCCGACGGATCAGAATCAGTGAGATGTCGCCTTTCTCACCCGACGGCACGGACACGATCAGGGCTGAAAGCCGACAGCTCGCTGATTCCGATGTTTCGGTGGGTCCACGCTTTGTGTTTACGCCCTTTTTGCGCGGATTCTAAAGCTGTTAGTTTGATCTCTCTCCAAACATTATTGACCGAACCAGCAGCAAAAGAAGATCCAAACTACGCTTCACAGAAACATCGTCATGAATTCCCTCTTACGTTTGCTGTTTTGCTTCCACCACACTTCATGCACAGCTCTCTTTCTCTTGCTCTCTCTGTATACTTCAAGAACAGTTTCCCGTCTAAAAGTCTGTTTTATGCATTATTTGCTTGCTTGTTATGCACAAGTCTACCGTCCGTTGTTTACAGCGCTGTCGGCCGCTGTTTTTTTCCTTTTACTTACTTCCAAAAAGAAAACCTAATTTCTGCCGTTCAATAGGCTTCTGAACAAATGTAAACTTTTTAAAATTATGCAAAATGCAAAACGCTTAGCCGTGTCTGTAATAAAAACCGCTGTAACTTCAGAGGTAATGTTCATATGTTGATTAATGGTTTTCTTTCGTTTTTGATGTACTGCAGAATATTTTTATAAAATCCCAGGCCAGGAAAATCACCTTCGTGTTTTTCTGTGTTTTATCTTCAGCTACTTTGACACAAAGGCATCAGCTGTGACGCTCACACCTTTGATAAAGTCTTGCGAGTGTCAGCTTCCTTTTTATAGATACAAAAATATGTAAATGTACTGATCTGAATTATAATATTCCTGAATGTCTGAGGCAAAATTTCTCAGATTTAAATCGAATTGAATTGAATCGTGGATCGAATCGATTCGGGACCTTGTGAATCGGAATCGAATCAATTCTAGAAAACAGTGACGATACCCAGCCCTAAATGAGACTTCTTCCCTGTCTCTGTCAGTCCCTGCATCAGTTATGCATCCAATACAGATTAGAGATGGCACGATACCACTTTTTTATGTCCGATACCGATACCGATATCATAAATTTGGATATCTGCCGATACCGATATGAATCCGATATAGTGTTTTTTAATCAACAAAACTGTTTTTAAATATCTTGCTGCATTTTGTATAAGTTCATACTCAAGTTTAAAACAACAACTACACTAAAGCTATTCTGTTATACCTGTATGCAAAAAAAAAATATTTCATAGTTCAGCAATACTGATCAATCTAATAAACTTAAACCTACACCATCCTCCCTATTCTGGTATTTTAAAGAGTACTTAGCGTAAATATTAAGCAACATAACTAATAGGGTTCCAACTCCCAGCAACAACAAAAATAAATAAATAAAAAATAGGGAACCACCCTCCACCTCATGATGCTTAATCGACGTAATCAACCTTAATTTGATGCAGTGTGAAAAAAAAATGCACAGAAATCAATTATTTTTCAAGAAATATTAAATAGATTCAACATCTTTCTTCAACAAAATTGCAGACTGCACAGATGGTACCTTCCCAAAGGAAAAAGTACTATAGCTTACTAGGGTATATTAGACTTAATAGTCACTATATACTAGAGATGGACCGATCCGATATTACGTATCGGTATCGGTCCGATACTGACCTAAATTACTGGATCGGATATCGGAGAAAAATAAAAAATGTAATCCGATCCATTAAATATCACGAAAGCACCTCACAAAACTTGCAACACGCCGTAACTCACCTCAGAACGTTAGCACGTCGGAGCAGTATGCATCACGTGATAGAGCGGCTGTGGCATGCGGGACCTGTCGGTGGTCTGGATAGCATTTGGAGCTTCGCTAGCAACCCGGCATTTCATCTCCGACAAAGTTATCCCGAGAGAAGTAAAGCAAGTGTGTAAGTACATCTCTGAATGTTTGTAAAGCATTCCTGCGTTAAGCTTAACAAACGACTGCCTCTTCTTGCTGCTACTTCAATCATGAAACTGCATAACGATCAGCTGATCGGCTTTTCTGTCGCCAGTCCGTGTCTCTAGTTTGCTTTTGGCCCACTTTGCACCAGAAAGAGGAAACCAGCGGCTGAACAACAGCAGCACGTTTAAGCTTGATAAGCTGTTGTTAGAATGTATTTAATATTACTTTGTACACCAGGATCTTTTTCTAAGTAGCTGACGGCTGGTAACTGTGCAGGGGCGGATCTAGCAAAGTTTAGCCAGGGGGGCCGATAGGGCATTAACAGGGAAAAGGGGGGCACAAAGACATACTTTTCTTTCTTATTCTCATTTAAAATGTCTAGCTTTTAATAAATAATTATCTGACACCCAAAGTTTTAATTTGATGCAAAATGAATAGAAGTCCATTAGTGTATATAGTAACTATTAAGTCTAATATATATATATATATATATATATACCCTAGTAAGCTATAGTACTTTTTCCTTTGGGAAGGTACCATCTGTGCAGTCTGCAATTTTGTTGAAGAAAGATGTTGAATCTATTTAATATTTCTTGAAAAATAATTGATTTCTGTGCATTTTTTTTCCACACTGCATCAAATTAAGGTTGATTACGTCGATTAAGCATCATGAGGTGGAGCGTGAGGGGTGGTTCCCTATTTTTTATTTATTTATTTTTGTTGTTGCTGGGAGTTGGAACCCTATTAGTTAAGTTGCTTAATATTTCTGCTAAGTACTCTTTAAAATACCAGAATAGGGAGGATGGTGTAGGTTTAAGTTTATTAGATTGATCAGTATTGCTGAACTATGAAATATTTTTTTTTGCATACAGGTATAACAGAATAGCTTTAGTGTAGTTGTTGTTTTAAACTTGAGTATGAACTTATACAAAATGCAGCAAGATATTTAAAAAACAGTTTTGTTGATTAAAAAACACTATATCGGATTCATATCGGTATCGGCAGATATCCAAATTTATGATATCGGTATCGGTATCGGACATAAAAAAGTGGTATCGTGCCATCTCTACTATATACAGTAATTGACTTCTATTCATTTTACATCAAATTAAAACTTTGGGTGTAAGATTTGGATAATTATTTATTAAAAGCTAGACATTTTAAATGAGAATAAGAAAGAAAAGTATGTCTTTGTGCCCCCTTTTCCCTGTTAATGCCCTATCGGCCCCCCTGGCTAAACTTTGCTAGATCCGCCCCTGCACAGTTACCAGCCGTCAGCTACTTAGAAAAAGATCCTGGAGTAGAAAGTAATATTAAATACATTCTAACAACAGCTGATCAAGCTTAAACGTGCTGCGGTTGTTCAGCCGCTGGTTTCCTCTTTCTGGTGCAAAGTGGGCCAAAAACAAAGAAGAGAGACGGAGTCCCGACAGAAAAGCCGATCAGCTGATCATTAAGCAGTTTCATGATTGAAGTAGCAGCGAGAAGAGGCAGTCGCTTGTTAAGCTTAACACAGGAATGCTTTACAAACATTCAGAGATGGACTTACACACTTGCTTTACTTCTCTCGGGATAACTTTGTCGGAGATGAAATGCCGGGTTGCTAGCGAAGCTCCAAATGCTATCCAGACCACCGACAGGTCCCGCATGCCACAGCCGCTCTATCACGTGATGCATACTGCTCCAACGTGCTAACGTTCTGAGGTGAGTTACGGCGTGTTGCAAGTTTTGTGAGGTGCTTTCGTGATATTTAATGGATTGGATTACATTTTTTATTTTTCTCCGATATCCGATCCAGTAATTTAGGTCAGTATCGGACCGATACGTAATATCGGATCGGTCCATCTCTAATACAGATGCATAAAAAAACACTCCCAAAACAGAATAAATTATTACAAATAAATTATTACAAAATATTAAAAAATATATATATAAAAATGGAGGCAACTGTGCCTGTGGTAGAACGTATACAATGCATGAAAAAACTTTACTGCAGATACTAATTTGACTAATTTAATAATACTAATTTTGTGTTGTAAGATTTATGAGTTGGGTGGCACGGTGGCTAGCACTGTTGCCACACAGCAAGAAGGTCCTGAGTTCAATTCCACCATCAGGCCAGGGTCTTTCTGTATGGAGTTTGCATGTTCTCCCCGTGTCTGCGTGGGTTCCCTCCGGGTACTCCGGCTTCCTCCCACCGTCCAAAGACATGCAGCTTGTGGGGATAGGTTAATTGGATAATCCAAATTGCCACTAGGTGTGAATGTGAGTGTGAATGGTTGTCTGTCCCTGTGTGTTGGCCCTGTGACAGACTGGCGACCTGTCCAGGGTGTACCCCGCCTCTCGCCCTATGACAGCTGGGATAGGCTCCAGCACCCCCCGCGACCCTGAAAAGGATAAGTGAATGGATGGATGGAGATTTATGAGTTTCATGCTTTCATAGTGGTACTTAGCAGAGCTTGACATTTTTTATCAGGTGGTACACACTGTAAAAAGTTTGAGAAACACTGATAAGGTAAGTGTACAGTGGGGTAAAAAAGTATTTAGTCAGCCACCGATTGTGCAAGTTCCCCCACCTAAAATGATGACAGAGGTCAGTAATTTGCACCAGAGGTACACTTCAACTGTGAGAGACAGAATGTGAAAAAAAAAATCCATGAATTCACATGGTAGGATTTGTAAAGAATTTATTCGTAAATCAGGGTAGAAAATAAGTATTTGGTCAATAACAAAAATACAACTCAATACTTTGTAACATAACCTTTGTTGGCAATAACAGAGGTCAAACGTTTACTATAGGTCTTTACCAGGTTTGCACACACAGTAGCTGGTATTTTGGCCCATTCCTCCATGCAGATCTTCTCGAGAGCAGTGATGTTTTGGGGCTGTCGCCGAGCAACACGGACTTTCAACTCCCGCCACAGATTTTCTATGGGGTTGAGGTCTGGAGACTGGCTAGGCCACTCCAGGACTTTCAAATGCTTCTTACGGAGCCACTCCTTTGTTGCCCGGGCGGTGTGTTTTGGATCATTGTCATGTTGGAAGACCCAGCCTCGTTTCATCTTCAAAGTTCTCACTGATGGAAGGAGGTTTTGGCTCAAAATCTCACGATACATGGCCCCATTCATTCTGTCCTTAACACGGATCAGTCGTCCTGTCCCCTTGGCAGAAAAAACAGCCCCATAGCATGATGTTTCCACCCCCATGCTTCACAGTAGGTATGGTGTTCTTGGGATGCAACTCAGTATTCTTCTTCCTCCAAACACGACGAGTTGAGTTTATACCAAAAAGTTCTACTTTGGTTTCATCTGACCACATGACATTCTCCCAATCCTCTGCTGTATCATCCATGTGCTCTCTGGCAAACTTCAGACGGGCCTGGACATGCACTGGCTTCAGCAGCGGAACACGTCTGGCACTGCGGGATTTGATTCCCTGCCGTTGTAGTGTGTTACTGATGGTGACCTTTGTTACTTTGGTCCCAGCTCTCTGCAGGTCATTCACCAGGTCCCCCCGTGTGGTTCTGGGATCTTTGCTCACCGTTCTCATGATCATTTTGACCCCACGGGATGAGATCTTGCGTGGAGCCCCAGATCGAGGGAGATTATCGGTGGTCTTGTATGTCTTCCATTTTCTGATGATTGCTCCCACAGTTGATTTTTTCACACCAAGCTGCTTGCCTATTGTAGATTCACTCTTCCCAGTCTGGTTCAGGTCTACAATACTTTTCCTGGTGTCCTTCCAAAGCTCTTTGGTCTTGGCCATGGCGGAGTTTGGAGTCTGACTGTTTGAGGCTGTGGACAGGTGTCTTTTATACAGATGATGAGTTCAAACAGGTGCCATTCATACAGGTAACGAGTGGGGGACAGAAAAGCTTCTTACAGAAGACGTTACAGGTCTGTGAGAGCCAGAGATTTTCCTTGTTTGAGGTGACCAAATACTTATTTTCCACCCTAATTTACGAATAAATTCTTTACAAATCCTACCATGTGAATTCATGGATTTTTTTTTTTCACATTCTGTCTCTCACAGTTGAAGTGTACCTCTGGTGCAAATTACTGACCTCTGTCATCATTTTAAGTGGGGGAACTTGCACAATCGGTGGCTGACTAAATACTTTTTTGCCCCACTGTATGTGTGCTTTTAGAAAACATTTAAAGCTGCTGTACAGAATCTTTGAAACAAGCTGGCTTAAAACATTTTTAGAATATAAACAGAGCACTCTGCTTCTCTTTACAGCTCCTCACGTACGCACTGCGGCAGTCATACAGACAACTGTATGGTCCAAAAGTTGGCCTACCTATTACTGGCTGAGGTTTTAGTAGAGTTGTGGCTGAACCACATAAAAATATATAATTAATTTTAATCTCCCCCATCAATTATAATGTTATGTTGGAAAGTTGTTAAAGAGGGTCAAAAATGTTTCAACCCAGTTTGTTTAGCAGATTCTTTATAGCAGCTTTAATATAGGGAGAACACAACTTCCTGATTGTGTGAGTAAAATTAGTTGTTTTTTTTTCTTTGTCAGTTTAACAGTTTCTGCCTGTCACTGTTCCCTGTCTGTTTTCTTACCTGGTTCTTCCTGATCTTGTACTTTCTCCTCACATTCTCCTCTTTCCTCTCTCCCTGTTCGGACCGACAATCATACACAAATAGATTGTATTCAATTAGATGAAAAATTACATTAATATGAAAAAATACTATTAAGATCACTAACAAAAAGTCCTCTCTTAGTGTACTTTCAACCAAAAGGAAAATAACCAAACCACATGAACATCTAATAAAAGATATAAATATTGAAACACTGATCCAACATTGTTCTTGATTGACGAATCATTTGATCTTACACTTTTACCTGAATGTGGCTCCTTTTTTTGAAAAAACCTCCTTATATCCATTATGAACCTGGCTGTCTCTCTGTACACACACACACACACACACAGACACACACACACACACACACCAGGACCCATATGGAAAAGAAATAGTAAAAACATATATGATTTACTCATGAAAGTGGTCACTTTCTCATTACTTTCATATATTTTTTTAGTAAGTATACAAAACATACAAGTTTCATTATACAATTTTTCAAGGGATCTTATATGTGCTTTCACTCTTGTATGCTTTTCATACAAGTTTCATACAAGACAGATAAAAACTTTATAAGATTTATATATATCTTTTCCATATGGGGAGTTATAAGGTTAATGGGCATCCAGTCAGTTAGCTAGTTAGTATCCATTTCAAACAGGATAGCGGTAACAACAGTAGGCTGCGGACAATTTTAAGTTTTAGATTTTAAATAGGTTATATAAATTTCAATGGGAGCAACAGGACGGTAAAATGTAGCTGATTCTACTACAGAGCAGGACGGACTGTAGAGTAGCAAACATAGTCGGAAAACACGTTTTCAACACAGCAGGTTAGCTGGGTGTAATGTTTTTCAACATGGTCTGACTCCTACTATATAAAGAGTAACTGAAGGTTAAATTCAGCTAATATGTCCGCTCCACTGCGTTTCATCCACCATTGCTCTGGCAGTATTGGCGCTAGAGCCAGAGTAGGGGAAAGGCGAGCTGGAACAAACCAGTTTGGGAGGGGGGGATATCTATACAGGGAGTGCAGAATTATTAGGCAAGTTGTATTTTTGAGGAATAATTTTATTATTGAACAACAACCATGTTCTCAATGAACCCAAAAAACTCATTAATATCAAATCTGAATGTTTTTGGAAGTAGTTTTTAGTTTGTTTTTAGTTTTAGCTATTTTAGGGGGATATCTGTGTGTGCAGGTGACTATTACTGTGCATAATTATTAGGCAACTTAACAAAAAACAAATATATACCCATTTCAATTATTTATTTTTACCAGTGAAACCAATATAACATCTCCACATTCACAAATATACATCTCTGACATTCAAAAACAAAACAAAAACAAATCAGCGACCAATATAGCCACCTTTCTTTGCAAGGACACTCAAAAGCCTGCCATCCATGGATTCTGTCAGTGTTTTGATCTGTTCACCATCAACATTGCGTGCAGCAGCAACCACAGCCTCCCAGACTCTGTTCAGAGAGGTGTACTGTTTTCCCTCCTTGTAAATCTCACATTTGATGATGGACCACAGGTTCTCAATGGGGTTCAGATCAGGTGAACAAGGTGGCCATGTCATTAGTTTTTCTTCTTTTATACCTTTTCTTGCCAGCCACGCTGTGGAGTACTTGGACGCTTGTGATGGAGCATTGTCCTGCAAGAAAATCATGTTTTTCTTGAAGGATGCAGACTTCTTCCTGTACCACTGCTTGAAGAAGGTGTCTTCCAGGAACTGGCAGTAGGACTGGGAGTTGAGCTTGACTCCATCCTCAACCCAAAAAGGCCCCACAAGCTCATCTTTGATGATACCAGCCCAAATCAGTACTCCACCTCCACCTTGCTGGCGTCTGAGTCGGACTGGAGCTCTCTGCCCTTTACCAATCCAGCCACGGGCCCATCCATCTGGCCCATCAAGACTCACTCTCATTTCATCAGTCCATAAAACCTTAGAAAAATCAGTCTTGAGATATTTCTTGGCCCAGTCTTGATGTTTCAGCTTGTGTGTCTTGTTCAGTGGTGGTCGTCTTTCAGCCTTTCTTACCTTGGCCATGTCTCTGAGTATTGCACACCTTGTGCTTTTGGGCACTCCAGTGATGTTGCAGCTCTGAAATATGGCCAAACTGGTGGCAAGTGGCATCTTGGCAGCTGAACGCTTGACTTTTCTCAGTTCATGGGCAGTTATTTTGCACCTTGGTTTTTCCACACGCTTCTTGCGACCCTGTTGACTATTTTGAATGAAATGCTTGATTGTTCGATGATCACGCTTCAGAAGCTTTGCAATTTTGAGACTGCTGCATCCCTCTGCAAGATATCTCACTATTTTTGACTTTTCTGAGCCTGTCAAGTCCTTCTTTTGACCCATTTTGCCAAAGGAAAGGACGTTGCCTAATAATTATGCACACCTGATATAGGGTGTTGATGTCATTAGACCACACCCCTTCTCATTACAGAGATGCACATCACCTAATATGCTTAATTGGTAGTAGGCTTTCGAGCCTATACAGCTTGGAGTAAGACAACATGCATGAAGAGGATGATGTGGACAAAATACTCATTTGCCTAATAATTCTGCACTCCCTGTACTTTTGTTGTTGAAATGTTACATTTCAACCAAGTACTGTAATCTTTTTATATTTTTAGTAGTGTGTCACACAAACAACAAATATTGTGAAAAAAAGCAAGAAATCTTTGGGGGTGCTTTGATTCATTTGGGCTAAAATCGAACATTTGGGCTAAAATCGCCCCTGGCTCAGAGGTCTTATTCTGAGTATTCACTGCAGCCGTAAGCGCCTCCAAGCTCTTAACCATGCTGCACTCAGTGAGTCCTTTCTGAGAAGTCGTGCCTCGTCCCATCGTTTCAATCCCAGCGGGCAGCCTTGGGGGGGTTTGAACAGCCGGTTCTGCTTTCTTAATTCTCTGATAAGCCAGGGCCAAGCCAGCTCCGATCAGCAAGAACCCTATTATCATGGTTCCGAATAGGTAGATATCTTCAGCGTCCTCGATCGACAGTCCCGCCAGGCACATGATCCTCCATGTCTGCCACCCGTCCATCGTGTATGCGGCAGGGAAAGTCCCTCCAGGGCACTCAGGCTCTCCCGAGCCCAGACTTCTCGTTGAGAAAAGGGTGTCAATAGCATTCAGAGACCAGTTGATCAAATCCATAATTCTCTTTAGGTTTTAGAAACAGACTGTGAGAGAGTGTTCCAGGGAAAGTAATACAAAAAACACAAGACTAGACAGGGACATAAGAACTAAGCAGGGAAGATAAGGGAGAGGAGAGGAGAAAAAGTGCGTCCGCCTCCTCCGAGAGCCAAAAGGACCTGTGAATCAGAACCATGGCAGTGAGGGTTCATATTGGTTGTTATAACAGAGGTTTTCTTATAAATAATATCCCTTTAAGAATATTTAGATGACTAGGTTGTCTAAATATGTATAGAATCAGGAATAAAAATGGGGGGCTATTTGATCCCTAACAGATGTTAGTTAAATTAGGCAGAGAAAAGAGGCATATCATCATGTTAATCACTAAAAGCTATGGGGTTATACTATAGTTGCACAAGAAAAGCATGTCCTTGGAATATCTCTATTTTGAGGCAAATGAAGATTGCTCACTACTTTAAAATCTCTATTCAAACACACACACATACATGCCACCATATGCACGCCGTACCATTTAACAGAAACTGCTTATCTTTTTAGAAAAAGCAACATTGCAGAAGAATGTTTCTTTTTTTTCCCATTTTACTCAAAATAAGATGTGACATCACACAAGGGAAACTTCTCAACTCTGGTTATCTTAGTTGGCGCTATTCTGCATGTCTAAATATAACCGATACCTTTGACCTGCTGCACAATCTGCACAAAAAACAAAAAATCCACAAAATAGTCATATTTTAGGACTACATTTTATAAATGTGTTTTGTTTATATAAACATCTAAGTGGAAGCTGTTCTAGGGATAGTTTCTGCTTCCTCAAACTCATAATATAGTTTAGGAAGTCAAAAAAAGTAATTCGGTCATTTATATTTTGTAGTATGACTTTTTAATGCAACTGACACAAGTGTGGGCAAGCTAAAACAGATTAAGTAGTGCACCATTTCTGCCAAATGGATGTGTAGAAGGGTATTAGCTGAGCCATCCGCTGATGTAGGCTAGCAATTAGGTCAGCTGGTCTGCTGGGACAGTGCCCGAGTTTGACTTTGTGGCCCGCCTGAACTAAAGCTATGGTACATTACTGGTTTGGTTTTCAGATGCCATTGAAAAGCATTTGTAGCATTTCCATTAAAAGACAGACAGACACACACACACACACACACACACACACACAAAACCAAGGAAAACAGCAAAAAAAGATGTATAGAGTGCTTTTTGTGCCTTGAGGATCACTTTTAAGAGAATTTTATTTTATAACCTGACATTTTTTCTCATGCATGGATGGAGACTAGTGCTTAAAAATAATATAAAACAATTAAGGTTCCTCATAATGTGACAATTGTACCGTAATCATTTTGTTAAGAATAAATGCATTGGCTGTTAAGATAAATGAGAAGGATGTACTCTTTGCAAGCACGTCTTCTGTGCATTTTCCCTTCTTTTCTTCAAACCTACTTCACCTTTTCCTCTCTAGGGTTTTATATGCATTTCATCCAAACTATCAAATGTCATGTCTTACATCAAGTGTTCATAAGCAATGCATCATCTATCTGCATGTATGTGCATGTGCATGTTTGCATCTGGAGAGGCATCCAAGAGTTCTTCACATGCGAGCACTCTCCATGTGTCACAATCAAGGAGGGGAGTTGTTTTCCCCAGTATCCCTGATGAATTTGGCTTCATCATTAGGCCATCGCACTGGAGAGCTATGTGGAGAGGGGTCATTAGCACTGGCTAACAAACATATGCATATGCTTCCTCTCACACATTCAGTGCCATCGAATTTACATACTGTAATGAGATTCTTCATTTGATATAGCATAGAAAGATGATTTTCCTGATGTATGAAAGAGCATGGCTGTATTTTAGTTTCACCCATCCCCCTCCACCACCACCACCTGTTTTTTAAGGTTGTCTCAATTAAAGTTCTTTTGTGGAGATATTGCAAACAAGGCAATACAGGCATGTGACTCTACACTCTGTCTTACATTGTGTATGTTGCTGAATAGTTTGAAAAATAGAAACCTGATGAAACACCTTAAAATATTCTTGTATGTATAATTCCAGTGTCAAACGTTCTTGTGTTGATCTTTGAACTTATATTTCCACTGTTTTCTGTGAGCAGTGCTTGCCTTGTTTTTCCAAAAATTTTTTTTAACATTAATATATTTCACACATATTGAATTTTGAATAAATGTCTTGATCTTCTCTCTTATTGTTCACAAATGTACAAGTGCTGAAAAGATGTTTGCAAGCAGAAATACTGATGGGAATGAAACAAGCAGAAGTGAAATAAATAAAAGATGGTCAGAAAGGCCGGTCGATCTCATAGAATATTCCAACTTTCAAGTTCATTCAAATCAAAGTATTCCATATTTACCCAGGGCAGTGTATGGCCTGAGACATACAATCAGTTAATTATATTTAGCAGAAACCTTTTTTTTCTGACCCTTCTAATTCTTTTAATAAGGAAATCTAAGTAATTTGAACAAAACAAAATGCATCAAGATGCGGACCAACACAGAAAAATGATGCAAAGAAAAATAACTGGACACGAAAAAGAAAATGTAAAGGTCAGTACCACTGCTGCATTGAAAATGTAGTTTTGCTGCTGTCTGTTTTCAGTCTCTCTTGCTTCCCTGTCATTCAAAGAAGTTTAGTGTCCCACAAGATATCATTGTTTCATCACCTTAGGCCAGTTCTGTAGAAATCTTTGGAGAACTCACAGATGATCACACGCAGGCAGAGGCCTCTTCCTCACCCCGCATTGGTTGTCAGACTGTACGTTCATCTTAAAGGGCTTTTTTTTAGCAAGCTGGTAATCAAAACCACACACACACACACACAAACACACACACACACACACACCCAACCTTCCTTACCCTATCATCTTTCACTTCATGAGCATATTACCACAACTGAGCAACACCAGCAGGCAATTACTTCCAGGTGAGAATGTGACACTTTTCACAAATCACTTAACTGAGAGATTGCTTTTCTATATCCAGCTAGAAATTCTGTCTTGGAAAAAAAGCCATTGCCAGAACACAGGTGCACACACACACACTCACACTCACACAGATACACACACGAATACACAAATAATGGACTGAGAAATGAAGAAAAAAAAAAAGCATGTTCCCGCATTCACTGTATACTATACATACACAAAGATGCAAGACAGGCAGTGAACATATGGCCCTGACTGTAACTAGTGGCACTGCACATATAGAATTAGTAAAACTACACTTGTTCCAACATTAAAACATTATGCCAACATAAAAACTACAGTTATGCCAAGAATGCTGCTCTATTCTCTGTAATTTATTTTTCAAGCATGGTAGCAAAATGCGGCTGTAAGGTTGAAGCCTCATTTGGAAGACAGTAGATACCTAAGGGCATCCTTTTGATCTTTTCAGAAAACCTTGACTTTAAAATGGAAGGATCCACCACCCTGCCTTGAGCATCCCTGATTAAATAACCTCAGATGCCCAATAAAAGATTGAGTTTGTCTGGGATGATTCAGCAATCCACAATCTAAATCAGAACCTGTTTTTCAGTTTTATTTGTGTATTTATTTGCACACTGAAAAGTGCATAAACTAATGATTTGTTTTTGTGCTCTTAGAGTACTTTAGTGTACTAATGAATATTGCAAAGCCACATAAAGATTTCAGGAAGGATGGTGAGTTTTCAAAAAATAATGGAGAGGGGCGATTATTGTTCACTGTTTCAAAATTAATTGAACATTTCATAATCGAATTCAAAACCAAGTTGCACCTAAGCCTAATCAATGGTGAAAATTATAAATATTTTAAATATTTGTACTTTTTTTTTTTTTAACTTTTAGGGTGAGTATAGTAACTTAGGTTTTCTTCAACTTTACATTTTACAATGAGTTATATTTCGAAAATTTAAAAAAAAAACTAACTGCTTTACAGTTCTTACACTCTTTAAATGAGTTTCTGAGTCTTTTCTGTTTGCCAAACCCCCCTCCTACCACCCATGCACCATCCAATTATTGCCAAGACAAGCCAACTTTATTCTTAAAGTGTTTTAAAACAGGACAGAATAAAAGTACAAAAAATAAAATAAAATAATTTATTGTTGTGAATGTTAATAATGATAATAATAATAAAACTAATTATATATATATATATATATATATATATATATATATATTAGGGGTGCAACGATACACAAAATTCACGGTTCGGTTCGATACTTTGGTGTCACGGTTCGATATTTTTTCGATACGAAAAAAATGTTCATGCCTTTTTAATTTGTCATTTATTAAAATTATAAATATATATTTTAACTCAAAAGTACAGTTTTTAAATTTAATGTTGCTGAAACAACAAAGTAATGAAAAAATAAATGGAAAAGAGAGTTTATTACAGAGAAATGGCTCTTTCCAAAATAAAAGCTATACTATACGCTTCTTCTGGGCTATATTCTCAGCAGCATATTAAACATATCAGGTCCCCATAAGGAGAATCATGTGCTAACGGTTGCCTAAATGACTCGGGTAAAGTTTGTAGCATGCTGCTTGTTGTTTTTTTCTGCTTCCACTTGTCTTTGCACTAGGATGATGTCAGCGTAAATGTGCAGTCATATTTGTTGTGTTCCCACTAGTGCTGTCAGCGTTAATCTCGTTAAAATGACATTAACGCCATAACGCGGCAAATCTCCGTTAACAAGTTACCGCGGATCGCCCCGTGCGTGGGGCTGGACGGTGTCAACACGTTAACAAGCTAACTACGCTAACGCACTAGTTCCCACCAATTGAGCATTGCATGGCACATCAGACATACCATACTGTTTTACTTTTGTCCATGACGGGCTTACCATCAGGGTCATGCTTCACATGAAAACCAAGATAGTTCCAAACGCCAGATCTGAATTAGGGTGGGGGAGGTTCAATTTCGGGTAGCGCTGAGGCAGTTGCCATGTTGCAACGAGCTTAACTTCTGTCTTGCTTGCTTGCGCTGCACTCAGTGGATCTGGGCTCGACAGTGCAGCGTATGCGAAGTAGTCGAACACAGATCCACTGAGCACAAAAAGAAAAAGAAAAAAAATGTTTTCTACCCCTTTATTGATTCCCACACAAAGTGCATTCAAAAGAAAAAGTAAAAAAAATAATACATGTATACATTTTGCCGTTTAGGCAACATTAATTCTAAGAAACACAAAACAGATCAGTCTCTAAATGTGAAACCACAAGAAGAATTTTTGCATCAATCTTTTTATCACCAGCTGAGTTGACTGTCTGGATGCCGTGGCTGTTCTCACTTAGAGAGATTTTTCTGTGAGAATCTAATTTCAGTGTGTACTCAAAATTCAAAATATTAACACGTACTGCCTTCAGCAGTCTTAATGGATGCTTAGTGTAACCATGGTTACAAGCTGTCCATTTGTACATTAAACCGTCCATCACAACACCACAGTCGCAAGAATGAGTGGTGCTGACGTTGCACGTCACATTCTTTAGCTGCAAACTCTAAATGCAACACTTCATAACACTTCACTTTCTCTTATCTCTTACAGTTCTAGGGACATCTAGTGAAGTTCCTAGAACTGTAAATTTGTAATTTTAATACAAAACAGAAACAGTATTAGAATTAGTGAACATATTTAGAAAATTACACCTTTTTTCATTAGTGCACTGACATATTTTAAATTTTTCAGTTTTTCATGTCAAAGCACCCATGAACCCGTCCTCACCAAAAACTATTCCCACCCACGCTGTCTCTCAACTCATGTGTCACATCTAAGGGCTGTTTTCATCCACACTCCTTCATGTCCAGTTCAACATCCCCTGAGGGCCCCTTGCTAAATTGAGGTAGAGACTGAAAGCAGGAGTAATGGGGAACTGACATTCTCCTTCAATATTAAATTTTTAGCATTAAATCCAAAGCACTACTCCCACTTTCTCTATTTCTTTTCATGCAGCATACAGCTCTAATTCTAACCACTAACTCTGTATCTACTTTACCAAAGGCTTCTATAAAGGTGGATGTGACTGATGTGAACTGGCATATTTTGAAAATGAAAAAGTCCACTTTAAGTGTTGGAAAGTTTAAATTTGCCTTTTGTGAAACCACAGATTTGCTCTAGAGCTGTAGTGGGGTGGGAGGGACTTTGTCAGACTGTGGGGAATACATTAGCTTTTTCACAGCCAATATTACAGTTAGCTGCAGGGCATGGCGTCAGTAATCCCCCATCAAAACTCAGTGAAATAAAGCTTGCATTTTGTTGACTTATCAGTAATTTAGCATAAAAGGCATATATAGAAAAGAAAATGATATTCTTGGGGATATTATTGAGAATACCATCCCACAATGATGCCTGCTAAGATGCTTGGATGTTTGGGAGAGAGGGATTACAGTTCATTACCAATACCACCTACTCATGCTGCTGGCATTTAATAAAGGAAGACCCACAGACAGTGAAGGATACGAAAAGGATTATGCAAAGAAAGAAAATAAGAGAAGGTTGAAAGAAGAGGGTAAGAAGAAACCTTTGACTTTAAGTTGAGAGCTGAGCACTGCCCTAAGTTTCCTTTGTAATTAGTTGATGCTATTAAAAAAAATGTTGAATGTGAAAGAAACAAATTTGCATGGTTTCCTCCTCAGGGCCAAACAGTTCTAGTTCAGGGTTTCCCATTATTCACAGCATTCAGTTCACAAGCAAAAACAAAGTGGATCTTGTCATCAGCCTTGTTTGAATCATCATGGTCTCAGAGCTAAGGGAAGATGTGAAGGTCTCCTTAGCTACAAAGCTAATTTTCTGCTCACATTATTGTCATTCATGTATAGTCACTAATCTGCATAAGGAGAGCTAAGAGCAGAGATAAAAAACGAATGGGTACATGTTGCTTTTTTTATTCCAATTTGAAATTCTGCTTATTTGATGGTACTAATTTGTAACAACAGCGACAAAAACAAGATAATATATCACTTTTCAAACTTGAAAACATAATTCTCTCAACTGCTGAAAAATTTGGGATGCAGTAGAAAATCTAAATAAGAACAGAATCCCAATAATTTGCAGATCTCGTAAACACGAGATCTGCAAATTATTGGGATTCTATTTTCCAGAATAGAATGTAGAAAATATAGCCAATGTTTATAAAGTGTACCGCTTTAAGAAAGCAATTCGTTTATTTTAAGGACAGCAACACACAAAAAGTTGTCAAAGGTTAACAAAAGGCTGCAGAGTCAATAAAGAGAAATAGCTGCGGAAACATTTTGAAACTAACTAAGTTTATTGGTAATCAGTCAGTAACATGATTGGGTATAAAATGAGCATCTTAAAAAGGCAGAGTTTCTTAGAAGGAAATATAGGCAGAGTTGTTCACATCTTTAAAAAAAACACAGCCATTACAAATTGTGAAACAATTTCAGAATAATGTTTCTCAATCTGAAATTGCAAAAACTGTGAATATTTAATTGCATAAAATTATCGAGAGATTCAGTAAATCTCTGTCAGTCTTTTGTTATGGAAATCAGTACATGGACTCAGGAAACGTCGAGAAATCACAAAGTTCACTGTGCCATCCATAGATGCAGCTTGACATTTTATCATGCAAAGAACAAGACACATGTGAACAGGATCCAGCTGTTTTCTGGACCTTTAAAGCTCATTGAAAGGAGGACTGAGGAAAAGTGGAGAATTGCTCTGTGAAATACGTGAAATTAATTTTAAAAACATATACACTTTGTTCACTGATATTAAAGAATACCTCTGGTTTGTTATGAGCACTCAGTCTAAAATCTTATCGTATGGGGGTGCATTAGTGCCCATGCCATTGGCAGTCTGCACATCTGGAAAGGCACCATTAGTGGAGGTTATAGAGCAACACATGCTCGCATCCAGATTATGTACTCTTCAGGAACAGGCTTTTCAAGACAATGTATCAAGACAATGCTGCATCTATTACAGTATGACTTCATAGTACAAGAGCTGATGCTGCTGAACTGGCATGTCTGCAGTCCTCACCTTTCACCAGTTGAAAACTGGCATATCATGAAACAACAACAACAAAAACAAAAAAAAAGACAAAGAAGACCCAGAGCTCTTGAGCAGCTAAAATCCTTTATCCGACAATCACGGGGCACCATTCCTCACCAACAACTCATGCAGCTGGTCACTGACTGTCCATACTCTGTTATAAAAGAGTGATACACCTGACCCTATCCCAACTTTTTTGAGATGTGTTTCTGCCATCAACTTCAAAATGAGCTGAACTGTTTTCTTAAAATACTGTAGTACATTTGATTATGTTTTCTATGTTCTATTTTAAATAAAACATGGGTTCATGAGATTTATAAATTGTAAAATGCTATTTATGCTTTACACAACACAACAGTTTTTTTGGGATCAGGGTTGTTAAAGACTGTTTGGTGTCATTTAATTCAAACGCATTAACATAGTTATTTTTTGCATAAAGTTTGTAATACATTCTCTGTTCAAAGTCACCCCTGCCCCAGGGATCTTTTACATATATCGTTTATGTCTTTAACTATGACTGAGACTCTTGCTATTAATGTGTGTTTGTTCATCAATCTCCCACTATGGTGAGAGTTAACTGTCTAGCTAAGAACCTAATGCATCATCTCTGTGTGGGGGCCTGACACAAGCACTTAGAATGCCTTTTAATCACTATATTCAAAAGTTACTGCTAGAACCACATAAGGAATGTAAAACATAATAATTTCAAAACATGTCTACAGTAATCACACACAGTGCACTGTCAACGAAGTCTACATTTGTCCTACCATTAGAAACATGTTGCAGTGCTTTGTGTGATGTGCATTGTTTTCACTTTACAAGAAAAGGATAAACCAAGGTTGAGTTAAGGGTAACTGATAGTAGAACGGTTTTAGCTAATGTTCAATATTTTACATGTAAATCTTTTAGAAACTTCAAATAACCTATGAGGTTGTTTTCATAGTACGATCTCTTATGAAGTGTTGTGAAGCAAGTTTCAATGGCGCTCAAAGAAACTCACATACCTGCAGGCCACTGGTGTAAACACTGACCTGAAGATAATCTGGGTACAATGAAATGCTTCTAAACGTGAAGCACCTCACCACTGAAACATTTTAAATGTTGTTTACCTCTGACATACTTGTGGTTGCATGCATGCCAACACAAGCTGATAATTTTATCTGTGAGAGTGTGGGCAACCTTGTGTATATCTGTGTGCTTGTGTGACTCAGTGGGAAGTGGAGGTTATTTCGATGGAGCAGTGTTCATTTTTTCCCATAACACCCTTCAGCAGCTCCAGCCCATATTGACTTCCCAGACTCATCTATTCTCATTTATGAGATGATGTCAAAACTCCATGGCAACCACTCTACCAGTTGCCCTGGGCTTACTAACCAAAAAGAAGGTGGAAACAGGAATATCATATGCAAACACACATGTACATGCACGTGCAAACACATACACACTCAGGCATTAAGCGGCAATATAGATGGTGTGTGACCAGTGTATCAAAGTGATTTTTCTTAGCATGAGGGAACAGAGTTGAAATCCTTAGGAAGAGGACAAAATATGAAAAACATCGCACACCAACATTTTTACGAAACAAACTCATCTTCCCATATATATGCCAGAGCTGATTGAATTTCCATCTCAGTAATATAATATGTGACACCACAAAGCCCCTTTCCTGCATTCTGAAAATTGTTCAGTGGTTATCAGATGGCTAACATAAAATTTGAACTGTTAAGCTAAAAGTTGAAAACATTTGACTATGTCACTGAAGATACAGTCAGCTTTGGAAAAAAAAACACTATTGCGTCTCCATAGGGAACAGCTTATTTCAAGTTTTAAAGTCATGGCAAAGAAATCAACTTTTGCATTTATGGCAACCCAGAGCTTATGACCATAGGTAAAGGTAGGAACGTAGATTGAACGGTAAATTGACAGCTTTGCTTTTATGCTTAGCTGTCTCTTCACCACAACACACACATCAATCTTTCAGTCACATGTTCTACTCTCCGCTCACTCATGAACAAGATCCCAAGATACGTGAACTCTTCCACTTGGGGCAGTAACTCGTCCCTGACCCGGAGTGGGCACTCCACATTTTTGCGGCTGAGAACCATGGTCTTGGACTTGGTCTCAGAGGTGCTAATTCTCATTCCTTCCACTACACACTGCTCCATTGCAGGGTGGAGGTAACCACCTGATTAAGTCAATGTAACCACATAATCTGCAAAAAGCAAAGATGAAATCCTGAGGCCACCAAAGAGGAGACCCTCAATCACTTGCAGCAGCCTCAGCAATGAAGGCGTGGAACATGGTCCACGTGGACTCAATGTCCTTAGTCTCATGCAATCGAAGCTTTACTGGTGGTGGGAGTTTAAGACTGGAAGACTGGGGCCACTGCACCCTTACTATAGAAAACTGATCACCGACCTGTGACCTAGACGTGCTATGTGCACTTATGAACGCATACAATCTAATATATAATGTTAATCTGAGCTTATATATGCAATATACATATTTAAGACACATCAAGGAGCAGATGATTTTTTATTGTTTACATATGTAAAAAGAATTAAAATGATATAAAAGAATTAGAAGAGACTGTACTTTTTTTAAACTATGCCTGTATAACAAATCTAAACACATTTTGATATAATAAACAGTTTCAACTGACATTTCTATACTCTACATGACTGTGTGTATTCACATAACACAAAACCAAGGATTTATTTCAAAATCTTCCCCTTAAGCCTGCTATACTCAATGTTTCTGAATGAAGACATCATGTAACACCATAAAAATTAAAAAGCTTAATAAAATCTTAATACATTGCTTTCTGATGGCACATCATTTTATTTTCTCTATCTTACAGTCTTTGAAGACTTGTAAATATCCCCCATTACATTTCTGTTGTAATTAATTAAACATTGTAATTAAGGGGTGTAAACACCAAGACATGGTTTGATATGCAAACAAGGAAATCATATTTGCATTTATGTGCAATTGTTTTTTCCCTTTCACAATGGTTTCATCTTCATTTCACAGCCCAGCATGAAATACACGTGTGTGCGTGTGTGTGTTATCTGTTTCAATTTTTTTAAATCTTAGTAATAATGCTAAAAAATATATTATGTAGGGAAAAATATTAATTTGTTAAAAATGTTATTACAGTAATCAGCAAGGCAGAGTTGGGGACAATTTCTCCAATGAATAATTTGCATAACTCAATTCTGTGTACACTATCAAAACCTAGTGTGTGTATAATCTCTTAGCAAAATTAGTAATATTTTCAAGTTTCTACAATAAAATTGTGTTTTACCTCCCTTGCCCTTTCTGCCATGCCACAGAGCTTTTCCACTGTGTTTCTTACTGTGCTCCTACTGATAATATTCAGTTAAAATTGAAACTCATTGCAATTAAGCTAATGAATATTTTTTTTCCACTCACTCTGCCAACATTATTTAATGTTACTCTTGAAAAATTATTGTCATTGAGTAGTAATCCAGTCTGTTTCCCAAGGTCCTCTGTCAAAACAAGAACTTTTCAATTTTCTTATTAAATACATTGTACCTGTAGGGCAGCAAAATTTTGTTGGAAGTGTACTATTTTTCTCCTTGCTGTATAAATGGTTCAAAACATCACAACCTTTACAGCTGTTGTCATACCCTTCTAAAAAATGAAAGCAACCAAAGGAAGGCAAGTAATGTCCAAATATGATTGAACTACGCCAACTGGATGCTCTGAACTACATGCAATTTAGTAAAGAATAATTAAATTCAAACATCTGCATGATAGACCTTATGTTTGTATTATTAGTCAGTTTTGTCATCTATGCATAGCCTATCTAGCAAACAAACCAATTAACAGTACATTCTTAGCCATTCCTATGGAAAAGCAGATGGATGAGTAGTAAAGTAAAGGTACACTAGCGCCAAAAGTATTCAGTTACCCATCCAAATCACTGAATTGAATTGTTCCAGTCACTTCCATGGCCACTGGTGTATAAAATGAAGCACCTAGGCATGCAGACTGCTTCTACAAAGATTTCTTTTTTTTAATGGGTCCCTATCAGGAGCTCAGTGAATTCTGGTGTGCACTGTGGGACTGTGCATCAAGTCCAGTCATGGAGTATTAAATATTCCACAGTTAACTGTTAGTGCCACTATAACAAAGCAGAAGTAATCGGGAATGACAGGAACTCATCCACAAAGTGATAGGTCACAAGTGGATGCTGATGCACATAAGAGGTCGCTAACTATCTGCAAAGCCAGTCGCTACATCGCCAAACTTCTCGTGGCCTTCAGATTTAGCAGTGCATATAGAGCTTCATGGAATGGGTTTTCATGGAGAAGCAGCTGCAAACAAGCCTCACATCACCAAGCGCAATGCAAAGCACTGGATGAAGTGGTGTAAAGCATGCCACCATTGGATTTTAGAGCAGTGGAGATGTGTTCTTTGGAGTGACAAATCACACTTCACTGGTTTAGCTATATTTGACATAAATGTTGGAACCTTGTCAATGCACTACACAGCAGGTGTGACTACTTTGTTGCTTCCTGCTAATCACCTAAACCTGAATAAAGTTTAACAAATATTAATTTGGTACAACACGAGACCTACTACACATTTTCTATAGGAGCCTCCAGAAACTTAAAACTAATTTTACTTACACACTATACCCAGTAAGTAATGCACCATTAAATACCCAATTTTTGCTTAAAATTCCCATCTGCTAGTTCTTCATCATTTTAACTGTTTTTCTTTTTTATCCTTTCATCCTTGCTCAGTTTCTCTTCCTATTTGCTATAATGGACTGAAAGCACCAAAGCTGATAACCCGGTGGCAGTTGTGAGGATTAAACTCCTACTGGTGAGCTGTATGTGCCTGTGCAAATTTGTGGATGTGCAATCTATAAAAGCGTGTGTATGTGTGTCTGTCTGTCTGTGTGTATACACGTAGTGTAAGCCATGAGGGGATTAGGCTGTTATTGATCCAAGACGGACACTGTATTTACTGGGATAACTTGCAAGGCCTCATAATCATAACTGTCTTAGACAGTGGTCTAACTTAATGAAAGCACTTTCAAAAGTTCAAGTGGTTAACACAAAACTGTAAGGCAGTCATATTAGAACACAGAGACACATACAGAAATCTATATTAGTATAACTGAGAGGTAGTTTTCAAGCAAACATTTCAGTACTGAAGAACTGTTACACAATGTGTAGTCTTGGTTGAGAAATAGGTCCAAAAGGAAAGTTGTGCCATTGAGTCAAGTTTACTGTCAGCTGTGTAAATTGTAACGGACTGGGTTACAAGTTAGTTAACTGTTGTGTTATCAGTGTTTTGTGTTCAGAATTGCCATTCACTTATGGCATAGTTGGACCACACTGGCAGCATGGTGATTTACTGAGTGTCCTTGAATGTGTAGTAGTCTAGAGGCAGGTTGGCCTGTCAATCAGATCAGCTACCAATGACAGAGAGTCTGGAGGAGATCATGTGTGTGGTTGGCTGAGAGTGTTTGGGGGATGGGTGTTGGAGAATGTTGTTGTGGGTGTGTGCGGAAAAAAGGAGCGAGAGTCGGGGTTTGTGTTGATTCTGGAGAGCGCGTTATTTCCCTGTTGTTTTGGCGTTGGCTATGGTCCACAGTAGCCTGTGTTACTATTCTTAATAAACACCGGTAGCCGGAACACCGATCGTCTCTGTCTTCTGTTGGAGGGATGCTACAATATATATATATATATATTAGTGCTGTCAAAATTAACACGTTAATTGTTGAGATCAATGCGAAATGTTTAACGTGATAAAAAAATTTAACACAGTTTTTTTTTTTAAATTTCCTGTAATCTAAGACCTTTAAACTCATGAGCACCTCTGGAGGAGGGGGCAACAGTGTGCTATGCTGGCGTTTGTCCTGACAGAAATGATTAGAAGAAGAAGTGACACCATGCTGCTATCTAGCTAACACTAGCTAACACACACAAGCATGGACGAGGGCATACTTAAAGTTTCTCTTTAAGGTGTTGCCTGATGGCTTGTTGGACAAAACATGAGTAAGGTGCACAATTTGCAAAGCTGAATTCAGGTACCACAGAAGCAGTTCATCACTGGCGTTTCACCTGAGAGCAAACACTGAATCCGCCTCTACGGGACCTTGCCAGTCTACGCTTCAGGAAGTATGGTGCTTGTGGATGAATAACAAAAAATGTGAGAGAAAAATTAACCAATTCCTTGGTTGTTTGGATAGGTAAAAACTGCCGATCAGTTAGCATAGTAGAAGATGATGGACTGAGAGAAGTCATTCGCACTGCATCAGGAGATGTGTGTTACAATCTGCCCTCGAGAGGAACCATTGTGCCGAGACTGTCGAGACCATTGTGTCGGGCTTAGCAGTCCGGCAAGCTTGTGCAAGTAAGGAACGTCGCTCTCACCGGAGACCACTGGACTTCGGTGAACAACGATAATTACTTGGGGGTCACGGCGCATTTTATTGATAACAACTGGACTGTGCAATCGTTTGCACTAACAGTGAGTAAAACTGAAGAGAGACACTATTGCTGAGGCGTGTGCTGACCATTTTCTGAGTTTTGCAAACGAATGGAAAATCAAGGACAAGGTAGCCACGCTTGGCACCGGCAGTGCTTGTAACATGGTTGCAGCTGCCAGACTACTTCCATTTGAACACATGCCCTGCATGGCCCACATTCCGCAAAGAACGGTCACAGTTTCTCTTAATGACAGCACATTTGAAAGGGCTCTGGCCAAATGTCACAAGATTGTTGGACATTTTAAGCATAGTCCAGCAAATGCTCAGGAATTAAAGGCACAGCAAGCTGCACATGGACATCAAACAGAACCGCTTGTTCAGGACGTTCCAGCAAGATGGAACTCCACCCTAGAGATGATCACCATCCTGACTCAGCAAAACAGCAAGGTGACCATGTTGACTGACCAGGAGCTTGACAGACTGCAAAAGCTGGAGGAACTACTTGAACCTTGCAGGTAAATCATTTTGTTTCTCATGATTGTGTGTCTATCTTTGTGTTCTAGCTTTGTTTTCAAGTATGTTCTCCACCTCATCCTCTCTGTGTACAGGGTGGGCCATTTATATGGATACACCATAATAAAATGGGAATGGTTGGTGATATTAAAGTCCTGTTTGTAGCACATTAGTATATGTGAGGGGTCAAACTCCTCAAGATGGGTGGTGACCATGGTGGCCATTTAGAAGTCGGCCATCTTGGATACAACTTTTGTTTTTTCAATAGGAAGAGGGCAATGTGACACATCAAACTTATTAGTAATGTCACAAGAAAAACAATGGTGTGCTTGGTTTCAACGTAACTTTATTCTTTCATGAGTTATTTACAAGTTTCTCTTTGTTCACAGCCATTGACATGTCGAAGAGGTTAACACGTGAGGATTGGATGGAAATTGTGTTGATATCTGGTGAACGCAGTAACCGGGTCATTGCAGCATATTTCAATACAAGACACCCTACGAGACCACCCATCTCCCATGCTACAGTTAGCAAACTGCTTGCTAAGTTTCGTGAAACTGGTTCAGTGTTGGATTCGCCAAAATGTGGACGCAAGAAAATTGTCACTAATGAAGAAACATCAGTGGGTGTCCTAGCTTCATTCAGCAAGAGAACACAGCGTAGCACTCGCCGCATGTCACTGGAGAGTGGCATTAGTCGAACATCCCTTCGGCGGATATTAGCTACCCACAAATGGCACCCTTACAAACTCCAGCTAATGCAGTATGTAAACGAGGATGACCCAGATCGGCGCACAGAATTTGCAGAACGGGCAAAACAAAAATTGGAACAGGACCCTCAATTCACGCAGAAGATTTTGTTCAGTGATGAGGAAAACTTTTATGTGAATGGTGAAGTTAACAAACAAAACCACCGCCATTGGTCTGACACTAACCCACACTGGATGGATCCCTCCAAGACTGTTGGAATGACAAAAGTGATGGTTTGGTGTGGTATATGAGGTACAACGATAGTGGGTCCATTCTTCATCAATGGAAACCTCAAGGCCACTGTATATTTGAAATTGCTACATGATGATGTGTTTCCCTCTTTGTGCACTGAAGCTGGCACGTTCCCTGAGTTTTTCCAGCAAGATGGTGCACCACCACATTATGGGTGCCAGGTCCGAGCATTCCTAGATGATGTGCCACAAACAGGACTTTAATATCACCAACCATTCCCATGTTATTATGGTGTATCCATATACCAAGATGGCGGCGCGTGAACAACGCGAGGCTCAGTGTCTCTCCAGAATCTGCTATTTAGCGGTTTTTTATCTACTTTTAACCGGATTATTCGTCCAGAATTGCTGTGCGTTGCTGACCTACAGCAGACAAGAGCTTCTGGACATCTGGACTCATAACTCCAACAGTTTTATCGCCGATCTCCGACTCATCCCAGAGATCTCCAGAACACCGGAGGCTGCCCACTCTCCCCGGCCGGGCGGAAGTGCACGCAGACGGCGCCGAGATCGTAAACAAAGGCGAGGTAGGCGCGGAGGGCTACGGGCTAAACTAAAGCTAACACCACATCGGCTGCGTCTACCCAGTATTTTCCTCGCCAATGTCCGTTCTCTGGCAAACAAAATGGATGAGATACGCCTCTCCATCACTAACAACAGACGGATTATGGACTCAAATGTCATGTTTTTCACCGAAACATGGTTGAACAACAGCTGCCCGGACAATGCTATCGAGTTAGCAGGATGCCACACACACCGAGCCGACAGGCTAGCAGATGACTCCGGCAAGACCAGAGGTGGAGGTTTGTGCATTTATATTAACAATGCTTGGTGCATGAACTCCACTACTACTGAGAGTCACTGCTCACCTAATGCGGAGTTTTTAATGGTCAAATGCAGACCTTATTACCTCCCCAGAGAACTCACTTCGATCATACTCACTGCCGTGTATATACCCCCCGACGCTAATGCTAGGTTGGCCATGAAAGAACTTTCTGCAGCCATTAACAAACACCAGAATAAACACCCCGAGGCTGCTTTTATTGTTGCTGGCGACTTCAACCACACCAACTTAAAGACAGTCCTCCCCAGATTCCACCAACATGTCTCCTGCCACACCAGAGGAGACAAGACTTTAGACCATGTGTATTCCAACCTGGCTGGAGCCTACAAAGCCACACCCCTCCCCCACATTGGACAATCGGACCATCTCTCCCTGTTCCTCACACCTAGGTATTCACCACTCATCCAACGTGTGAAACCTGCTGTGAGGACAATTAAAGTGTGGCCAGAGGGGACAGACGCAGTGCTCCAGGACAGATTTAAAAACACAGACTGGAATATGTTCACCCACACAGACCTGGACCAGTACGCCTCAACTGTATTGGATTACATCTCCGAAACCACAGACAGTGTCACCACCCAGAAACGGATCACCATGTACCCCAACCAGAAGCCTTGGATGAACCGGGATGTTCGTCTCCTCCTGAAGGCCCGCAACACTGCCTTTAGGTCAGGAGATGCACACGCCTACAGCACAGCCAGGGCTAATCTAAAGAAGGGCATCAAAAAAGCCAAACACCATTACAAAAAGAAGGTAGAAGAACACTTCTCCAACTCCAACCCCTGACGCATGTGGCAAGGACTCCAGACCATTACAGACTACAGGACCACCAAACCCTCCCCCGCATCCTCTGATGTCTCCTTCCTCAACGAGCTCAACAACTTTTATGCTCGTTTTGAGCGAGGGAACCCCACAACCACAACCAAAGCAGACGTGACGCCAGACCACCAACCTCTGACTCTCTCCCCCACCGATGTAGGAGCAGTGCTGAGCAGGATCAATGTCCACAAGGCTGCAGGTCCTGATGGCATCCCCGGGCGTGTTCTCAGAGCATGTTCTGGGGAGCTTGCAGGAGTGCTCACAGACATATTCAATCTGTCCTTGGCCCACGCTGTGGTACCGGCCTGCTTCAAATCCACCTCCATCGTCTCGATACCCAAAAACTCCAACCCATCTTGCCTCAATGACTACCGCCCAGTAGCACTCACCCCCATCATCACTAAGTGCTTAGAGCAGCTGGTCCTAGCACACTTCAAATCCTGTCTCCCCCCCACCCTGGACCCCCACCAATTCGCATACCGCCAGAACAGGAGCACAGAGGATGCAGTCTCCATCGCACTGCACTCTGTCCTCTCACACCTGGACAACAACAACACCTACGCCAGAATGCTGTTTATAGACTTCAGTTCAGCATTCAATACAATCCACCCCTCACAACTCATCAGGAAACTGACAGACCTGGGCATCAGTTCCCTCATGTGCAAATGGTTACTGGACTTCCTGACCAACCGCCCCCAACATGTCCGGCTGGATAACCACTGTTCATCTACAATCACGATGAACACCGGTGTACCACAAGGCTGTGTGATGAGCCCTTTCCTCTACTCCCTCTTCACCCACGACTGCAGACCTGCTGATGGTTCCAACACCATCATTAAGTTTGCAGATGACACCACGGTGATTGGTCAGAGGGCCGCCTACAGGGAGGAGGTGGATCATCTGGCTGAGTGGTGCGACAGAAACAACCTGCTGCTTAACACCGAGAAGACCAAGGAGCTCATCGTGGACTACAGGAGGAATGCTGACCCACATCCACCCATCCACATTAAGGGGACGGCTGTGGAGCGTGTGAGCAGCTTCAAGTTCCTGGGAGTCCACATCTCCGAGGATCTCACCTGGACGACCAACTGCTCCAAGCTGGTCAAGAAGGCTCACCAGCGCCTCTTCTTCTTGAGGACTCTGAGGAAGAACCACCTGTCCTCAGACATCCTGGTGAACTTCTATCGTTGCACCATCGAGAGCATCCTGACCAACTGTATAACAGTCTGGTACGGGAACTGCTCTGCCTCGGACCGGAAGGCATTGCAGAGGGTCGTGAAAACTGCCCAGCGCATCGCCGGAGCACCACTTCCTGCCATAAAAGACATCTACAGGAAGCGGTGTCTGAAAAGGGCTGGGAAAATCATCAAAGACCCCAGTCACCCATCACATGGACTCTTCACCCTCCTGCCCTCTGGGAGGCGCTACAGGAGCCTCCAGACTAAGACCACCAGGTACCAGAACAGCTTCTTCCCCACAGCTGTCAGACTCCTGAACTCTGCCTCCTGACATCTGACCCACGTTAACACATGGACTGAACATACACACACCCCCAATGAACAACTGTACCCTCAAACACACAACAATAACATGGACTGAACCACCACTCACAACCACTAGCACTTTATATAGCCTCTGTAGGAATTATATCTCACTTATCGTAACTGCACTACTGTATAGCTCTGTGTAAATAATCATTCTGTACATTCGATAATTTTTAATCCTACAACTGTTTACAACTTGCATAGTTCCCATTTCTGTATAGCTGTATATCTCAGATTTCTGTAAAGTTATTTATTTCATATTCTGTATAGTTTTTCATATTTATATCCTGTTCATAGCCTGTACATAGCTTGTACTCACTACAGCCTGTACATACCTATAGTTATAGAATATTCACAACATACTTCATACCGTGTACATTATAACATACCATAATAGACCCATTTCTGTAATATACTCACATATCTATATTATTGCTAATATATATTGTAATATATCTATATCACTAAAGCACTTCTGGATGGATGCAAACTGCATTTCGTTGCCCTGTACCTGTGCATGTGCAATGACAATAAAGTTGAATTCTATTCTATTCTATTCTATTCTATTCTATTCTATAAATGGCCCACCCTGTATTTTCATATGTGGTATTTATGTTTGTCTCTGTGTGATTAATAGAAAAATATAGACTTGATCTTTCTATTGCAGATATGTGACCGAACTGCTGGGGGGGAGAGCGGTATGTCTCCTGTTTCATGGTGTTGCCAGCCTTGTGTCATTTGTTCAGGATTATGGAGCCCTCAGATGATGACCCAGTCAACGTTTTGAGGTTAAAGAAGGTTTTTTACCACAGGCCTAGCTCAGCGGAGGGACAGCAGCAATCTCACATGGCTGAAGATCGCTACTGCCATTGATCCCAGGTTTAAAGACTTTAAGTGCCTTTCCAAAGATGAAAGAAGAGAGGTGTGGGCTTCAGTACATGACCTTCTGATGGCAGAGATGCATGCACACCAACAATCTGCTCAGACAACAGAGGAACCATCACCAAAGAAGAGCAAGATGTCCATCTGCTTGCTGGGTTCTCCTCATTCAGATACAGAGGAAGATGCTATAGTCCGCTGTCTGAATCTGTTCAAAGCAGAGCCCAAATTGACATAGGAGAGTGTCCACTACAGTGGTGGTTAAAGAGAGAAAGAACACATGCCAGGCTGGCACCTATTGCACACAAGTAAATGGCCTGTATTTGTATAGCACTTTACTAGTCCCTAGTACCTGTCAACCCCTGCAACAGTGCCTTGTGAGAGATTATTCTCACTCTCAGGTCACATCATTCAAAAGAAGTGTACTTCTTTCTCATCAGACAATGTAAACAGAATAGTCTGCCTCAGTAACTGGCTGAGTGCAAAGAAGGACTAAGCCAGATTGCTCCTTTGAAGTGAAAAATGTTCAACATTCTGGGTTTTCGGCTGTCTTTTTTGTTTTAAATACTGAGTTTTGTGCACCCTTTATCGTTATGGTATTCACTTTAATCTTTAGGCCTGGGTTCGGTCACTGTTGATGGCCTTAAAGGTTTTTTTGTAAGTTTTCACTGTGTTAAAGATTGATGAAAACTATTAAAATTCTGTATGAATTTCAGCATACATGCTTAGTGTTTTTTCTGCATTTACTTCATTGTATTGCATAAATGTCTGTTACAATCTTAAAATATAAAGTTGAAAAAATGTAATTGGAGCCAGGCTATTGATCAAGTAATTGGGATTAATCGCGATTAATAACAGAAAATTGTGAGATTAATTAGTTAATTTTTTAATCTATTGACAGCAGTAATATATATATAAACACCCAGCACGCCCCTGCGGGCGGTTTATCCTTCAAGCTCGGGTCCTCTACCAGAGGCCTGGGAGCTTGAGGGTCCTGCGCAGTATCTTAGCTGTTCCCAGGACTGCGCTCTTCTGGACAGAGATCTCCGATGTTATTCCCGGGATCTGCTGGAGCCACTCGCCTAGCTTGGGAGTCACCGCACCTAGTGCTCCGATTACCACGGGGACCACCGTCACCTTCACCCTCCACATCCTCTCGAGCTCTTCTCTGAGCCCTTGGTATTTCTCCAGCTTCTCGTGTTCCTTCTTCCTGATATTTCTGTCATTCGGAACCGCTACATCGATCACTACGGCCGTCTTCTTCTGTTTGTCTACCACCACTATGTCCGGTTGGTTAGCCACCACCATTTGGTCCGTCTGTATCTGGAAGTCCCACAGGATCTTAGCTCGGTCATTCTCCACCACCCTTGGGGGCATCTCCCATTTTGACCTCGGGACTTCCAGGTTATACTCGGCACAGATGTTCCTGTACACTATGCCGGCCACTTGGTTATGGCGTTCCATGTATGCCTTGCCTGCTAGCATCTTGCACCCTGCTGTTATGTGCTGGATTGTCTCTGGGGCATCTTTACACAGCCTGCACCTGGGGTCTTGCCTGGTGTGATAGACCCCAGCCTCTATGGATCTTGTACTCAGAGCTTGTTCTTGTGCTGCCATGATTAGTGCCTCTGTGCTGTCTTTCAGTCCAGCTTTGTCCAGCCACTGGTAGGATTTCTGGATATCAGCCACCTCCTCTATCTGCCGGTGGTACATACCGTGCAGGGGCCTGTCCTTCCATGATGGTTCCTCGTCTCCCTCCTCTTTCTTGGGTTTCTGCTGCCTGAGGTATTCACTGAGCACTCGGTCAGTTGGGGCCATCTTCCCAATGTATTCTTGGATGTTCGTTGTCTCATCCTGGACTGTGGTGCTGACACTCACCAGTCCCCGGCCCCCTTCCTTCCGCTTAGCGTACAGCCTCAGGGTGCTGGACTTGGGGTGAAACCCTCCATGCATGGTAAGGAGCTTTCTTGTCTTTATGTCAGTGGCTTCTATCTCCTCCTTTGGCCAGCCTATTACCCCAGCAGGGTACCTGATCACGGGCAGGGCGCACGTGTTGATGGCCCGGATCTTGTTCTTACCATTCAGCTGACTGGTTGGTGGTTGCAGCTTTTCTAGCGGCCTCTTCATGGTTCCCATTCGCCTGCGGGATCCCCAGGTACTTGTAACTGTCCTCTATGTCTGCAATGTTGCCTTCTGGTAGTTCAATCCCCTCAGTTCTGACTACCTTCCCTCTCTTTGTTACCATCCGACTACACTTCTCCAGTCCGAACGACATTCCAATGTCATTGCTGTATAGCCTGGTAGTGTGGATCAGTGAATCGATGTCTCGTTCACTCTTGGCATACAGCTTGATGTCATCCATGTACAGGAGGTGGCTGACAACTGCTCCGTTCCGTAGTCGGTATCCGTAGCCAGTCTTGTTAATGATCTCACTGAGGGGGTTCAGGCCTATGCAGAACAGCAGTGGGGACAGAGCATCTCCTTGGTAGATCCCGCACTTGATGGTGACTTGTGCTATGGGCTTGGAGTTGGCCTCTAGTGTTTTACGCCACATCCCCATTGAGTTTCTGATGAAGGCTCTTAGGGTCCCATTGATCTTGTACAATTCTAGGCATTCCAGTATCCAGCTGTGGGGCATTGAGTCATAGGCCTTCTTGTAATCAATCCAGGCAGTGCACAGGTTGGTCAATCTGGTCTTGCAGTCTCGGCTGACTGTTCTGTCTACCAGTAGCTGGTGTTTTGCGCCTCTGGTATTCTTTCCAATCCCTTTCTGTGTCCCGCTCATGTATTGACCCATGTGCCTGTTCATCTTAGCCGATATGATGCCTGACAGGAGCTTCCATGTAGTACTGAGGCAGGTTATTGGTCGGTAGTTGGAGGGGACCGGTCCCTTCTTGGGGTACTTGGGGATCAGGACCGTCCGACCTTCGGTTAGCCATTCCGGGTGTCTCTCGTTAACTAGCAGCTGGTTCATTTGTGCTGCCAGACGCTCGTGGAGTGCAGTCAGCTTCTTTAGCCAGTAGGCGTGAACCATGTCGGGCCCTGGTGCTGTCCAACTCTTCATACTGGAGACCCTTTCTTGGATATCTGCCACTGTGATGGTTACTGGACCCTGTTCAGGGAGGTCGCTATGGTCTGCCCTCAGATCCACTAGCCACTGAGCATTGCCGTTATGGGTTGCGTCCTTCTCCCATATGCTCTTCCAGTATTGCTCCGTCTCCAGCCTTGGTGGTGCTGTTCTCTTATTATTGTTCCCTTGCCACTGAGAGTACACCTTTGCTGGTTCTGTGGAGAACAGCTGGTTTATTCTCCTGCCTTCTATCTCTCTGGTGTACCTCCTCAAGCGGCTGGCCAAGGCTGTGAGTCTTTGCTTGGCAGTTTCCAAGGCCTCAGGTATGGACAGCTTGCTGTATTTCTTATGCACCTTCTTTGTCGCACCTTTCTGCAACTCCGTTAGTTGGCTAACCTCCCTCCGTGCTACTTTGATCTTGCCCTCTAGCCTCCTTCTCCATGGAGGGTACTGCCCCTTGTGGCTGTTCAACTTGTAGCCAAGCATCTCACTGATCACTGCTGCCGTATTGTAGATCAGCTTGTTAGTGTCGGTAATCGTGGTTGTAGGTATTGTCCGTAGTGCTGCATTAACATCATCTAGCAGACCTTCTGAGGGTACTTCACGTAATCTTGGTAACCAGCTACGGGGGATCCAGGTTTCAAGCTTGGCCATGATCCTATTTTTCAGGTCAGTTCCTCTCGCACTCAACGATCTTTCTCCTATCGCACTTGGGGCTATGTACCCAATCTCGGGTGGGGGTGATGATATCTCCCCCCTGACCTGGCGTCCTGATTCCTCCTTGCCGTAGCATTTGTGTTGTACCTCGTCAATCTCTAGCTGTGAGAGCAGTCCCTTCTTTCGAATGTTGGAACACTGAGTTACTAGTTGTTATGCCGTCATTGTGGATGTTGGGTATCGAAGAATCCATAGGTCCCTCATCCTATTCATGTAGCCCCTTCCGCCAGGGTTACTTGCGTAGTAGCATTCCAACAACGCCCTGTTTTCGTCTCTTGCCCACTACGCTATCCAGCTGCTATACATATATATATATATATATATATATATATATATATTGTTCCTTTATTTATTTATTACACATTTCTCATGTTCTTCTTGAAGATGAGAAGTGCTTATATACATTTTGTTTTCCATGTTCTTCCTAAACATATATTAAGAAAATTGTAGCTGTGTAAGAATCAAATAAGGGTCACATGACAGATCCAGGGGCGGATCTAGGGAAATTTTCTTAGGGTGGCATGAGGGTGGCAAAAATGGGGTAGCAAAATCAATGCCTTTTTTTTTCAAATACATATGCAGAATGTATTCTGTATGCACAAAATGTATGCTAGATGTCACACACACACATCAGTATGTGTAAAAATAAAAGCATGAGATGCAAATTGTAAACCAAATGTGAGAATGTGAAAGGTGTCTTTGCAAGCTGTTGTTTGGCTTTGTCAACTGGTAACGGTTAACTACAAAATCTAAAATGAAATACTGTTTTATACGCATACAAAATGTACATTTTCTTTTGTGACGTTCTTGAAAAAGTACTTATTTCTGTTGTTAAACCTTTATAGTTAGTATTTTACTTGTCATCATTGTCATATCCAATTTGCAGTTCTCCTTAGTCTTGATGATGTTCCATGATAACAAAATTGGTCTTAGAACTGAAGAAACTTCTCAGATGAGAAGTGAAACGTTTTCAAGAAACTGGAAGAAGTCCGATTGCTTTTCTTTCCTAGCTTCATAGATTATGTGGGGATTAGATAAATATTTTGCTGCTATTGTTAATAATCATCATCATTACCATTGCATTAATAATTAATACTGATATTGCATTCAGATGTTTAAACATATTGGTACCCAATTAGCCTTTATTACAGGTGCAGTTATAACCACTTTAAACTGTTGAGTTAAATCAATAATCTTAAATGCTTTTGAATGCTTGTTATAATCTTAAATGTGTATGTGCTGATTCTGTTGGGTTATAAAAGAAGGGCCTAACTGAGTACACTCTGTGCAAAGTAGACAGGAAGCTGCAGGCTTTTGAGCGTGTTTGTGAAAGTGAAACTAACCAGAGAGCATTTAAGGTCGACACACACACATGCACACACTTACACAGCAGTTAGACTCAGGGGTAGGTGAAGGTTCAAATAATATTTTGTAAAAGCTTGCAACTGCAAAATTGTGTCTGCATGAGGGACAGTTGTCATAAGATGTGCGTCTGATGATTCCAGAGATAAGCGAGAGTCAGAAGATGGACAGGAAGCACCTGCTGTGGAGACGGAGACAATGTTCTTTTCTAACTGTGACCTATGACCTGGATTACTGAGAACCTACACAGACATATCCCACAATGTGTTTATCATCAGGCAGCTTTCCAGCTGCATCCCTTTATTTGCACACCACACATCGCTTTCCCATCAGATCCCTGTGTCCTCAAATAGGGAAAGCATGGTTAGACGATGATCCTCAGCTGTCCCGGTCAGCCTCCCCTGACACCACACCCTGAACCCACTGCTCAACCCCTCTACTGCAGCTAAACCACAAGTGTCCTTCTCACCCTACATGTTAATGAAAAATAAATAAGTTGTAGAAATCCAAGAGACAATGTCTGTGAAATGGCTACATCAGGGGCACAGAGCATACTGGAATCAGAATTAGAAACAGAATCAGAAAGACTTTATTTATCCCCAAGGGGCAATTAAGATACAACAGAGCAGCATGACGTTGAAAATAAGGACACGGCATAAACAGGCAATAAGAGTGAGATAATAAATACACACAGAATAATAATGGATTGGATTTATATAGCGCTTTTCAAGGCACCCAAAGCGCTTTACAATGCCACTATTCATTCACTCTCGCATTCACACACTGGTGGAGGCAAGCTACGGTTGTAGCCACAGCTGCCCTGGGGCAGACTGACAGAAGCGAGGCTGCCATATCGCGCCATCGGCCCCTCTGGCCAACACCAGTAGGCAGTAGGGTAAAGTGTCTTGCCCAAGGACACAACGACCAGGACAGAGAGCTCGGGGATCGAACCGGCAACCTTCCGGTTACAGATACGCTTCCCAACCCCCTGAGCCACGGTATATATATACAGTATATACACAGTTTTAAAATTAAAGTGACTGAATAGGTGAATAAATAACTGTAAGTGACTAAAGTGAATAAAGTGTCAGCAGTATAAAAAGAGTGTAGAGTAGTTTATGTTTCTGGTCTGGGAAATGGTCTTATCGGCTGGAGTTAAAAAGCAGAGTGGCTTTGGGGACAAAGGTGGCTCTCCTCCTCTCAGTCCTGCAGGAAATGCAGTGGAGGCGTCGCCCAGAGGGGAGCCATTGGAATGCGGGGTGAAGAATGTGAGAGGGGTCATTGATGATTTTGGCTGCCTGTCTAAGGGCCTGTTGGCTGAAAACCTGTGCCAGAGTTCTGACAGGCAGGCAAATGATTTTAGAGCACACTGATGCAGTGTGCTGCAGTCTGTTCCTGTTCTGAAGGCTGAGGGAGTGAAACCAGCAGGTGATGGAGAAGGTCATGATGCTTTCCAGGAAGGCATAGTAAAAAGTCATCATGATGGGTGTGCTGACTCCAAAGGAGTAGGGATGGGTACTGGTATCTGGTGCCATTATGGCCTAGTAGTAGTCTAGTAACCAGACCGAAAAGCAGCGCGCATTTTGGTGCTTTATTTCGGTGCTTTATTTCAGTGCTTTATTTCAGTGCTTTTTTTCCCCTGAAATGTCATACACTTTGGATTCTAGCCAATCATTTTACCTTTCCAAGGAAGCGGATGAAACACCTGGCGACGCATAGCGTTTTTTTTTTTTAAAGCCGAGAAATGCACCATATTTGATAGCTTGCTGCAAGACCTCACACTGAGCACATCTACTGTGGGTGTGGTGCCTGTTATCGGACCCGGAATTAGCAACATCCCCCAAAAACCCCAAGGAGAGTCCTGGCCCTAGCCCTGCCAGTGTAGCAGAAATGATGACAGATGATGTCACCACCATCTCTTTGGCACCAAGGTGGCTGTTCCTCACACTCCTCTCTCACCTCATCTGACATATTTTAACACCTACAAATATAGATTGCATATGCAGTCTAGACATTGAGCTATTAACAGCTTTTGCACAATTACTACACTACATATCTTCTTTATGAGTGCTTATCACAATAAATGGCAAATTCCCCATAACATTGCAAAAATAAATAATAATTCATGATGACCTATCAAACGTCTGTTTTCACATGACAACCTAGGGTGCAGAATGTTACTGAATATTGCAATAATTTTGGCAAGTTATGAGTGGATGAATCCGAATACATGACTCTGGCGTGGGTGTGGTCTCTGGCCGGCTGCAGAGGAGGGGTGACGCAGCGAGCTCCCGGGGCGGCGCAGGGGTGGGGTGAACAGGTGTGCTGGGATGTGAATGTGATTGTGACTCTTTATATGTTCACAGTGACAGTTGGAAGGGAGGAGAGCGGAAGTGACAGCAGGGCGGGAGTGTCTGTGTCCCATTGTAAAACGACAGTCAAACCAGTAAAACCAAATGTCAAAATAAGTGCTGTCACCACGTCCGTGTCTTGTACGTGTGTAAAGGGTCCAACTTCAAACTTTTTACAAACGGCAACAGCTGTAATGTGCTGTGGTGACTCTTGTAATGCTGTATGATACTTAATTATACCACTTAAAAGGGTAATGTGACTTAAAATAACCCCTGACCAACAGACTTATTTTTATGAATTATATTCAAGAGGTGCTTTGCATTGGCCATTTATGTGGACTGTGGTCATTTAGAGGGTGCAAAATGGACTAATGTGTGCACTTTTTCCAGGGACTAGTATTTAAAAAGTAAACATTGCCTCCCGTTTTATATAGTATGATGCACATATTACTGTAAGTAGAGCCTCTATGAGCTATTCTAACATGAGGCATCTGATGTTTGAGGCCACCACTCGTCTAAAGTTCTCTAGTATTATGGAGTAACGAGTTTCATTTGGAAAGTACAGGCTGTGTGTAAATGTATGAAAAAATTGTGAATTAGCATTAGCACCATTTTAAATTGTGTTAACTGAACTTTGAGCCAGCTTTTGCAAAATGTGGACCTCCACTACACTGTTTCTACTAAGTCAGAATAATTTCTCACCTGGCTAATTCCATTAACACTTCAGCTGAAAACACATTGTCACTCTCTCACTTACACAAACCTTACTGTTGCTAGCTACAACACTGACTCCAACTTAATTTTGGGTGAGCAAGTTCATTTAATCAGTGACAAAAAGTCAAAAGAAGAAGAAACATTCTTGTTTAAAGAGAAAAGCTTGAAAAATCACCAATAAAATTTTCTCCTAGCTTAGTATTTAATAGTTTTACTCCAGCCTACTCACTCAGCTAAAAATAATGCCAAGTAATCTCTGTTACAATTTATTAATTTTTGTCAGGTTTAGCTGTGTGGCAGGGTTGCAGACACAGGTGCAGGACTCAGGACACAGAATTTAAAACATAAAGCGAGCCTTTAAATCTGATTGTAAAAAGGAAAAGCGCAAACCAGGGAATTCACATATCTGATACATGACAAAGGGCAAGATTGGAGTGAAAGAACAGGATCAGGAAAGGGAACTAACGAAACCTATCACCATCTTCAGCTAAGCAAAGAAGACCATAACAGAAGAATATAAACAACATGGAACTAGAGTATAATCCCTTTTGAAAAACCATCATGAACTCTGGATCCAAGACCCAGGGACTATGACAGTTTTACTCTATTTCAATAAAGAATGAATTATTGAGAATTAAAAATGAATTTTAAAGCTTAGTTCAAAGGATCTAAAATACAAATACTTACTTTTATGCAAAATACTTTGCATTGTTACTCCAGTTTAGCTGCTTTGACTTTAATGCGTTGTAGCAGAAAATGTATCTTTTTAATATACTTCATATTCCATATTCTTATTATGCAAACCCCTGCACCCAGGTGCCATGTTGGATAAGGCGACTTACATTTGAGCTATCAAAGAGTCCCAATCATTTCTTGAGAAATTCATTTGCTGTGATCATTCTTCCATTGCTGCCTCCTCTTTGCTTCCACATGTGTTTGCACAACTGATTGAGCACTTTCCATGGTCCATCACAATTAGTAGAATCAAGAAAATACTTCACTGACCCCCCCAGAGAACCTGTGCATGGAAAGGGGAAACGGAAAGCAAATTGAAATGATTTCAATGCTTATTATTATTGTTCTCATTGTAGTGCTTGTCATATTATAATGCCACTGTTTTTTTCCCTTCTTTCTTTTTGCTTTGAAAGCACCCATTTTTTTGTTAATTGCCTTGGCATCGCTCAGGCAAAGCCTTGCCAATAAAGCACCTTGAAATTGAAAAGTGAATTGGAACTGAATGAAGGGAGGAGATTCTCCGTCTCTTTTTCTACAGCTGGTAAGGCAGGATTAGGCTTGGCACAGAAAGAGACAAAGGGGAGCATACGTGTGTATGTGTGTTTGTTTTGATGTGTATGTGTACCTGTGGGTGTAGATGTGTATTTGCATGCCGGCACTGTCCTGGAGTGAGGGCGGCAAGGTTTTAAAGGGACTCAATTAGTTCAGCCCAACACAAATCCAGAATCTTTCACATTCTTAGTCTATCTGGGATATGGTGGGGGGAAAATAACTAAAGCTCTGCCCACAACTAAGAAAAGCTCAAAGTCCCTCTCCTGTCCTGCTTATCCCTGAGAATCCCTGCACATGGGGACTAAAGGGGAGCCAATCACAGCTGGAATCCCATGATCAGGCCATGCTCTGGGTTTTCTGGTGTCATTCCGGTTTGTTCTGGGTGAAAAGCGATTTGGCCCAATGTTTGCTGTGGCCAGGCTTATTTAAAATCTGTTTGCAGATGTCAAATAGCTATTATTTCAGTGCTTGTATAAAGTACAGTCAGGGTGGAAAGTTAATAGAGATGCTTTTCCTTAAATAAAAATACATTAAAGCATTAGTGGGAGTGTACAGTTTTGTCTGTCTAAAGCATCCACTTTTTGTGGCAGTTTTCAGTATCCTTAAAAATGGTATGCAAAGGGGGAAAGAAGGAATTAAATCTAACTGACAGACTCCCGTTGTGAGGACAGGAAGTATTACCAACATCTACACTAATTAGCAAGCTGATAAAATCAGACCATGCACTGCCCTTAATAGATGTGGAACCCCTGAAGGAAGACATCAGGTGCTGTGTAAAAGTGACTTGAAACAATCTAGCATGATATCCTAGTGCATTAGCGAGTTCATTTTTGTGTGCTACATCCTTACAGCTTGCTTACTCACTCAATAAATCAGAAATGACACGGCAAGGCCCTAGACCATTATTATGAAATTACAGGAACACGGCCAGCTTTGCTGCCACAGCTGGTTCAATTTCATAGACTCAATGGCTTTTAAATTTCAGATTGTGGTATGACAGATTTACTCCCATATAGATGTGTGCCAGTAGCTACATAACATACATTCATGAAAAAGCATGCAAAAAGAATTGTGGTGGGTGGTCTATGTATGATTTCACAAGGACTGATAAGTATCATTATAATACCATGAAGTTTCAACCTTGCATTAAGACAGTCAAAGCCATCAGCAGTACCAGGGCCTCCAATTTTAATCCAGCACTTACTATAATATTTACTGTAACTAACTGTCAAATGTGAAGAAGAAAGCCCTGGAAAAAATAGCAATGAGACAGAATATTTAGAAAAACAACATCTCAGTAGCATTTATGAATGCAATGTTTGAATTGTAATGACTATATGATATAATCAGAGCAACATTGTGGTGTAGTGGTGAACACTGCTGCCTAGCAAGAAGATCCCAGGTTCAACGCTGCACCCTGTGTTAGCAGAGAAACAGCCTCTGGCCTCAGGTATAGAATGGTTACATGATTAGCATGTTTCTGCATGTTCAATGTAATGTATCTGATCCAGTGTATTTTTGGTATTTTGTGTTTCAGTGCTTTTCAGGAGTAATTCGTATACACCTGCTCTCATCTACATGAATCCAAATGGGTAAAATATTCAACCCATTTAGCCCTCGGAATTGTGGCTCACCAGGTTCTGGTTTTGTTTTGTTCTTTTTCTAGTTTTATTTTTGATCAAATCTTATACATTAGCAGAATCCCTTTGGGGTACTATTGTGTCAAAAGCATATCGTGGAACAAACAAGTAGTGTAGGGAAGGTCATATATTGTTTTCATGGTTATTTCCAGTACTGCAGGTCATCACTATAGAGATGAAAGATGATGCTCTGTTGTATCACTTGCTAAACTCAACTTGAACACTGTGGTTAGTGGTTGGAAAGTATTTGATCTGCACTCTCATTAGTGGAGTTCTTCTAACACTTGCCAATATACTCTAGCATTCAGCTGGCTTCATCTTCAATGGCTCTTAAGAAAAGGACCAGACCAGCAGTACAGCTTAGTGCAGCACAATACAGCAGCAGGCCACTCTCAGACACACAACATGAACTCATTTGGCAATTGCTTTTAAATAACATTGCTCTCCTGTTGAAGTATAAACCACGTGATCTTAGGGTTTCCTCTACACCGAATTCCTAACATGACAGCTTGACAACAGCACAGAGATATATTAAAGATAAATGCTGTCAAAGTGCATTTGGTATTCATTGGAAAAGTAGACAAAACACGGTACTTACGTATATCTCACAATATATATAGTATATTCACAATAAAAGGGCTAGCGTGCCAGAAAAAAAAATACAAAGGATAGTGATTGGGTGGGTGGTCCAACCTTAAACCTTAACTTTGTGCGAACATTGTCATACATACTAAAGACTAATGGCAAATTCCATTTTTTTGGTTTTCATATATTACATTCATTTACTCATCCCCCTACATATGTGATGTTACGGTTTCCATTTTTTTCAAGTGCCAGTTAGTGTTCACCAAAATTTGAATTAAAACAGAATTTAGTTTGAGTCACTACTAAAAATGGAATGAAGAATTGTAATTGAAGTACTTAACTATCAGATTACAATTTATTCTGGTAAAAGCGGACCAACCATTAGGACAGTGAAAAGTATGGCAAGTATTCAAATTCAAATTTTATTTGTCACACACACAACCATACACAGTATGACATGAGGTGAAAGGCTTATAGCTGTGCAGTGCCGACCATTAAATGACAGTTGGTTTACAGTAAGATATACAAATTTACGGGTTACTACAAAATTTACAGCTTTAACTTAGAAATTTACAGTAAAAACGTGCAAATAACACTTTACATAAGAGATTATTAGACAAAAGAAATTATAAATTATAGCAAGTGTGCAAGAAGAAAAACCAGAGTGTGTGTGGTGATGTGTGTGAGGGAGTCCAGTCCTACACCTGGTTCAGGACCCGAATAGCCTGGGGGAAGAAGCTCCTCCTCATTCTCTCTGTTTTGGCCTTAAGAGAGCAGAAGTGCATCCCAGACCTCAACAGTGAGAAGAGTCCATTGTTGGGATGGGAGAGGTCCATCGTAATCTTCCTGGCTTTGGTGTAGATGGACAGCAGGTCAGGAAGCTCTGATTGAATGATACATTCGGCTGAGCGCACCACTATTTGCAGCTCTCTGATGGTGCAGGAGTAAAAGTTCTTGAGCACTCTCAGTGGCAGATGGAAGTCTCTGAGTCTTCTGAGGAAGAAGAGATGCTGGCAGGCTTTCTTAACCAGGGTGTTGATGTGACAGGACCAGTGTTGGGTAAGTTACTTTAAATTAGTAATTTAGTTACATTACTAGTTACTTCTATCAAAAGTAACTCAGTTACTTCAAGTTACTCGTTACTTTCAGAGTAACTAGTTACTAGGAAAAGTAACTTTGGTTTTACTCAGAATTCTCTTGTTAATGTGTTGCTTCCGTAACTGGATACCCAGCAAGATTGTATGTATGTGTGTGTGTTTGTGTGAGTGTGAATAGGAAATTAAATGTAAAATGCCTGTGTAGAATTTCTATGGTTAAAAAGCATAATTACAGGTTTTGTACCAGTCATGCTCTAAATTTACAGTCTACATGCCATTATCTAACCCCCGTGCCCGCAAAAAAAAGAAAGAAAAGAAAAGAACAGTTTACTGGAACTCAAACATGAAAACTAAGTTTGTTGTTAGGAAAACAGAAGTAGATCAGGAGATTATTTTTTGTGTCATATTATCTTAGTCTCACACAGTTTTGACTAAGGTACGGACCATTTTGTAGTAACCCTGTAACACAATAGGTACAGCAAAACAAAACAAAAACCCAAATAAAGCAAACAGTTCCCTTAATTATAACCAGTGTTGGGTAAGTTACTTTAAATTAGTAACTTAGTTACATTACTAGTTACTTCTATCAAAAGTAACTCAGTTACTTCAAGTTACTCGTTACTTTCAAAGTAACTAGTTACTAGGGAAAGTAACTTTGGTTTAACTCAGAATTCTCTTGTTAATGTGTTGCTTCCGTAACTGGATACCCAGCAAGATTGCCAGTCTTCTAGCTTGCTTACTTGCCACAAGTGCACTGTGCCACCTACCAATAGAAAGGAAAAAATAATGTGCACATTTCCACGAGAGAAATCCCACGCCTGATTCTATCCTAGCCTGCTTTTTACATCCACCACAAAAACTGCAGTCGTGGTGCTTTCGATTGTACTCAGAACTCGGAAATTCTGCCTTCTGAATAGGAAGATGTAGGCAACACCAGACTGCAGATGAGCTGCATACAGAGCTGGACTGGGACAAAAAAAATCGTCCCGGGCATTTTGACTAGAGACTGGCCCACCATTATAGGAAAAATCATAAAGCCTTTGAATGAAAATAAACACTGTTGTGACAGTGATGTACACTGTTCTGATGGTATATATGTATCAATCTATCAATTGTTTGTTGCAAGACTCAGATAATTATTTTTTTAAAAGCGAGACATTTTAAGTGAGAATAAGAAAGTATTTCCTTGTGCCCCCCTTTCCCTTTTAATGCCCTACATGGACCCCTGGCAACACTTTGCTAGACCCGCCCCTGCACAGTTACCAGCTGTCAGCTACTTAGAAAAGGATCCTGGTGTTATTTGTCTCTCAGAAACAGTTCATAACTTCCCTTCAACTCATTCATGTTAACTAAAAGGTAAACCTGTTTCTCCATCACAGCTCTGATGATTCAGTAAGGACATCTCCTGGTTTCATCTTCATGTTTCCCTCTCACCACATAACCAAACCGATATCATGACCAGCAGGTTTACAGCTGTGGCTCCAGCCAACATCAGCTGATACTAGAAATTAATATTAAATAAATTCTAACAACAGCTGATCAAGCTTAAAAGTGCTGCTGTTGTTTAACGCGACATCCGCTGGTTTCCTCTTTCTGGCGCAAAGTGGGCGATAAACAAACAAGAGAGAAAAGCCGATCAGCTGATCATTGATCAGTTTCATGATTGAAGTAGAAACAGGAGAGGGAGGGTGAGAGAAGAAGAGGCAGCTGTGCAGAGTAAACACAGAATAACTCCAGCTTTGTGTCTTTTTCATTGTAGCTGAAACACAAACTGTTCCTTTTCACCTCAATACGAAACGCATGATATTTTCTCTGAATACGAGACGATTCCGTTTTTTAAGGGACGGTTGGCAACTCTAATAATTAACCTTATGAACAAAATAAAGTTCAACATCATTAACTTCATAGCACCCACCCAGCTGTATAGAAACTCCGTCATGCTAGCTAGCAGTACGAAAAAGTCAGCATAACGAAAATAAACTCCACCTAAACTTGGTTCATATCTGACCCAGATGGACTGCAGGTTATAACTTCTTACCTGAAGTTCAGTTCACCTGACACTCTCGGACCAGCGGCCGCTTCGGGTCTCTCCTCTTGCCTCCCTTTTCCTTCATCCACCTGCTGGCTTCCACCACTTGCTAATGTTACTGAATCTGTGGAAGCTCCGCGAGAGCCACCACACGAAGTAACGAATAACGAGCCTATCTAAATCCCAGTAACGAGTAACGCGTTCCCGGTTTTGGCATAATAACTAGTTACCGTGCTCGTTACCACAATAATAACGTAGTTACTGTAACCCGTTACTTAATAACGCGTTAGTCCCAACACTGGACAGGACCATGACAGGTCCTGAGTGATGTGGACACTCAGGTATCAGAAACTGTCCACTTTCTCCACTGGTGTGCCACTGATGACGAGGGGCTTGTAATTCCTTGCCTGGTTTGTAGTGCAGTCCACGATCAGCTCCTTAGTCTTGCTCACGTTTAGGAGGAGGTTATTCTCCTGGCACCAGGTCTCTAGGTTCCTAATCTCCTCCAGGTATTCTGTCTCGATGTTGTTGGAGATCAGGCCCACAACAACAGTGTCGTCAGCAAACTTGACAAATGGAGGTGGTGTCCGATGTGGCTACACAGTCATACGTGTACAGCAAGTACAGCAGAGGGCTTAACACACAGCCCTGAGGTACTCCTGTATTGAGTGAGATAGAGTGAGAGACTTGTTTTCCCACCCTCACAAACTGGGGTCGGTCTGTACTGCAAAATGTTATGTAAGGCTTTGTTTTAAATTTTCAATGTTTTTTTTTTTTGGAGTTGTCAATCATTCCTGAATTATATACACATTATAACCAGCCTTTAAGTGATGACTTATGATCACTGCTTCTGGGTCCAAACTACTCTGCTTTTATTAAGGCTGTTATGTTTTTAACATGTTTTAATGCTATGCGTCTTGTTCTATTTAAATTTAAACAGGCCCCTAAAAAAAGCAGTGATCACTGACGGCCTCTTTTAGTTTATATTACAAATATTCATTTAGCTGGCTTCACCTTTTAAAACCAGTTTCCATCTCAGTTTTTAAAACCTTACTATGTAACTACAGCCCAGTCCATGCAGCAGTAAATTAATGACTAACTTCCTATTGTGGATGGATTATCTCATTTGTTCTGCTGACTTAAGTTTGGTCCATTTACAGGATCCTGCCTTTGTCCTTAACCATTGGGAACCCTCGCGTTAACTTTTATCGAGTGGAAAAAAGGTAGCGCTCATCCTCCAGCTTCGCTGTGTTTATATTATGCTAACATAGCTGTGTCACGTAGCACATCATTATATACCAGCTAGCCCAACTTCACTAACCTTACAAATATCACTGCTGTTTAGTTTCCTGTCTTGATTTATGTCGGAAGTGATAGCAGAGCTGTACGTTTTAATTTTTTCAGAAACCCCTGTCAGAACATAGAGTTGGATGTTTCGAGACCGGTCTTGGTCTCGAGACTCAAGACCACTTTTACGTGGTCTTTGTCTCGCTGTCTCGGTCTTGCGTTCTCAAATCGACAGTGTTCGGGAGGAGATTTGGAGTCAACCATCAGCGGAGTGGGGGGTGGCTTACTGGGCTGAAGCCCGGGCCATTTTTTCAGAAGCATGGGGTCTTTTGGAGTGTAATTTGTTAGTTAGATGCCTGACTGACAGCTGTATAAAACAAAAACAACACACGAAGCACAGAGCGCACCGTCGTAAATCCCCCCTAATTTTGGTATGATCCGAGCTCAGCACAGCACTTACGCCTGTGAGCGAGGGGAGAGAAGCTGCTGCCTGCTAGTGATGGGATTTCCGGCTCCTTTTAGAGAACCGGCTCTTTCGGCTCCCAACCGGCTCTTCAGGTTGTTTTGTTGCTTTAATTAATTTATTACTAACAATAATATAAAATTATGCACAAAAGGAATTACTAATGTAAAAAAAAAAGTGGTTTTATTTATATATGTTTATATATAAATATATATAAGAGACAAAACACATACAAACTCCAAAAAGCATGTACAAACTCCAAAACACATTTCTAGAGTTAACTGAACTTCCAAAACAGAGCTACCTAGATCACTTAAATTACACAATTGAAACCATATGTGTATTGTTTGTGTATTTATACACAAGCACTCATATATATTCAAATAATTCAAAAAAAATGTTTGTTTACCTTTTACTACCACACACCAAATCCGGTCGTTGGTACTTCCTGGCTTGTATAGGCACTAGGTAACAAAAGCTCAACACTGGACCTAGCATTCTGGAGCACTTCTGTTGTCTTTTGTACGTGTTTTGAGTTTTTATGTGCTTTCTGAGTTTTTACGTGTTTTGGAGTTTTTACGTGTTTTGTTTCTAGGGGCCACCATGAACATAATTTTATTTATTTACTCCACATAAAATGTAATAAATAAATCATATAATACAAAATCCAGCTATTCACATTTCAACTTTTAACTATTTAAATTTTCAGCTTTTCCCTTTTAAACAAATTTAAAGTGAAACAACACAAAACACTGCAAACCACAACACAAAAAATATAATTAAATATAAATGAAAATATGAAAACAAAAAGAAGATGCACATTCTCTGTCATATGGGCCTGCATGAATAAACTTTCTGTATCCTTTATCATCTGCAACTGAAAATAGTTGTGGATGATTACTATACCTTTCTGATGTGACGTTGTTGTCCCTGGCTCTCTTTCTCTGTCTCTCCCTCCCGCTCTGTTCCTGTGCTACTGCGAGTGTAACTACCACCCCTCCCCCCTCATCCCAGCGTAAAGCACAAGGCTCGCGTGCAGAGTGAAGCGGAAAAAAAGTGCGAGAGAGAGGGTGAGAGAAAGAAAAAAACAAAACAAAAACACGGCTCACGATAAGGAGCCCAATCGCGTCGTTCATGTCAAAGACCCAGCTCTAAGAACCATTTCGTTTGCGACAGACACATCACTACTGCCTGCGAGTTTGCTGCAGACAGAGGAGAGCTTAAGTTTTACCAGGTACCAAAGCAAATCATTTGTACTGTACAAATATATATCACAAAAGATTGATATCAAACTGATCACTTGGTTGCGTTACTTGCTCTTCGAGTGAATCAACAAATGGATAAATAAAAAGCCAAACGACAATGCTGATTTTTTGAGAGAGCCTTAGCTTACATTTCATATTTTCAGTTGTTACCCTCCACGGCTAAACAAACTCTCTAAATCCGTTTCAATTGTGTACTGATGAACACAACAATAGACATAAGGAGCGTCTTTCAAAGAAAAAACTCAGGTAGATGTTATTTTATATATTATGCTTTGTATGTTGTTCAGTATATTTCTACGCAAAACAAGAGAAATTTCAATACACAGCAGTATATTCACAATTGAAACCAGATATTTACATACACTGCAAATTTCTTGTAGCTTAACAAGATTTATTGTCTTAGATTTAGCCAGATTATCTTGTCCATCTTGTTTTGAACATTACAAGTTAGTCTCCAGTCTCATGTGTTAGATGATTAGACTTGTTTCAAGTATATATTACTTTTTTCTTATTTAGTCTGTAAATCTAAAAATGAACCATTTTACATTCATTTCAAGCAAAAATAGCTTTTAGATTGAGTGTAAAACAAAAAATTATCTCAAAACAAGAAACATTCACCAGGAAAGTAAATCATTGGAAGGACACTTTAGGGAGAAAACATAATTCTTTTTTTAGAGTAAACTTGTTTTGTTTTAGATAAATAAATGTTGAAATATCTTTTTAATTAGTTAAATGTCAGAATAAAAAGAGGGAGCTGTCTATTTTAATCACTTTCATCAAATTTAGGAGTACATATACACTAAGTTTATTGTTAATTAATAAGAAAACTCCAGATGATTCCATTCTGAGCTGAAGAAGCTTCTGATAGGTTAGTAGAGTCCATGTGAGTAAATTGGTGGCACACCTGTGGATGCATACAAGACACCCCAACACACAGAGCCTGTCAGTGTTGCCAACTCCTCAGTAAGGAAAATCGCTATTGGTTGTCCTAAAAGTCGCTAGAAGTCGCTAAATGACGTCATCGCCTAATTTGCATAATTGGTCATGCTAATCTAATTGTAACCTATGTTGTTGGAGAGAGAAATAACATCGTGGAAGAGACATAAAGTGAGTAAAAAACGTCCTAAATGCATTTAGAGTTTATTTAGAACTACAAATTAAATTTATTTTAGCAATTATTGTTTTTTTTAATGTCACAATTCCAACCCTGCTCCTTTACCCGGGCTTGGACCGGCAAAAGTGACCCGAAATAGGCACTCTGGTGGAGTTACTTTGTGTGTGTGTGTTTATAAGTAGTTTTAAACCTTGTGATCCACAAAACAGCATAAGAGTAAAAGAAGAACTGACTGCGTTACAGCACCCGCTGCTTGTTGAGAGTAAAAGCGATACGCGCTTTCACGTCTTTTTTAGCGACTTTTTCTAGAAAAAAAGTCGCTAAGGGGTCTGAAAACTCGCTAAATATAGCGACAAAGGCGCTAAGTTGGCAACACTGTTGGAGCCTGTTTCTTTGACATGGGAAAATCAAGAGATATCAGCCAAAACACCAGGAAAAGAATTGTCGACTTCCGCAAGTGTGGCTCAATTTTGAATACAATTTAGTGCCATTTGCAATTAAGAAATACAGATAGTTTCTGTCTCTAGTCCGAAAGTTAACAAATATATTTTTTATATTTATCAATCTAAAAAAGTAAACATTTAGTCTGATTTGATGTTACAATTAAAAAAGTGTTTGTGTTTTTATCAGAAGAGTACATAAATATCTGGTTTCAACTGTATATTTGATGATGTTGGTGTTTGGCTTGATTGTCAGTACAAAGAGGGAGAGAGAGGAATAGAGAGGGAGGGAGAGAGGAGAATGAGGACAGAACAGAGATGGAACAAGAGCAGGTGAGACACACATGTTAGTCAAATGGTTGTTTGCCAAAACTCATCAGAACATGTATCTAGTGCCTAGTGTAACTTTTTAGATACAATTTGTTACTTTTCAAATTCTATATTTATGAAATTATGCAGGCTTGTTTGCACAACAAGGCTAAATAATTATATGAACTTTTCTGAATCTAAATAGTGGACTTTGGTAGAATTAAAAAATAAGTGTAGTGCAGGTCTATGGTGATTTTTAGTGCTACTATCATCTAGTTTTGATTCTGGTTCTGTTTTGGTTAAGTCCTAAGTAGTCCTGATTTTGAACTGTTGTAGTCCTGTTTTAATTCCGGATCAGTTCTGGGTCTGGTTGAATTGGGGTTTAGTCCCTGTGTCTTGATACAGCCCCGACTTTGTTCTGCCTTGCTGCTTAATTAAAAAAAGGTGTCCTGTATATGTGATATTTATTTTTTTCCTATATGAAGTCATTGTTTTTTGAACAAAACTCAAAACAGAGCCTAATAATCTTTCAGTCATTTCTACCCTCACTTAATTTCCTTTCGTTGCTCAGCTCTCACACAGTGGCTCAGCTATGCTCCAATCCCTCCATATTGTGGCCAATCACATTCGAGGATATAGGATAATATCATTATGTGAAAAACAGAGGGTGAGAGACGCGACAATCGAATGGAGCATGCATGTGTCCTCTCAGTAAGTGAGTGAGACAGTAGACAGCGGTGAGGAGGGCTGTGCGAAAGCAAAAACACATAAATATGCCTGACACCCGTAAACAAAACAGCACCTGGCTGCAGTTTAAAGACTTTTTTTGTCTCTGTCTTGGTCTTGGTCTCACTTCGACTTGGTCTTGTCTTGGTCTCGGATTAGGTGGTCTTGACTACAAGTCTATCAGAACATGGTATATTATGTTTAGGTGGAAACTAGCGAGCTAACTCCCTGCTGACTTCTAACTCTGTTAAATTTGATAAATTCTGTTTTCATGGATGCCTGGATGTTTAACTTTATTGTCTACACCTGGTAGACCAGCTACACTGATCATTTTATAAAGGATGAAAGAATTTAGAGAGTTTTTAAGTCTCAATGATGCCGCAGCGTTCGTTTGACTGTGGGACCTGAAGCAGCATTTGGACCCGTTAGTGGCTATCGATGTCAGACTTAAAAGACAGCACAGTCCAGGAATGATTTCTTTACTATGAAGGTTAAATGATCAGTATGCGGGTACATTTAGATTTGCAACTAAAATGTAAATTCAATAGGGTACATAATTATATTATAATTGGGATTTTACATGTGCTATGTCCCCTAGATGTCTCTTAAAATTACAGATTAAACACATATGCTTTTTTAATAAATGTATATTTCTATATTTTATAAATACCATTCTGACATTAAGTGTTTCCAAAAAAGTGTTTGTCATCTGATTATACATTGTGGTAAATTACTTATGTTGTATTAGTGTGTCTGAAAAAATCTAAAGTATAAATATAGACTTTGTTGGTCATTACCGTTATTTCCACTGTTCCCCCCCAAAAAAGACATAAAAGAAGTTCTTTTAAACCACCGAGGTAGTTTCTGCAAGAAATGTTTAGTGGGAGAAAAATGTAATCTTGCAATGTAGTATGTCAAATATGAAGACGAAAAGACTAATAAACTGAAATATGGCAATATGCAGTAAACAAGATTCATCTTCCTGTAGTTTAATGTCAGTTAAACTTTTAAAAAAGTTTCTCTTTTTGCTGTGCTACTCTTCCTGATTCATTGTGTGAGTTTTGTTAACGCAGGGCTGCTGTATGTTTGTCTGTGAGTCTGGGCTCAAAAATTGGGTATAGATATAAAAAGCTAGCTGTGGCCCTGGGTCTTACCTTAAATCCTTTCCACATATTTTGTGCTTCTCTAAGACTTCGAAAGAAGTAGAGGGGCATTCATTTGTCAAAGGCAGATTAACCTTATATAAACAGGTTTCAGAACTGAGAAGAAAGAGCTAAACCGGGTGGGGGGAAAGTAACTTTCAAAATGGGCTGAATGAAAAGTGAAATGAAGGAAAAATGAAATGACAGAGTTACAAAGCTGGATAGAGAGAAAAGATTGAAACATGGGGCAGTCTTGATTTGGGGTTAGAGAGGGGAGAGACTGAGAGAGAGCAAGAGCTTAGGTTTGGTTAGGATTGCAGCCAGCGGAGCTCAGAAGACTAAGCTGCTTCCAGATGAGTAAAAGAAGTCAAACAAATGGAGACACACATTCACATAAGCAAATAAGAGATGTGTGTGAGAGGACAAAACTCCAACCACAATTTAGTTAAACAGCAAACTAAAAAAGACAGCCAATAATCAAAAGCACTGAACTTTGCAGAAGGACTCCGAGACATAGGCTACATTCACACTGCAGGTCTTAATGCGATTTTTTGATCAAATCTGCTTTTTTTTTTTGTCTGCTTGTTCACACTACAAATAAAACATGACAGCAAACGCGCTCTGTTTAGACTCAGACCAAACAGTATTGTTTGACTGTTTCGGACTTTACATTTCCCAATTTTGCTTTAAGTTGTAAAGTTATTTACATGTGGCCTAATAATTATCCTTATTGTTGTTTGAGAGAGGAGCAGTGCTTCAAAGGATAGTTGCAATGTTCTGTCAGAATCTGTAGATAATACAGTACAAATAAAATGTTCATGTTCCTCCAACGTTGTCTTCCCAACAGTTTCACTGGATGGCCAGGAAGCGTTCACGATGTCTTCTCGGCGCTAATAATTGGCGTCTGTTTTGTGTCAGTAATGTAAAAGACGGATTTAATGCAAGATGACCATTCAAACAGCAGTCACTTTCTAAAACATCAGATATGTATCAGATTCAGTACCACATACGAAAGGGACCCAGGTCGGATTTGAAAATATCGGATTTGTGCTGTTCACACTGTCATACCATGATCGGATATGGGTCGCATAGGGTCAAAAAAGTCGGATTTGATGCGCTTTCCCCTGCAGTGTGAACATAGCCATAAAGAAATGATTTAAATGACAGATTTTGGCAATCATGATGATTTTTGAAGCACATTGTCCTTCACAGATAAAATAGCAATTTGAAATCAAACATTCCAGGCATGTTGTTTTTTGCTGGTATTACAACAAGTCTCACAGTTGAAGACTTAAGTTTATATTAAACTTGCAGAGCAATTTCAGTTACCATTTTACCAAAAGTAAAACTACTGGGGGTCACCTTTCAGTGCCATTATGCTTAATCACTACTGTGACAGACAACAATACTCACTTATCCATATGAAGCTAAGATGCTTTTTTCATTGTCACGTGCTTGGTAATCCTAGTTTCACAAATATGTATCTTTTGTAGTGCCTATTCAATCCAGCTGTGTACAATGACAAGCAAAGTCTTTACCTTCATGCCCTGCAAACCTTTCATTATCAAAAAAAATAATAATATATTGTACTGGCAATATTAATGTAAAGAATGTGAAATTTTATGCAGTTCTTTTCTAGTCTTGGCAACTGCTCAAAACTCAGAAGTTTTGGGGTTTCAATATCTTAGCTAAAACCACTAAAAAGACAGGAATGGAATTAGTTAGCATCAACTGGGCCATAGCTGCATGGATATCTATGGGCAGGAAGAAAAAGGATCATTTGCCAAATAGTAAATAACTTAGAAATTGCACTTACTGTAATTGCAGATTAACCTACTCATTTAATAATTTGTAGACAGCTATGGATGGTTAGTAGCTAGCTTAGCTTTAGATCTGCCGACTCCATATACTGTAGTTCAACTTAAATACTCTGAAATTATCATTTTCATATATCATATATTAAAAATAATTTCTAAAGTAGGTTTACCATATTTGAATGCTAGGTGGAGTGCTAGGGGTGTCACCATGTAATGCACCTAACTTAAGGACCTCTTTAGTTTAAGGCCAACACTCCCACTGCTTAAACTTAACTTCAAATTCCATATATCCAGTAAATGAAGGTGTGCCAACAATAAAGACTGTAATATTGATAATCATCACAAACAAGTCTTAATGTTGGAGTATTCCTTTACTTCCCTGTTTTTCTAGCTATTTATTGTTTAGAAATCCGTATTTATAATACATTCTTACAGTTTCCTTTAGGAAGAATATATAGAACTCTTATGTGTCAACAATACACTTTGCTGTTGCTGCAAACAACAGTGCAAGGAATGCAACTCTCCAGACTTGGAGTGAGCATTATTTCCAACCTAAATTGTCTAGGTCCATAGAGAGTTACCTTTAAATCATTATGTCAGCAGGAGTCCTACCCTCAGGACACAATAACTCCCGAAGTGAAACTCACTGAACTAGATGAAAGAAGTTGATGCCATTTGCTCATGTGCACTGGTACACAAATTGTGCACACCGGCAGGTATGGACACACATGCCCACACAAATATCTATATACTATAAATGTCTACATGCAACATGCATAGTCATGGTGAAGTATATGGATGGGGTTTAGTGCAAAGGGAGCAATGAAGTGAAATGAATGGGAAAGATAATTTCAAGGAAAATGTCATTGGGGTGTGTATCACACACACATAAAGACAGGAGGGAATATTGTGAGGACTCCTCTTGCAATTTGTCACGCCTCTCTGCAGCAGCTTTCTATAATTGATTTAAACACACAGAGGCAATTACTTTAATTCCATCCATCATGTGCGATGGGAGCTCCAATAGCCCATTAGTGCTGTCATATATTTACTCTTTAATGGTGTGTTCATAAAAACACAGACCTAAATCCATTTTGTGTGTGGCACAACCTTTCTTTCCCAATATACTTTTTAAAAAAATGAAATTAAAATTTGGATTCACCCTTTTCCCCCCATTTTATATATATACGTGCATGAGTGTGTGTGTGTGTGTCAAAGGAATAAAACATTTTTCTTTTCTATTTTCTTGTCTTCCTAAAATTGTCTTTATTCATCTCTGTCCATTTGCCATATATCTAAAGAGTTTTTGCATATCAAATCACCCTGTTTCCCCCAGCATTGCCCCACCTAAGAGTGACAACTCTAAATTAAATGGTTAACTCAACTCAAACTAAAGTCACAAAGCATCTGCATATTCCTGCTAAAGCTAAAGAATTTTTGCTTGTTTTAAGTTTTTAGTAAACCAAGCAAATTGCTGCTTGTTAGATTAAACTGTTTTGAGATTTCCCTTTCATTACAGACACAATGGACTGATACAAACATGTTGGTTAACTGCCAAATGATCTGTCAAACAAGTGTTTGTACATTAGAGCTGTAGTGCATTTCTTTTTCTCTGCACTTCTTCTGCCTTTGTGGTTCATTTTCTTTCTTCATCTCTGTATTCATTAAATTCATTATTGCTCACAATAGAACTCTAACGCTAATTAATAAATATTTTTCCACTTTCTTTTCTTCTTGTCATCTTTTCTTCTATAATGCACTCTCATGGGGCAATAGAGAGCAAGGAGGATGAGAGTTTGACAACCCAACACAGACAGAGTGAAAAGGTACATAGACGAGATAGATCCTGAGTGATGAGACGAGCAGGCGTAGTTATGAACATAAATTTCTGGGTTGAGAAACAAAAAGTGTGAAGCCATGTGCTATCCGTTGTGCTGAAGATTGATATGGCAAAGCTGCAAGAAAAAGAAACAGAGGAGGATGAATGATATGCGAGGTCTGTAGTTTGTTGAAGTATTCATGAGAAGTGCAGGGAGCAGAAATTGGAGGTGACTTAGGCTGAGGTATTGTTTTTACCATTTTCATCTCAGGAAGAATACGTTTCTGTGACAGTCATTGACCAAATGAGCACCAGTTGAAAATGACAAAGTGAATAACAGTGAGCATAGGCAAATAATGTCAGAAAATTGTCACTGTTCATTCTTTGATCTCATTTTAGTGGAGAACAGCAACACAGACAGGTGAATGTGTTTTCAGCTGCATTAACTCGCAGCAGGCATGTGACAGTGTTAGGAAAATGACAGTTTGATCTTTTCTATGACTGAAATTGACGTGAAATTTTCTGGAAGAATGATCAGTAAAAAGAATTATGTAATCAGTGTTAAATTGGAAGCTTCATAAGAAAATATTAGACGTTCGGGTGTGTGTGTGTGTGTGTGTGTGTGTATACATTACATTAGTATCATCGAGTGTCTTCATCAGACAGCATCTTGTTTCATTATTGGGTTTATCTAACAATCTTGGACTGTTAATGGTGATTCTTGTTCTGTTCAGGAGCTCTGCTGTGTGCTTTAAGGTTGCTCTAACCAGAATCTGCAGCAGGTGAACAGCTAGTTCATGTTCTGTTATGCTGAGTTTACTCAGGCTGCAGAGCAAAATAAGGGCCACCATCAGCAATAGCAATCCATGGTAGAAGAGATGCAGTTTATTCAGGCAGATTACAGATTTCTTGGAGAGCATATCAGTTATTGCTCAGTTAAAAAGTATTTATCAAATATGATATTTAAAGAGGAAAACAATTCTAATTGATGTAATTTGTTGATCACTTTAGGAGCACTTTATTTACTATGTAAATGTATATAGTCATACCACTTGAAACATAAGTTTGAACTTCTCATAATAATTAGATAAAAGATTGTTCACGCACGCATACTAATATATGTATTTTGTCATTTCATTATTACCATTGGATACAAGTTTATTGCTAGTCCAATTGTCCAGCATTATTCCAGTAAACTTGAGTACAAGATCAAGTTTGAAACATGTAGATGATACAGTGAAAAAAGCATTGAATCATTGCCTGCAATACAACGATACATTTCCTCCACTATTTTTATCTCCTCCTTAGCACGGTCACAATAATAGCCGGAGGAATCACTCAAAGCATATTGTTCACATATGTGTCTGACATTTGCTCTACCTCTAGCTCAGAGTAGTTTGCTTTTAAAGTATAGATGTTTCTACTGAATATTCCAGTGTTGTACTGTATTATTGTTCTAATCCTCTCATTGTCTTGGCCTTGTTTTATTCACTCAGCCTGGGGTTGGGAATAACAACAGCCACAACAAGGGCAACACACGCACACAGTGAGGCAGAGAGAACTGGACAGAACTGGAGACCATAACCTAGCCAAGCATCTAGCTGCAGCACATGTTCAGAAACTAGCATTCTGCACAATATGCACACAGACACGCAATCACATTATTAGCATGAAGGACTAAAACACATTTGTGTAATTCACTTTTAATAAGGGAACAATGAATGGTTTTTAAACATTAATTTATAGCCATTACATTGTTTAAAATAAAGGAGAATTTGTTAGATGTTAATAAACAGTGTGTATTCACAGAGTCATCGTGATTTGGTAATGTGATGTTGGGGTGGATTTAGGAGAGTGCATGTGTTGTTAGTCGTACAGGCAGAGAGAAAATGCAAAAATGATTATGCTCCCTCTTTTTGATTACAAAGCTTTGATGTTAAAAAGATGAATTGCAAAACAATAATCACTTTATCCACCCATTAATTTTTAGCGAAATGCCTTTTCCCTGTGTGTGCGTGCGTGTTTGTGTGTGTGTGTGAGAGGGAGAGAGAGAGAGAGAGAGAGAGAGAGAGAGAGAGGGGGAGAGCACTTGCAAAATTAAAACACCAAGCTTTAACTATCAGCACCACAGATTGTGCTACAGGGATCATCATAGTAGTAGTATTCCATTTGCCTTTCTCAGAAATATTAAAACAGGGCCACAAATTGTTCTCCTGTCAGATGCTGAATTGGATTGTTCATCAAATTCATTAATTTCTTTGCAATTAAATACCCATTTTTCAAATGTGCCCTATATGTGGCAAAAAGTTTCAAATACAATAATACTATGTCACTTCATACCTATTATACCTCTATCCTATGGGTAGGATCTCTTTTGTAAAAGAGACATTGAGTCTCAATGGGGCTACCTGTGATTAAGGTGTTTTGCAAGAATTCTTTAGCTCACACTTATAAATGGTTGCTGTAAGCCTGTATTGTACATATTGATTATATACAGTTCGTGTTTTAAATATTGCCTTACCCAAGAAAATCCAATTTAATTTTAATACCATACAAAAAACATCCTCTCTCAAGCTTATTGTTGCACCTCTCTTTAGTTGTTACTTTTACATCACTTCTCCTTTTATCCTTTTTCTTTTTCCTCTTGAGCCACAACAAGGATCGCAATCACTGTAATGTGTTGTAACCACATTTCCCAATTTGATAATTGGGGAAAAAAGGGTGTAGTTATGGAACAATATGGAGTAGTAGTTTTCCACAACTGAGACACATTCAAGTTCTCAAACTCCTCCTGCACAGATCCCACAATAAGCCTTTCTGTCTTTTTTCTTTTGTCCTGTCTTTCTTTCTCCCTGCTTCCCTTTCTGTCTCCCATCCCCATTCTTCTGACTCTATCACAGTCTGGTCTCCATTGTGGTGATAGATTATAATGATCTTTAATTAGATCTAAATATAACGATAGGCGCACATTGCCATCAGTGCCTCTCTGTGTGAAGACTGGCTATCATTAGGTTGGGTAATAAGAACCAAAGAAAAGAGGTGAAAAAAGGACTGGGAGAGATGGGGGAAGGGTGGGCGGTGGGGGGTGGGGGGAGGACAAGGGGGGAAAGAAAGGTTTTTCTTTTTTTTTAAAGGATGGATGAAAATTGGACTTGGAAAAGGTGATTGGAGATATTCAAGCCACTTTCAAAAACTTGAAGCAATTTACACCAAAGATGGTTCATGGGCATTCAACAAATGTATCATTAAGCACGTCAGCAGTCCATTAAGCTTTTTTTCCCTCTTCTCATTTAAATTCCTTTTTCTCTCAAATAGCACAGGCTAAAACTGTCTTCCCTTTTCCTAGTTTCACATTTTATGATGTTTTGATAATGATATAATTGTTTTTGTTTTTTGATTTCTGATTTATTTCTTTTACATTTATTTATGAAATCTCCAAAAAGTCAACTCTTCAGTTCCACTCCCTTATCATCATTTTATCAGTTTCCGGTAATTATGATAGTCACAAATATTTTTCAACTTTATTGTTTATTACATGTCCATTAAAGGTTAAGTTCCCTATTCCCAGCTGTTGTCAGATTTAATCGTTGATAATACCAAGCTTTCCAGATGAATCTTTATTCCGGTATTGTAGATAAAGGGGAAATTTGCTTGAGCTATGTTTATGTCCTAAGCTTGCATCTCACTTTTAAACTGTCATGAACATCTAACTGAAGAAAAACATATATACAATGGTCATAAATTAAAAAAAAAACAATAATGATGTATCTATATCACTTAAAGAATGACTGATCAAGAGGTTTCAATGTGCTACCAAGAGCTCTGAAAAAATGTTTTTTTTTGTTTCCCCAAACACGACTTTTCATCAGTCCACTATAAACTGATTAAATGGTCAAGCATTTGAAGGTTGGTCGGGTGGAGTGTGACCAAGTCCTGTTGACTCTTACTATGCCAGTCACTTGATTATGGTGTGCCATTTGTGCCCTGCCTGCTAACATCTTGCAACCTCCTGTTATCTGCTGGATTATCTCAGGGTCATCTTTGCACAGCCTGCACCTGTGGTATTACCTGGTTTTGTAGACCTTGTGTTTAGAGCTTGTTCCCCTGCTGCCATGATTGGTGCCTTCATTCATTCTTTCAGACAAGCTTTGCCCGGCCATTGATAGGATTTTTAGATTTCACCCACTTCTTCTATCTGCTAGTGGTAGATGCCATGCAGGGAATTGTCCTTCCCTGACTATGCCTCTTGTTGCTCCTCTTCCTTCTTATGTTTCTGCTGCCTGAGGTATTCACTAAGCTCATGATCAGTTGTGACCATCTTCCTGATGTACTCATGGATCTTTGCGTTTTCATCCTGGACAGTGGTTCTGACACTCAGTAGTGCTCGGCCTCCTTTCCTTTGCTTAGCGTACAGTTTCAAGGTGCTATATATTTAAAAAAAAAATTCTCTACTTGCTTTCATGGACCATGTGAGCAGTTGGGAAATTTTTGTTGTGGTTCCTTTTTCTCCGGTGTCTGCCCCTGGGCAGAGCTGCCTTCACTCATCTGTGCTGCTCACCAGAAACTAATGTATGGCATTCGTCAGAGGGTATTTATGACCAGCATGGCTGTCTCTTCACTGCCAGTTCGTCAACTTACCCATGTTGGTAATAGGCTCATTGTTCTTCAAGGATTCTTTATTGTCATTCGCATCACATGTTTACATGAGGTGGAACGAAATTATGTGCACAAGGTCCCGGAGTGTTCTGTGCAGTGTCTTTGCTGTTCCTAAGTCTCTTCTAGACAGAGATCTCAGATGTCATTCCTGGGATCTGCTGGAGCCACTTATTGAGTTTGGAGGTCACATGCTCCAGTTACCACAGTTGGCTTTAACTTTCACATCTTTTACGCCTTTCTTCCACTTATGGTACAGAAAACGACAATGGCGGAGTTTGCGCTCTCTAGTCGCATGACAGGTGAGTCCTAGTAAATCATTTCCCAGTACGTGTACATTACAGAAGCTATTTTTAAAAATTATGATTATTATTTTGCTAGCTATCAAACTTGCTGGAGAAATACACTGAGTGTGATCCAGTATGGCAGCGCTATTATGGAATATGCTGTGAACTTAGCTAACATTACTTAACATTAGCCCGATGCATAACTAGCCAACTTAAGGCTTTCTGATTAACCCTCTGGGGTTGACGGACCCAGAGTCTCCATTTCAACTTGGGTCGAACGTGCGGACTTCAAACTATATGCTGCTTTTTAAATTGTGTTGATAGGCCACGTAAAACTGATGTTTGTTTGTTTGTTTGTTTTTCTGAACAAAACAGTGGCGTTTACTCCAGGAAGAAACGGTAAAAACGACGTTTTCTAAGGAGAGCGCTAGCAAACACGCTTTGCTTGTGAGTGAAAAAAGAAAAAGAAAAAACACTCCTTCCATATTGGTGGAAAAATGTACCATGTCAACCAATAAAAAAATGATATGGCAACATGTGGCATTTGGTTGTTTGGGAAGAGGGGGAAGTTTTAGGAGTGACCGGCGAGAGAGAGCGAGTGAGCGAAAGAGAGAGAGAGAGAGAGTTTTGATATTTGAGAGATTTGTGACGTTTACCATGTTTGGAGTCTCAAGTTAGTGTGTTGTCTTGTGTAGGTAGTGTGTAGTGTAGTCGTTATTTTGTTTTGTGTGTCGGTTCTACTAGTGAATGTCACAGTTGCTGCAAAAAAGCCACCAAAGGCATATTGCAGTGTAAACGCTGTCTCCACATGGAAAACAGGAGTGATACACCTGCTGTCAGACCTGCAGGATTTATCCCTGTGCTGTTCTCATCTATGTTATAGTGGACACAAACTATTTTTTGGAGTTGCATAAATAATTTGTGTCCCTTCTTATTCGATGCAGAGCACCTGATTGTACCATATAACCATATAACTTTGTTGTTTGCAAAAGTTGTGCATATTTTTAAAAAATGTACAATTTCAATTTGCATTATTATTTGCAAGTTATGAAAATTATTCGTTAAACATGCTTGTGGTTTTTGCAGTCAAAAATATCACTTTCTACTGGTATTTTAAATTTTGTCTGAATTTAGATAAATTGTGCTGATACAGTTTGTCAAAATGAGAAAATAACAGATTGGTGAGATAAATAGTTTTTAAAGGTGAAATATAGAGGCCAAATCAAAAGTAGTCAAAAATGGCCAATTATACCCTGGACACCAGAGGGTTAAAGGCTAAAAGCAAAGTTGTCACCAAGTACTGTTATTATTTGTGTGTATTGCTTCAGCTTTTTTGAGTATTAACTTGGTGCCTTTGGGTGAAATAATGGTAATATGAGGGACCGATCCATATGGTCACAAAGAATGGCCACTTGTTTCTGTGCTACCGAAGTTCCCCGGCTTTCATTCAAAATGTGTTTATCGTCAGCACCGACACATTAAACTACTTAAACATTATAAATGTCTTCAAGCTCACACCGAAGCCCGTGGGGCACTATCAGCCACTGAGACAGTAGACACATTTATGTGTATTTGTATATGAATATTTCATACTTTAAGGCTGCCTGTTTATTTAAGGGAGATGAACAAAATACATTGGAATTGTACATAATAATATCACAGATGATAAATTAAATAGATTTTAAGTAGATGCTTGTGCATTCTTAAAGTCTTATATGTTAAATTGAACTATGTGATGTGTTCAAAGCCTCTCCCAGTCAGTGCTGTTCTCCATGCCTGTCTGACTGTACATGATGTTATTAGCACAAACACTTTAAAGGTGATCATTTAGGACTTCAGCAATAATACAGACAGCAATGTAGTTAGCAATAAAATAGTTTTATTGGGAATTAACTTAAAAAACAAACAACAAACAAACATCTGTCTCCTATTTCTTGTCACACAGGAAAGAAGCATCAATATCTGATGAGAAAACTTATTTATTTCTTTTTTGTTTTTGTTTTTCAACAGGAGAAGAATATCTCTAACAAGTTGATTTGATCTTAATTTTTAAGTGAAATGTGCATTTTGAGTTCATACACTATGTATATAAGGTGACGGTTTCATTTTGCAGTATTTTTGTGTGGTGCGTTTTTCTATGTCTTAACAGAAGGGGAACAAAGGTGTTTAAGTTCACCTAGGATGATTTGTTTTAATTTTCACATGGTCTTACTGAGGTGATGCGAATTGAGACACATGCATTCTTTTTTTTTTGTTGGCTGGGGGGGATGTGCTGGAAAAGCTTGAAAAGGGACCTTGAGAGTACTTAAAAAGTGCTTGAATTTGACCCTGAAAAAGGCGTATGAACCCTGATTACAGTATATGTACCGAAAAGTTGATTCTGTTCTGGACGTTGTGTTTTCAGTGGGCGAAACATTTCATCACTCATCCTAATGACTTCTTCAGTCAGTAAGCTCTCCAACTCTCCCTATCTGCATATGTTTTGCTCTCAGTTTTCAGCGTCACCGCTTTACTCTATTTTGTCGTTCTCCCTTAGATTGCTCAAGTACGGCATCAGTCCTCCCCGCACGCCAGGCTCTGTGCTTTCGTTTTCTCCTCATCATTGTACATTTACCCTGTCACTGCAAATAGCTCTCACCTTTGTAGATACCCCGTCACTGTAAATAAACCTAATTCACTGCACTCCAGAGCCTCTGTGTGTTTCTGTCACATGAGTCCACCCTTTAGAGTCACCTAACAGGATTGGATATCGGGGAGAAATAAAAATATGTAACCCAATCCAATAAATATCACAAAAAAACCTCACAAAACTTGCGACATGGCATAACCAAGGTCATGACCTTAGCACGTCGGAACAGTATGCGTCACGTGATAGAGTGGTTATCGTGTGCGAGATCTGTCGGCGGTCATGTCAGCGGTGTGAGTTACTTCAGGCTGAAAGAAGAAAAAAGCAAGACTGCTGAGTGTAACTTATGCAATGCAAGTGTTTCACAAGGTGGTAGCAGTGTTGGGAACTTTAACACCACAAACATGATTAAACACTTACCGAAATACCAGAGAAAGGAGTACATGGAATTTATCCAGGCCTCCAATGTTCCGAAGAAACACACAAACAGAAAGTATTCAGAGGCGTGAGAAACTCCCTTCAGAAAGCAATAAAGCAAAGCTGATAATGGAGAAAATTGTTTAATTTATTGTGCTTGATGACCAACCCCTTCTGTTGTGGAAAATGTCAGTTTTCAATGCTTAATGGAGCATTTGGAGCCTCGCTATATGCTGCCGAACTGGCATTTCATCTCAGAGCAAGCTATCCCAGAGAAGTACAAGCAGGTGTGTAAGTTCATCTCTGAATGTTTGGAAAGCATTAAGCTTAACAACTGATATCTGGAGCTCGGACATTTGTCCGTTGTCATTGCTAAGTCTGACTGTACAATGGATAGACTCAAGGTTTGCAACTTTGCAAAAAGCAGTGTTGCAGGCTAAAGAGTTTTGTGGCTCACACTCAGGAGAGTCCATCGCTACAGCTATGGACGAAATGTTAAATGCATGGAAAATTCCAAAGTCCACGTTGTTTTGTGAGACAACGGCAACAATATAACAAAGGCAATGGACTGGCTAGGTGTTGCAAGTTTTGGATGCTTCACGCACACTTTGCAACTTGTGGTGAATGAGGGACTGCTAGCACAACGTAGTGTATGTGATGCTGTGGCAGTGGGCAGAAATAGTGGGTCAGTTCAAACACTTCACCACCAGTGTTGGTCAAGTTACTTGAAAAAAGTAATCAGTAACTAATTACTGATTACTTCCCAAAAAAAGTAATCCCGTTACTTTACTGATTACTTATTTTCAAAAGTAATTAATTACTTAGTTACTTTTTAAAAACACGATTTACAACCTGAATAGGTGATAAAGCGATAGATCTTTCAGCCCAATTCTACTTTTTCTACATAATCCATCATACAAAATGTAATCAAATGGAAAAGTCTCTCTTTTTAAACTTGTTTTATCAGTTTTAATCTTTTAACTTTATGCATCAAGCAAAAATTTTATTATATGCAACATTCTCTGACTTGAATAAATTAGTTTAACATTTAAACCTATTTTCTACACATTCCAGCACATAAAATAAAATATTTTTTGTGTTTACACTCACTCTTTCAAATAGATGCAAGTAAAACACAGCAGAAAATAAATAAAGTCAAAAACTCAGCGGTCCTGTTGCTCTATTTTCACCTGTAAAGCAGCGCTGCGGTAGGCGGAGGTTTACCCTGGTGCAGGTGTGCCGCGGTCAGTTGAAGAATCCGCGAGTTTCTCTGTGAATTTCCCATTACGTCGTTGCGCACTCGGTGCTTGCTTGGAAGTTTAGGGGTTTTTTTCGCTGTAAAAAGAAGTTTTCTTCCCACGCACGATGGATGCTAATGTTTTTGTCACTTTTTATGGAATCAAACTCAAAGTAAGGTCAGTACTTCCACGCTTTAAACGCTGCACGCTCATACTCTCTCCTACAATCGATATGTGATCCATTGTTGATCTGCACACAGCTGTTGTCACCAACGGTGCACTCGCTTACGTCACTGTCGTGAGACATTCTCGCAAAAAATCACGGTTTTAGTAACGCAGTAACGCAGCGTTACTACAGGAAAGTAACGGTAATCTAATTACCGTTTTTGCAATAGTAATCCCTTACTTTACTCGTTACTTGAAAAAAGTAATCAGATTACAGTAACGCGTTACTTGTAACGCGTTACTGCCCATCTCTGTTCACCACAGGCATATTCACCTTTGGAGGACATTCAAATGGAGCTGAATATGTCACCCAAACGTCTGATATAAGATGTGCGTACAATAGGGCTGGGCTATATCATACTGTTCACGGTAATACCGGTGTAATTTTGGGCAATGATAGGAAAATGAAATATTGCGATAGAATATGAGTAAAACGCGCATGCACAGTGCCTATGTTTACATACGCACATGGCGGCGACGCAGAATTAGAAGAACGAAAGTGGATCGTTAAATGAAACGGATGAACCAGAACTGGTTTGTAAAAATGCTGCAACTTCACTGGTGTGGAACTGGTTTAGCTTTCGTCCGTCAGATACACAACAAAGCCCTATTTTTGGTAGAGCATGCTAGCGGGCCGTCGTTATTACCGTGTTGTTTGGAAAATACGGCACACTTAAAATCAATCCTTTGATTTTTCTGAAAATCAACAGTGCCCCTTATAATCCCGTGTGCCTTATGTATGAACTCTGGTTGTGTTTACTGACCTTGAAACGATTATATGTGGTACACGGTGCTCGAAAATCTGTCAAATGTTTTAGTATGACTTTGCTAAGCTACGAACCCGCACCGCTTGATGGATTGTCGGAGCATTACGGCTACATTAGGCAGGCGCCTCACGGAGTGATACGTACTGTGCTTCAACATAATATTACCGCATTGTGTGTGTATAACCTCTTTTTAAGTTTTGTGGATATTATACATGGTTATGCTGAGGATATGTCGGCCAATTTCCACTGGAAATGCCTTTTGGTTAAACTGTCAGCGAGGAATTTGCATTTGCACTGTTACATTTTTATATAACTTTAATGCACATGAAAAACAGCTGCTTTTTTAAGTGAAAATACATAGATGGGGTTTTTTGCACTAATAAAGTTGTGAAGTTGTAAAGTATTTTGTCTAGTGTCAATTATATCGTTAGTTCTATCGTTATCGCAAATTTTCAAATGTATATCGTGATAAATATTTTTGGTCATATCGCCCTGCTCAAGATGGAATCGCACATATTATTATGATGAAGACCCTCACTGAACAGAAGCGAGCCTAGTGTGCATATTCTGCAGAGTATGACCTGCCAGCCACACTCAGTGCACAGCAGTGGGGGGTTACTGGAAAAGGCCCATAGCGGACCCGAAAAGACAAATATTTTAGTTTATCATGTTGTTTTTTTAAATACTTGTGTTAAGGTTTGTATAGAAATTACGCAAAATTCAATCTCAGGTTAAACTCTGACAGCCATTTTGATAAAATATGAGTGTTATGAGAAAGCATGTTTTATTCATTTATTTATTTATTTGCACTTCTTTCCAATCTAAATGACTATTTATGTTAGGCTTTAAGTACAGTATAAACTGTATAACATGTATATAAACTTACCTGGATGATTGAGCATGCATCAAGATACAGTATAAGTAGAACACTGAAAGTTTGTTGTGCAGTCCACCTCTGCCCCCTCTTCTAAGGGGGCCTGCAGCCATTTCCTCGTTCACCCTCAATCCACTCTTCTCCAGATTTCACTCTTTACTTGCTTGGACCTTGCTCAGTTCAGCTTATGTTTGCCCACAGTTCTGCACAGCTAGCAACCTGCATGTTCTCCACACCTACACTTATGCACTCCAACTGTATCCTTCCCGAAACAATTCAGCACTGAAATAATTATTCTTTCTTTATCTAACTGCATTTGGCTATCAGTCACATCTAGTTCTGGCACAGGGTACATCAGGTTTTGTATTAAATGTGTCCAGACAGTGCTAGTTGCATTTTATATTGGTTTCAATGGGAGTATCAAAATGACCTTAAAATATATTCTGTGTATTTTCTGAAGAACAGGAGCAATGTTCTGAAGTATTTATCTTATCGTGCTAGTATTAATCCAATACCTGCTTTTTATTTCTATGTTAATGAGCAAAGTCACAAATTCAGCAGGAGATTAAGCAGTTGTTTACCCCATGTAGTATTTGTTTAGTGTTTTAGGCATTTTTCATTTATTTTTATGTATTATATACTTCTGACCCCGGTCACATCTGGAAATCAAATTTCAAGATGGTTCTTATTACAACTACTTGAAAAGTTATGTTTTTTTTTTAATTTGTTTGTTTGTTAGCTAAATACCAATCCCATGTCATCTCTGGTGTTTCTCTTGGTCATCAATTAATAGCCATTTGTTTTTCTCAACAAATCCATTACCATACTATCACTGCTACTCTGTCTTCCTTTCTTGGTGTCTCTTTTGTATCTTATTTATGGTTAAGTACACTCAGTTCTCAACTTTAAATACAAAAAAGAACAAAAGAGAAAAAACAGCTTAAAAGAAAGACCACAGGTAGAAAGATAGAAAATATAAGAGGATCCAGAAGAAGCTAAAATTAAAATGGGAGAATAACTTTGATACTGTTAGTAGTCCAAGAGAGATTGGTTTGTTTTGCCCATGTTTTTATCATGTAGTTTTCATGTCTTAACCTTTTCAATGTAATAAAGAAGCACATAACAGAGCTCATCATTAACACCCTAATAAAGCACTGCATCTGTCATGATTATGTGCAGCATGCCTAACTGGTGTTGAGGTACAGTGTAATCCCTATTGTGTACTGAATAGGTGTTGTTAAACATAAAATGGTTTATATGCTGTACACTATACTGGATAACACAGACAAATGAAAGTAAGCATAAATTACACATACACTCTTTTAGGTAGTAATCTTGTGTGTATTTTCTTTAAGTAGTCTTCAGGACCAGGTTTTTCAGGGTTCTTGAAGGAAATTTGAAGACTCTTCCTTACATGCTAAATGCCTTTTGTTCTATTAACTGTTAAGATGATCCCACACTGCATCAGTAATGTTGAGGTCTGAGCTCTGGGGAGGCCAATCCATGATAGTGTTCCATTGTGTGTTTTTCTATTCAGGTATTCTTTCACTGCACTGGCATTGTGTTTGGAATCATTGTCATACTGAAAAATGATGCCTTTTCGCATAGTATTGGATGGTGTATCAAAGTCTAACAGTACTTTTCTGTGTTTATAATTACACCAGTTTTGACAAGATTCCCTATATCACTAGCTTAAATGTAGCCCCAAAACACGATAGTCTTAACTGTGTTTTATTGATACAGACACTCAGTTTTTGTACCTCTTTTCTGACCTTCTCTACACAATACAAGAACTTTAATTTGGGATTCATTACATGCAGTTCTCGTGCAGTTTAGCATATATCAGCCTTTTCTCCCTTTTTCCCTTGCTTGAGAAGTACTTCATGCAGGTTCTCTCAGGTCCTGTGTCAGGTCATTCCTGAATATTTTCCTGATGTTAAAAAAACTATTTATTGGTTCTTTGCTAAGTTGCCTGTAATGTGTAGTCACAGCAGTGGTTCATGCCTTGAGTTTGGTGCTTTGAATTAATCAAAGGTTAGTATTAAATTGCTTAAAAAAATCCTCTAAAAATGGTGAGGTACAAGGATGGATTGAAATTGGATGAAAAAGTAGCCAATGTCCAAATAAAAACTTGTTAAGTGAGGGGTGGCAAGAGACCTTTGCACAGTACTTTAGTCATATTTGTATAAAAGTAGTTTATTGTATAAACAATGAATAGCTACTACAGTGGGGCAAAAAAGTATTTAGTCAGCCACCGATTGTGCAAGTTCCCCCACCTAAAATGATGACAGAGGTCAGTAATTTGCACCAGAGGTACACTTCAACTGTGAGAGACAGAATGTGAAAAAAAAAAATCCATGAATCCACATGGTAGGATTTGTAAAGAATTTATTCGTAAATCAGGGTGGAAAATAAGTATTTGGTCAATAACAAAAATACAACTCAATACTTTGTAACATAACCTTTGTTGGCAATAACAGAGGTCAAACGTTTACTATAGGTCTTTACCAGGTTTGCACACACAGTAGCTGGTACTTTGGCCCATTCCTCCATGCAGATCTTCTCGAGAGCAGTGATGTTTTGGGGCTGTCGCCGAGCAACACGGACTTTCAACTCCCGCCACAGATTTTCTATGGGGTTGAGGTCTGGAGACTGGCTAGGCCACTCCAGGACTTTCAAATGCTTCTTACGGAGCCACTCCTTTGTTGCCCGGGCGGTGTGTTTTGGATCATTGTCATGTTGGAAGACCCAGCCTTGTTTCATCTTCAAAGTTCTCACTGATGGAAGGAGGTTTTGGCTCAAAATCTCACGATACATGGCCCCATTCATTCTGTCCTTAACACGGATCAGTCGTCCTGTCCCCTTGGCAGAAAAACAGCCCCATAGCATGTTTCCACCCCCATGCTTCACAGTAGGTATGGTGTTCTTGGGATGCAACTCAGTATTCTTCTTCCTCCAAACACGACGAGTTGAGTTTATACCAAAAAGTTCTACTTTGGTTTCATCTGACCACATGACATTCTCCCAATCCTCTGCTGTATCATCCATGTGCTCTCTGGCAAACTTCAGACGGGCCTGGACATGCACTGGCTTCAGCAGCGGAACACGTCTGGCACTGCGGGATTTGATTCCCTGCCGTTGTAGTGTGTTACTGATGGTGACCTTTGTTACTTTGGTCCCAGCTCTCTGCAGGTCATTCACCAGGTCCCCCCGTGTGGTTCTGGGATCTTTGCTCACCGTTCTCATGATCATTTTGACCCCACGGGATGAGATCTTGCGTGGAGCCCCAGATCGAGGGAGATTATCAGTGGTCTTGTATGTCTTCCATTTTCTGATGATTGCTCCCACAGTTGATTTTTTTCACACCAAGCTGCTTGCCTATTGTAGATTCACTCTTCCCAGTCTGGTTCAGGTCTACAATACTTTTCCTGGTGTCCTTCCAAAGCTCTTTGGTCTTGGCCATGGCGGAGTTTGGAGTCTGACTGTTTGAGGCTGTGGACAGGTGTCTTTTATACAGATGATGAGTTCAAACAGGTGCCATTCATACAGGTAACGAGTGGGGGACAGAAAAGCTTCTTACAGAAGATGTTACAGGTCTGTGAGAGCCAGAGATTTTCCTTGTTTGAGGTGACCAAATACTTATTTTCCACCCTGATTTACGAATAAATTCTTTACAAATCCTACCATGTGAATTCATGGATTTTTCTTTCACATTCTGTCTCTCACAGTTGAAGTGTACCTCTGGTGCAAATTACTGACCTCTGTCATCATTTTAGGTGGGGGAACTTGCACAATCGGTGGCTGACTAAATACTTTTTTGCCCCACTGTATGTGCTCTACATACCTGGGCCTTTTGAAATCTTTTTCCTAATGTTCCTCTGTTTGTGTGTGCTACACGAGGGGATAAGATTGTAAATGAGAGGCAGTAGGGTGCACTAACAATGTTTGATAAGACCTGGGGTTCCAAATGATCACTCCTCTGTCTTTCGCTTTCTCTCCTCCTCTCTCAAGCTCCTACTTCACCTCTCCTCACTCCCTCCCACTGCTTTCTCTCCATGCCACGTTGCTTTGGGTAATTTACCAGCAGCAGGATATGCCTTCAAGCTCTCAACCACAAACAGATAAAGACATGAATGCGTGCGCACACACACACACACACACACACACACTGCAAAACACTTCAGAAAGCTTTCTGCATAACCTACAAAAATAAACACAAATATGTACCTATAATACACACACACACACACACACACACACACACACACACACACACAGAAAACAATGCATTCATACCAGTATGTAAACCTAGAAACTAGGAAATTCATGGAAGTTAAATATGACTTTTTAGTCTAACAAACTTTGTAAGATTTATATTAAGTGAAATCCCTATAGCAGTGTTGCCAGACTCTGGATTCAAATGATACAGATACCTGACAAAGAAGGTTTTAACCAAGAACATTTTTGCTGTGAGGACTAAACACTGCAACACTGTTCTACCCTCTCATGCGTTTTCAAAAGTCTCTGTTTGTCTTCTAATTGACTTCCTGCTTTCTTTGCAAATGTGTTTGCATTGTGTGCTGCTGCTGATTTTGTTACTTACTGTGCAATGAAGAATTCCTGCTTGACTGATCCCTGTGGTTCAAATGCCTTGATTGAGCAATTTGAAGAATATCCGCACTGCTGTCTACCTAACTAACCCACAGTGGAGCTCCTCTTGGCAACACAGTCCAGTAAATAAATAAATCAAAAGCACAGTGTTAGTAAAATACTTGTTTTGGTACAATACTTCCAACTGCTGATGTTTTTGGAACGCTGCAATTGTAACCAAACATTTAAAACAATTCTCTTTTTAAACTAGTGTTGCAAAGTACTTCTTCAGCTCTGTCGAGTCTAGATTTTTCTCTTTTATCATATCTGCCTTGAATCCCCAAACGATGCATAAAAATCAGATTGCACTCTTTTCAGTTAACATAAGAGTAAGTATAGGTGTCACAGACCTGGGTCTGAGGGACCCAGGGTTATTAAATATGTTATGGACATGTATATTTTTGGTGCTGCTGTCCCTCGTCTTCCTGGTTTGTGTCACACCTGAGGGAGAGGATCACACACCTGCAACTGATCAGGATCGTCGGGGGAGCTATAAAGCAGTGTGGCTGAGAGCTCCTCGACGTGGGATTATTGCATGAGACTCCAGGACTCTAATTGTTTCCCCAGGAGAAGTGTCGAGCGCCAGACAGCAGCCAGCACGGGGAGTGCTGAGACACGGACTTTCCGGGGAGGATACCACACGGGAGTAAAGGGAGAGCATGGGGATTTATTGCCATTTATCACACTGTAAATAAACGCACCGTTTGCAGTGAAGAGTCCTGCGTTTTGGGTCCTATTTTTCTCCACATCCCCATGGTCTGCCACGCGGACCGTGACAATAGGGGTCCAAATCTTTTGCTAATAGGGCTGCTCAATTAATCGAATTTTAATCACGATTACGATCTGGGCTTTCAACGATCATTAAAAATGACTGAGCCGATTATTAGCCCCTCCCTCATTTATCCGCAACACCTTAAAGGCCGGTCCGTGAAAATATTGTCGGGCATAAACCGGTCCGTGGCGCAAAAAAGGTTGGAGACCGCTGATTAAGAGGACCCGAGGGAAGCTCGGAAAGCTAAGCAGAAGTTATTTGGAGAGTGACTGCCGTTGTTTGAAAAGAGAGTTTAAAAAAAAAAAAAACTTCAGTGGTGTTGCACACTATTTTATATTATTTTTTTAAAGTCATTGTTAACCCTTTAAAGCCGGTCAGAGCAGCACGCTCCGTTTTGCGTAACTATTTTTAAATCCCTGTAGAATCTGAACCGTGTAAGCTAGCGCAATAATTTGTTTTGCATATGAAACCGGAGGAGTTGTACTTACATCTTATGCCATCAGCTTGTCCTCGGTCACGGTTTCGTTCCACATATAGCTTTGCAAAAATTGCATAAAAAGCGCTTGCAGGAACAAAAACATAATATTCCAGAAACACGCTTTGCCGTTCCTATCAGCTGTTCGTAACACTTCCCACAGTGAAATGATGCACATGCTGTTTTCTTTGCAAATTTGCATCATAGGATTGTTTTTTGTTTTTCCTGCAGTATATAAAAATTGCTGTATCTCCAAAATAAAACTATGAAGACACAAAATAAATTTCCTGTGGTGGGAAACTATTTTTTGCAACTTTATTGTATTTAAAGTTTTGAGGGATAAACCTCTTAAATTTCTCCAAGTAGAAATATATGTAAACAAAACAAAAGCGATTTTCAATTTTTTTTGTAGTTTATTGCACTTTTTTGCAATTTATGTAATTACTATGGACTTAATGCATACATATTATTAAAATATGGGCTATAACAGTTGTATTGATGTATAGCAACTTGAAATGCTCCCACAAATGGCACTACAGCATATAAAAAAAATAATAATATAAGCTCTGGTGGACTTGGTTCTATAGTAGGTCTTAAAGGGTTAAATAAATATCGTCAAATAATCGTGATCTCAATTTCAGTGAAAATAATCGTGATTATCATTTTTGCCATAATCGAGCAGCCCTATTTGCTAACATATTTATTTTTAGATCATTACAATTCAGATTTACACTTTTTGGTAGGGAACTATCTCTCTTAAATTTAGATATCAATGTTACTCCAAACTACCATCTTAGAGGAAACCTGTCTAAAGATGCAAACATATTGCCCAGCTGGAGAGTGAAGGTTTAACCAGCTGAATTACAGCAGAGACTGATCTGTTTTCACTCTGACAGCATGCTGACTATAATGAAGACATTGTTTGTTTGTCTTCAGAACAGGAAGAAGAGATGAAATGTATTTCTACCATTCCTGTTTCATTGTGAATGGAGATTTACACCAAATAAATAGGGAAAGTCAATTTACATTTTGGACATCAATGTGTTGTTTATTTTTTTCAAATAAATTATTTAATTTAATGTAGGTCTGTTTTCTTAGTGTAGCAGTTTTGCAGTTAAGAAGTCAGTCTATTTGAAAATAAATATTGAAAAAGACAGATGACTTGTTTGCTTTTTACTTTCTATATATTGTTGTTTTCAATAAATGGCATGTTTTGTCTCACTCCATTTTATTCTTGTTGCATGTTCATGCTCTACTTGGAACCTTGTTAAGATCCAAGAAAATATGCAAAATATGATTTATTTTTTTTATTTTTTTTGCCATTTTTCAAGTGGTCTTAAACTTTTGATCGGGACTGTATTTACTTTCAAACATTGCCTCAGAGTTCATTGTGTGTGGGAAAGGCCTATATCTAGAAAACTATTTGATATATAAAGGTAAGATTTCACAGGACTCATTATATATCTTCAAGTTTTGTACCATACAATTTTGAATCAAATCAGAGATGGCTGAGAAGAAAATGGTCCAAAAGTTAGCTGATTTGAGACTGAATGACCCTTCTGGTAACAGCAGCAATGTAAGAGTCAGTGAAAATGTGCAATGTAATTTCAATTGATGCAACAAACTAAATACCAGACTGATTTATTATGACCATTTACTGATTTTTTTTGTTGTTCATGTGGCGAATTACACCCCCTGTTCCACTGTTTCCGTACAACTACATTTTTGAAAGGAATTGCAGTGAAAAATATTTAATGAAATCCTATGAGCCTTTGCAGCCTTTGGGTGCAAAGGTGTTAAGCAAATGTCATCATGCATGATGTGATGAGACGTTTTTGCCATGCTGCAGCAACATAAAATAGTAGGTGCTCTGTTTAATAACCTGGCACTTAACACCAATAAAACCAAAGAGATGGCCAGTGACTACAGGAGACACACGGAAGACTCTACCCAGCTCGACTTCTACAGGGACTCTGTCACCTACATTGCGGAGCCTCTCTCTGGGTGTGCGAACAATAGCAGTGGTGGTTAAAAAGGCACATCAGAGACTAGTTTTCCTGTGAGTGCTTAGGAGGAATTGCACAGAGGAAAAGCTGTCGGAGGCCTTCTCCGCTTCACCATTGAGAGTGTACTGATGTACTGTATCACAGTGTGGTACACTGGCTGCTCAGCAGCAGACAAGAGCTGTGCAGAGGGTTATCAACAATGCCCAGAGAACCAGTGGCTGCACACTGCCCTCCCTAGAGGACATCTCCAGCTCTCTGTGTCTCAGCAGGGCAAAGAAAATAATCAAAGAATCTTCCCACCCTGAACAGCACTTGTTCAACCTCCTGCCCTTGAGCAGGTGGTACAGGTGCATAACGAGCTGGACAAATAGGCTTAAAAACAATTTCATCCCCTGGGCCATTTGAACTCTCAACTGCTGTAAATAAAGAAAACCTTCCAAATCTGAAACATTTTACAATATTTCTTTTTGAGTGCAATAGCTATTCTGTTGTGAATGTCATTCCTTTAACTCCAGCCATGCTCTAAATGTACTAACATGTTTACCTGCTCTTAATGCTTTTATTTTTAAGCCATATTTATTTATTTATTTTTCACCTACTGTTTTGCACTGAACACAATAGTTTTATGAATCTTGTTCTAAATTTCAAATGTACAATGACAATAAAGGTGTCACGGTTCGCGCTGGCAAACCGTGGGTGTGTGGGAAAGTAGGACCCAAAATGCAGGACTTTTCAATGCAAGCAGTGCGTTTATTTACAGTGACGTAAATAATACACAACAATAAATCCCCGTGCGCCCCAGACTCCCGTGCCGTGTCTTCCTCCCAGTGTCCATGCCCTGTGTCCTCGCTTCCAAGTGTCCATGCACCCCGTGCTTGCTGCCCTCTCGTTTCCAGGCTCGTCCTGGGAAATAGCAGAGGCAGACTTTAGACACTTTCCAACTGCGGCAGGCTTACATTTACTGATATGTTGAAAACACATATAATAACAATAATAATGAGAGTCCACACTGCTCAAGGAGCCTGGGTCTCTCAGACCCAGGTCCGTGACAAAAGGCTTCTTATTATTCTTCTTAGAGAATCCCACACAGACAAATCTGGTCACTTCCAGCAAAAATCCATTTCGGCATCCACTCTTTTGTTAGTGCTAAAATCTCCAAACCAAATCATGGCGGGTTTTGCTATCATCTTGTAAACCGTCCTTTTCACTTTTGTTGCTATCCTTGTTCTGTCTAGTTTCTACTGACGTTCATTCCTCTCTCCTGTGCATACTTCATCTAGACTCTCTTCTACCTCCTCCCTACTCTCATTACAGACCACAATTTCATCCTCAAGCATCATAGTCCACAGACTCCCGTCCTGAACTTATCTGTCAACCTGTCCATCACCATAACAAACAAAAACAGGATCAGAACTAATTCTTGATGCAATCATATCCACATCTCCTACCCATCTGTCCCTACTGCACACTTCTTCCTTACTAATCATCTACACCTCCTGATTCACTAACTGTCCTCCTTCTGTCCTCCTCTCTCTTCAAAGTACTCCTTCTATGTTCTCAGCGCACTCGCTTCACTTGTTAGTGTACTTCCATTTTTATCCTTAATCATGTTAACATGCTGCACATCCTTTCTAGCTCAATCTCATTACCTAGGCAATCAATTATAGACAAAGTTCTTTTATCCTTCCTTAGTGTCCAGCCTCTAATACAGCTGACTATGAGCCTTTTACTTTGCTTTCTTTCTTGAACAACTAGATTCCAAGTACTCCTGTCTACTTTCTTCTTTTTCCTGACTGCCCTACTTTTTTTTTCTTTGCTGGTTCCTCTGTACAGTTAAAACAGACAAGTTCTAAACTACGTATTTAAGTCAGCATAAAGCTGTTTTTAGATCTGGTCATCGAGTCGGTGCTAGCTCTTAAAAGAGTTGGATATAATAAAATGAGTGAGAAACAGCACATTAAATAAGGTATCTCCTCCTTATATCTCAGTAAGTAATTCGTTATCTCAAGCATGTCATTGTGACTTTACAAAGGGTCACATTAGAGGATGCTGACTTTTAAAGCTTATATGTGTTTGCCTTAATTTTACTCAGGCTATCGCTTTCTGCAACAGTAAATGCTGCTTGCTCACTCCACCTCAGCTCCCCTCAGGCTTCATTGCACTGGCCAAATTCAGATTTCCTGGCTTTTAGCAACTGCCAAGAGGGCAGTGAGCAGTAAACCCAACTGCAGGCTTCAAAGCCTTCTCTTGAAACAAAACTATGGTGACATCACAGTTGCTATGCTCATCTCAAGGTTCCAATAGTTGTTATTATTCAGAGAGTAATGAACAAGGACACAGTGGTTTTGGGGGCAGAAAATGTGTGTGTCTATCACTCCTTCATAATAATTGCCTACTCTTTCTCATTGACCAGGTGCACAGCATCGGGAGCCCAGAGCAAAGAATGAGTCATAGCAGCTGATCCAGAGTCTGCATTTAATCCCATGCTCCACTGCACTAAAAAAGTAGTGGTGCCTAACTGATCTGAGCTGAGATCTACACAGACATAATGCTGTCTTTTCAGTCAGTGGAGCCACATAACACATATAGACTTAATACACAATCGATTTTATTCAGTGTGCTTAGCATCACAATTTCTTCATTCTTTACTTTAGAGTCAATTTCATACTCTCCCTTTATTTTTTCATGGTGTCAGTAACTTGCAACATTTCCTTTTAAGAAGGACGCCCAGTATTATCTGTGGATGTTTGTGTTTCTTGTCAATGTGTAACCTCAGCATATCTGTAACTGCCAGTGTGATAACAAGATCATTTGAGGTAGATGTGTTTATACTCTGACATAGAATAATGACACAAGGACCATATTTTTCTTAAAGCTATCTCTACTGTACCTCTGTTACCATGGTAACTGTTTCCAGATCTGGGATACTCCTTTTTCAGTGTAACCCCTGTAACACTTCATAATCTCTATCCACTAAACTTTAATTCAGTGTCTTTTTACAAATAAGTCGTACTACATAAGCATGAGTATGTTCAAGTCTGTTTCATTTAGTTAGTTTTTTTTGTTTTTTGTTTTGTGGACGAGGCGTTTGGAGGCGGGTGGCGTGGTTGTTGAGTTCTCATCTACTACTTTCACATTTTAGTGTCAGTAAATTAGAAATACAGTATCAGCATTTTGGCAAAGAGCTCCACCCACATACACATTCACACTTGCTCACGCACATACACACATTAACAAGCACGCAGACGAGCACTCTGAGAAACTTCTACTTGAGGTGATGTAGTGTCTTGTAGTTTCCATGGTAACATCTAGGGAGCAAATCAAGAAGGAGGTCCAACATAACAAAAGGGAACACTGCCCCCCCACGACTAGTGAAAAGAGAAAACCTGAAGGACAGAAAGACAGAAAAAGACAGAAGAACAGAGCTGAGGGACAAAGAGAGTGACACTATCTCAGAATGAGCCCAAGTGCTACTTCAAGCCAGGGAAAGAAATTACTCTCAGGCTTGCACATAATGCTTTCTGTTCTCAACTATAACTTGAAATTATGTAACATGAAATCGACTTGTGTCCTAAGCCAACATTGTGTATGCTTACATGGCAAACACTAAAATTGATCACTTTGGTGGATATACTGGTGAATCCCTTATTTTAGTGGAAAATCCCTTTTCTTGGGTCCCAAGGATGTGTCTAGTCTTATTGCGTGAATCTTTGTTTTCCTTTTGGTGCTGCGGGCAAGCAACCACTCAATGTCTTCATTGTGAACTACCCCTGTTTTGCTAATCAGTTCAGCTTGAAAGCAAATATAAATACAGACAGCACACACTGGAGATTACAAATGCACTACAAATGTTAACTACCGCTGTCTTCAAATAACTATAACCTGTACTTTGAGCAGAGGTTCTTTAAAGCCTGAAGGAAAAATCCAAAATGTATTGACTGAACTAGAGAGAAATTCGAATTCAAGTGAAAATAACATGACTGAAGTAAAAATTGTCCTCTAATCTCCTTTGAAATTATTCAAAAGAAACAATTACAATTATACTTTATCAGTAATGAGTATTAAAATTACAACTGACTGACACAATATAAACAACACTTAAATAACACTTAAACGTAAGCAATAACAACAACAACCACAACAACAACAACAACAACAACAACAACAACAACAATAATAATAATAATAATAATAATAATAATAATAATAATCAGAATTTGCCCAAATTGTGCAAAAGAAAATTGGAATGACATATGACATATGTTTTGGTGTTTACAAGGAGAGAAAGTCACACTTTAGAGTAACACATTTGAAATCAGTCCTACTCCATAAGGAAAGTATTTTATAAGAAGTGTGAAAATTGGATAATATTTGTTGGTGATAGAGCATATGGTGTTTTTAGGTTAGACTTAATCTGTTCCTGACATTGGGGAAGCTGTTAAACATATTTCTTTGTACGAATGTTCACACTTATTTAAGTGAATGTGATACGAAACTTGTGAGAAAAATATTAGAGTGACACATTTAGGCTTTAGGTACTTAGGATCTAGCTGATTGACACAAATGAGTCGTGTGCATGTGTGCTTATGTGCTTATTAGGGGTGCAACGATACACAAAATTCACGGTTCGGTTCGGTTCGATACTTTGGTGTCACGGTTCGATATTTTTTCGATACAAAAAAATGTTCATGCATTTTTAATTTGTCATTTATTAAAATTATAAATATATATTTTAACTCAAAAGTACAGTTTTTAAATTTAACCCTAACCCTTGTGCGTGTTTTTTATTTTGACAGCGAATGCGCACCTGCGGACCACTTATGTGCAGCCCTGGTTATTTAGCTCATCATATTGCAGCCACAGAAATTATTTTGTCCATGAAACCATAAAGCTGCACTTTCTTTTTGCCTTATAGTCTGATTTGTCATAACTTCTCCGTTTTGTGGTAAGCTTTTCTTTGGCTGTCACTTCTTCACCCTGACCTGTCTTATTTGGCTCAGCAGAACTGAAATGCTTTTACACGCTCACTCACATAAGCTCAGCAATTCTCTGCGCGATCAACCTCTCACATGTTTAAGCTTGCTGCGGGAGATTTCACTTGTCATGTTTGCATAGTAAGCTAACGATTAATAAGACGATGTCAGAGGAATTGGTGCGCAAATTATCATCACTCACAGATCAGTGCTGTCGCTCTCTATACACAGTTCGCACGATTGCAAAGTGAAAGCAAAAAAACAAGCGCAAATTCAAACGCGACTTCAATATGTCACATATTGACAGTGGCTCACCGATGCCAATGACATAATTACCCAGCTACATTTCTGAAAGAATGCAAAAGCATTGACATATATTTTTCCTACAATAGCCCGACGGGCAGGGAAGAGATAGATTTTGGTAGCCCGACTGAAAAAATCGCTAGCTCCGGGACGTCGGGCTAGCGATATTGCAAGCCCTGTATCTGATTGAGGAATCACTCATCTTTGGAAAAGAGAGTTTATTACAGAGAAATGGCTCTTTCCAAAATAAAAGCTATACTATCCGCTTCTTCTAGGCTATATTCTCAGCAGCATAAGGAGAATCATGTGCTAACAGCTGTCTAAATGACTCGGCTAAAGTTAGTAGCATGCTTGTTGTTTTTGTCTTTGCACTAGGATGATGTCGGCGTAAATGTGCAGTCATATTCGTTGTGTTCCCACTAGTGCTTTCAGGTTAATCTCGTTGAAATGACCTTAACGCCACAACACGGCAAATCTCCGTTAACGAGCTACCGCCGATCGCTCCGTGCATGGCAAACACGTTAACGAGCTAACTGCGCTAACACACTAGTTCACACCAATGTAATTGAGCATTGCATGGCACATCCAACATACTGTTTTACTTTAGTCCATGACTCGCTTACCTTCAGGGTCATACGTCACATGAAAACCAAAATAATTCCAAACGCCAGATCTGAATGTTGCAAGTAGAGCTTAACTTCTGTCTCGCTAGCTTGCCCTGCGCTCTTCCTTCTGACTATGCTGTCTGTGTTGAGCGCTCAGTGGATCTGCGCTCGACAGTGCAGCCTAGGCGGAGTAGTCGAACACAGATTCACTGAGCGCTCAACACAGACAGCATCGTCAGAAGGAAAATTGATAAAATAAATTACAAATGTTGTATTGTTCGATACATATGCGTACCGAACCGAAAGCACTGTATCGAACGGTTCAATATCGATACGAATATCGTTGCACCCCTAGTGCTTATGTGTCCAGTTGTGCTTGTGTTTCTCCCATAGATGGATGGTAAGTTTTCCAAATAGAATCCCACATAAGAGAAATTAAGGTCCACATAAGAACTATTTTGATTGTTACCTTTCACAGTGTGGTACTAAAGCTGGAGTGAATGACTGTTATTATATAAATAAACTTCTTTTAAATTTGAACCCTTGACAAAAAAGGGTAATATAATAATTAGGGCCAAGTCTCTCTGAATTTTGGATTACAGAGTGTTATATCTGTGGTTACATACTCCTGTTAGTTACGACCTTTGTGTGAAGTAATAATGATTTTTTTCATCAGAGCTGAAGAGGAGACAAAACCAATGGATTTGATAGACTATGGCAATGTAGGACATTAAAACCTATGTCTTCCTGTCCTCGAGAAAAGTCTTGCTGCTCCAGATACAAAACAACAAAACATAAACAAGTGATTGAAATCTAAAAAAAAAAAAAAAAGGAAAGAAAGAAAGAAAGCAAGCAACTAGAAGTAAGGGCAGTTTTCTTTTAAAATGAATTGATTATCATTATTAACAATATCAATAGAGTCAAGTTTGTGTGTTGGTGATTTGTGTTTATAATTGACACTTGTGTGAAGATCATTTCAGAAACCCTGGTGATCCCAAAAGAGTTACAAACTTTTCGTAGCAGCTTTCCACATGCTGTCTTTGACATAGGTACATGTGCAATGTTGTGAAACCAGCTAATTGAAGTGGACATTAGAAAACTAAAAGCTGTCGTAGTTAATTGAGACAAATGAAGATAGTGGTGATCATGGGATAAGCAGCAAGTTTCAATGTCACACTAACAAAAAGAGAGTGGAGCTAGACAGAACCAGCGCACAGAGACACAATGCATTACACATGACCCATACGCTGTCACTGTGTCAATGTCAAGCAATACTTTACTCTCTCATTTCTCTCATCTCTCTCATATATATATATATATATATATATATATATATATATATATATATATAAAATAATCCCCCGCTCGCCCCTGCGGGCGGTTTATCCTTCAAGCTCGGGTCCTCTACCAGAGGCCTGGGAGCTTGAGGGTCCTGCGCAGTATCTTAGCTGTTCCCAGGACTGCGCTCTTCTGGACAGAGATCTCCGATGTTATTCCCGGGATCTGCTGGAGCCACTCACCTAGCTTGGGAGTCACCGCACCTAGTGCTCCGATTACCACTGGGACCACCGTCACCTTCACCCTCCACATTTTCTCGAGCTCTTCTCTAAGCCCTTGGTATTTCTCCAGCTTCTCGTGTTCCTTCTTTCTGATGTTGCTGTCATTCAGGACCGCTATATCGATCACTACAGCCGTCTTCTCATGTTTGTCTACCACCACTATGTCCGGTTGGTTAGCCACCACCATTTTGTCCGTCTGTATCTGGAAGTCCCACAGAGTCTTAGCTCGGTCATTCTCCACCACCCTTGGGGGCGTCTCCCATTTTGACCTCGGAACTTCCAGGTTATACTCGACACAGATGTTCCTGTACACTATGCCAGGCGCTTGGTTATGGCGTTCCATGTATGCCTTGCCTGCTAGCATCTTGCACCCTGCTGTTATGTGCTGGATTGTCTCAGGGGCATCTTTACACGGCCTGCACCTGGGGTCTTGCCTGGTGTGATAGACCCCAGCCTCTATGCATCTTGTGCTCAGAGCTTGTTCTTGTGCTGCCATGATTAGTGCCTCTGTGCTGTCTTTCAGTCCAGCTTTGTCCAGCCACTGGTAGGATTTCTGGATATCAGCCACCTCCGCTATCTGCCGGTGGTACATACCGTGCAGGACCTGTCCTTCCATGATGCTTCCTCGCCTTCCTCCTCTTTCTTGGGTTTTTGCTGCCTGAGGTATTCACTGAGCACGCTATCAGTTGGGGTCATCTTCGTGATGTATTCTTGGATGTTCGTTGTCTCATCCTGGACCGTGGTGTTGACACTCACCAGTCCCCGGCCTCCTTCCTTCCTCTTAGCGTACAGCCTCAGGGTGCTGGACTTGGGGTGAAACCCTCCATACTTAACTCTAGTGAACACTTTGATGTCCTAAGTAACTGTGCCACATTTAAAGGTGACATATACATTGGGCATTTAGCAACATCATAACTAATACATTTGACCCTACTCAATAGCCTTACAATACAGTGATGTCAATGGAAACTAAATAGGTAGCAACACTATGCCAACCTATAAGTCAAGCATCTGTTATGAGATAGGAAGGCAAAAAAAAAAGAACTACAAGTTTTGGATGAAATCACACATGAGAGTTATCTTTTATGATTCAGATATTTTTATGTTTGACCATGTATAAAAACAATGACAATGTAATAACTTGAAGGCGAAGGCATGTTGGAACTCTGTACTTGCTCAGTCCTTCTGTGACTCTCTTTCTCTCTCATGTCTTCCTCTTTGCCCCTCTGCCCCTTACTGTGCAAGAACAGATGTGGTAACATCTCTTGCTACATTGGATCATGACTGAGTTTTAGCAGCATGCTGTTGTCAGGTGGTGACACTAACATTGGACAGCTTTACATAAAAAGATATCCATTATTCTAACCATCGGAAGATATGTGTGCTTCTCTCTGTAGCATAAATATATGAAAATACAGATGTTTTTGAAAATGCCTGTTATTGCATGACTGACTTAAGGTGAACATATATATTTCTATTTTTAATGAAACTGATGTTTGCCTACATGTATCTGTGTATAAGAATGTGTCTGTGTGTGTGTGAGAGAGAGAGAGAGCGAAAGAGAGTGAGAGCGTGTGTGTGTGTGTGTGTCTGTTTTTGTGTGTGAGCTCATTTATTAGCTCGCACAGTCACCCACTCCTTTTTAAAAATAGCAGCCTCTTGGCTGAGGCTGTCAGCAGCAATGAGAAAATAAGGAGTTCCATTTTGGAGGTAGCAGCCTTCATGATACAATTAGGATACTGTGGCTGAGGGAACATACTGACACAAATACACACAGTTACTTAAAATTGATGCAGCAGTTGTTTTAAATTCCTGGTCGCTTTAAGTTATGGATTTTGACAAAATGGTTATAAGAAATAAATAATTTTCAATGTTATTTACTTTGACATTTTAAATATTACCATTTATTACCTTTCCCTGACATTCCTTCCCACAACACATTATGTAAGTGACATTGGGCTACTTAGACTGGGTGGTTACGCAGCTTTTTCTGCAATGGCTGGGTATTATATATAATGCATGGTTGTTAATAAAACCTAGGGTATCCTTTTGAGTAGGCTGGAAATAGTGTGTATTTAACTGTGCTAGACTTCTCTATCCTACCTGTCTAACTGAACAAATTTTTATGACACTGAGGAGGTGATCCCAATCTATCACGTCGGTTCACTTTCAGGTGAATTATTGAGAAAAAAAGAAAGACAAAAAAGAACGTGTGATATGACATGTTCCTCACAGTTGCTGCTGCAGAACATGGCTAAGCTATGAATATGCAATCACTATACTAGACACTTTTATTATAAAACAATGGAACAAACAAATTAACAAATAAAAACATATCAATAAATATAAATAAATAAAATGATATGCAAACAGACAAGGAGACAAAAACAATTGATGCTTTTCTGTGGGCCTTTCTGCTATTAACCATACTCCAAATGTTCAAGATTTGTCTGTTTTATCTAAAACACCCAGACACAAATACATTACAGTTTCTACTTGTATTGCTGCAACTCATCTTGTGTGTCATTAAGCATCACACTGAGATCACACATCAGTGCACAACAAGTCTACAATAATACCAGAGCTGCATCTCTCCCAGGCAGATAAAAGCATTTCTATTAGTTTTGCAGTCCACCTACATTATACAAAGCCATAATGATTACAATGCTTTTCAAACAAAGACAAAGCCAGTATAAGTGGAAGAGCTGGATTCTAGCCATTCTGGTACCTGTTGATAGTAATATGAAGGCCATCATTGTCCCTCTTCTGGCAATTAGCTAATAAGCTGTGCAGCTAATTAGTTCAAGTGCTACTCCAGATAATATACTGTGTTTAAGGAAAAATGGTAAAAAGAGGAATGGTAGCCAGATGTATTGTTTCCTTACACTAAAACAAGGCAATGAGTGCATTTACTGCCACTAATAATGCATAAAAAGAAGCTACGGCTATTAAATTCTACTTCCTTCAGCAGACACTCTATGCATTTCTATTACTGTCAGCAGATGCAGTGTACAAAAAAACAAACTGCATATTTTGTATAGTGTAGTTCTTTCCAGCTTGAGTGCACAATTCTAAATTCTTAGACACTGAATTGTCTATCTAGTTATTTATTCTTAATTTCCCAGTATTTGTCAGTATCTGATAGGCTGGGACACGTTTTCTTTTGTTTTATGTAGTGTATATCTCAAAGATGCTCTTGTATCCTTGTATCTTGTAAAGTTGCATGTGTTATATTTCCTATCCATTACCTCAGCATTCTCTTCTGTCCCCTCTCTGACCCTTCCATCTCTCCTTATTCTGTCTATCTTTTTACCGTCGTTTTACTGCCACACTCATATTGACTTCACAGTTCCATCCTTGTCCAGTCATCCTGCTCTCCATCTCCTTTCGCTTCTCCACTTTCTCACTCCATCATCCTTGCTTCTCATTGAAAGCAGAAGCAGCGGCAGTCAAATTGATTTTGCTGCTGTGCTGTGGAGCCCCATAAACTCACAGATTGGGTTTCCCACTTACCCTCTCCCTCTGGCCCTCTGTATTTCTTTCTCTCTCAGTGGTAGTTCCATCCCCCCCACCCGCACCAACCACCCCCCACCCCTCAACCTGTGCTCTCTCCTTGCCTTCTGTCTTTCATCTGTTCCTCTTCATTTGTTTGCTACTTTGTTGTCTTTCTCACACACACGCACATGTGTGTACACAGAGGTAATTGCTCGCCAGATTACAGGTAAGCTGGTGCCGAGGAAACAAGTGCAACTTTATGATTGTGATTGTAGCTGTGTACAGTATTTAATATTGTATATTAACAAGGAAATTTAATAGGCAATACTTCTGTATACTTCTCCTCAGCCTCCCTGGGAAAGTCTATGCCAGGGTGCTGGAAAGGAGAGTTCGTCTGCTAGTCGAACCTCGGATACAGGAGGAACAATGCGGTTTTCGTCCTGGTCGCGGAACACTGGACCAGCTCTTTATCCTCTCGAGGATACTTGAGGGTGCATGGGAGTTTGCCCAACCAGTCTACATGTGTTTTGTGGACTTGGAGAAGGCATTCGACCGTGTCCCTCGGGGTGTCCTGTGGGAGGTGGTGTCTGGCCCATTGCTACGGGCCATTCGATCCCTATACAACCATTGCAAGAGCTTGGTTCGCATTGCCGGCAATAAGTCGGACTCGTTCCCGGTGGGTGATGGGCTCCGCCAGGGCTGCCCTTTGTCTCCGGTTCTGTTCATAATTTTTATGGACAGGATTTCTAGGCGCAGCCAAGTGGCGGAGGGCTTTCGCTTTGGTGGCCTCAGAATCTCATCTCTGATTTTTGCGGATGATGTGGTTCTGTTGGCTTCGTCGGGTGAGGGCCTCCAGCTCGCACTGGAACGGTTCGCAGCCGAGTGTTAAGCAGCGGGAATGAGGATCAGCACCTCCAAATCTGAGGCCATGGTTCTCAGCCGGAAAAGGGTGGAGTGCCCACTCCGGGTCGGGGATGAGTTCCTGCCCCAAGTGGAGGAGTTCAAGTATCTCGGGGTCTTGTTCGCGAGTGATGGGAGAAGGGAGCCGGAGATCGACAGACGGATTGGGGCTGCAGCTGCAGTAATGCGGACGCTGCACCGGTCCGTCGTGGTGAAGAGAGGGCTGAGTGTAAAAGCGAAGCTCTCAATTTACCGGTCGATCTACGTCCCTACCCTCAACTATGGCCACGAGCTGTGGGTAGTGACCGAAAGAACGAGATCGCGGATACAAGCGGCAGAAATGAGCTTCCTCCGAAGGGTGGCTGGCCTCTCTCTTAGAGATAGGGTGAGAAGTTCGGCCATCCAGGAGGGGCTCAGAGTAGAGCAGCTGCTGCTCCACATCGAAAGGAGCCAGCTGAGGTGGTTCGGGCATCTGACAAGGATGCCCACTGGGCGCCTCCTGGGTGAGGTGTTCCAGGCATGTCCCACTGGGAGGAGGCCTATGTGTGTCTATGTGTGTGTTGATGTATCTGTGTGTGAAAGATCACTAAGTTAAATATGCTTCAAAAACTGTGAGAAGAGAAGCTTTCATTTTTTCATAACTTGATATCTACTCTAAAGCAAACCTAACCATGCAAACCTAGCAGTCTACTGAGACAAGATAGACCAGCAGCGACCAGCACACTCATGTAAAGATCTTGCAGATATGAGGTTGCCATTTTTTATTTTTACCATAAGTGAGCATCTTAAAGTACTGGAAGTGGTTGGTTTAGGAAACCAGTTAGTGTTTCACAACTATTAGGTATTGGTTAAGTTGTTAATTTGATTAAGCATTTCATTGAACACATATGTTACAATGGTAAAGTAAAGTCAACTGAGGTCAGATTCCAAACTCAACGTTTTATGTCAATTTGTCTTCTAACTGACTGAAAATTTGAAAATCTAAGGAGATCATCCCAATTTTTGATATCCTACCTTGTGACTTGCCTGACCTCTGTGGTTCTCTGTATGGCCTCTTATCCAAGAGGCCTGAACTGAATTGTATATGTCTGTGAGCATATTCTCACACAAGGCTCCCTATATATAGTTAACTGAGCAGATGTGGTTTGTAAACAGATCATGGCAGATGATCTGCAATGATAAATGACTCTCCAGGAATATAATCCTACAGTGTAAGTGAACAGCTCGCTGCTCAGTTGTCCTCCATATGAGTCATGTTTCTGTGTGGGTCACACAGTAATGGAGAACTCTTTGAATGTTACCCATGATTTGTGAAATTCAGTTGTTGAAACAGATCTTGCAGCAATCATCTTCAGTATCAGCTTTCCTTCTTCTATTTTCTTATACTTTTGTAATAATGCATTTAGGGAAGAATAACCAGGCAGACTGTAACTTTAACACAAGCACACATTTCACAGGTCCGCACGCAACACTTGCTGTGTTTCTTTTCACATGAAATAGTATGACAGTTACATGATGCCCCCTATTGGCCTGGAATGTGGAAAGCTTTTAAAACAAATTCACCTTTCTTAATCACAGTTAAATGTACACTTAAATGAATTTCCATGTAAAACAGAAATTTCCAGCGTATTGCCATCCAGGCTGACTTCTTCTTTTTCGCTGGTTCCTTTTTTGTAAACTGTCACTTTGTAGAAAACTTGTAGGTCTCTGGTCTCAGAGAGGTGTGAAGCATAAGTTTTCTCTCAGTTAGTGTGTAGCTGTGAGGTCTTACGTATTGTCCCTTTAAGTTGCTTACTTAGTGTGGAATTTCCTTTTTTGACATCTGTTCAGTTTCTCATAGGGATGATCTGATATTGTCGTGTTGGTGTTGTTCCCAGACCATCATGAAAATGTTGTTCCAGGTTCAACATTGCAAGTGACCAATCACATTCTTGTGACGTTATTCTTTTGCGCGCCAAGCCATTCGTGCATTTATGAAATTCCAATGTTGCAAGGACAATATCAATTCTGCTTACTGTTTATTAAAGGGTTACGGTTAGGGTTAGGGTCAGGGTCCGTTGATCGGTGGACAGAGGCGGTTTCTCGCAGCTTAAGTACAGTTTTTTGTTTTACGCCGGTTTTTCCCGAAGTCACAAAAGTATGACGTCACAACATTCTGATTGGTCACTTGCAATGTTGATCCTGGAACAACATTTAGTATGATGATCTGGGAACAACACCAACACGAGGATATCAGATCGTGCTTTCTCATAGACACAAGACACAAGGCACTAGTATGTGTTTTAATGTATCAGTTTGCGATTGACCAGCTCTAAGCTTTGGCAAGCTAGAGTTCTTATCTGTCTGCCATGCATGTGGTTCCATGCACATGGCCCACGTACTTGCATGTAGTGTAGCTATATTCATCTGAAGGAACATGGCCCGAGTTTTTCACATATTTTTCTCATTTTGTTAAAAGAAATAATTCTTTTTGCAAATAATTTACCCTTAATCAAATCCATCTGTTTCCTTTGAAAAACATGAATATCTCTTTCTTCCAGATAAAAGGAGAGTTCTGTGTAGGTTAACTGTGGATCAGAGTGTGTCATGCAGCTTTGTGGCTTTACTTTTCACAAAGCATAAAACTCGTTTTTCTAATCACCATAGCTGCAGTCTACTGTGGATCAAAACACAACACTTTGAGCTTAATAGTAGTCCACCTCAGCAAGAAACTTTCTCTTTAGGCACCTTAGGGAATTCTTCTCCTCTAATGGCTCTCTGCAACTACACCATGTGGTCTGCTTGTAGACAGACAGGCTAAGCTGTTTCTCCAAGGCTGCAAATTCCCTAAACATAACAATATCAGTGAGCACCAGCAGCTTACTTTATAATCATCAACACAGCAAACATTTACAAGACCTGATCAGTGTGAGTCAACAACAAGTAAAGTAAACAATTTTAAGAATAAATTCAACACTGTGAGAAAAAAAAATGAGAACTCAAATTAAAAAGATTTCTGGGGAAGAAAGTCACAGTTCTGAGGGAAAAAAAATCAGAATTTCGAGAAAAATGTCAGAACACTGAAATGGCAATTCTGAGAAAAAAGCTCAGAGTTATAGAATTAAAGTTAAAATTCTGACATTAAAGCAAAACCTCTCTGTTTCAGCTCAGAAATCTAAAAAGAAAAAAAAAGGTTAGAATTCCAAGATTTAAAAAAAGCCAGAATTCTAGGAAGTGATTTAAAGATTCCAAAAAAACTATCAGAATGTTGAAGACAGAATTCCAACATTCAGTCAGTTTTAAAGTTAATTCTGAATTCAAATACCAGATGTCCGATATTTCAGGCTGAATTAAAAGATTAAAATAAAAAATACAAAATAAACTAACAATCAAGTCAAAATTCCAAGAAATAAAATTCTTCAGTGTAATACGGAAGAGGATTAGGGCCACTGGAAAAAAAAAAACAATTCTGACTTTAATCTCAGAATTCTGACTTTAAAGTCAGAATTCTGACTTTTTTCTCAGAATTCTGACTTTAAAGTCAGAATTCTTTCCTTTTTTTTTTCCAGTGGCCCTAATCCTCTTCCGTAGTGTAACAGTCTATTGTGAGAAAAAATTTTTTATTTTAGAATCTGAAATTGAGATAATACAACCAGGAGCTAAATAAAAATGAGAGGAATTTTTGAAATAAAAACATCAGTTGGAGAAATTATGTGGACAAAGAGGAGACAACTCTTATTTTGCAATTTCCTTTCCTTCCCGTTTGCAGGTTATAACAGTTCAGGAAAGTAAGAGGCAACGAAATATACCCACAGCTGTCCTTGTTGTCAGCTTTATGTAAGCACAGTGCGAGTACATTTCACAACTCCAGAACTGTGACATCACTTGTCCATTTATTTGTTTGTTTCTTTATTTATTTTTTAATGAAAATAGTATGACAGTAGTTACATAGTGTCACCTGTTGGCTTGAAATAGGTTTTAGATCTGACAACATGACATATTCTATTCAGTCAACACAGCGGATAGTTTTTTTTCTATTTCTAAAATTGCAAGATATATTTTACATTCTTTGGATTTATGGACACTTTTATGTGTTGGTGAAAGGAAACCAAGGACATTCATACAAAAATATTTTTTTATGGATGCAGATGTCTAAAGGGAGGACAATTTCTTTAAGTTTTTATTACAACAATCCAGCTGACTACATGGCATGAAGTAGAACAGTTACTTAGCAACAGAAAAATAAAATGTACAGGAAGTGAAATAGATTTTTTTAGGTGCCAAAGTAATGCAACTTAACTGCCTCTGGGTCCTAGCTATGTCAGAGGTACTGTACATCCTGGTCATACAAGCACTGAACTATACAATAGTTTTTGCTTTAGAACCTTTGTGTGTGCATGTATTTGTCCTTAAATTGAAAGAAGGGTATCTGGGTGTTATCCTGCTTTGTGTTATATTTGTAGTGGCTCAGGTGGCAGACTGGCTTGCCACCAGTCATAGCATTAGTGTCAGTGCCCTTGAGTAAGACACTGAACCATTTTCATTTTAACCTTAATGCAGCCTTGCCTTGCAAGTGGTGTGTGTATGTGTGTGTGTGTGTTTGTGTGAGTGTGAATAGGAAATTAAATGTAAAATGCCTGTGTAGAATTTCTATGGTTAAAAAGCATAACTACAGGTTTTGTACCAGTCATGCTCTAAATTTACAGTCTACATGCCATTATCTAACCCCCGTGCCCGCAAAAAAGAACAGTTTACTGGAACTTAAAAATGAAAACTAAGTTGGTTGTTAGGAAAACAGAAGTAGATCAGGAGATTATTTTTTGTGTCATATTATCTTAGTCTCACACAGTTTTGACTAAGGTACGGACCATTTTGTAGTAACCCTGTAACACAATAGGTACAGCAAAACAAAACAAAAACCCAAATAAAGCAAACAGTTCCCTTAATTATAACCAGTGTTGGGTAAGTTACTTTAAATTAGTAACTTAGTTACATTACTAGTTACTTCTATCAAAAGTAACTCAGTTACTTCAAGTTACTCGTTACTTTCAAAGTAACTAGTTACTAGGGAAAGTAACTTTGGTTTAACTCAGAATTCTCTTGTTAATGTGTTGCTTCCGTAACTGGATACCCAGCAAGATTACCAGTCTTCTAGTTTGCTTACTTGCCACAAGTGCACTGTGCCACCTACCAATAGAAAGGAAAAAATAATGTGCATATTTCCACGAGAGAAATCCCACGCCTGGACCGTCGTTGATCACCACCATGACTCTAGCATATGTCACAGCGTCATGTGTGCTTTTTACATCCAACACGAAAACTGCAGTCGTGGTGCTTTTGATTTTACTCAGAACTCGGAAATTCTGCCTTCCGAATAGGGAGAACGAGAGAAGAAGAGGCAGCTGTGCAGCAAATACATAATAACTCCAGCTTTGTGTCTTTTTCATTGTAGCTGAAGTACGGGACAAACTGCGTTCCTTTTCACCTCAATACAAAACGCGTAATATTTTCTCTGAATATGAGACAATTCCGTTTTTTAGGGGATGGTTGGCAACTCTAATAATTAACCTTATGAACAAAATAAAGTTCAACATCAGTAACATCATAGCACCCACCCAGCTGTATAGAAACTCCGTCGTGCTAGCTAGTGCGCAGTACAAAAAAGTCAGCACAACGAAAATAAACTCCACCTAAACTTGGTTTATATCTGACCCAGATAGACTGCAGGTCATAACTTCTTACCTGAAGTTCAGTTCACCTGACACTCGCACCGGCGGCCGCCTCGGTTCTCTGCTCCTCCTGCCTCCCCTTTCCTTCATCCACCTGCTGGCCTCCACCACTTGCTAATGTTATTGAATCTGTGGAAGCTCCGCGATAGCCACCACACGAAGTAACGAATAACGACCCTATCTAAATCCCAGTAACAATTAACGCGTTCCTGATTTTGGCATAATAACTAGTTACCGTGTTCGTTACCACAATAATAACTTAGTTACTGTAACGCGTTACTTAATAACGTGTTAGTCCCAACACTGATTATAACATTATAACATTTTCCATGTAACATTGTGATTTATAGTGGCATGATTCCTGTTTGTCTTTTATTTCTGCCTTACAACAGTTTTTACTTGTTTCCAGATTTCCTTTCAGTTTGTGTTAAGCATGATCATTCCTGTTTGTAAATGAAACCATGGCAGCTGTTGCTATCACTGCATTGTAAAGTTATATCAATATTAGTATTAGTATCTCTATTTCATCACTCAGTGCACTCACAGTGCTGCCTTTTATTTAACTATTAACTCTTTAACTTGACAGCCACACATTAGATCTCTGAAACTATTAACTGCTTGCTTTAAACATGGAGGCATGGAAAAACTCTCAAAAGAAAGAATCAGCAAAAATGTGGCGCTTCCAGGCTATTTTAAACCAAAAACTCTGCAAATAGCCTGATTTGGACCAAATTAAATGTTCACCCTAACCAGTTAAAAAGAGCCACCTTTGTCACAGTTGTTACAGGCATAGTCCTTTCAGAAGGTAACCTGATGGGCAATTTATTCCGTGCTACAGAGAGGATGTGAGGGACCTCTCCTCCGCTGTATGTTTGTGTGAGCGCAAGTGTGTCATGGCACTGGGTCTGCATTTTCAGGTTTAAATGATCCTCTCTGATCTAGATTTTGTTCATGGTTCAGTTTCCTTGTTTTTCCTATTTTAGTCACTTGTATTTCCAGTTCTGAGTTTCTTGTTTCTTTTAATCCGTTTTCCCTTTTCGTGCCTCCATGTTTAGTCTTTTTTTTGTCTCTCGTGCATGTTAACTTCTGTCTCCATGGTTATTCATACGTCTCCCCACTCACTGTGTTAAGCTCGCTTGTTTTGAGTCTGAGTTTCTGTCTTTGTGTTTTCTGTTTAATTTTGATAGTTCCTTGTCCTGTGTTCAATGTATTCAGTTTTGGTTCCTCTCTGTCTCATTGTGTGTGATTACACCTAGTTGTGTTCCCCTCATGTGTCTCATCCCCTCATTACCCTTCGTGTATTTAAGCCCCGTGTTTTCCTCTGCCGTTGTCGCATTGTCCCTCATTGCTTTGTGTTTTCCCCATGCGCTGGGTTTCCCTTGTTGTTTTTTTGTTTCTAGTCTCCTAACTTCTTAGTTTCCTAGTTTTTGGTTGTTTTTTGTATCGAGTGTTCAAGTTTGCACAACCAATAAAGCTGCCTCTTTTAGCTAATTCTGTTGCGTTTTGAGTCCTGCGTTAAGGTCTAAATGTGCCTGCCAGATCAGCACCATTTCATGACAGAGAGAGGGAGAATAGAAAGAATAGTTCCATTGGCGCAGCCTTTCAATACCTCTCTCTATCTCTCACTTTGTAAAGTTGACCCGGACAGTAAAGCTAGTTACCGGCTATGAGCCAGACACGGAACCTGAAGCATTATCCAGAGGTCTCTTTGCTATGGTTCAGAGCCATGGACCTGGCTGAGGTAGCACAGTTAAAACAGTGTTTTCACTGTTTTAACTGCGCCCCTCAGGCACTCTGGCTTCTGGGCCTGGGGCTCGGTCTTCTCTGGCACAGCTGGCTGCTGGCAGAGCCCACGGGCACGTGACTGCAACCCCCTCTGGCCTCTGCTCCGTGGCTGCTGGGTGACCCCTTGTCTGGGGCTCTTCTCAGCTCTTCCCAGGAGGGTGGCACGGTTGCCCCTTTGGTGTTCGTCCTTGGGTCCTCGTACTCTGGGCCCTCTGGATGTCTGGGGCCTGGATCTCCTCCATACCTGCTTCATGCCCTGGGGGACGGGGCTATGGCTCCCCACACTCCCTAGCAGATCGTTGCATGGAGAAACCTTTTGAATAAAAGCGTGCTGATCCACACAGGTATGCACACAGGTGTACACACACGTGTTCACAGACACAAACTACAACTTTCTTGGCTGCTACCTCAAAGCACATTGTGCGCTGTCGATCTTGCGTGCTGCACAATAACATTTAATATTTAGTATCTACTGTTATCCACTGTTAGCTAGTTTATTGTGATGGTATTGTATTTATTATGTTGCTCTTTTTTGTTTGTTTTCTCTTCTGTTTTTTTTTCTTCTCTCGACAGGTGATCCAGGTGTTTTTTTTTTCTTTTTTGTTTGTTTGCTTTTCTTTTTTTCTTCCCCCCTTTCTCACTATCTCTTCTCCCCTCTATTTTGTCTTTCTCTCCCTCTCTTTCTTTCATTCTTTCTTTCTCCCTGTCCTATCCCCCAGTCATGTCTGTCCCGTCTATAACAACTGAAAATAAAATGAAATAAATACATAATTATAATAAAGGTCAATCAAATGTGCCAATATGGCAAGGCCATGATGATCCACTTGGTAAAGTAAATCCGCTAGGCATCTTTTTTAGCCTTCAGACAACAATTCTGATGGCTGAAGATCCAAACGGGACAGGCAAAAAAATAAAAATAAAACAGTGAAAAAACAACTGACACAGCTTGCCTGGCTACCCAACCCAATATCACGGCAAAGTATTTATGTCATTTGCCTCCTTGGAAGAGATCATACCTCCTCAAAATTACAAATAAGATGCAGACAGGGGACACTAGACATTGACCAGAGTTATGAATGCACATCAGTGTATGTCATGAAGTACCTGAAGATGATATAAACAAACACAATTAAACAATTTTGACACTTTACCTTTTTGACTGTGGACTGTACTACATAGCAATTTCAGAAAACCGATGCTGTCTTTCCATTATCTGGCTTCACACAATGTGGTTATCAAGATTTGCGAATTTCAACAATTTCTCACAGTTAATTGCCATATTATCACAAGAGATTATAATTGCTTACTTGTTGCCATTCATTTGCCAGATGATGGACTGATAGGGATTTGACTTCATCTTTTTGCCATTTTATCACCATCTTGATTCACCAAAGATGGCAGCTGACCGTGGGTGGTTGCAGACCTGGTTGTCATTATTGAAGCAAACATTTCAAGTGCAAATGATTACAAGCTCATATCACATAGATCCAGTAATTTTGATTAAGCTGCATTCTTTAACCACTGGTTTAGTTGGTATAACTGTAATGTTAATGCACTGAAAACTGGTTGTGACAGTTTAGTTAGTCTTTTTTTTTTTTTTTTTTTTTTTTTTTTTATGAAATGGCAATAAAAAACAAACTGTTCCTACCTGAATTAATTGGAAAATTAATAAACAAACAGGGGAAAAAACAGCATAGCCCTTAAGTGACTAAAGGTGCTATGTAGTACATTTAACCTGATTCCTCTCATAAAAATAAGTTTTCCCCTTTTTATTCCTTTCACCTTTTCAAAAGCAATTGCTATGTAACAGCCATACTCCATGTTGCATAGAAAAAAAAGGACTGGGTAAATAAATACCTGATTAAGATGCAGAAACGTGGGCAACTTTTTAAGATAAATTGCAGGGATCTTTTAAATAGAGGGTTTTGTTTTTTGCAGTTATCTCTTTCTTTCCTACCATGCTTGCTTTACCTTCTTGTGCTTTCCTACCTGCTGTCCTCTGCTCAATAATCACTTCTGAATGCCAGATTGACATTTTCCTGGTGCATTCCACATACTTGAAAAATAAGAGAAGAGGGAAAAAAAGTGTAGACACAAAAAACAGAGAGAAAAGTATTGTGTGGCATCAAAACCCAGCAAGTGACCTTTTATAGCGGCACTGACTCTTCTTACATCCGTGCCTTGTGAGAGGATTGAGACAGTGTTTGATCTTTTAAACACTCAGATGTCACAGACAGCAGAGTAATTACAAGAAAGCTGCAGCACAGGCAGGGGCCATTGATCAGTACCCAAAGAAGAAATAACAAACAGACACACTCACAAGAATACACACATATAGTATGCAAGTCCAGTAACCCACCTTCGAAAAAAGAAAAGTTTAAGGTTAAGTAGGCTTCTTGTCTTCCTACACCATTCAGTGATAATACACTGTTGAATTCCTATGTAGAACATATCCAAAATGTTCATCTCATACAATTAAAATAGCAGATAGTTATGACCTAGCCTCGAGATGTATACATGAAGTATGTAGGGGACTTGGTTTTTTATCTGAAACACACGTACCAGGTGAAGACATTTTATTTTTTAATTTGAAAAACAAATCCTCAGTTTATATTGTTTTATTGATTAGTCATATTCTTATCTGAGGTAATTATAGGAAGTATTTAGTAAAATGAGGGAAATGCCACTGGCAATGTGCAGCTCTATCAAAAACCAATGACCACATTTATATGGTTCTTCATCCAAAAACTTTTGTCAATGAAACATAACATGTAATATATGAAGAACACAAGACTTGGAACTGAAGAAGCTTCTCGGATGAACAGTGAAATATCTCCAAGCAACTTAAAGAAGTCCAGACGCTTTTCTTTCCAAGCTCCTTAGACTACAATGACGTGGATGACTGAGAACCTTCACAGACATAACATGTAGTATATGAATCTGGCAGTGTAAATTGAAATACTCTAAACTCTGAACATGACATACAGTAGAACTATACAGATTAAACAAATAAAAAAAAAAATACCTGGCTTTATTGGTGAATAAAAACCATCTTGCTTTTGAAAATACACCATGCTGGAATATCTGAGTTTTAAGGCTGAACACTAGCTCTCTAGCTTTTTAACAGCCAGCAGCAAAATCTTCAAAACACCTGCTACTCTTTACAGGTAAACCAGTTTTTTGTTAGGCCACTTAAGACTGACTTATAAATAATTCAGGCATTCAAAAAAGGGTATCAAACTCAAGGTATGAACCAGTGTTGTGTTTACACATAACAGACAACTTGGCAAAGAACTAATTTTAACTTCTATCTTTAGGGACTTCATTACTAGCAGACTGTTGCAAAAACACATTATTTTTTCCAATTTCTTGTTAAATCTGTCAAAAATGCCAAAGATAACAAAACATTGCATAATAAAATTTTCTCAACAACACAGTGATTACCAAAGAGCTATTAGCCAGAAAAATAAACACACACCAAAAAAACATCAACAGCAGATGAACAGTGTCTGAAAGTCATGTCCTTAAGAAATAGGGAAAAAAATCTAGCAAAGACCTGGCACTGGAACTGAGACATTTATCTTTCCCTGCAGTTGATCCATCTACTGTTTGCCGAAGACTCATCCAAAATGGTCTTAGTGGATGGGTGGCTGTAAAGCAGCTATTTTTAAGGAAGTAAAACAGGAAGAAAAAGGCTGAGATGTGTCAAATTACAATAGAACAGGACTAAAAAATCTGTGACAACAGAAATCTATGAGCCCAAATTTGAAATCTATGGTTCAAATTATTGTCAATGTCAATGTATGGAAGAGGTCAGAGGAGACAACAGTGAGTGTCTACAGCAATCTGCATTTCAGGCAGTGACGTTGATGAGCTTCTCAAAATTTATGGCGTTGTAACCAGTACGATCAGATTTTGATCCCCCAAGCAATACTATATGGTAACCGTTTGAATGCCAGTGTAGTAAAAAAGAAAAAAAATACCTGGCTATAAAAAACCAGGGAAAATATCAGTAATGGATTGGCCTCTTCAGATTCCAAGATGTCAACATGATCAATGTGGGATCATCTTGACAGAGAATGAAACCAAAATTTACAAAAAAGCTGCCTAAGAGAGAGGTTGTGTTGAGGAACAAAGGTGGTCATACTAAATATTGGTTTTCAAGCTCGGTGGAATTTCACAAACTCTGTTTTTGCCTTACACACTGTATTTCCATGTATGTTTGCATACACATTTCTCTTCCTGATTCTCCTGCAAAATATAAAGAAATGAGGGCTGACTTGAGACTTTTGCGCAGTATTTTATATTCAGTCTCCTCACAGAAGTAAAATTTATGTGTGGTAAGCTCAAAAAGAAAGCAAGGCATTTTATTCCATCCTTAAATAAACAGATATAATCGTTCAGCTATTCATTAACTTTCTGGAAGATTTCCAGAAATCCAATTTTGCAGCACTAAATTTCGAAGCTATTTAGAAGTGTGCTGTTTAAAGAAGATGAGGAACCCATGGCTGCTTGATACTCCACAGAAAAACAAGTGGCAAATTAATCTTCAATGAAAAGACATTTAATTCATAATTTAACTATCCCTGTAAGGGGGGGAAAAGGAAAAAAAAAACCTCACACACAATATCAAGCTCATTTTAAAAGAATGTAAAATGTTATTCATTGGTTGGCTCATGTTGCCTAAAAGTGAACAGGCTGTACGACACTGATATCGGCAGTAAAAACATGTCGGCAGGCATTAGACTGCCCTCGTTAAGCACAAAACTCATTATGGCATGCCTCGCTCCCCTGCTGAAAGAAAGAATGAGCATTTCCTTCCATTTGTAGAAAAAAAACAACAGTAGTTAGCCTTTTCTAGTTGTATCTCCCAGAAAGGTTGGGTTGTCTGGGACCCATGTGCAGAGGGAGATAAAGCTGAGAAGGGTTAGTAATATAGCACAGCTATTTAAGAGGCTGTAATGATATTCATTAATTTAGATTCATTTCAACTTACATCTGTAGAGACAGAGAGAGGAAAAGAAATGGGAGAGTGAGTGGATATAAGATTTAGAAGACCAGGATATGGAGGGTTTAGATGGGGTCAAAAAGTCACAAAACTCAGATGAGAAAAGTAAATACAAAAAAGGAAGTCCATCAGCTGCACAGACTTTTCTCTGGAAAAGACTTTAAGGAAGTGAATCTGCTGTCTGTTAGGGAAGTGTATACATTTTATGTAAATGAAATAGTTTATACTGGTTCAAAAATGCATGAGTTCTTTTTTTCTTTTAACAACCTTTTTGACTTTCAGACATAAACACACATGTGTGTTCAGTCATCAGATACAACAGCTAGAGAAGTCATCAATAATTGAAATGGTTAATGGTAAATTGCCAGTGGAAGCTAAAGGCGTGTGTGTTTGTCACATTGTATTAATATCTGGTATCCCTGATAAATTATGTCAGTTCAAAACAGATTGCAGAAAATTAAAACATTACAGCAAGAGTGGGCATTGCTGTCACACAACAAAAAGATGCAATAACAGAGAGATGCAAAACCAGTTTTACTATTTAAGGCCGGATTTACTAAACAGGGTAAATAAGTGCAAACCTGCTATCACAAAAATTTTCTGAGAGAAGTGGGAAGTTCTGTAGGTGATCTACTAACAGCTAATTTATAGAATCAGATGCAGCCAGTTGATTTCAGACCACCAAGAATAGGTAAAATTAGCTGATCAAAAAGTAGCCTTCTACTAACAATAAAGTACTGGCAACATAATGGCAAGTCTTCCGTGTGTCTTTTTTGTAGAAAAAGTATGGCAGATCAATGACAAGGAGCTTATGACGAGGAGGAGTAGATCCTGAACAGAGTACCAGTCTCAGGTTTAACACAGACTGTGAATGGAACTATTAACATTCACACCTATAGCCAATTTAGCATTACCAATTAAACTATTATTATTGTTATTGAACTGTAGGAGGACATTACCCTAATAAATGTGATAGATAATCTAAATCTTTGACTGGAAAGTGTAACATGTCACACCCAAAATATGGATTTTATGTGTTTTGTTTTTTTTTAATATTAAAACTTGTATTGTGTAGTATGTTGTACACTGACACAAACCTTAGTAAATCATCTTTTCTTTAAAAAAAATCTTTTAGTTTAACATATTTAAATAAGTTTACATTTATATATGTTATTTTTTTAAAATTATGCTATAGCTAGCTACTGTAGTTAGCCAATGGTAAGTTTGTAAGTCTTTCAGAGCTGCTATGGTAAACTACCTGACTGAGAAAATGAATTGGGACTAATATGCCAGCAATGATGAGGCACAATTTTCGAGCAGATGGAGAAGTCTGCTCTGCTGACACAACCTTGAGCATCTTCGCTTCAGCTTTGCTGTCCTATCCACTTTTGTCCACATCTAAACTGCATTTTGTTTTGCAACATCTAAAGTTTGCATCTGTACTTTCCATTTTTTAGGTCAGAATTTAAACCATTTTACTGGTGGCAGTTGTAAGCTTCAGTCGCCAACATTTCTTTTAGGATTTTCAGATAAGGCTCATATTGCCACATGCTGCTTTGGTATATGACAGCTGCTTAACATCTTTTGACAGGTGCTTGAAATCTTTTATGATTTCATGTGAACTGAGATGTTTAACAAAACAAACATGAAAAATCTGCATTTAAAGAAATGCTTATGTATGGACATTGACCCAGGGCAATTGCTGCTACATCATGAAAAAATGTTTTTATTTGTACTTTACTTTATAGACTTGACTTCCTCTGGTCTTACAAGTTACCAGAAGATCTTTGCTTCTGTCTTGCTCTTAAAAAATGGCTACAGCAGTAGTCATCACAGCTATGACAATTTGCAAAAATGTGATGCGAGTGTAACTCAGAATACACTGAGTTTTCATCTAACTTACTCAGGGTCGTGAACTCTTGTTAGAGGGTTGTGTCTGTTTACACACATGGGAAAGCAGTGGTACCACATTAATTATTCATAATTATCAATTAGTCACAACAAAGTCAGTTATAGTGTCACAGGCTGACAGTTTTTTCTTAAATAATTCATACAATGTAGTCTTCAAATGCCCTCTGAGCTCCATCAGCATGTTTGGAGTATTTTCATTTTAAAAGACTGATATGTTTATTGAAGTTAAATATATACTTTGTCACATTTACTATCTTTGCTATTTTCTCCCTTACGCTTAAACTTGCATTTCATCTCAAATACACAGTGGTATCTCTCTTTCTGGGCCATTTAAAGTTTATGTTGACCATAATAAATAGGAAATCGGATACCCAGATGATGTCAAATAACATAATGATGTAGATAGGTAGTCTTTCTCTATTTTTTGAGCCAATAGCTTCCACTGGTGTCTGGCTTCCACAGGCCTCCAAACCATGTGTCTATTAGGCACCATTAATACAGTTTCAGTTTAACTCAGTTGTATTTATGTAGTGTCATGGTACGGAGTCTAGTGACTCCGTATTTATGCTTATTAGTATTCATTGAGTTACCTAGTTTTCCTGATTACTTCTTAATTATTTGCCGTGTTCTCTGTGCCTCCCTTGTGTTCTTTGTGTCTAGTGTTCTTGGTTTGATGTTTGTGTTGCCTGTTTTATTTTGGAGAGTCCCACGTCGCGTGTTCAGTGTTTTCTGTTTTGCTTCCTCCCTGTCTCGTCTTCTCTGATTAGTCTCAGCTGTGTTCCCTGCCTGTCCGCCATTTCCTCATTTCCCTGTGTGTGTTTGTATATAGTGTGTGCTTCCCTTTGTTCCGTGTTGGATTGTCTGCGTTACTTCGGTTTGTCATCCCTGGTGCTTAATCTGTGTTTCCTTCTCGATGTTTTTGTGTCTCAGCCTCCTCATTCCCAGTTATAAGGTTTTGTAATGTTTTCCATGTTTCCCGTGTTCTTTAGTTTAGCTATTCCCAGTTTGGGTTTTTGTTAGTGTTTTCAGTCCATCCCCTTGTTTGTTACCTCGAAGTGTTTTAGTGCAGTCACCAATAAAGGCTCACCTTTTGTTAATACCCACCTCATCCCTGTGTGTCTGCATTTGGGTCATCATTCTCTCTACTCCACGCCGTCTGCTTCCTCAGATGTGATGTATATTGCCAAATCACAATGACAGTCACCTCAAGGAAGCCTCCAGCAGAATCACCATCAGGGAGGGGCCGCCATCTCCCATGACTACTTGCAGGTGAGACTGCTTAGAGATGTCCTGCCATTGAAAGAGTTGTTGTAAAACAGCTTACTGATCAACTGCTGTTTATTGTAAGAGTTTCAGTCAGGTTTTAGAACTCATTACAAAAAAGAAACTGCATTAGACATGGTTACAAATGGTCTCTGTGTCGTCTCTGTGGTTCTCCTGCTGGACCTCAGTTCACTGTTTAATATTGTTGACCATAATATTTTACTGAAATTAAAGGTACTGCACTGCAATGGTTCAATTCCTATTTATCTAATAAACTGAATTTTGTTCATGTAAATGCTTTCTAGATGATACTCGGCTCTATCTATGAGATGAGATGAGAAAAAGAAGTTTGTGAAACTGCAGAAATGTCTGGAAGAAATAAAGACCTGGATGACCTCTAAGTTCTTGTTTCTAAATTCAGATAAAACAGGTTATTGTACTAAGCCCTGAAAATCTTAGAAACATGGTGTCTAACAAGACATCACCTCTGGATGACATTACCTCGGCCTCCAATAACACTGTGAGATGTCATGTTCTTCTTGATCAATAACATAACCTTCAATGTCCATATTAAAGAAATATCTTAGACTGCTTTGCTTTCCTGTATTTTTGCAATATTTCTGAAATTATAAACATTGTGTCCTAAAATTGATGCTGAAAAACTAGTTCATGCATTTCTTTCTTGAAGGCTGGACTATTGCAGTTCAATATTATCAAGCTACCCTAAAAACTCCCGGAAAAACCTTCAGCTGATCCAAAATGCTGTAATGAGAGCACTGATAGGGACTTAAAGAGGAGAGCACATTTCTTCATCTAAACACCCTGTCACCACAACAGAGCATGTCGCTCTCAGACTGCTGATGTACTTGTACTTTCTAGGATACTAGAAGTAGAAAGGGAGGCAACTTTCATTAATTTTACACGCACACACACATTTTATTTTATCTTATTTTATTTTTTACATTTCAGTGATCTCGGAGTTCATTGGAATTACAGTTGCTGTGATCCTACTGGAGGGGGTTCCTATCTTTGCAGTTGTCTTTCTGGATCAGTGGTGACTGTATGTGCATTATTAATTCTAAATTTAAATCATTTTTGGATTCAGATAATTCCTTATGGACTCTTCAGCTCCTAAACGCTGAACTCTTTTTACAGTGAGCAAGGCTGTGGGTACTCCAGTGAAGTGCTTTATCTATAAAAATAAATAAAAAAAATTTAGAAAATATAATAATGTGTGACTAAAACAAAAAATAACTCAAACAAATTATTGGGCCAAACAGCACAAATCTTCTATGGGTTTCCCCACAATAAATAATCTCATTCACAGTAAATTATTCAGTAATTCTAACTATGTTTATTGAACAATTTGGAAAGATGACATTAACTAAATATATTTTACTCTAACTTCTATTTTCATGAATCCTAAATTTAGTGTGTGTGTGTAGCTGTCTAATCTCAGTCAGCAAATGCAGTGTCAGGCAACTATCTGTATCAGTATTCACTTGCTGGTACGGGCAACATATGGTGCTCTTCACCCTGGAGAACATTTGGCAGATCTCTGTCAATTGCCTGGACACATTAAGTAAAATTATCACCAAGGAAAAGTTTTAGAAAAGCTGCAGTTGCCCAAGTTCAATTTACAAAAACTTTTTGTTTTTGAATACCACAAAAACAATCATCTACTCAATCAATGCTGCCTCACACACGCCCCTTTAATTTTGTAATAAAAGCTATTTGTGTGTGGTACCATGGGATGTAATGCCTGTGTTCTGATGATGCTTTTGTTTGACTGTAGTATTTCATATCCATTATAGACAAACAGGAATTCTAGCAAAGACGCATTAAGTAGGTGTTTGATTGTTATATCCTGCTTTTCATAAAATCATTTATCATTAAATTTGTTTCTCACCCATCAGGAGATGGTTGGAGTTTAGGTGAAGGCGAGGGGGAATCTCTCAACCACAAGGTACTGCCACAGACAGCACAATATATTGGGTTGTCCCACTGCTCTGGTAAATGACTTTGCACAGCATTCCACAGCTGCGATGTATTCCAATAGTGACGACGAATCAGTGGCAACTGCTCCAAACTGAAAATGATTACAGCCAATGTAGTTCATAAAGGAGCAGACTGCAAACCCTTCACAGACTCCACAGCTTATGGAGATGCTTTTGAGTTGATTATTCATGGCTCTGACAGCCTGTTGTCAAAGGTGATGGGATTCACTGGCTGTTTCTCATCTTCAGTGAAACTAGTTTTTAGTAATATAGGTGATATTTTTGATTAAGGTTTGACATTTGACCAGCATGTTAAGAGCTGATGTACTATATTTGGGGCATTGCACTGTGGGGTTCTGCTTTGCAATTCTGACTTAACCCTTTAAAGCCGGTCGAAGCGGGCACGCTCTGTTTTGCGTAACTATTTTTAAATCCCTGTGGAATTGGAACCACGTAAGCTAGCGCAATAAATTTTTTTTGCATATGAAACCTGAGGAGTTGTACTTACATCTTACGCCATCAGCTTGTCCTAAGTCTCGGTTTCCTTCCACATATGGCTTTGCAAAAACTGCATAAAAAGCCCTTGCAGCAACAAAAACATAATGTTCCAGAAAGATGCTTTGCCGATCCGATCAGCTGTTCATAACACTTCCTACGTTAGAATAGACGTCAGCGCGAACTATCGCATGTCCGCCATTACCTACCCGGAACCGGAAGTGACGTCATTTCGTGGAAAATGTAGTTTTTTACTTTTGGGGCCTTATAAGCCTATACTGGTGTTTTTTAAAAGTCATGTTTGACTTCATGCTTTTCTGAGTAGTTTCTGGGATGCTTAGAACTCAAATTGCACTGCTGAAAATAGTTCATTTTTATGCACATGCTTTTTTTTTTTTTTTTTTGCAAATTTGCATTATAATATTTATAATATTTTCCTGCAGTGTATAAAAATTGGTGTATCTCAAAAATAAAACTATGAAGACACTCAAAATACATTTCCTGTCGTTGGAAACTTTTTTGTGCAACTTTTTTGTATTTACAGTTTTGAGGGATAAACCTCTGAAATTTCTCTAACTAGAAATATATGTAAAAAACAAAAACGATTTTCAATTTTATTGTAGTTTATTGCACTTTTTTGCAATTTATGTAGTTATTATTGACTTAATGCATACATATTATTAAAGTTTGGGCTATAACGGTTGTATTGATGTATAGCAACTTGAAATTCCCCACAAATGGCACTACAGCATGTAAAAATATAAAGATACGTTCTGGCGGACTTGGTTCTATCGTAGGTCTTAAAGGGTTAATGCAGCTGTATTTTACTGATAGGTTATTTATTCTGACCAGGGTCTTAATAGTTTGTACATCACATTTCAGAAAACACGGAAAAATACTTTTTGTAGTCTTGTTTTGGTTTCAAATCAGATTGAACATCTGCTAAAAACTCAAATTACTTATTATTATTTAGTAATACAGTAACGTGCACTCAGTGGACATTTTATTAGGTACACCTGGTAATCATTAATTAGTTAATCATCCAGTCAAACATGAGAAGCCCATTTAGTTGTGTAGACTGGGTCAAGATAACCAACTTCAAATTAAGCATCAGAATGGAGAAGAATGCTCATTTAAATGACTTTGAATGTGGCATGATTGTTGGTGCCAGACGGCTGGTTTAAGTATTTCAGAAACTGCTGATCTACTAGGATTTCCCAACATAACCATCTTTTGGGTTTGCAGAGAATGGGCTGAAAAATATTCTGTGAATTGTAGTTCTCTGAGTGAAAATGCCTTGTTGATACCAACAGTCAGAGGAGAATGGCAAGACTGGTTCGAGTTGATAAGAAGGCAACACTAACTCAATAGAGGTACACAGGACAACATCTCTGAACACACAAACACATGGGATACAGAAGACCAAATTAAAGCAAGTCCTGTCAGCTAAAACAGGAAAAATTAGACAAAAGATAAAAAACTCATCTGATGACTTTTGGTTTCTCTTGTGACATTTAGGTGCTGACATCAACAACATAAATGCATGGCTCCATTACACTTTGTATCACCGGTTGAGGCTGCTCGTAGAGTTGGTCCAATAGAGAACCTTTGAGATGATGTGTGGATGAATCAGACAGGTTTCAGACCTCAAAAGTAGAGTTCAGAATGTGAAGCGCTGCAAGCTAAGCAGGAGCCATGTGAATGGTGGACGGGAAAGAGAGATTACGGACAGATGTGGACAAGATGCAATAATTTATTAAAATTAGTTTGTTTGTTTTTTAAATCTTGTTATAGTTTTGTTATAAGATCAGTTTTAAAGTGCAGGCAGTGACTAGTTTAATCTCTCAAAGTGAGCTCTGTCACAGTACTGAGTCTGCGACCCAGTATTTGTGTTTCAGGTCTTTAATATTCTTTTGATGATTGTTATTCCTGAATTTGGTTATCTTCCGTTTGTGCTTAGTGATCTTAGTTCTTCCTTCCTTTGTATTTTTGTGTTTTTGTGTCCCCATTTTTTCTCTGTGCCTGTCCTGGTCCCACATCTAATGTCTAGTCACCCTTGTCTCTATGTTCCCTCTGTTACCGAGTTAATGAGCCTGAGTGTCTGACTGTGTCTTTGTACATGTGTCGTGTTTCCTGTTTTACTTTGATAGTCCGTGTCCTATTCATTTCTATGTCCTATTCGTGTCCTCATTGTAATCTGATTTGCTTCCTGTGATGCATTATGTTGGATTAGCCCTCCTGTTTTCCATTCCCTCGTTACTCCCTGGTGTATTTTAGGCCTGTTTTTCTCTGTTAGTTGTCACGTCGTACCCTCACTATGTTGTGTTTCTTCCCTTTGTGTTCTAAGTAATTCTTAGTTTCCAGTTCCTAGTTTATTTTCTAATGTCTTAGTTTGAGCTGTCTTGTTTCTAGTTGTCTGTTTTCGTTTTGTATTTATAGTAGTAATTTCCTGCAATAAAGCTGCCGCTTTCAGTTAAATTTTCCATGTATGAGTCCTGCGTTTGGATCCTGCATCCTGCATGCCACACAGCAAACCATGACAAGCTCTCCCTTTTTATTTTAGCATAACTAATACCACACACTATTCAAAGTTTTGACTTTTTTGTTTGACAAATATCTGACTTCCATTATGCTCTTCTTCTACAATATTTCGCTTAGTTACATGTTAGCTATTGTAGTGTTTATTATTCCCATTGTTTATTAGTAGGTTGTAAAAAAACATTTTACTACATTTATGATCTGTAACTAAATTATCTAAATAATTTGTAAAATGAATCAAAGCTTGAAACCTAGTCTTAAACACTTGTGAAAATTAACTTGCAACTAATTGTATAGTTTAAAATTACTGTTAAAAATGTAGTTTAAAAATACCGCAACCCATAGCTGGACTGGCCATCGGGCATACCGGGCATTTGCCCGGTGGGCCGCTGGCGACTTTTTGTTTTTATGGGTTGGTCGATTTTTTATTTTTTTTTGGAAGGGTATAAATAATGAAAGGTGTTGGATTGGCCAATTGGTCATGATCGACTCTGGGCTGGACCAATTACAGCCGAGGAGGTCGGATGCACCCTCCCCCTTGTTTAGCAATCTTATAGACAAACTAAAGAAAATGGAGAACAAAAAAAGGAAAGGAGGTGCAGAAAAAATTAGGGCCAAAAAGAAACAAGCCCTTCAGCCAGACGCTACCAAATGTGTAAAAATAACTGAATTGTTTGGCGGTAGCTATGGCATAGCTTGCACAGATTTAGCAACATCAGCAAGTGGTGGAGGCCAGCAGGTGGATAAGGGAAAGGGGAGGCAAGAGGAGGAGAGACCCGAGGCGGCCGCCGGTCATAGTGGCAGAGGATCTGAACTTCAGGTAAGAAGTTATGACCTGCTGTCTATCTGTGTCAGATATAAACCAAGTTTAGTTGGAGTTTGTTTTCGTTGTGCTGACTTTTTACAGTCGCTTAGAATAACTGGTACTGCTACTAGCTAGCATGACGGAGTTTATATACTGCTGGGCGGGTGCTATGAAGTTACTGATAGTAAATTTTATTTTATGCTTAAGGTTAGTTTCTCAAACTCCTCAAAATCTTAACAAATTGTGCCAATCCTTACATGTTGCACCAGACTGATTTATCATCAAAAGTGGAGAAGTCTGCGACAGAGGAGACAGAAGAGCAGCAGAGAGAGATGGAGCGAGAGAGAGAAATAAAAGAGCAGGAGAGAGAGATGGAGGTGGAGAGATGACTTTATGTCATCCACGAGGGATGCATTTGACATATGTTTCACATATTATAGCCCAACAAGTTACTTATACCAATTTAAATACGAGCAATCAGTTTTTGGCAAATACCGGAAATCAGTTTTTGGCAGACAATCACTTTTTGGCACAACACCGGCTATTGCAGTTAATAATACAACAGCTTCTTGCCATTTTTTGTGTTTCTTTTTATCGCTGTGTAACTGAGTTCAATTGAAAGCCTGCATGCGCTAGTACCTCTTGCCACAAGTTCCCAGAATCCTTTGCGGTTTTACCCCTGAATGACGTCACATTTTTGGTGGGCCGGTCTCTAGTCAAAATGCCCGGGCCGATTTTTTGTCCCAGTCCAGCCCTGCCGCAACCTTGTTGTTTTTTTTTCAAAATGGTATCAAGCCTGTTGACACAGGTTCATCCTGTTATTATGCAGCTTCTTTCACACGTATTTAATAATTTTTTTTCAGCACAATAGCAAACATGCTCTCATTGTTTCATCAGTCCTTTTTGAGACAACTGACATTTAGCTAGCTTAATAAATCTTAGAATGGGTAAGTAACATTTAGCTTGCTGACTAATGTGATCTGCCCAAAACATTGTTTCAGCGTGACATCTTCTGGATTTGACAAGCAATTTAATTTTTCTTTCTATTTTTTTTTCTTTTTAACTGTTGAGCCTGAGTATGTTATTTCATGAAATATTACTCTATTTTAAATCATGTTCTTTGAGTAATTTTGACAAACCTAAAATTTGAGATTATGTTAGAAATGTTTAACGACAATTCTACACAGATGCTGATTTTTCAAAACTAGTTTTGAGAAAAACCTTTTCTTTCTCTGTAGGTCCATATAAAAGTATATAACTGTTTCTTTAAAGCAGAACAGTATTGTGCTTGCAATATATTTTATTATAACAGTGAACCAGTGAATAGGTGAAATGTGTGATTTTTGCCTTTGGCATTCATGTTTCAACATTTACAAGTCCATTTCAAACTGAAATGACATTACGGTCATTTCTTTATATTATATATTTTGTAAATGTTTGTGATGACTGTGTGTTTTCTCCTAATAAGCCACCAGATCTCACCCTTCTCTATGGTCTGTGGTCCAAAAGCAGCAGCACTGCGATTATTGATGGGACTCCCTTATCAATAATTCAGCCATACATCTGATTAGCCAATAGGATTGATGATAGGGCTCTGCACTGAATCCTCATACATCAATCCCATACTTGGCCCTGAGCTGTTGTTATCTTTACCTTCCTGTATTTCTGTCTTTCTGTCTTTGTCTCTATCATCCTTTCTGTTGCTGCCCATCTTTATTGGTCTGCCCTCTTTCTTCTTCCTACATATTGGTTTAGGTCTCATTTTTGTCTCCCTTCAATGTTTTCTCTCCTATCTAGCCAATCACTCTACATTACAGATATCCCACTGACTCAATTTTTTTTCCCCAGTATTTTTTGCAAGTCAAGTGTGACAGGCTGCCACTTTATCCCTACAGTGCTCCACTTACACCAACAGGTGTCAAATGTCACTATAGCAAGAAGACAAGGGCGTACAATAGAAAATCATGGAGGTGACACTGTATGTATTTGTGTCATGGGAGAGTCAGAAGAGACTGAAGTGAGAGAGATTTGAGTCAGTGGGTATTCAGATGGAACAGAGAGCCTTTTCGAGGACAGCAGGGATTGATACCCACGCTGCTTCTGCTCACAACCCCCATGAGCACAGCAGAAGCCGAAGAAGTAAAATATGTGTAAATTTGTGCATGGGTGACTCTCTCTCTCCCCCTGCCTTTAACTCAGTGTGTTTGTGGATATTTGATGCACTGTGAGCAAGTGTGTGTGTCTGTATCTACAGAGAAGAGTACAACGACTGAGCAACAGAGAAGGAAAGGAAGAGAACTTGGCAGCAGAGAGCCAAAGTGTTAATTACTTATTGATCCAATTTGGCAGATGACTCCCTAAAAAGGTGGAGGGCAGCTCAGTGCACAGTTCAAAAGAAGAGAGAGGAGACAATCTACTGTTCCAAAGTCCCTCAGACTCTCATCTTTGCCTCACTAAATGTTTACCACCAATTCCTGGCCTTTGAGCCATGCCTGACTGCATTGCAACCTCTTTATCACTTTGCAGTTCTGTTTTACTTTCATTCCACATTGCTTGCCTTCATCTCATCCTTCGCATCTCGTCTATGTCATCTCGCCTCTCACTTTTTCTCTCCGCTTGACATTCTCTGCTCTCTCCAGTTCCTGATTGTCAGTGCATCAGTGACTTTATCATTATTCCATATGCTGTGGCATTTGTGTCTCAATGACATTACCCCATCTTCAGAATTGCTGGGTTATCAAACTGTGCACATTCCTTTTCTTTGTTCGTCTCCTTCTGTTTATGTCTTGCTCTCTCTCTTCTACCCTCACAAGTCTGTTAACTCCAGGAAACACATTTAAAAGTTGTTGTTTATTGTTTGCATGCAGCCTCTCCGTTTCTATCTTCTGCTCAAACTTGAAAAAAGTATTGCACGTAAGTTTTATTAAAACAGGAATAATCAAAAAATTGTGCACACATGCCAGCTAACTTAGTCCAATAACATTAAAAGCAAATGTCGCATGCCAGTCCCTTTAAAGATGAAAACAATTAATCACTTTTTTTTTAAAAATTTTTGTGTTTATTGGGTTTCTGGCATAGTTTTATCAGTCAAGATGCTTGCTTAATGAAACTCATGGTAATAAAACTGGCAACGTTTTACAAAACAGGTACTGATTTCAAGTTGCTCTTTCAGTGTCAAATACAGGTTCCAGCAGTGCATTTATAGAGATAAGTAGGCCTAAACAGCTAACAGATCATCTGCAGAGGAATGGTTTATTTGAAGAGTTTCAGTCAGGTTTCAGAGCTCATCACAGCACAGAAACAGCTTTAGTGAAGGTTACAAATGATCTTCTTATGGCCTCTGACAGTGGACTCATCTCTGTGCTTGTCCTGCTAGACCTCAGTGCAGCGTTCGATACTGTCGACCATAATATCCTATTAGAGCGATTAGAACATGCTGTAGGTATTACAGGTACTGCACTGCAGTGGTTTGTATCATATCTATCTAATAGACTCCAGTTTGTGCATGCAAATGGAGAGTCCTCTTCACACACTGAGGTTAATTATGGAGTTCCACAGGGTTCAGTGCTAGGACCAATTCTGTTTACATTATACATGCTTCCCTTAGGCAGTATCATTAGAAGACATAGCATACATTTTCACTGCTATGCAGATGACACCCAGCTCTATCTGTCCATGAAGCCAGATGACACACACCAATTAGTTAAACTGCAGGAATGTCTTAAAGACATAAAGACCTGGATGGCCGCTAACTTTCTGCTTCTTAATTCAGATAAAACTGAGGTTATTGTACTCGGCCCTGAAAATCTTAGAATTATGGTATCTAACCAGATTCTTACTCTGGATGGCATTACCTTGGCCTCCAGTAACGCGGTGAGGAACCTTGGAGTCATTTTTGACCAGGACATGTCCTTCAACGCACATATTAAACAAATATGTAAGACTGCTTTCTTCCATTTGCGCAACATCTCTAAAATTAGAAATATCCTGTCTCAGAGTGACGCTGAAAAACTAGTTCATGCATTTATTACTTCCAGGCTGGACTACTGTAATTCATTATTATCAGGATATCCAAAAAACTCGCTGAAAAGCCTTCAACTAATCCAAAATGCTGCAGCAAGAGTCCTGACAGGGACTAGAAAGAGAGAGCATATTTCTCCTGTTTTGGCTTCCCTTCATTGGCTTCCTGTTAAATCCAGAATTGAATTCAAAATCCTGCTCCTCACATACAAGGTCTTAAATAATCAGGCCCCATCTTATCTTAATGACCTTGTAGTACCATATCACCCTATTAGAGCGCTTCGCTCTCGCTCTGCAGGCCTACTTGTTGTTCCTAGAGTATTTAAAAGTAGAATGGGAGGGAGAGCCTTCAGTTTTCAGGCCCCTCTTCTGTGGAACCAGCTTCCAGTTTGGATTCGGGAGACAGACACTATCTCTACTTTTAAGATTAGGCTTAAAACTTTCCTTTTTGCTAAAGCATATAGTTAGGGCTGGACCAGGTGACCCTGAATCCTCCCTTAGTTATGCTGCAATAGACGTAGGCTGCCGGGGGATTCCCATGATGCATTGAGTTTTTCCTTTCCAGTCACCTTTCTCACTCACTATGTATTAATAGACCTCTCTGCATTGAATCATATCTGTTATTAACCTCTGTCTCTCTTCCACAGCATGTCTTTATCCTGTCTTCCTTCTCTCACCCCAACCGGTCGCAGCAGATGGCCGCCCCTCCCTGAGCCTGGTTCTGCCGGAGGTTTCTTCCTGTTAAAAGGGAGTTTTTCCTTCCCACTGTCGCCAAAGTGCTTGCTCATAGGGGGTCATATGATTGTTGGGTTTTTCTCTGTATCTATGAAGCGCCTTGAGGCGACTTTTGTTGTGATTTGGCGCTATATAAATAAAATTGAATTGAATTGAATTGAATTAAATAGTATTTAAGTAGATAGGTCTATCATCTGCATATTGTATTTCTTGCCTCACCCTAAACTCCTGTCGCTTTTAATGTATATACAAGTTGTGTGGCAGGCACTGGAGGACCCAATTGCAGGACTATGGAGCAAAGGATGAACTAAAGGAGGGAGGAAAGTTTGAAAGTCAAACTAGGTTGTTTTCTTGGTTGTTTTGCTTTTTGTTTCTTTGCTTTGTTTTGTTATTTTGAGACAGAGGTATACATACAATCACCTATGCATGGTCATTACACATACAACTAGTTTCCTGTTTGCTGCAATGGACATCAGGGGCAGTTAATGTAACTCTCACTGAAGAAAGCACACAGTTTATACAATTGGAAAATGGTTGTTAACATTTATCTTGACTCTGACTTCCCCACGTGTGTTACGTTTTGATCAGTTCAGCCTACCACTTGTGGGTTTTCTGTGCGTCTTAGTGTGTTTTTGGTGGACTTACCTTTATGTGTCACAGGGCTGTAGATGCATGTTTTGAATTTGTTTGCCCGTGTGTCCTTAAATACACACTTGTGGGTTTTTGTACCTGTGTGCTTTTGTATGGGTGTGTGTGATTTGTTGGCAGTCAGGTGCATTATTCTGTCAGAGTGTGGAGCCTGGCTCATATCTTACCTCTAACCGCCAGATAGGAAAACCACTCCACTTTTGATTTGAGGTGAGAAAAGTGGTTTAGCAAACCTCTCTCATATATCTCACCTTCTTTTCTCCCCTTCTCCTTTTGCCCTGCCTTTTACTTTTATTTGTCAATTTCCTCTCATCCTGGCTGGGCTGTCAGCAGGGCTGGGGTTTGATGTACCTGTGGCTCAGGCTTCACTTCAGGTCTCTAAAAAAACTTAGGGATAGCAATTCTTGTGTTGTTTGCTGTAGTTTTGCTGCAGCTCTACTGACTCCCGCCCTTATAGCTTTCAAGGAAGGAATAAGGTAAATAATTTAATTCTAAAATAAAGCAGTATTTTTAACTGCTTTATTTTAATCTTATTTGCTTATTTAAAGTAATAGGAATTTCTCCATGGGGAGAAATAGGGAGACCCATAATGAACTTAGTAGGAAGTTGATTTATATTTTAATTATACTTTGTCACCTGGCCTGTATTGGTGAACTTAAAAAATAGTATATATAGCCAGAAGTATTTGCTCATCTGCTTGTCCACAATATTTGGGAGCATGTTTATGGGCATCTTTGACCATTTTTCAAGGAGCGCACAGAACCACTTTCGCTTAATAGCATTTCAACTGTTCCCTATTCCCATCTGTAAGAGTGATATGTTTTTTATATTGTCATTTGTGCTTAGAAACATATCATTTATGCTTATAAATATATAATCATCTGTATGCTGATAAAAATCATATCCTTATTAGATCTGATAAGATTCTGTGTGCACTTGTGTACCATGAGATGAGAGGAAGCCGCCTCGATGTTATAATTTCCATTATAGCTTTAGGAACCAGACTCTTCTGTTTCTTAAAAGTGCAAGACTTCACACCTTTAAATGTTCGTCTGTGACATGACCTATTGCAAGTTCCTGTTCTTATCATGTAGCGAGACCCTTACTTCTGCTTTTCTGCATACCTTATACACACAGTTTAAATTCATAGAAAGGTCGTATGGCTATGTATGGTATAGCTGGAAACACACACACACACACACACACATAAAATATAGACATTGATGTTGTTCAGATATGCCTGCTTAAGAATGTCACATGTATTTGTAATTGCATCTTCATGAATGATTGCTTGCTGACAATAAAAAGGGCTGTGGCGAAGGAATCAGTCGAAGTGAGCTGAGTTCAGGTGAAGGAATCTTTTCTGACGTCCCTCGCGAGCCACAAAGACAAAGAGCTCTGTCTTGTCTTGTTTTGTCGTGGAGTTATTGAGTGTCTTGTGTTCCAGCGGGGTTTGTGCCTAGATAAACCCAACACCATCCCTTGTCCACTTATGCCCTCTTCATCCAATAGCCCACTTCTCATCAGTGTGTCCTGGTTCCTCAACACCTGCACAGACCTTGTTAGTCAAGGTGACATCTAAGCTGGCATGTCTTCAGTTATGTGCCTCTCACTGATATTGTGAGTGAGGCTTGGATAGCCTGGGATCCTTACTGTATGTGTATATATTTTTTTTAAATTCCACATTGTCCCCTCTGGGTGGTCTTTCAAGCTCAGGTCCTCTACCAGAGGCCTGGGAGTTTGAGGGTCCTGTACAACATCATTGCTGTTCCTAGGACTGTAAATTCCATACAGAGATCTAGAAGGGGAAAATGACAGTTGCATCAGCCCAATCGCACCAAATTATTATTAGATTATTAAGTACAAAATAAGGAAATACAGCTGTTTTCTGCCACTAAACTTCTCACTGCAAATTTTTAGGTTTATTTGTGTTTAAAAAATATTATACAGAAGAACTAGGACTAATATCACAAGTTCTAGAGACGGCGTGTTTTCATCAGCTAAATGCCTTAATCACTAACGGCAGAGCCTAACTGAGCCACTTCCACTCTATGGTTTACATTTAATTGGATTTAGACGTGTACAAAGGGCTAATATTTCAACTAAACGAATAATTATTATGTTGTATGGGATTAAACGGTGCTATACAGACTTTAATGATAATGAGACTCCTGTAAATAATGTGTTTATGTAGCATCCAGTAATTGTATAAACCACACAAAGACCACTTATTCCTATGGAGGATAGAGTAATGATTCTCTGCAGTCCTGATATAGATTTTCTTTCTGTACTTTGTTATAGTTTTTTATTTTATTTTATTTTATTACATTTGGGGCAGATCTGTGTGCACTGGTATATTTGTTTTTATTGTTTTTTTCTTTTGTGTTGTTTTTTTACTGCTTAGAGTTGAAGTGATTACTTAGAATAACCATCTTGTGCGTCTTTAACACATATTGTGTAAAAGTATTTTAACAATTTTATATTGCTTTAATTCACACCATTGTTCTTGCACTCACTGACTCACATACAGAAGTTTTAACAGTCGTCATAATAGTGGTGTGCTTGAAAAGTTTAGTATATATCCAATACCTGGTAAATACAGGCAGCTAATGTAGGCAAGACTGATGCATCATGATTTCTGAGGTGAAGTGAGTCAGTATGCTAAATCTGAATGTACTTTAAAGACCATAGTTATGTTAACACAGCGAAACACAAAGAGATTTTCCTTTTTTTATATGGTTATTTTCAATATTTCATATTGTTATTAATATTTTAATGGATCCAGACACTCGTACTTCATAGATTGCAAAATGGAAAATGAGCACTTACATGTTCACATCATGCCAAACCACTGATTTTATTACTTTCAGATACCCATCAATCTTTTAATTGTATTATGTGTATTTAGTTCTAAACTACTATTTCTTTAGTTGTTTCACACATTTTCATCGTTTCCACTTGTTTCTATGGCTTTCACAACTTTCCTTTAAGCCAATACTTAATTATTGCTGAAAAGCTTTAAAAAAAATCCCACTGTTTTTCTTTTTCAGAAGTCACTTGCATCACATCCTCTAGCTATGCTTTTGCTTCAGTGTCTTGACAAACTGTTCAAAGCATTTTTAGATACTAAAACCTATGAGTCTAATTGTCTTTAAAGAACAAAGCGCACATGGGAATGTTGGCAGTGGCATAAATCACTGTTTTCCCAGCCGAGAGACCTCCGATCAGTGTGGAAGCTTTGTTTGTTTGTTTTCACAGCTGATTTGTTTTATTTTCATCTACTTTTTGATTGCGCTTTCACTCAATCTCTGTTCAGGCAAAACTACTTGGTTGAGTTGAGGCGCCAAACCTGTTTGTTTAGGTTTAAGAAAAAATAAAGATCTTGGTTCTGAACAAGCATCCACTGGGGCTAAGACCCATTTCCTTACTATTTCCATGAACCCATGAATCACTCTTACACACCATGGATTTGACAAAACAGCAGCATTTGCTATCCCCAGAGAATGGGCTTTATATCCTGTTTTTGTGATACCAGTTGTGTTTACTTTTGTTCATTATAAAAAGCTTGGCCAGGTGCTCAAGGGATTGTGGAATTTTTGGTCTGTTCCAAATTAAACACTTACTTTTCCTGTCTTACTTAGGAAATACTTCACCAGTGTGAATTGTTCCTCTGTCTTCCCATATGCGGTGTTCTTGATTACAGGCCGTTACACACCAAACGCACTGTGAAAAAATGACACTTGGTCCGAAAAAAGAAATGCCACAAATAAGTAAAATTACCTGGTCGTTGTAAACCGCTGCATCAAAAATAGATGAGTCCAAGAAATATTTTTACACAGAAATATTGGCAGAGATTTTACGGCTCTTGTGAGTTAAAGGCCTTAGGTGGAGGTGAGCTTGCTGACATGCTCAGAAAATGGGTTGTAAACAAATGGCAGAGGTATCAGGCAGAGACCATGTTGAGGTATGGAGGGATTACTTTATGTAAAATGATTTAATGAATAGGGGTTTAATAGGTCCCTGGAGAGGGAAGTTAAAGAAATTGAAACTAAAGCTCTGTGAAAAAGAGAGATCTGATGATTTTCTTTTGCCCAGTTTTCTGATCTGAAACCTGCGCCATGGGCTGTGAAAAAGGAAAAGTTAGACCCTTCAGGAAATTATTATCCACACATGCTGCAAAACCTGTTGGGATTCTTTCAGGTTATTAAATGTCAATATTTGCAACGACACCCTTATCAGGAAGTGTAAACAACTTAGCCAGTTGATAAGGATGAATTTGTAAACCCTTCGTGGAACCAGACTCCAGCAATGGATCCTAACTGAGCCTTCATTTTAGATTTTCTGCCTGCCAAGTTGGTAAATGTGAAGTAAATCTCCCTTATTATCTTCTGATGTGTTACTTGCTTTTCTTTGTCAGTCCTCATCGACAGTAGATCGAGTTGGGCATTCTGCCATGGCCGGCTTGATGAGCAGGATGCACCTGCACACAAGTGTTTCGCTAGTCTTCCAATTTTCATTATCAGTGGGGTGGACATGTTTTTGTGAGGTGATTGTTGCAGTTCTGGCCCTCTTCTGGATCAATGCCTGAGTAGGCAAGAATTACTACAGTCATTATTTAGTAGACTGCTGACAAATGATCTAATACATAAATTCATGAACCTATATCATCTGTGACGCAAATAGTACATAAGCCGTGGAATGTTCTTATGTTCCATTTTGTTGTTGTTTGTTTGTTTTTCTGCATTTATAACATGTAAGATGCTGCAACTGTGACTCAGTGTGAACCTACAACCTGCTGGTCATGATAAATAATCATCTAGCAGTTTTCTTACTTTAGATGGTATAAGATAAGTATACCTCAATCACCACTCTTCATTACTGTTAGTATGTCTTGCTTTCACCTTTGTCGCTCTCTTTTCCATCTGCTGTCCCTCACCTTCATCACCACACTGAAAACAAGGGGCCCCATAACAAATTGCTATAATAAAAGAGATTATTAAAGAGCACTCCATGTTTTAAAATTAAGCATTGGGCTATTTTTCTAGGAAATAATCAGTTATTCTCTTTTTCCTTTCGGCTTACTCGCCTTCGCTTTTGGTTTTCTCCATTCCACCTCTCTCTCTCTTTCTCTCTCTTTGCCATTATAGCTTTATGGGGCTGAATGTTGATGACAGTTGGGACTGTGGCGGATGGCCAAGAGCAGGATGAAGAAACGGAGGAGAGGAAGAGTAGATTGAGGGAGGGGCAGTGGGTGGCGAGAGGGACAGAGATTTGCAAACAAATTTAATAACTAGCCTGCAGAATGGAATCACTTTGCCAGCTTTAGAATTGCTCACTTTCCTGAAAGAGAGTGAGAAGGAGCAAGCGTGTGGGATATTGAAAAGAGAGAGGGCGGGGATGGGGAGAGAAGATGCTGTATTAAAGGACTGGAGAAAATTTGAAACGTGTCACATCAATTTCAGCCACTGCAGTTATCAGGGTGTTTGCTTTACACCTGAATACTTGGATATAAGAGAGAAGAAGCCAGGGAGGAAAGAAGATGGAGAGAGTGAGAAAGAAAGAAACTGGAAGCAGGGACTGGAGAAAGACATATGTTAGCAAAGACTAAGTCAGGGGCAGAGGGAAAAAAAGACTGAGATGGGAGCATTTAAATATTTAAATATTCAAGCAGCTCCTTTCCATTAGAAAAGTGTAACTGGAGAGAATCTAATCAAAATACTATGAACATAATTAAAATACTAGATACTGATAATTTAGAAAGAACAACTTTTTTTTTCAAGAAAATAAAAACCTAATCAGCCAGCATCTTGTTCAAATGGCCCCTAAATAGGCCTCATTATCAGTGATCAGTGAGTTCTCAAAATCATTATGATTGTCATTGTCTGTCAAGGACTCAGTGTGATGCCTTACTGCTGAAGCATCAGAGGAATTAGGTTGTAATCAGTGTTTTTCCTCTTTCTGTCTTTTCACAACACCTTTGTTAGAAAGTAGTTGTCACTTAAGTTATTATATAAGTTATATATACACACACTGGGGGAAATAATTATGTGATCCCCTGCTGAATTTGTAAGTTTGCTCAATCCAGAGAAAATGAGCAATCTGTCATTTTTTGTCTTTTTTGTTTGTTTGTTTCGGTTTTTTTCTTTTCTTTTTTTTTTGGGGGGGGGGGGGGGGTTGGTTTTGTTTTGTTTTACAGTAGTTTCATTTTAATGTAGAGAGACAAAATATCAGTGAAAAAAAGTAATGGCGTGGCCTAGCAGTGTAATGTGTTTTTTTTTTTTCTTTCTGGATTTCTGTCCCTCTTCGTTGAAAAGAATCTACCATAAAAATGGGAAAGTATTAATTTCTTTGGAAGCAAGTTCAAAAAATTCGAAGTTACAAATGTATATTTACACTGCTCAAGCAAATTAAAGGAACACTTTGAAAACACATCAGATCTCAATGTGTAATGGAAATCATGCTAGGCATCTAGACTCATATGTACTGGTGTTTTGGGGGGGGGGGGGGGGTTCATTGTTTGATGGAAATGAAAATTTAAAAACAACCTGGAAATCAAAGTTAAAATACAAACAAACAAACAAAAAAAACCCAGATGTGGCACGGCAGGCTAGTCAATTTTGCTGAAACTCAAAACTCTACTCAGTAGTTTGCATGGCCCCCACATGCTTGTATGCATGCCTGATAATGTCAGGGCATGCTCTTAATGAGATGACGGATGGTGTCTTGAGGGATCTCCTCCCAGATCTGGACCAGGGCATCACTGAGCTCATAGACAGCCTGAGGTGCAACCTGCCAGTGTTGGATGGACTGAAACATAATGTCCCAGAGGTGTTCTACATGTAGGTCAGGCAAGTGTGGGGGCCAGTGATGTCAGTTTCTTCATCCTGCCTGCATACTCTTGCCATATGAGGCCAGACATTGTTGTGTACAGTGTTTGTAAATCTGTTGTCTGCTCCCATGGCCTTTATCACTATGGATTATAATCTAAGAAGATTAGAAAAATGAAAGTAAGTATATACTAGATATGCTAACAATCATAAATCATAAACAACAGTAATAGAGAGTCCCAAAAATTGAATTTTGCTTAAGGTCATGTTTTTATCAATAGTAGTGCAAATGAGAATCTAATCGAATAGTAATTTTTAGGATCAATGAATATGTGAGTATCAATTTTATAGACAATTTTGCTGATGAGCTGCCTGTAAAAGATGCATGATGGACCCGACCACGTTTCAACATTTTTCAGCATTCTTTATTCTGGTTGTCTTCCTAACACACACCCAGATGCAGCTTTTCAGCTGCGTCCTGCACATAACAACAAACAACAATTCAGGACCCAGTTCAATTCTTTTATGCGGGGGAGGCATGATGAGCTGATTCAGCTCAGGTGTATCAGCCTCCGCCGCAGCCGCGCCATGAACCACGCCCACCATGCCACCACCGCCTAAGGGAGTTTTAACTTAGTTCACTTATGGTTCACTTTTCACATTATGGATTCACTGACAGTTTGCCTGGTCCAAATCAGTTCATGAGTTCGTAAACTCGTAGTTTTTCAGTTAGTTCTGTTAGTAGTTCAGCTTTGTTTTTTTGTTTTTTTCACACAGAGAAATCCAAGTGAACTCTTAAGTGAGCCAAAATGTATCACTACAAACCATGTGAGAATGTTCAGTCTGCTTATTGGCCAGATGTGTTTGGGACAGGAGCAACAAAAATAAATAGAGGAAGAAGGTGATGTGTTCTGGACTATCGGAGAAGAGGTAAAATTACTGTTCATTTCACAGATAGTTGCTAGCCCTTATAGGCCTTTCCAAATCTATAGTACCTCTCCAAACTGACAATGTAAAGCATAGATGGCAAACTAATGTACATCTGGTAGTTGGGTCAGATCAGGGTCGGATGTTTTGGTCCACAGCTCAGTGCAACTTCTGTGTTTACACCTGTGCAAATGAACTGCACCAGGTTTGATTTAAACTGACCCAGGGTGTGAAAACACCCTCAGTCATTAAATGTGCTTGTACTATGTCTTTATTTGAATGGTTCAAAATTATACTAGAACACACTTGTGAAAGAGTTATAAGAGTTATAAATTAAACTTAAAGAGTTATAAATTTTGTTGTTACCTAAAGTGTTACTAGTGGTAAAAAGTTTTTTTTGTTTTTTAAGCTGTTAAACACTGGCCTATAAAGTTAATTTCTGGAACAAAAATAAATAAATCACTAATGGTTTTTGAGAATTTCCACTGATTTATATAACCAGCATGTAAACTGTGAGAGAATGATCAGAAGCAAATGCTGTTGCAAGTCAATTTTGTCAAGTAAATATAACAAATTGTGTCAGAGGGATCTCATTTTAGATAATTTATTTCATAAGGTTGTTACTTAGTTTAGCAGTCTCTGCCAAATTAAAAGCTTATATCCAACCCAGTGCATTTTGATTCTAGTTCTGTTAAAGTTTTACTGTCAAAGGTGATATGCAAAAAAAAATTGATCTCATATGTAAATAGGATAGGTGAGCTATCATGAACCATTAATTTACAAACTAAAAGGTTATTATATTTCAGAAACAATTTGTTCACAGCCAACACATTATGCAGATATATCGCATTATTAGCAATGGTGTAGTTGGGTTTAAAATTAAAGTTGGTGCACACTGCAAAAAAAGAAGATAAAGCAAAGGAAAAGGTGTACTTACATTCAAAAGGTGTAATTACATTAGCTCAGAAGAACGTCTTGATATGACCTTCGTAACTCAAGAAAGAGGCCAACATTTTCCTCCCCAACCTGGACATATATTACTAAGTTACTCCACTCCTGTCGTCTGCCTTTCCTCCACTTCTTTGTCAAGCTCATATGTCAGTCTTGCGTTCCTTTGTTTCCTGTTTTATTGTGAAAATCTTGCATTCCTTGTTCAGTGTGTTTAGTTTTGTTTCCGTGGTCTCATTGTGTCTAATGTGTCTCAGCTGTGTGTTTTCTGTTCCCTTGTCATTGTATTGTGTATTTAAGCCCTTTGTTTCTCTCTGTGTCGCGTTCTCTCTCATTCACTGCTGTGTATTTCCCAGTGTGTTTCTCTGTATGTTTAGGTTCAGAAATTCCAGTTTAGTTTAGTTTCATTTTGTATCACCTACACGCCAGCAATAAAACTGTGTTTTTGAGTTTAAGTCCTGCCTGTGACTCTGTTCTTTGGTCATATTGTGCCTGCTGCACACAGCCAGTTCATGACAAACCCAGTCTATGTATTTTTAAGAGATTGATTATAGTATGAGAAAGCATCAGTTTATTAGAATAGTGTGTAAATACATTTTCCATCTATATATATGTGTGTGTGTCAGTACAGTATTCTTTTTAAAAAAGGATACTGTACTTAAAAAAATGTATTTACTGTAACTTTAAAAAAAACACCAACATAAAATTCAGTTTTGCTAAAAAGCTAGATAGTAGTATGTCAGTGTCTGTTTACTTTGACCTGATTTGGACATGTGAACTACACGCTGCCCATAATTACTCAGAATTCTGAGAAAGAAGCTTTCAGTCTGCTTAAAAGCTTCTTCCTGTGTAGACATGAATAACGAATATTTTGTTGGCACAGAACTGTGACCACTTCATTGATAAGGATTGGTGATACTGTCACCAGTCTGGTTAATTGCTGCTCTAAAATAATTTTAATGAGAACAAATGCCCTTAGTGGTTTCCTCACTTATCCACACCTCACTCTTGTTTCATCACTATCCCTCTCCATTTGAAAAACACTGAGTGGCGAGAGATTGAAATATTCTCATTAATGAGATATTAAACTCTTCTCTTTCTAATTATTCTGGCTTTTTACATCAAACTGAACAGGTTAACAAGGCTACCAAAAGTCTATATAGTAGGCATAATATGTGAGGAAAAAAAGAGTAATGAAGAAGACCTGCTGCTCTAGGGACTTGTCATACCTACTGTCAGGGTTCCTGGGTGGTTCACCCAGTGTTTTCAGTTTGCTCATGTTCAGTTTGTTTTGTCAGTCGATCTCATTTCCTGTTTTGCTGTTCCAGTTACTTCCATGTGTCTTTACTCAAATTAAGTTCAGCTGTTCACTCACCGGTCTCTAATCACTCATCATCCAGCCTGTTTTTAAACCCTTGTCATTAACCTTGTCTATCCCGTATGTGTGTTCCAGTTCAGTTCAGTTCAGTCAGTAAGCCGTCTGTCTCATGTTCTGTTCATCCATTCTGTATAATAAACAACGTCTTCATTCCACACTAACCCGTGAGTCCTGAGTTTGGGTCCGCTCTTCCTCACCTCCACACAGCAAAGCCCTGACAGAATGATAAGACCCGTGCCACAAAGACACGCTTAGAAACCAGTGGACTTGGACCTCTTCGAGCGGCAGGAGGCAGCGCTCTCTCGCTGGACGGAGGAGCTCAGGGGAAAACAGCAGCTCTTTGGGGAGAGGGAGCACGTCTTCACAGGGACTCGTCTGGCTCTGGGCGGGCCTCGGAGAGGCCGCGTTTTTCCACGGGTGCTGGGGCGAGTTCATGTCCCTCGCTGCTCCACTCCTCGCTGCTCCGCTCCGAGCTCGCCCCCCAGTCGTCTCATTTACCGTACCATCCACCTCACTGTGCCACAGCGGCTCCCCCTCTCACCTCGGCTCAACGGAGGCTCCGTTGCTCAGCATTCCTGCTATTTCAGCTAAGCGAAGGCAAGGCTCACGCTGCCATTGCACTTCCCTTTTGGAGCAGCAGCATCCGATGGTGAGTGAAACTGACTTTTTTTCTTTCACCACACCACAACTCAGAGACTGTTCACCGCCCACCTAAACAAAAGACTGTTTTCTATGATTACATTCTGGACTATCCAATTAATACTCGCCATCCTGCTTCCAAAGAGACTGTACCACCATCCCAGGCCATCATTAAAAACATTCACACTGCTAAACCTGATAATTTCTCCCACTCAGTCATCATTTCCTCACCCATAGTTCAGTCTTTTCCTGTTCGCAAGGCGCCTCAGATTCAACCATCCCCTTCACCTGTTCATCCTGCTCAAGTGAAGGGGGTTAAGGCTCAGCCTGTCCCTTTACTAGCTCCTCGAGCAGCTAGGGCTCATCACGTCCCCACACTCGTACCAATTCCACGGGACGGTGCTGCTGATGCCCAGCCAACACCCATTCCTGTGCCAGCTCCCAGGGCGAGGGCAGCTAGGACCCAGTCTACTCCTGCACCCGTTCCTGTTTCTCAGGTGGGGGTGACTAGTGTCCAGCTGGCTCCCATACCTGTCCCAGCACCCAGGGTGAGGGTGGCCAGGATCCCACCTGACCTCGCTAGAGCTGAGGCTCTCCAACCATTGTCCTCACACTCTGGAGGCTCGGAAGAGCTAGCCTGTCCACCTGCTAGTTCACCACCTCATCCATCTCCTGATCAAGATTTTCAGGCACTAGCTCAATCCCTGATTAAATTACCAGACCTTTTTCCAGCTCAAGCACCCGGTTTATTAGCTCAGGCTGCAGCTTTGCCACCATCATCAGTCCAGTCAGTTCAGTCACCTGCTGTTCAGCCTCCAGTCCAGTCATCTGTCCATTCACCCATAATCCAGTCTCCTGTCCAGTCACCCGTAGTTAGGGATGGGTATCGAAACCCCGTTCTTGCTGAGAACCGGTTCCCACTGTTTCAATTCCTTGGAATTGTTTGCCATTTTTGCCATTATTTGCCATTTTTGCAAACGATTCCCTTATCGATTCCAGTCGCCACGAATGACATCACCACGTTGCGGAGCGTCATGTACCTGACAGGAAACATGGCGGCTCAAACGCTCAAAAGTTTGATTATATTTTACGAGAACGGATGACAACAGGGCAACTTGCAAAACTTGCAAAGTAGATATTTCATTTAATGGAGGAAACACTACGAATATGCAAAAGCATTTGCTCACAAAACACGCGTGAATCTCAACCCAGCAGCAGCGGTAACGTTTATACGTCCTCTCCCGTTAATGCGGCAGGTAAATAATCAACTAACAGTGCATATTATGTTAGCGCGATCTGCCTTATTACAAAACCTGCTATTACTGTGCATTTAGGTGACCATGATGAGAGAGACAGACAGAGTCTGGCTGCCTCAGATGCTGGCAGTTCTCGCTGCAGTCTACCGGTAGCGTCTCTTTTCAGGCCAAGATAGACGAATGTCACCGAGCAGTGACTAAGTTTGTGGTAAAAGGCTTGCACCCATTTGCCACAGCAGATGCCCCCGATTTTCGGTAAGTGAATGTGTTTAATTGTAGGCAGGGACATTACTGGATATTCTTCTGTAAGTGTAATTATTGCTACAGAAGAATATTTATTTTATTATTTTACATTTACAATTTTTTTTCCTGGGGACCCTGTGACACCCCATTGAAGAGCCATAGGCTGTGGATCTCTTAAGATCTCACTGTTGGGTTTGTAAGGCCATGTTACTCCTAAATTTCTATCTTGTTCAAAGAGAAGATATAAAACAAAGTTCTAATCTATTCGACCTTAGTGTTCTCCTTTTTTAAAAAGAATCGATAAGAGAATCGATAAAGAATCGAATCGTTAAACAGAATCGAAAATGGAATCGGAATCGTGAAAATCTTATCAATACCCATCCCTACCCGTAGTCCAGTCTCCTGTCCACCAGTTACCTGTAGCCCAGTCTCCCATCCTCCAGTCACCTGTGGTCCAGTCTGTGGCTCAGTCTCCCTTCCAGTCAGTCCAGTCTGTAGCCCAGTCTCCTGCTGTTCAGCCTCCAAGTCAATCTCCCAGTCAGTCTCTAGTTCAGTTCCCTGACCTGCAGCCACAGCATCCAGAGCCAGTTGTGAGCTCTCTCTCTCCTCACACAGGGGTTTCTGCACCTGCTGGCCCTGCCCCGACGGCTTGCACGCCATCGCCTGCAGCTCCTTCGCCACTGGCGGCGGCCTCCGGACCTGCTTATTTGCCTCCAGCGGCGGCTTCCGGACCTGCTCAGTGGTCGGAGATTTGGGATTTTGAGCTGTAGCAGAGCAGGGAGCATATGACCAAACATGCTAAGACAGCTACTGATTGCTAGTGGTGAGATTTTACACACTGTGCCTTTAAAGCTTCTTTAGGCAATATTATTGGGAATACTGCTAAATTAATTTGGCTCTTGTTGTGTAGAAATTTGAAAAATTCTCAAAGTCATCCAATTGCCATAATAAACCGGTCCATGTCATCTTTCTTTTTTTGGACTTTACTAGTCTTTTAATATGTACTTTTACGTCATCATGGGATGTTGAGGAAAAAAAAAAGATGTACTCTTGCAAGATCCCGCAAAATCTTTTAATGTAATTCCAAGAACTTCCAGGTCAGTAGACCTTGAGACTTTGGAAACAACCCAGGCTGGACTGGTTATCTGGCATACTGAACATTTTCCCAGTGAGCTAATGCACTTTTCAGGATGATGGGTCAATTGAAGTGCTTCTGTGCACCGGCTGCGCAACACTGACAGCAGGCCATTCATTCCTTTTCATTACTGACAGTGTGTTGGTCAACCTTACTTTTGCTGTGTGCACACACACCTTATAAAACAGAGTTTAGTGGGAAGAAGTGACAAAAAGGTGGCACTGAAAAGCTGAGAGAGAAAAAGAAACTAAAAATATGTAGATGTAGCAAAATGTGTCAAATAAACCGACATGTTAGCTGTTGGAGCTGCTGATGCTGCACTGTCAACAGAAGTACCAGCAACAAATAGTAACAACTCCTCACAGTCACAAACAGCTGCAGTACTCTGGACAGCTTCATGGGTACTGATGGAAGCATGATAAATGCAGGTGAAAAAGTCGCTTCCAGGATTGCACAAAAGTAACTTGGGGTCTCCCAAAACTTTTGTGCAATCCTGGAAAGGTACTTCTTTTTTTTTCTCCCATGTCCCTTGGGGCCTCCATAGTGTTTTTTTACTATTTTTGACTATAATGCACTACAATACAGGGGCGCAGGGGGGCACTGGAGCCTATCCCAGCTATCATAAGGCAAGAGCCAGGGTATACCCAAGACAGTTCGCCAGTCTGGTGCAGGGTGGAGTTGTAGTTTTTGAATTACAATGTACTGAAAGTTTTTATTTTCTTTTTCTGTCCAGTGACCCCTAACTGAGCTTTAATCTAAAAAAACCCAACAACTTTACTTTAACATGTTTTCTTGGGATTTATTTTTTCTGTCTTAAATAAACAACAAACACATACACCTCTCACTGTGCTTTAATTCTTGGTGGGCTTTGATTTGAATCAATAAAACAGCAGTTCACATTTTCTGCCTCATCACTTCCATCCTTTGTTGCTTTTTATTACAGTTTTCTTCCATGTAAAGTTCAATGGCACACAGACCTTTAATGGCACAGCACTATTGCTAGTTTCATTATATAAGAAAGCGAACATTAACTGTGTTCAATCAACAGTGCTTTTGTGCGAGTTTGACAGTCTCTGTTTGAACTCTGCTGCTGAGGTTATTGATGCCATCTGATAATACTGCTCCCTCGTTTTTGTCAGAGATGAGCAAAGACAAAAAAAAGAAGAAAAAGAGAAGAAAAAGCCAATAAAAGGAAGTATGAGAGACAAAGAAAGAGTAAGATTTCATTACCTGTCAAAAGTTCTGGATACATCAGTTATTTGTATTTGGTGAAAAAAAATAAATGTATATTTTGAAAAGACTGGATACAACGAGACATGAACAGTTATAAATTCACCTGGAAATTCTATTATTTCAGAGATACAGTGGCAGTTTTTGTATTTGCCTTCATTTATTGACTTTTGCAATGGCACAGTAAAAAAAAAAAATTACTGACAAAATATATTTTTTTTGTTTTATTTTCTTTGCCTTAAAAACATTAAGACTGACTATGGGCTCCAACTGGAATACTGTTCTGCTGGTGGAACTACACCCGTTAGCAAACTTGCCTCAATATACCCACATCTTTAAAGAAAAAAAACTTGCAAGTCAATTCCACAACCCCACAACTTTGTGTTTTGTTTTGTTTTTAATCAAAAAAACTTAACAAAATCGAAATGTTCCAACCCTCCCACACTTGTAACAGTATACAACTTGTAACATTTAACATTTTAACATTTAACAGTAACATTTGACAAACACTTCACTTTTCAACATGCTGTCAATCACTGGACTAAAGGCAGACCTTTCCATCCTTTGTGTTTTTCAGGACTTGGGGTGTTGTTCTTTGTGGAGGCTGATACTTGCTTTTGTGTGTTTGGGTTTATTTTAGTTTCCTCTGTATCCTTGTTGTCAATTCCCCAGGTTTTTGTTCACTGTTTCCTTGTTTATTTAACTTCCTGTTTTATTTAGTTAGTCCTCCTCTGTCTCCTGTGCTTTGCTGTTAGTGTTCTTTCCCTTGTTATGGTCTTAATTGGTTAAGCTGTGTCTTTGTCATTAGACACACACACACAGAGAAAAATAATACAGACACCCTGGGTCAAAGAGACCCAGGGTTCGTGAGCAGTCTATGGACTTGTTAATGTTTGACGGTGTGTGTTTGGTGCTGCTGTCCCTTGTTTCCCTGTATACTGGGAGGTGTGTGTGTGTGTATGTGTGTGTGTGGTGTCCTGGTTTTCCTGGCACGCCAGACCTGGAGGATTGTTCCTGTTGGACGGCTGGCCACACCCAAGGAGGAGGATCACACACCTGCAGCTGATCAAGGATCATCGGGTGAGCTACATAGCAGTGTGGCTGAGAGCTCTTCAACCCTGGATCGTTGAGTTTTGTGTGTAGTATAGTGATGTGCAGATAGTGTATGCCTGCTGGAGTAAGTGTCTTACGGCTGCCTCTGTTGTGTTTTCCCCAGGAGGAGAGCAGAGCACAGGAGGACAGCGAGCACGGGGAGTGCGGAGACATGGGAGCGGAGAGCACGAGCACGGACGTTTTGGGTGAAGACAAGACACAGGAGTCGAGGGAGCTCACAGGGATTAATTGTTTTGTTGTCATTTACTCCACTGTGTGTGTATGTGTGTGCGCGCGTGAAAAAACAAAAAAAACAAAAAAAAGAAGAAGAAATGAATGGATTACACGGTGGTGTTTTCCTGTTCTCTTTCAGTCGATTCACTTGGTACGGCACATGGGTGTGGGATGTCACGCCCTCACGTGTCCTGGCTGGGGAAACCTTTATTCACACCAGATGGTGTGTGATGGCACGCGCACGGCCGTGCCTGCGACATGTGGCCGCTGTCACAGTCATCCCTCAGTTCTTACGTTCTTCACCTCGCTGAGAACACCTCTAAGAACTAAGAAAAAAAAAAAAAAGAAAAAAAAAACATTTGCACGATAAACCAGTATCTGGATGTATGAGGAATATAATACTAGGAAATCTTTTTATGTTGGGACCTGGCCATTCAAGACCATGTATGCAAGAAGACACATTCTAAATCAGAGTCAACTGAGTAGCTCACATTAATAGTGTGACATATGCATATATGGTTTGTAACTGACATTTTACCATTTAAAAAAGCAATAGAGTAGGCACATTCTGTTACAATGGCAAAAAGGAATCAGAAGTAACTTCAGAAACAAATCAGAAATAAATCCTGTGTTTGACAAAAACTATTTCAAAGAGATTTTTATGTGCTTGCTGTCCTTGCATGCTTGAATCATTTTGCCTCACATTTAGTATGACCTCACTTAAAAAAAAGCTTAGTATTTTTCTAAATGTATATGAATGGCTGGTTAACATGATGATTGCTTTGCGCTATTCATAAAACCCCTGTGTATCTTGTGAAATATATGGTGTTATTTCGGTCACTTTGACCTAAAGCACAAAAATTCAGGAAATTTCAGTGTTTGCCACTCACTCGGTCATTTTTATTTATAATAGTGTAGTTGGTGACCTGAGATTGTCCTGTACTTGTAAAGTATCATCACTTGCTTGCCTCGTTTTCTTTCTTCCACCCACACATGAAACCATTAGCTGGTACTGCTGGATATGTTCAGACAGCCCAACATAGAAGAGAGCCTTGAGAGTGTCTGTGCACAGTGTTTCCTGTTAAGCTAGTTCATTTACTTCAGCAAAACAACATCCTCACAAAAAGACCCCTCTCTGAGATTTAATTTAACAGTCCTTCTAAGCTAGTCCCAAGCTGTGGGGCTGTAACTGGCTCTGACTGTCTGATTGTGTTCCTGTATGTATGTCTGTGTCATTGCTCAGGTTAGCTCAGGTCTCTTTGAATTCGTCATTAGTCCTGTCTGTGTGGTTAATTTTATTCTGGCACTCATGACTCACCGAACACACATATACTTGCACACAAGCGCAAATAGTCTGAAACTTCATGGAGTTTTGAAGTCGCTGAGCAACAGGCAGCCTGCTTGCTACCTCTTTCAGCAAAGTAGAGGACCCCCGCTGGGCACTAAAGCATACTAGGAGAGTAAGTCCCAATTCCAATCTGGCCTCTACACCCTCCCACTCTGTGATGAGTGTAACTCCATACGGAGTCACACTTGCAGCTTTTGAAGTGTCTCCTAAAAAAAGGGTAGGGTGGCAAGCTTAAGGACGCCTTTGGCTTTCTCTGTTGATAACAGGAATTTGTAATCAGCATCTTTAGCAACTTATATTACTATCAGATGGACTATTAAAATCATGTCTATCACTCAGTAGAAAATGTGTTTGAATTTCATTCATGCTTTTTAACATCTGAATTGTTTTTGGATCCTTTCTCCTTCTGTTTCTTCTCTAACGCTGGCATTTATAAAAACTAAAATGAAGCAACTAAATAAATGAATAAATTAAAAATAAGAAGCACTTTTGATGATATAGACACATACAGAACATTGCCACAAAAGACTTCAGTGGGTTCATAGATAGATAGATAGAGTAATTTTTATTTCAAGCATGTAAATATAACTGAAAGAACAAGAGAAAAGAAAAACATCAAGCTGTCATGAATATCTCTATGTCTACACAATGTTTAAGCTCAAAAAGTAGTAGGATGAAGTTTACACTTTTTTCATTACAACGAACCCATTTTTGTAAGTGTGTAAGTGTAAATGTGTCAATATATACTGGGCACAAAGCAGGTGCTACACCTCACAGTGTGGTGATTAATAAACCTGAAAACTGGCTGAAAGTGTGTAGGGAATGTGTAAGGCAATATTGGAATTTGGCCGATGCTGTTCCCATAGAAGAGTCGGTGAACAAAACAATGAAGGACTCCAGTTACGCAAAATATATGATTTACAGAGAACTGGGAATATGTATTTAGGGATGTGTTACAGTTTGTGTTTATGCTTTACTGCTTTCCTGCTTTCCTATGAGCACTACTGTCATTAACAAAGTAAGGTCATACAGTGCATTACACAATCCAACAGTGGGATTCAGCAGGTGGGGGAACCCTAAGATCTGTGTAGTGTCTCAGCACGGGGAAAAAATATCACAAGTGAAAATAATTTCTAATGTGATTTCCAGTTGATTTTCTTAGTGTACATGCTGTGATCAGCTGACCTTCTCCTCTTTGTGGATTTACACAACTGAATTCAACAAGATGTTAGGTGATCTTTCAAAGCTGTCTTGGCTGATTTCCATTTTCTACACTGTGACAGTATAATGTTTACAGTGTCTTTACACTAGACAGTATACAGTTTGAATAAAGGTGGAATTCAGTGAATTAATCTAACCGTCATCTACTTAAATGAAAATTAGTCTGCTACAGTTGGTGCAAACTAAAATTGACCATGGGCACCTGGAGTGTATCAGTTCAGTGCAGTGCTTTACAATAAATTCATCACAGTATGACAAGCTAACCTCTTTATCCGATGCAAACTACCAAGTATTTTCATGCAACATTTGAATAACCCAAAGTTAGTATAGCTTAGTTTTGCAGTAATATCAAATATGTGATTAAAATTATGACATGCATGTAAGCTTTAAATCTGCAGTTTATCAAGCGTCACTGAGGATTCCTTACTTTTAAATCTAACCTCTCTTCTTCCTCTTCTATCCTGTCTTTTTCAGATCTTTCTCCATTTCTTAGTGAAGATAGCTCACATACTTTTCTCTACCTGTGAAATATATTAGCTGGACCTTTAGCTTGCAACACACTGTGCGACAAACTGCACAAAAATAGTTTGTGTGTTTCCTGATGTTTGTTGAACTGACAGAAATGTTGAATATGAAATTACCGGCCACTTAAAAAACTTCACTCCCTTCATGCTCCCCCCTCTTCTGTAGCACTAGCTAGATTCTCAAATACCGCAACCACAACTTACGGACTCCTGCACTCCTTCTGGCCACTTTTCCTTGTTTCTGTGGCCTCTCCCTTTCTCTAGTCTCAAACTGACCCAAGTCTCTAGGTATTGGGACTAAAGCTAATGACAGACAGAGGTAATCAATGCGCTGCACGACTCCTGTTAAGCCCCTCTATCCTATTCTCATGCATTACTAGCCTCTGTCCTTCATTACCTATTCAACTTCTCAGGTTTGCTGCATGATTAATCCTTTCGCTTTCCAACCCTTTCTCCTTCAGTCCATGTCTCGTGTTATCTCAGTATCCATATCCAAACTCCTCTTTGCTTGGTTTTAGTTTTAGTGTAATACTCTGGTTTTGTTACTACTTTTTGCTGCATTTCTCCGACAGCTCAATTTGCCGCCAACACCATATATACAAATACAAGACGATACAAATATACAATACAATACAAATATATACGTATATATATATATATATATATATATGTATGTGTGTGTGTGTGTGTGTGTGTGTGTGTGTGTGTGTGTGTGTGTGTGTTGAACTGTTAAAACTGCAAAATATATTATCCCAATTTTGTATGTGCCTCAATTTTTTCCAGCAAAAGGATGCTGATGCAGTATGGGCTAAATGTAAAAGAGCTCATTGTTCTTATAGTGCCAAATCGGAATATCTTATCTTTTTAGCAGTTCTCTAATGAAGTCCCACACAAAGCTGAAGAAAGGAAATATCCACCCAGCAGTCCCTTAATCAGTTTTTCTCACTGTGCGTCTTTAGATCCTTATCACAATGTCATGCCTATCACCAGGGTGTGTGTACAGGGAGTGCAGAATTATTAGGCAAACGAGTATTTTGTCCACATCATCCTCTTCATGCATGTTGTCTTACTCCAAGCTGCATAGGCTCGAAAGCCTACTACCAATTAAGCATATTAGGTGATGTGCAGCTCTGTAATGGGAAGGGGTGTGGTCTAATGACATCAACACCCTATATCAGGTGTGCATAATTATTAGGCAACTTCCTTTCCTTTGGCAAAATGGGTCAAAAGAAGGACTTGACAGGCTCAGAAAAGTCAAAAATAGTGAGATATCTTGCAGAGGGATGCAGCAGTCTCAAAATTGCAAAGCTTCTGAAGCGTGATCATCGAACAATCAAGCGTTTCATTCAAAATAGTCAACAGGGTCGCAAGAAGCGTGTGGAAAAACCAAGGCGCAAAATAACTGCCCATGAACTGAGAAAAGTCAAGCGTGCAGCTGCCAAGATGCCACTTGCCACCAGTTTGGCCATATTTCAGAGCTGCAACATCACTGGAGTGCCCAAAAGCACAAGGTGTGCAATACTCAGAGACATGGCCAAGGTAAGAAAGGCTGAAAGACGACCACCACTGAACAAGACACACAAGCTGAAACCTCAAGACTGATTTTTCTAAGGTTTTATGGACTGATGAAATGAGAGTGAGTCTTGATGGGCCAGATGGATGGGCCCATGGCTGGATTGGTAAAGGGCAGAGAGCTCCAGTCCGACTCAGACGCCAGCAAGGTGGAGGTGGAGTACTGGTTTGGGCTGGTATCATCAAAGATGAGCTTGTGGGGCCTTTTCGGGTTGAGGATGGTGTCAAGCTCAACTCCCAGTCCTGCTGCCAGTTTCTGGAAGACACCTTCTTCAAGCAGTGGTACAGGAAGAAGTCTGCATCCTTCAAGAAAAACATGATTTTCATGCAGGACAATGCTCCATCACACGCGTCCAAGTACTCCACAGCGTGGCTGACAAGAAAGGGTATAAAAGAAGAAAAACTAATGACATGGTCACCTTGTTCACCTGATCTGAACCCCATTGAGAACCTGTGGTCCATCATCAAATGTGAGATTTACAAGGAGGGAAAACAGTACACCTCTCTGAACAGTGTCTGGGAGGCTGTGGTTGCTGCTGCGAGCAATGTTGATGGTGAACAGATCAAAACACTGACAGAATCCATGGATGGCAGGCTTTTGAGTGTCCTTGCAAAGAAAGGTGGCTATATTGGTCGCTGATTTGTTTTTGTTTTGTTTTTGAATGTCAGAAATGTATATTTGTGAATGTGGAGATGTTATATTGGTTTCACTGGTAAAAATAAATAATTGAAATGGGATATATATTTGTTTTTTGTTAAGTTGCCTAATAATTATGCACAGTAATAGTCACCTGCACACACAGATATCCCCCTAAAATAGCTAAAACTAAAAACAAACTAAAAACTACTTCCAAGAACATTCAGCTTTGATATTAATGAGTTTTTTGGGTTCATTGAGAACATGGTTGTTGTTCAATAATACAATTATTCCTCAAAAATACAACTTGCCTAATAATTCTGCACTCCCTGTATGTGTGTGTGCTCAGTTGTGTGAATTTGCACTAATATCTGACTCTGGTACATGAACAACCCAGGCAAGCCCTGAAGCTGCAAACCAATCTGTTCTGTATTCAGGCTGGCAAGTGGGAAGCATTTAGGACAACAACAGTGCGGGGAGCTGGTATCAGATTCACACAGGTCTGTATGGTTTGAATGCACTCAGCAGCAAGTGCACAGTTACAGTAAGCCTGAGGGAAAAACATGAATCACCTAGTCACCACCTGCAGTACTTAATGCAAGTTATACCTGGTACCACAGTGTTTTGCACACAATTGCACTGTATATCCTCACTTCAAAGTCTAACACAAACAGGCAAGACAAGGTCAGAGTCTAGAATGTGAACATATGACTTTTTTCTGGAGACAGTATATACCTGCAAAAATTTTGATTTGTATTAAACAGTTATACCAGTACAAACTTGTGGTTACTAAATGAAGGCCTGCATCTGTTTTTATTAAGCTTATCTAATTTGCATTAATGCACAAACTCATTCAATGAATGGGGGACAAACAGTAGAAAAGTAATCTGCTAAACTTAATTTAGAGGCTTAAATACCTCTTATTAGAGCCACATTTAACACACTGTAAACATACCTAGATATGTCATTTTAACGAAGTTAGCTGGTGGTGGTGTCCGTTTTGTTCAATGCCACTAACAACCTGTTGTCTGCATGACAAATAGGCCACAGTGCAAGTTTGTTTACTTGCCCCTAGCTCTCTACAGTGTAAGTGTAATTTTCAGCTCCATCAATTAAACACAAACATATCCAAATCACCTCAGCCCACTACAATGAACAGAAGCATCTCTATCATTTCTCCAATGACAGGTTATTGTCGTTTGAAAATAAATGAATAAAAAATCAATATAAATACATTTATAAAGTAAAAATAGACAAAATATATTCACATTAAATCTGAATACCAAAGAAGATGACTAAGGGATGTAATATCAATGGAATTTATTTCAGTTTACATCAGTTCATCTCTGCTTTTCTGTCTGTATCTATTTTGTTGCAGGTTAGCAAATGAACTTCTGTACAAAGTCTGAGCCTACGATTATGGTAGTTTTCCCTTCTGCTGTGGCATCACCATCTGGTCTTTCTTGAGAGAGAGCTGTGATGCGCAATGTGTCTCTGGCATTAGAAACCAAACACCTTGCAATGTTAGACATTCAAGGGAAAGATGCTTTTCATCGTTTTTCACAGTCTGTTTGCTGGTTTAGGCCTCCTACCCAACTGTAACCCAACATTTACCAAACAGACATCACTTCAACAATGATCACAAACCTGCCCTATACATGCCATCGAATTATAGGCATCAAGACAGCAGGCTGAACCACAGTGGTTTGTACCAATTAATAGCTGCAGTTGTGCTTTAGGAGTGCGAACATTGTTTTAGAAACACAAATAATAGCATAGTTGTTCCAACGGTTTGCTCAGAATACTGTAAAAATGGTTGTTTCCTTGATGGGCTGGTTGGATATGATATTCAACATATTAAGGCAGATGAGCAAAAGCAGCAATTTTGTAGTCAACAAAGAGCATAAAATATAAGCTGCAATGGCCAACAGAACTGTACTGCTGAAAACTGGAAAACACTAAAGTGAATCTCAAATTTTCTTGAGGCATGCAGAAGTTGGCATCAGCAATGAATAAATCAGTCCAATCAGACCACTGACAGGTGGTGTATTGGTGTGAATACATTTTTTCTTCGGTTGTTTTGGCTTGAATTCAAACATGACAATGCATCATATCACTGAGCAAAAATCTCAGACTGGTTTCTTAATATGAAGTTCAGTGTATTAATTACTGAAATGTTTCTAACATCTAGTGCATCCAAGCCACTGAGACCACCAAGGGCAGCCCTTTGAATATTGATAAGAATATAATATTGATAAACTGGCATGAGGTGCAATGGCCAGCTGGGTGACAGACAACAAAATGTCAGTGATTGAAATGGGCAGGTGATACAGTACTTATGCTAGGCAAGAACTGCTAACTTAGTAACTAGCAGCTGATGTAACCAATAAAAATAATGGGATTTTACTGTTAAATTCAGGGATAAAAACTGAAATATTAATGTGATGGGAATAGTAAGTAAGAGCTTATGACAGGAATATTAAAAAAAGAGTGATTTATTCAATTACAGGGCCTTCCATTTGTTTCTCTATGCCACCACCATGGATTGTAAATCAAATGGATATGTGATTGAACTACAGACTTTCAGTTTTGATTGATGAATTGGTAAGTGTACTGGGCTGCTCAGATTCATCCAAATGTTGCAAAACGACAGCTTCACAGGCAGGGCTTCACATCAGATAATGGCCCAAAAGCATAATACAAAAGTAACTCAAACAGATTTGTTTCTGATAGGGTCTAAGCACAATTTACCTAACTTGGGCAGAAACATATTAAAAAGATGGAGTAACCACACAATAGTCAGCAATAGCTTGGAAATGTGTGTGATCCTGGTTAAGGATATGCCCCGAAGAAGAGAGGACAGACAGTTCTCAATGTCTGACTGCAGGTCAAGGAAAAATTAGCAACAATGTTAATATTGGTGCTGACAGGCACGGTCTGGGAAGAGGCAGCTTTGAAAGCAACTGACAAACAGGTGAGTGATGAAATCCGAAACACATGAGAAAAGAATTATGAGGGGAAAAGACTACTTAAGAAATACAATGCTAGAACTAGGATTTGACTGTAGTCTTTGTACCACATTGGAAACTGAATGTTCTGGCTATGGGAAGCTGCAGGGCTTCGGCTTTATTGAGTGGGAGAGGGAGGACAGAAGCTTGTACACGCACACGCACACACACACACACACACACACACACAGAAAAAAAACAAACATAGAAAGACAATCAAACCAAACAGGGAAATTAGTGGGAAGAAGAAGGAGAAACAATTAAATATTGTCAGGATCCTAAAACTTACATTTGCTTGGAAATTTGTGTTATGTGGAAAAATTAGCTTTTGGGTGATGGCTCTGACTGTGAAGCGTAACCTAGTTTAGCACTGACCCAGTGAAGTTGTAAGTGCAAGAAATGAATGAGCGGAGGTGTAGAGACATTAATAATTATTAAGCAATTTGTGTGGATCGTCAGGAATAAGACTGAAGAGATCCTTGTAAAACCTGGCTGAGCCTTAGTGGGTCAGGTATGGGACATTTAACTAAGTTAAGTTAAGCTAAGTAAGTTAGCTGTGGTTGTTACAGTAACAGTGGTAGCTTAGGTTTTTTTTTTTTAACAGAGCATTGTATGAGCTGAAGAGTCACTCAAAGAAAACTAATGAAAAAATAAGACTTGAAAAGGCAGGGTGGCATTTACAGGTATACCACACAAAGTGCTTCAGGTTTCAGGTTTAAGATCAATAACATAAGGCACGTGTACATTTTTCTTCCTTTGCGGGAATACAATCCTCCAACCTGAACACTGTCTTCAACTTTCCAGAGCTTAGCCCACCACCCTCTGGACTCAGGCTAATTGAGTTAGTAGGGACGCAAAAAAAAAAAAGGCTTGGACAAATGCAAGGGATAATGAGTAGCAGAAAAAGAGGGTAGAGAACTGTCAAATTGAAGTGGTTTTAATTATATGGTCTGGGTAACGATGGCTTAAGACAGTGTTGTTCAGCTTGCATTTATATATCTATATCTATATATATATCTATATATTTCATTAGCTCCATGGTGGCTTAATTAAGAGAAAACACTACCTTACTGGGAAAATAGTATGTCCTAAAATCGAGAGTCAATTTAATCCATGAGTAAATTAAATCAGTTTGCAATACAAAAAAGCAGTAATGACATTTATTCAATTAAAAAATAGATATGTGGTTGTAATACAAGGGGGCATTGCCCATGGGTCCAATTTAATTCAGATACTCTTCGACCCAGCTTTGGCACTACACACACCTGTATTTTTCAGGACAGATATGTAAGTAACCCCAGCTCTGCACCCTTTTGGACATGCCCAACTTTCAGGGTGCACTTTTTATTAGCAAAGTCATCTTCCTCTTAAATTGGCAGGCAGCAGTAGCTGCAGCTCCTTTATTCGTGTCCCAGCACACTACAGAATAAGAGAAAGTTTATTAAAGAATGCACAACAAGTGGGCTAATTACATCACTTGGCACTATTCTTTGTGATAGAAAAAGGAGGTTTACAAAGCATTCTAGTTAAATTCATGTCCTTCACTGATGCTTTTCCCGGTAGAGGTAGAATATGTCACATCCCATGTCAGATATGCACTGTTTAAGGATCATATCCTTATATTAAGGCTCACATAACAATAAAATTGTTTTAAACTTGCTATCACCAAACAGGAATAAACAAGAATACAGCTGGGCCTTGTAGGTACTTTTATCTGCTCCCTTATTTCCCAAGGGTTCACTACAACAAACTTTGGATGGTCTCTAAAAAGTTCCAATCCATGTACTGAGGCCTGAGGGAGTTCACAGGACAGTTGACAGAGGGGTTTGTGTCCACTGGTCATCTCGGTTAGGTGTGAAGCATAAATTACCACGATGTACTCAAGGTAGAAGTGAACCAACAACATAATAGTGAAAAGTAAGAGTTAAATCTGAAGGTTCTTCTCTAAGCCTCTAATACTGGTTCATTATACAGCTTTCCAAACTGTGACATGCATATTGGAAAAAGCCATTACAAAAGTAGAATGTTTCAAATGTTTAAAAATACCAGCAAGATTTTTTATACCATTTGGTAATTTTGTTTTTCAAGGTCTGAATCATATCACTTTCTAAAGCAGGAAATGCATCACAATGCTGAAACACAATTGATAAAATAAAAACTGAACTTGCAATATCTGCATTTTTTTTATTTTTGCTGATGTATGGCTCACGTCCCAACACAGCAATAAAGAGTGCTCTATTTATGGCTTTTAAATATAAAACAGTCACAAAAAGTAAAGCAATTTAAAGTAAATGAGCTGCTACTCTGTCTCTGTACAAACACATATTTTAATGTGTATATACTATACTTGCTGTGGCTTTCTCAAGATGTGGTTTAATGTGGGACTCCAGCTTTTTAGTTGAGCCTAATATTAACATTTGTACAATGAGATCATGATAATGACAGTACAAATCTGAGTGTGACAAAGAGCTGATAAAAAATTGAAATGGGTACTTATATAAGCTTGTTATTTCAGTAAATACATCAAACATGGAAGATGACAGAGAATGTTCTTAAAAAGAAACAAGTGAAAAGTGAAACTGAACATAATGAAGCATTGAATTGAATTAAGAATGTTATGAAGTGAAACTTCAACATGAAATATGATGTTGCATTCTGAGGCGTAAGATCTGTTTGTATCCCTTAATATACAGTGTAACAATACTCAGATACTAGAATCATATATTTTAAACAAGAGATACAAAAATAAACATTCTGAAGAAAAGAACCGAGGCCAGCACTGTCATGGTCCCTGTGCCTCGCTGGCTGACCCCGCGCTAGGTGACATGTTTTGATTTGTTTTTTGCTCTCTCTCTCTCCCCTCTCATCTGTCGGGGCAGTGCTCATTACAGGCTCCTGCCCCTGGCCCACACACCTGTGTTCAATCACCACACCTGCTGCTGATCCCCAGTAATCCTGAGTCATACTTAAGACGGTGGTCCTATGCTACTCATCACTGACTTGACTTACTTGAAAACTTGAATCCGTGAGTTGTTGTTTGAGTCTATTGCAAACTGAAGCTTCCTTGTGTGTAGATCTGTCCTGGACCTGTCCCTGCAAACCTGAAAACCCCACGAACGAGTGTGTGGAAGCGTGTGAGGCTGCAGAGTACAGTGGAGTGTAATCCTTTTCCCCCACGGACCCTGGAGCCCTGGACCCCCCTCCTGCACATTGTATATACATTCACTTGGTGTTTTCACTGTAAATAAACGCACTGTTTCTTCTGCAAAGGATCCCTGATCTTCGCTTGAGTCCATTTAAGAACTCCGACAAACACGTCTATGCAAAAGCCTCAATTAATTATACACTTTTGAGTAGGCACAGAATTTAGAGAACTCTTTCAGTATAAGTGTGTGTGTGTGTGTGTGTGTGTGTGTGTGTGTGTATATACACATGTGTAAACACTCCTCCACTTCATGAACCCCTAAAATGTTGCGAATAGAATAAGACATAGACCTGCACTTCATCAGCCTTGTGTTGTACTGTTATACTATTTTTGACCATATGAGAGATGATTGCTGATGAATCATTAGCGGGAATATTTCATATGCCAGAGGACAGCTCATTAACCCTTTGAAGCCGGTCGGAGCGGGCACGCTCTTTTTTTGCGTAACTATTTTTAAATCCCGGTAGCACTGCAACCACGTAAGCTAGCGAAACCAGAGGAGTTGTACTTACATCTTATGCCATCAGCTTGTCTGAAGTCACGGTTTCCTTCCACATAAAGCTTTGCAAAAATTGCATAAAAAGCGCTTGCAGGAACAAAAACATTTCAGAAACACGCTTTGCCGATCTGATCAGCTGTTTATAACACTTCCCATATTGAAACAGACGTCAGCGCGAACGATCGCATGTCCACCATTTCCTGCCCGAAACCGGAAGTGACGTCATTTTCGTGGAAAATGTAGTTTTTTACTTGTAGGCCTTAAGAGCCTATACTGGTGTTTTTATAAGTCATGTTTGACTTTATGCTTTTCTGAATAGTTGCTGGGATGCTTAGAACTCGAATTGCACTGCTGGAAATAGTTTATTTTGATGCATATGCTGTTTTCTTTGCAAATTTGCATCATAGGATTGTTTTTCGTTTTTCCTGCAGTATATAAAAAATGGTGTATCTCAAAAATAAAACTATGAAGACACTCAAAATAAATTTCCTGTTGTTGTAAACTATTTTTTGCAACTTTTTTGTATTTAAAGTTTTGAGGGATAAGCCTCTTAAATTTCTCCAAGTAGAAATATATGTAAAAAAAACAAAAACGATTTTCAATTTTTTTGTAGTTTATTGCACTTTTTTGCAATTAATGTAGTTATTATGGACTTAATGCATACATATTATTAAAATATGGGCTATAACAGTTGTATTGATGTATAGCAACTTGAAATGCTCCCAAAAATGGCACTAGAGCATGTAAAAATATAAAGTAAGCTCTGGCGGACTTGGTTCTATGGTAGGTCTTAAAGGGTTAAATGACAATACATAACAACAACCAAATGCTGTTCCAACTAAAGCATTTAATGGAACCACAATTGTAAAGCCAGTTCTACAGCTCAAAGTACATTTAATACTAGTACCACTGTAGGAATACAAAAGGAGCCAAAGGTAGTTCAAAGCAACAGATTGATAGATGAATCACATTTAGCCAGGGAACTGAACATTGAACAGATTATTAGGGAATCTTTCGTTAGTAACAACAGCAGGGGATTTACAGTGTATTTTTTAAGCTTCTGACAGGCATAAAGACTGACGTAACGAAAAAAAAAACAAAATAAAATGAAGCCTGAAAAACACAGGGACTGCCAGTAAAAAGAATAGAAAGACAGACTTAATCCACTTGTAGACAACTGAAGACACAAGCCAGGAAATCAGGGACAGAATCATCACAGAGATAGCGCAGAATGGACAAACAGAGTGCATCACGGGCAGTAAAACAGCATTTGTTGTCATGTCCATAACTTAGACGCCCCTGAGGTGTATCCTCTGAAATGACAATCGGATGTTGTAGTTCTCGTCTCTGGTGTCAGAGGGAAAAAAAAAATCCATCCCCCTTCCCGCCTCTTCTCAGATCCCTCTCTAAATCTCATCTGGTTTCATCATAAAAAACGACAGGCTGTCTTGGTAAAGCAAAAGGTTTATATCAGCAAGAGGCTGGGGTGGGACAAAAGCAAAGGCATGACAAAGAGGCACAACATTTACTCTTGCTTTCTGCCAAGAGTAAATGTAACCAAAGCCAGTTGCTCATAAACTAATGGAGAAAATTTACACATGGAGGTAAATATATAGTTTTGAAGTCTAAGGAGCTTGGAAAGAAAAGTGTCTGGACTCCTTTAAGTTTCTTGAACAAGAAACTTAAAGATGAGCTGGATGACTGAGAACCTTCACAGACATATAGTTTTGAAGAATCAAAATGTGTTTCTCAAGTTACTGTTTATTGTTTTGTTTAGAGCTAGAAGTAAGTTTGACAATGATACACCTGGATAGACCTGGAGAGTATTCTTAGCAGCAACACACCGCATCCATGAAGTGACAACTTCATGGATGTAAATACAGATGGTTTGAAACAAGATGCAAACCTCTGGTTATTGTCATGGTACGTGTGGACTGTTGGGTATTTTCCTGTATGGCTCCTTTTGCTCCCATGTCTGCCTCTGAGGTGCCATTCATTTACCTGGACAGCTCACCTGAAACACCATGACAATCGTCAGAGGGTATTTATGACCAGCATCTCTGTCTTTTCACTGCTAGTTTGTCAACTTACCAATGTTGGTAACAGGTTCACTCTTCTTGCTCTGTAGCTCAGTCTGGTGTGTACTTACCTTGATTTGCATGTGCTACAGCTTCATCACATCACTACTCCACGATATAACAGAACTCTCCTTTTGGACACTGGTCACAGCCCTCACCTGATCTACGCCACGCTTCAATCTCCAGGAAGAAAATCCTCACCACACTCACCTGCCTGCTCTCCTGCCACCACAGCTCACAGGGAGCCCTGGAATTCAGATCCGCTCATCTTCTTTGCGCGTAACTCGTCACTCGGACCAAGCCTAGTTTTCCACCTGCAAAAGAAAGCCACGCAAAAAACTCAGTCCAGCTATCTTCCCTGGACAAGTGCATGCATCCACTAACCTCCTTTTCCTCTCTTTTCAGTGAGACCTCTAGCTCCACACGCAACCAGCCACACCCTGAGCTTGCCACCCTTAGCTCATCACGCTAGCTTATCTTGTCACAAATCCCCTGCCAAGTATAACTCTGTGTGTTTGTGCCAAATAAAAGTTTTTGTGAATTTAACTCAGCCAGCTCTGCACGTGGTTCAGCACATGAGTCCAGTTTTGTACAGACCTTTGGCCCCCAGTGACAGTTACACTCAAGAACAGCTCATACTTTGCCAGAAAACAAAAAAGCCTGCCTACTTCAAAAAAAAAAAAAAAAAAAAGAATGAATAAATCTTTAGACAGAGGAAACCAAGTTTAACTTGTACCTGAATGATAGGAATAAGAATGGAGAAGGAACTTTCAGCACTAGTATTCATGGCTGATAGAAGTGGCAGGATTAAGTCTGAAGTATACAGGGCTATATTCTCTGCTCACATGAAATGTTGCAAAACTGTAGTGATATGTTGTTGGTTAACAGGCCAGTCCTAAGAGTGGATTCATTGTAGCAAACGAGAAGACCGAACTACCATCAGAGACGAATCTTCCGTTGCTCCTGTTCAGCTCTGCTGAGTAACCTTGCAGGCAGAGGTTGATCATTATTATGGTTGGCACGCCATGTGGCCAATCACATGCAAAGACAGACTAGGGTCATACTTAAAGATGACCCTAGTCATTATGTGAAAGAAGGAAAGAGAAAGACACTTTGTAGACAGCAAGTGTAGTGGTAAAGGGTGATGGAGAGAAAGGAGCATGTGATCCAGACCTAAGTATATGCTTTACTCAAAAATGAACAATTCAGGCCTATCTTAAAAGTAAAGAGGTTTTCCTGTTTCCTGAATCCAAACTGGGATTCAAGACCTTGTATGAAGCATTTTAAATTTGATTCTGGATTTATAAAGGAGCCAGAGAAGCCAATATGGCAGAAATATTCTCTCTTTTTCTAGTTCCTGTCAGAACTGGCTCTTCTAAGGAAGCTGAGCCAAAAGAGCCAAATCTTTGAAAAGAGCTGGAATTTTCATCACTACAAAAGTGACTGGACTTTGGTTCATAATGTAAAAGGATAAGAGTATACTGCAAAAGCAACCAAACAGTTTCTCAAGGGCAAAGAAATGTTTTATTTTCAATAGCCATCTGAACCCAGTAGGAAATGTTTTTCAATTTTTTAAATATGAATACATATATGATTGCAAATCATTAATATTGTGTCCGTCAATCAGTACACAGTAATTTTAAATCATGCTTTTTATTTGTTTTTGTTTCTAATGTCTCTGTAAAGCACTTTGAATCACCTTGTTGTTGAATTGTGCTATACAAATAAATTTGCCTTGCCTTGCCTTACACAAGCAAAAGTAGATATCTAGTTTACTTGCTTTTTAGATAAGGAACTGTGGGCCATAGCCAAAACAATAAAACTACTGCCTGTGATAATCTTATCCAAACATGCTCTTCCTCATCACTGACTCACACGCACAAACCATGGTTACTCTCAACCACCATCCTGCAGCTCTCAGCCAACCACCTCTGTGGCCTCTTGTAGACTCTCTGTCATAGGTAAGAGAGATGACTGACAGGCTTTGCAGCCTAACACATTCAAGAATGCTCAGTGAATCCCATTGCTGCTAAGTAACAATTTTTGTTTTACTTTGTTTTACTTAAGTGGCACTTCTGAGCAAAATTACATTAATAACTCACAGACTAAGTTAACATGTCATCCAGTCCATTACAATACAATACTTTAGTTAAAACTTTTGAATTAAAGATGAAACTCTGCACTTCAGCCACTTCAACCACATTGTGACTGTTTAACCAGAAAATATGATAGTGTACAGAGGCATCATTGTCCAAGAGTTTGTATAGACCTAACTCTATTCTGTAATTAGACCTTTGATTATTAAATACGTCAGTCTCTCACACTTTAATTATGATCTTTGCCTAAGCTGGAAAAACCTGATGCAATATGGTTTATATTGTCCCGTGTACATTTTGGAAAATGTTTAAGGGGACTCTATATCTAACCTCTATGTCTTAGTATTGGGTATGTTTCAGTGAACAATGTACTTCCTATTTAATGGGTGTACTCCATTTGAGTAAACATGGTGAAGAATGCCCCATGGGCTGACAAGTCTGCAGTTTACACCAACACAGTGCTTCACAAGAGCAATTGAATCTGTCCATTACTCTAAGAAATCTGGTTGCACTCTGACAAGCCCACCCACATACCTAATAAGCCATAAAATTCATTGTTGCCATGGTGCACAAAAAGCAATACTTTTGCAAGGCCAAGGGTCCAGAAACATATTGCAGTCAACAAGTCAGTGATTACTAATTTCCAATTCCAAAGTCAATTCCAATGCAAGTCAATTATATATTATGCTTGTGCAAGTGTGTGTTGGGGGGATTCATCACTGAGTAGTCTAAGGTGTACCCAAGTGGCAGATGCTCAGAACATAATGTCACAAAATGTTACAAAGAGGAACCCCACGATCTGTACCAGAGTGGGGTCTGACAATGTCAGTAAGCCTGTAGAGGTCTGGATATCCCTATCCACAGCATCCAGAGCACCACCAAATCGGTCATGCTGAATAGTGTTACAGGAAGCATAATGTTTCTCATGGCTTTGTCCAACCACTTAATGTCCTTCACGTGTGGTCGGGGTGGACTTGCTCTAATCCAGGGGTCCCCAATCCCAGTCCACGAGGGCCGGTGTCCCTGCAGGTTTTAGATCTCACCCTGGGTCAACACACCTGAATCACATGGTTAGTTAATTACCAGGCCTCTGGAGAACTTCAAGACATGTTGAGGAGGTCATTTAGCCATTTAAATCAGCTGTGATGGATCAAGGACAAATCTAAAACCTGCAGGGACACCGGCCCTCGTGGACTGGGATTGGGGACCCCTGCTCTAATCTATGAAAAGAACAGGGCTCCAGTGGTGGTGGATCTGCCACTACTGGTATTCTATGGCAAATGCCAATCGGGGTCCATGTACTGAGCAGGCCCACTGGAGAATGTTGGGCCCTCAGGCCACTCAAGTATATCCATACCAGTGGCTTGCTGTAGGATTTTGGCTCATTCTGTTCCTCCTTGCACCAAGGAACAGGATTTGAAAAAAAAAAAAATCCCTTGTTGACAAATCCCTAGTTTTTCAATTTGAACAAGCTTCAGTTAAAAAACAGTTCTGTACCCCCAACTTAACTTTCTTATTCTCATTTGTTATCTTAGAGATAGGAGGATGGTGAATGGAGTGATGGAGGCTGATGGAAAAAGCCAGTTTGAGAAACAGCTTAAGTGCCTTTTTTAAGGGGTTCTAGTTTGTTGAAGACATTGTGCAGTGACCTCTCTACTATCTTTACTTCCCTGTTTCTTTCTTAGCATGCTATTCGTCGGCGTCTCCCGTTCTTTCACCATCTCTTTCTCTGTCTGCCTATTACCTTATCTCCAGAGCAACCCTATTGACTTCAGACCGACTGCACAAAATGTGTTTTCAAACAGTGGTGCTGGCGGTCTGAGACGGACAGCCAGGACCATGGCTTTTAATCTCCTGCTGCTTTGCATTTTAAGATGAGAGCACAGGGGCAAGTGACAGAGGAAAAAAATGCTATTCCTGTGTGTGTGTGTGTGTGTGCACATGTGTGTGCGCGCACGTGTTGTGTGTGTGTGTGTGTGTGTGTGTGTGTGTGTCTGTATATGTCAGACAGAAAGAGAAAATGACAGAGAGCTATTCTTGACCTCTAAGACCAGACATAGAGTACTTCTTAATCCCCTTCACCTGTTGCCAAGGGAACATAGACAATCCAAATAAAATGTGAACATATGAGAGCTTTCCCTAGTGGTTATTTATATATACACAGAGATCTTTAAATACACAATTATACAGGTGCACTGGCTGTATATTTACCAACATGCTTGCACATGACTCATACATGTAAAACGTTTTTCGGAACAGTCCTAATACAACACCACTTAAAATGGAATGCCTTCACTGTCCGTGCACTCAGGCTAACTTATGAATGAAGATTTGTTGTTGTAGTTTTTGTTTTTAACATAAATGTTGAAATAAAGCAATAATGCAGCTGTGGCAGCATTACAACTATTCAAAGATCAAAATTACAGTTCCTTAACTGAGGGTTTCTACTATTGTAATGTAATCATAATACTTAAAATCACAAGTTTTAAGTATAAAAGGAGATGCTAGTTCTAGGCCCAATTTTTTTTTGATGTACTGTTCCAGCATACTATTAAGCTGTAACAGAACAACTTACAGCTTATTCTTAAGCTTAAATAGTGAAGCATGAACAGTGGATCGTGTTTTGACGCATTGTTCTATGTTACTATTAAGCTGTAATAAAACACAACACCTGTAGAATCAGCAGCTTTCTCTTGTCATGCTGATTTTGCAGTGTTTAGTCACTCTTTTAGGTCTCTGTAGTTAACAGTCTGCATGAAATGAAAGGCTTGTGTGATCCAGTGAAGGTGAGATGTTCTAGATGATGAACTTCAGCTGTTGAGAATAACTAATAGCGACTGACTTCCATGTGCCATATGACTAACTCAATGAGAGTCCAGGCCTGTGAACTGTTGGATCACTGAATGAGAGTGTTGGATTTCTGACACCGTGCAATGTATTCTATAAATGGAGCTTGGGAAGCAAAATATATGTCCACATTAAATTTTATACAGCCTGACTTTATGTAGCTACAAGTACGTTTCAAAAAGTTAGAATTTTGAAGTGATTGATAGTAAAGGAGCTTCCAGCAAGTATGTATGAATGAACGTGTGTTTCAGAAGTTGAACATTTCTCTAAATCCTTTTTTGATTGATCTCAGGAACTAATCTGATAATTTAAGGTATTGAATTTCTGGTTTTTAAAGTCTCATTAGATTTTTATAAACTGTGTATGTAGTGTAATGTATGAGCTGGGAAAATACATGTATTAGGGCTAAGGCTACTTTACACCATGGAGCCCTACTCTAAAGAAACTGACACAGAATTAAAACGGTCACTGAAGCTGGATTTAAGAAATAACTGTTTAAAGTTTTTAGAGTATACCCCATCTTTGTCATTACATAATATGACATCACTAGGTTGGTTGGTTAGTTACTGCTAACAGATTTACATCAGGCTAGCTTATAGTTTAACAATTCCAATTTTAAAGGCTTATTTAAACGAACTATCACTCCCCGTAACACCTGTGACCGATGGCCCCTCGGGCCAGTGGCCAGACGCATCCTCGGCGCACGCTGATAAAGCAAGCGGGAGCTCGTTGCCTCACAGTCAGGCACCGCGATGGAGTATAAAGGTCTGAAATTAGACATCCTCTCCTCTCTGAAAGACGATATCTCCACGATTATCAGGTCGGAACTGAAAAGTGCGCTTGCAGAGGATTTCGACTCCCTCAAGAACGAACTAAGAGAAGTTAAGACGGAGATTGCTAACAACACCGTAGCAGTCCGCTCAGAAATTAACAACGTCAAGTCCGCTATTAGCGACCTGGAAGAGGGTTTATCATCATGGTCAGACAAGGTTGTCAGCCTCCAAGAGACGGTTGCAGGATTACAGACTGAGCTGGCTAGCTTAAAAGAAAAGAACGAAGATATGGAGGCAAGAATGCAGAGGTGCAATATTCATATTGTAGGTGTTGCGGAGGATGCCGGTTCCAACTCGACCCGCTCAGTTTCTACTCTATTGAAAGAAGTTCTGCAACTGGATAAAGAAATCCTGGTGGACCACTCACATAGAGGCCTTGCTCCCAGAAGATTTAACGGGAAACCTCAAGTTATCATCGCCAAACTCCATTACTACCAAGACTGCGTCAATGTGTTATGACAGGCCCGGGTGCGGGGTCCGTTGCAATACAAGGGGAACCCTGTGGCCATCTTCCCTGATCACACCGCGAGCATTGCCAAAGCTCGCTCCGCTTTTAACGACGTGAGGAACCTGCTTCAATGGTGTCAAGATGTCCGCTACGGAATAATGTTTCCAGCGAGACTGCGTATATCTTTCAGGGGCGAGAGTAAGGAGTTTCTGGATCCAGAGAAGGCAATGGTATACGTGAAAAACGTTGTCTTACCGAGTGAAACTGCTGGGTGAAGTTCCCCTCCTGACTGACTTTTGTTTCTAGCCAGTCCCCGATGATGAGGCTTCGCAATACGCGAGGTTTGGTGCACAGTGTAATTACTTCGTTAATACCACATAATGGGCTGGATAAATGATGTTTGCACTATTTAAGGTGTTTATTAAGGTGCTATGCTATTTCATTCTGAGTGATAGCCAGGCAGACGCCCTCAGACATCGGTGCATTGGTGGTTCTTTGTGTCCAGGGATGGGCGTCCAGGTACACACCGGCTCACTCCTTGGTGGCTGCTTATCGGGGCCTGGAGCCTGGGGCTCGCTCGGGCCACTTCGGGGGTGGGGTGCCCTCGGCCTCTCAGCCTGGGACTCGGTCACTCTGGCACAGCTGGCTGCCAGTGGAGCTCACGGGCACGTCATTGCAACCCCCCCTGGCTTCTGCTCCTCGGCTGCTGAGTGAGCCCTCATCTGGGACTCTCCTCAGCTCTTTCTGGGACAGTGGCGCGGCTGCCCCTCTGTTGGTCTTCCTTGGTCTCTTGTGTTCTGAGGGCCTCTGGATGTCTGGAGTTTTGATCTCCTCCATACCTGCTTCATGCCCTGGTGGACGGGGCTGTGGCCCCCCCACACCCTCTAGCAGATCATTACATGAAGGAACCTTTTAAAAACAAGCGCGTTCATGCTCACAGGTGTACACACAGGTGCTCACACACAAAACGACACCCTTTTTGGCTTCTACCTCAAAGCACACTGTGCGCTGTCGATCTTACGTGCTGCACAATAATGTTTAATATTTAGCATTTACAGTTATATTCCCATTTATCATTGTGATGTTGTTTATTCTATTGCTCTCGTTTTCTTCTGCTTGTTTTCTTTTTTCATTCTCAACAGGTGAAATTAAAAAAGTATCTACTGTTATCTATCGTTAGCTAGTTTATTGTGATGGTGTTGTTTTTTTTATGTTGGTCTTTGTTGTTTGTTTTCTCTTCTGGTTTTTTTATCTCCATACAGGTGATCCAGGTGTTTTGTTTGTTTTTCTTTTTTTCTCCCCCCCCCTTTCTCACCATCTCTTCTCCCCTCTATTTTTCTTTCTCTCCCTCTCTTTCTTTCATTCTTTCTCCCTGTCCTATCCCCCAGTCATGTCCCATCTTTAAAAAACAAAAATAAAATAAATACATAATTATAATAAAGGTCAATCAAATGGACCAATATGGCAAGGCCATGATGATCCACTTGGTAAAGTAAATCCACTTGGCATCTTTTTTGGCCTTCAGACAACAATTCTGATGGCTAAAGATCCAAACGGGACAGGCAAGAAAAAAAAAAAAAAAAGACGAGAGGGGTGGCCATCCTTATTGGTAAAAGTGTCCCTTTTGCTGTATCGAGCATTTTATCTGATCCTATGGGCCGTTATATTACTGTGGCTGGCCAACTTTATGGACTCAGACTAATTTTAGCCAGCATTTATGCCCCCAACTGGGATGATGAAAACTTCTTTGTCAATTTACTCTCACAAATTCCAGATATGATAACACACAATCTAATCTTAGCTGGAGACATAAACTGTGTGCTCCCTTGCCTAGACCGAAGCTCTAATAAGGATACTCCTAAATCAAAATCCGCAGAAATTATTAAATGCTTTCTCCAATCCCACGGAATTGTTGACATTTGGTGTTTTCATAACCCTTCATCAAGGGCATACTCCTACTACTCTCCTGTCCACAAAACATTCTCTCGGATAGATTACTTTTTTATTGATAAACGTGCTCTTGCACTGGTTGAAACTTGCGATTATCAATCTATTGTTATTTCAGACCATGCTTCCCTAGTGATGAGAATGCACATCCCTGGTGCCAATTGCATATACCGCCCCTAGAGGTTTAATCATCTTTTACTCTCTCAGAAGCATTCATGAATTTAAAAAAATCTGAGATTAGAGACTTTCTTGAAAGAAACCAGACCCCTGGGATGTCTTTTTCAGTTATATGGGAGTCACTTAAAGCCTATCTTCGGGGCCAAATTATCTCATTCTCAGCAGCAAGAAAAAAAGCTGACACTGAGCACTTGAAACAGCTATTAGATGATATTTTGCGGCTAGATATAGCCAAGATGAGTCTGCTATGGGCAACCTTCTTAATCACCTCAGTATAACCACAGTTGACCCTAAACTGGTTACCGAACTCGAAAGGGACCTCTCTATCCAGGAGGTCATGATGACGATTGGTGGAATTGCAAAGTGGCAAGTCCCCTGGACCAGATGGTTTCCCATCTGAATTTTTTAAAACGTTTTCTAATGAACTTGCACCACTTCTGCTGTCAGTCTTTTCAGTGTCCTATTCATCTGGCACTCTCCCTCCAACTACGCGAGGAGCGGTTATTTCATTCATTCTGAAAAAGAACAAAGACCCTCTCATATGTAGCTCATACCGGCCGATTTCACTACTAAACACCGATGCAAAGATTCTCGCAAAAATCACAGCGCTTAGAGGTCGTGTTACCAACAATCATCTCCACAGACCAAACCGGCTTCATCAAGGGCAGACACTCTTTCTTCAACATTAGACGCGTCTTAAGTATAATTCATGACCCTCCCTCAACCGATACACCTGAAGCCCTACTGTCGCTTGATGCTGAGAAGGCCTTCGACCGGGTGGAGTGGGGCTACCTTCAGTTTAGTTATAGTTTGAGTAAATTTGGTTTTGGCCCCAGATTCATAACTCTACAATTTACCAATGGCAGCTGTGTGTACTAATAATACGACCTCTTCTTATTTTAAACTCCATATGGGCACTAGGCAGGGCTGCTCCCTATCTCCACTTTTGTTTGTCATTGCTATAGAGCCCTTAGTATCAGCCATATGGCAAGATACCAGTATCACAGGAGTCGTCAGAGGAGGCCAAGAATACAAAGTTTCACTTTACGCAGATGATCTATTGCTTTTTATAACTGACCCCACCCTAAACGCCTCGAAGCATTCTGCAAAGATTCGGTTCAATGTCTGGCTACAAAATAAATCCTCAGAAAAGTGAATTCATCCCAATCAATGCAGCTGCAAAAAATATCCCATCTAATCTAATACCATTCAAAATAAATAATAAAAAGTTTAAATACCCCAGAATCTGGATCTCCAGCTGTTACAAAGATCTTTATAAAATAAACTACCTGCCAATGTTGGAGAGTCTGAAAAAGGACATCCACTGCTGGAACTTATTATCCCTTTCCCTCTGTGGGAGGATTAATACAATTAAAATGAACCTGTTGCCAAGGCACCTTTATCTATTCCAAAACCTCCCTATATATCTGACCAAACATTTCTTCAGCTCTCTAGACAAGTTAATTTCATCATTCATTTGGAACAAGAAGAACCCACGTATAAGAAAGAGCATCCTGCAAAGACCACGCCTACATGGTGGACTGGCTCTGCCTAACCTTCTGTTTTATTATTGGTCAGCCAATATCAGTGTACTGCTCCCCTGAATGCATGGCACTGATCATCTGGTGGTTCCAAGCTGGCTCTTCCTGGAGAGCTCATCCTGTAGACAGGTGTCTTGCGAGCACTGCTGTGCACCGAGATCCATTCAGTCAGGCCAGTCTCTCACTATACTTCTAATCCAGTTAAACTCAATTTGTATTTGGAATCAGTTTAGGAAAAATTCCAGGCTACATAGTCTTGGTCTCTTTGCACCAGTTATTAGAAACCATATGTTTGCCCTCTCCTTATCCGGTGGGGGCTTTTACGTCTGGTGTAAAAATGGTATTCTGTCTGTATCCTCACATACTGATTGCGTCCCCTCTCGTCCACCGGTTTCTCTGCTAGATGATATTTTTAAAGTTGCATTTGATCAGAAACGAATTATTGGTAACATCTATAATAAAGTAATCCAACACAGCTCAACCACTCTCAATCATCTAAAATTAAAGTGGGAAAAAGATTTAATTGTTGAAATTTTAGGAGAAGACTGGCTGAATAAGAAGGATCTATTCATCTTCAATTTGTCAACGTCATACTGTTATTCAGTTTAAAATTGTACATCGACTACACTGGTCAAAGACTAAACTGTCCAGATTTAGATCAATTGGTTTTCTCTACTTTGTCAAAAATTTTAGGAGAGCCATTTGATCCATGTCCCTTTGCTGGTCTATTCGGTACCGTCCCGCAGGAGAGGCATCTGAACAAACATAAGCTGAAAACCATAGCCTTTTGCACTCTGTTAGCTAGGAGACGTGTGTTGTTACATTGGAAAGACTCCTCTCCACCTTCATGTTCACAATGGATCACAGACATTATGCAGTATCTTAAAGTGAAAAAGATGAGATGCTCCCTCAAAGGATCCACGTCCAGCTTCTACACTACCTGGCAACCATTTCTGACATTTATTGACAAATGGAAAGATGGACAATATCTGCCTCTGTACAATTATGTATAAATGTGCATTTATATCTGTAAATGTCAATGGTTTTTTTCCCCCTCTCTTTCCTTTAATTCTGGCAGATGGGTGGGGTTTCAGTTTTTTTAAGCAGTATGCTCTTGATTGTATGTTTAATTTGTTGTTTGTGATTGTACAAAAACCTTTTTTTAATAAAAAGACTTTGATTTAAAAAAAAAAGTATATATGAATAATATATACATGCATTCAAGTGGCACTGTTTTTTCAACTTAATGAGGCTAAGGCCTATTAACTTCATCTTCACCTGCCAGTTGTTGTCAGGGCTTATTAACTTAACAACACTTGGCAGTTTCTCTTTGCCACCATGAAAAAGATTTGTTTGACAGAACTCATTACCTTTACCAACACTTAGAACAATGGAGAAGTCCAAGCAACTCAGTGAAGAAGGTGAATTATAGATTTACGCATGTCTCTTGGAGCCATTTCGAAAAAACTGCAGATTCCAAGGTCCTCAATTCAGTCAATCAAACAATTATAAGTACAAGTTATTTGGATGTGTCATCACAGTGAAGCAAGTTTTACATCTTCATGAATTCAGATGTTGACCAAAAAAAGAAGCCCCTGCTCCAAAATTGAGATTTTCAAGCTGAAATTTTCAGTTTGCCACAGGGACAAGCCAAACACCTTTTTATGTTTTATGGTCAGACAAGACAAAGACTTAGCTGTTTGGCAATAACAGTAGTAATGGTGGGGGGCTTTAACACACATGACAACATATCAGTGGGAGTGTAGGTGAGTGTACTTGACTCTTTGTGGATTAGAGTAAATCCAAAATAAATTCAAACTTATGAACCCAGTTCTGTTTCTTTACAGTCATTACAGTCAAGACGTGTGCTCTACAGTCAGTCCACACTAATGAAGATTTTTCTTATCTTATGTTCACAAAATAATCACCAGATGAAATGATGATATGAAACTTCTGCATTTTTTTCTTTGAGGAGCATACACAACACTGTTAAAGGCGTTGTTATCAGTTTATATTACGTAGTCCATCATAAAGTATTTCAAAAAGTCTGAGATGATTACAGTTTTAATTTTGAAAACATGGTTCATGCAATTAAGATCAGCAGAGCTGTCTATATGCAGGAGTTTTTGTCACAGTAATTTTTCATCCATAGCAAGGATAGATTGTGAGTGGCGCAGTAAGTTGACCGCCCCTTGTGAAATAGCAAACTGACATGAAAGTACAGTGCTTTGGACAAGTGTACAGCTTTGGCTGGCAGGGGAGAATCAGTTCATTAGTTACTCAGTTTATCTGAATGACATCAGTCCCTGTGGGTGTACACCTGTCTGTTTACTTATTCGTACTTTGTTAAGCGCTGTCTTTCAGACACAAATATGAATTAGAAATCATCCACACGTACACAGACAATCCACTAACAAAAGTGTAGATTGTATATGATACCAAGTTTTGAACTGTGGAGACACATACACACTAACACTCAGACGCACACACACCAGGTCTCTGCTCATCATGGCAGCCTCATCTATCTTCTCAGTATTTCTTATTATTTGGTCTGTGGGTCACAGACCCTGCAGATTTCACGGGTCTCTGCTCCTTATCAAGATCAATTCTATTCAACTTCATAGGAGCTGAGGCCTCTTATTACATAATTGAATTTGGTTTCATAATGAGAGCAGAGCAAAGTTCTCACACCTGTGATCTGTAGAGATGAAGGGCAGACCACCTGGTGCAGGTGCTAACATATGACAAATCCGAACAGAAGGATACTCTTACATGACAATAATGGCAATTCAGAGGTTGCTTTGCAAATTTACTTCACGTCCATCCTACATTGCAAATTTATATAGTTCATCTAAACATAATTTAGTCTTGCACTTTTCACAGATTTTTTAAGATTATTCAGTCTATTCGACTAAAGTATGTTGAAATGAAATAAAGTAGTTATGCTTTCTCCTGGAACTTTGCGCCCTGTAAAGCAGCGGTCCCCAACCCCCGGGCCTCGGACCGGTACCGGTCCGTGAGTCGTTTGGTACCGGGCAGCGAGAGTTGAGGCTCTGGTGTGAAATGTATGGTTTTCAGGGTTGTAATTGGTTTTCAGCTTTATTTTGTTATCGTTTTTATTGTTAACTCGGTTTTCCTGGGTCTTTTCACGTGTGTTATCTTCTTTTTTTTTGTACCGGTACTAGTTTTATTTTGTTGTATTTATCCGTGACACCTTAAAGGCCGGTTTGTGAAAATATTGTCGGGCATAAACCGGTCCGTGGCGCAAAAAAGGTTGGGGGACCGCTGCTGTAAAGGCATTGTAGAGGTAAAAAGACTGTACAGTGGGGCAAAAAAGTATTTAGTCAGCCACCGATTGTGCAAGTTCCCCCACTTAAAATGATGACAAAGGTCAGTAATTTGCACCAGAGGTACACTTCAACTGTGAGAGACAGAATGTGAAAAAAAAATCCATGAATTCACATGGTAGGATTTGTAAAGAATTTATTCGTAAATTAGGGTGGAAAATAAGTATTTGGTCACCTCAAACATGGAAAATCTCTGGCTCTCACAGACCTGTAACGTCTTCTGTAAGAAGCTTTTCTGTCCCCCACTCGTTACCTGTATGAATGGCACCTGTTTGAACTCATCATCTGTATAAAAGACACCTGTCCACAGCCTCAAACAGTCAGACTCCAAACGCCGCCATGGCCAAGACCAAAGAGCTTTGGAAGGACACCAGGAAAAGTATTGTAGACCTGCACCAGACTGGGAAGAGTGAATCTACAATAGGCAAGCAGCTTGGTGTGAAAAAATCAACTGTGGGAGCAATCATCAGAAAATGGAAGACATACAAGACCACTGATAATCTCCCTCGATCTGGGGCTCCACGCAAGATCTCATCCCGTGGGGTCAAAATGATCATGAGAACGGTGAGCAAAGATCCCAGAACCACACGGGGGGACCTGGTGAATGACCTGCAGAGAGCTGGGACCAAAGTAACAAAGGTCACCATCAGTAACACACTATAACGGCAGGGAATCAAATCCCGCAGTGCCAGACGTGTTCCGCTGCTGAAGCCAGTGCATGTCCAGGCCCGTCTGAAGTTTGCCAGAGAGCACATGGATGATACAGCAGAGGATTGGGAGAATGTCATGTGGTCAGATGAAACCAAAGTAGAACTTTTTGGTATAAACTCAACTCGTCGTGTTTGGAGGACGAAGAATACTGAGTTGCATCCCAAGAACACCATACCTACTGTGAAGCATGGGGGTGGGAACATCATGCACTGGGGCTGTTTTTCTGCCAAGGGGACAGGACGACTGATCCGTGTTAAGGACAGAATGAATGGGGCCATGTATCGTGAGATTTTGAGCCAAAACCTCCTTCCATCAGTGAGAACTTTGAAGATGAAACGAGGCTGGGTCTTCCAACATGACAATGATCCAAAACACACCGCCCGGGCAACAAAGGAGTGGCTCCGTAAGAAGCATTTGAAAGTCCTGGAGTGGCCTAGCCAGTCTCCAGACCTCAACCCCATAGAAAATCTGTGGCGGGAGTTGCTCCGCGACAGCCCCAAAACATCACTGCTCTCGAGAAGATCTGCATGGAGGAATGGGCCAAAATACCAGCTACTGTGTGTGCAAACCTGGTAAAGACCTATAGTAAACGTTTGACCTCTGTTATTGCTAACAAAGGTTATGTTACAAAGTATTGAGTTGTATTTTTGTTATAGACCAAATACTTATTTTCCACCCTGATTTACGAATAAATTCTTTACAAATCCTACCATGTGAATTCATGGATTTTTTTTTTCACATTCTGTCTCTCACAGTTGAAGTGTACCTCTGGTGCAAATTACTGACCTCTGTCATCATTGTAGGTGGGGGAACTTGCACAATCGGTGGCTGACTAAATACTTTTTTGCCCCACTGTATGTCCTCTATTTTGTCTTTTGCTTTGGAAACATTACTGTCGTCAGAAGTGCTACACTCTAAAGGTAAAGAAAAAGAATTAAAATTAATAAAATGAATGAATTAAAATGAATAGTAATGAGAAAGAGTGTAATTAATGAAGACTATGTATTGGGGGAACATTTAAGACAAATATAAGACTTAAGTTAACTAATGTTAACTGTTATCAATTGATATGACAATCAAATGACTAAAAATTAAATATAATGTAAGCTGAGTTACAATCAAAGATTTTCTCTGTTTCTTAACTGACAACCACACTTGGGTCAGTGTCCTGTAGTAAGTGGTAAGTAAGTAGGAGAGACACACTTCACCTATTTCAGAGATGACTAAGAACGAGAAAAGAGCAAAGAAAAGATCAAAGATGGAAAAAAATGATGAAAAGCATAGACAGTGGCACCTTTCATTATTTTTAACAGTTTTATTTCATCACTTTGTAAAACGTGTCTCTTCTCTGGGGCTGACTGACCAATAAGCACAAGCACTGATACCCCACAGGCTGGTTGTACCACATACTTTGGACACTGGTAGATGTGTTATCGATAGCACCCAGCAGTCTGCTAACACACTGCTAACTGAGAACTATCTTCAGCCCATGAACTAGAGGCTGTGCTGCACAGGTTACCTACGGGGACACTGGCTGACAGTACTAACACAATGACACACACACAAAAGCCCACCAAAAGAGTTCATTTAAATAAATAAATGAATAAAGAAATAAAGAAAATAAAGAAAATTAAAAAAATTAAAAATCTGTTGGTAACTGCTTGTAGTTATCATTTAAGTTTAAAATGTGTTTTTATTTTATTTTCCCATGTTTACATATGCAAAAATATAACTTTCTTCTTTTTGCAAAGGTGTAGCTTCCCATTTTTGAAGTTGGTCTTTTCTGCCTTGCTTTCTCCAGAGTTAGTTTTACTTTAGCTTAGTATAATTTCAAGAGAAAGCTGTGTAATCTGAAGTATTACTTTAAGGACTAATATAGCATAAATATCATGTATTGAAATGTGGACGTCTCTGATGTTTTTATTGTTAATACTGTTGCTTTGACTGATAACTGTATAACTCAGTAGTCTTTATATTTTTCTTTCAACTTATTCTAATTTCTTGACCTTTTTGTATACTTCAAAAGTATTTCTTTAGTGTTTAGTAAAATAAAAATATGTGTAAGCATTTAATTTATAAATATTTGGAGTCTGAAATATCACATGCATTAGCTTTTTCCTTTAAACATGTAAAAAATAATCTTATTTCTTTAATGCTACACCAACAACTTGGACGTCGATTTATTTTCAGTTCAGACAGAAGTATCCACATCATTCTGAGTGTTACTGTTACGGTTCTGTAGTAATTCTGAGTATTCAGAATGTTTACTTTAGCTGTTTAAATCACATTCTGAACCTCTCTTAAGTGAATGAAGTGCAGGGCAACTACTTGACCCCACAGTGTGCTGAGGTCACTTCCACTTCAGCTGCTGCTTTGTACTGTACCTCGCTTTGCTGGATGCCTATATTCTTGTTCACTGTGTGTGTCAGTACTTGCATTCTGACTTCACTAGACTGAGGCACTCAGCGCACTTTGGCCAAGCAAACAGGTTCTTCAGTTTTGATTTGATGCAGAGCATCAGAGCAGCAAAGAATACCTTTGAGAGACTACTTATGGCTTCTTCCTGGTCTTGGAGATACATTCAAAGAAAGATTGTGTGAGATAAGTTTATACATTTTCTCTATGAAATTTTACTAATTTAACTTCTGCTTGCATCCTATCATTCTAATGTCTTTAAAAATCACAAAACTTAAAATTGGCTTTTGAGACCATGCAGCCTCCACTCGGCAACGTGGTCGGAATTAGCGGCATACCCGGGCTGTTGAGTACACTGGGACAAACCCACGAAAATCCTATCCACAGCAGAAGGGTCCAGAGAATTCCTCTCGGTCCATCATCACAGGGTAAAACAGTCCATAACAGGAAGGTAGACTCTGCATCCACGGCTATTGTTTTTGACTATTCTCCCGTTAGCTCTGGTAATACAACCTCCTCCGGTAACGTGCAGCTGCCGACTCTCACTAGCTTAGTTAGTGGGGTTTTTTCCACCTCGCTTAGATCCCTTCCTTACGTCTGATTGGACAATAGGTTTACATCAACCAATGAGATAAAAGAAAATACAAGATTGACAACCCAAAATGAACTTGTAAAACAACTTGCAGCAAATACAAAGTTTTCCTTGTTTCACATTAGACAAACCTTTGGTTTTCTTGTAACTTTTAACTCCATGAACACTTAAATTATGATTGACTTCTATTTATTGTGATTTTAAACATGTTTTTAATGTATTTGAATTCTTTTTTTGTTTTTTAAACACATATATGAAATATTTACAATAAAGTCTTTACATGACAATATTTATATCCTTTTAACCTGTAGGGTCTAAAATAGATATTTGAGACCAGGCTACATATGATTTGAAAAAAATGCAACACACTGCCAGTGAGAAAACAGTGAATCCTGTCATGTGTATGTAACAAGAATATTTTATGCATGAAAATACAGTTGTCACTACTCGCTCTACGTTCTCTTTCTTTGCATCTCTTTCATCCTCTCCCCTCTCCGCCCCACCCTCATATCTACTCTACTTGAAAGAAAAACAAACAAGCATTCATACAAATATGCATTCACACATCCTCACATAGTCTCACTGGTGAGTTACCCACAGGTATTCTATTATAAAAGACATCGAACGTTATTTGGCATTTTCTGTGCATGAAAAAAGAAACTTCTATCCATGTACACTAACTGGGTCTTTGCATACTTGTAATCTGAATCTGACTTTGTGCTGTCCATTTTCACTAATAAGTTTATTGTATTTGTGGAAAAGAAGGCATAGATCTTTCAGATCAAAGACAGACATGCATGCAATCATAGTGAGATGTGTTCAGTGAAGAAAATGTAACCTCATACTATAGGTGTGATTCATCATTATAAGGCAACAAAAGAGATCAGCAGAAAATAGTGAAACTAATCTTGGCACACCATAAATTTGTTTTTCATTCTTTATCTTTTTTTTTTTTTTTAATGTCACTTTAAAGTTGGAAATTGATCAATCATTGAGCAGGTTGTGGCCAGACGATCTCTTCAGACTCAGACATTTTTGTGTGATGACACTGGGGGCTATTGTTATATTTAAGATAAGTAAAAAGGTAAAAAGTTTTTATTCTGAAGTAGTCACAGTATTTGACCACTTTAGGATGTCCATAGTTTCTCTATCCAACAACAAACACATAAACAAAAACTAAAAATATTCAAGATAATTAGGGAAATATTTTATAAGCCTGGAAAAAATTGCAGTGGAGACATCCTTATATGCCATCATCACAAATGATGAGCACAAATAATTGAACTTTTGAAATTTTATTGCAGCATATTTGCTTGGCTTTGCTTTATGTAAAGTTCCCAAGCCAAAGAAATCAAAGAGAATGTAATACTTTGATAACCTAATCAAGAATGTGTCTAGGGACGTTTGTCGCTACACGGTGGGTCAGAGCGAAGACACACATTAAGATTGCAGGATTTGAGTGTTACATTATTGCAAATTAATAACAAGATGGTGATGAAGAATCAATGATGGTATTTATGACAGTACCCACATATATTTATTTAAAAAAAAGAGCAAATGGAAACGAAGTAAGAAAAAGATGAAGAAAAGCAGGACTGAACGTCTAAATAACATTTGCAGTTTTGTGACCAAAATAGGATGTCCTGTATTCTACATTCAAGGGTACATAATGTGAAATCTAACACTTTCTTAGTAGAAGATTTTGTTCCATGAACAAGTTATTTCTGTTTACACCATAAAATGAAACAAAAATCAAACCATGGTTACACACCTCTTAAACTGTCTTCTCTTATTATTTGATTGTGTTTTATTTATCCTTTCATTATTATGATTATTACTCCTTTGTTTGTTCAGTAGTCTTTTAACTGCACTTTCAGCATCACTAAACATGAAGACGTGACCTTGATGGTTTCTTAGGATTTAGTTTAATATTAAGTAAAAGCTGAATTAATAAATCAGTGTGTGTGTGTGTGTGTGTGTGTGTGTGTGTGTGTGTGTATGGAGCACTACTGCTCCATACATACACATGTGCTTTTGGACACTACTGTATACACAATAGGTTTGCTTACTCATTCTCATGTATGATAGTAAATGTTTATTCATGTACAAACCCTTGTGCACATTCTCTTGAAGTCTCTCTCTTGCCAACATCAATTGTAGTGAGAGCAACACTGAGCAGATAAGTTAAACTTAATTAACAACGCATCTATGTATAGTGTCTTTGATAACATCTAAAGGTCTACTCAACACCCTAAAGTCCAACTAAAGGTCAGATCCACAAAAAGAAGACAAAAAACTTGGAACAGGCGGGTCTTTTTTGTACTTCCAATTTTACAGACCCCCCTTGACATTAGGTGCTATTAGGCTCCTAAATGTGAAGGTATATTGATTTATTGTGAAACTGCTAAAAGTTTGCATAAATTCTAGCATGTGAGGGATTATTGGAGGGTGGCTGGCTTTTAGTTTGACCTTTAATGGAAAAAATGCCCTGGTTGTAGATCTAAGTACAATAAGTTGTTTGAAATCCTACTTTTGGCCGTCACTGTAGTTTAGTGGACTGTGGTGAAATGTAAAACTTTGTTATTTTCTTGACAATATACCTTGCACTTCAGCGCCTAATATTATTTGTCCATATGGCTTATTATATATAAGTCCTCCTCACGTAAATTGGTTGGCTTAAACTGTCTCTAAAATTGTTGGAACCACTGCTTCTTTCTGTGCTTCGTCAGTTTTTAAAAAAAACTGCTTTTGTGTATTTAAATTTGAAGTGGTTTTATCAGCATACAGATGTTGACTAAAGAAATTGAGATTATGTTTGTATATCAAGCTGTTCAGCAAAGATAAAGATAAGACAGTCTTTCTGGTGCAGGGAGAGCTGCATACAAAAACACAATATTACACAGAGACACACACCATGACAAAAAGCACATGTTCTCAAAACAAAACACAAGCAAATAAAAATGAATACTTATTACCATAAAGGCAGCCTTCTTTTACTTAAGCAATGATAATTTTTTTCACACTGTTCTCCTTCCATCAAAGCATTTGGCAGGATGTTATTTTAACCCATAGTTACTGCACGTTTAAAAGTTGGGGGAACTTTCATCAGCCTTGTGAATTTGAACGTAAAATTTCTTTTAGTGTTGTCAAGTTTGGATGGGTGCAACTCAGAAATTAAACTTTCTAACATATAAAGATATGGTCAGTCTGATCAGTTACTTCACATATTTATTATATATATATATATATATATATATATATATATATGTATGTATTTACATTTTTAATTTATTTTTTACAAGGCACAGCAAAAACCATGCATTTGCAGTGATACACAATATAGAATGGGGCTAGTGTACTCTGGAGAACTGCCAGGAGATGATTAATATGTTTGTTCATCATAACATGAGAAGAATTCTCTTCTCTTTTCTTCTCTTATCTTCTCTTCACATTGTTTTACGTAGGAGTGGTGGTGTGTGTGCGTGTGTGTGTGTCATATTTTGCCATGCTGCAGGCCTGTTCTCTCAATGGCTGTAAAAAGTCCACGGGGGCTTATCACAAGCCATGTTCTGATTTTCTGTGTCTCTGGCTCCATTGCTTCCTGCTATTCCCTACGCCCACACGATGACAAGGTCGAGACCTGTGTTTGCCTTCCCCGAGAGATGCAGCAATACGCACATATGTGTGAGCACCCGTGGACACACAGAAACAAGTGCACACAGTTTTGCAAAGAGCACACTTGTAAACACTTTTTTACTCTGGAGTTTCACCCCCGAGGAAAGAACTAATTTACTCTTGCAGAGAGTTCAGAGGTGTCATACAGTGTTTATTTGGATGTGCATGTATGTATGTGTGTAGAAATGTGTGTGGAAATAAATGGGAACTTGTGGAAAGAGTAAAATTGTGGGTAATTATTGATCTCAGCATGTAGGGTTTTTTTGTAGTCTCAGTCTGTATTTTCATATTCTCTCTCCCCATCTTCTTTTGCCTCAGTCCTGCAGGCAATCTGTGTAGAGTCTATAACATAGCCTACACAAGAAGGTTGATGCCATTGCAGGCTTTTGCACCTGTGCAGGCTGCATCAACAGCAATATGCAGTTACATTTTTAGCAAGGGGCACATGTTATGGTGTTTGACGGTATCGGGTTTCAGAAGTTTTTGAGGTTCACTACCTAAGGCAGTGATTTAATACAAATATAAATCCACTGTTATGCTACACATTGTTTTGGTTGTCTTACAAAATAATATTGGTCAGTCAATACAAAGAAAATAGTCTGAACATGCCTTAGGCCTAAACATAAATACGATACAGAGAAGTACGTAAAAGTGAATGAATAAATAAATAAACAGACCTTCATGGATCTCTGGTTTCCAGTGAAGGGAATACAGACAGGCTGAGCATTAGCCAATACCATAGTCAATATACTAGAAAGAGCTATTAGCAATGAGTATTGTGTTTGGGGATTTAACAAAGGCTCTATTGCTTTCCTGTTTTTTTTTCTCTCTGAGGTATAGCACTGACATCGAAATATGCTCCTATCTCTGTGATAACCTATTGACCTCCTAATACCTTGAATGCTTAATTCTAAGCGATTTATTGCTTGACACAAGGTCAATAACCTCATCCTGTCACCTTTGAAGCCATTTGGAGTATAAGCTACAGTAAATTGATTATCCCCATCAAATCTCTTTTGAATCTGCAAATCCCCTTCCTCAATCTTAATATGTATAAAATAAGGTGCTTCAGTCTTTTAATAAACATTTTCTGCCACTACAAGTCTTGTTTTTTTTGTTTTTTTTTTAACACCAAGTGACCCTGAGACAGAAGCGATGGAATGATATGACTTTAATCATGGCTATCATGTTGCATCAGGTTAGAAGCAACTTCATGGAAGACTAGGAAGCTCTTAGTTGAAAACTGTGTGCAAAAGAAGAAATTAAATGTGACACCAGCTATGCCTGTGGCAGATGTTGCCATCATAACTATTCTCTCAGGAGCTGAATTCATTAAGGGATTCTACATCCAGTATACTTGCTTGTACCATTCACAAACATGCAGAGGCCCAAACACTGCCAAACGACACACTCACAAACTTAGAACATGACCGTATGAGAGAGAGATATTAAAACTCTTCTGCTTAGAGCAGAAAAGTTAATGAAGTGCGGTGCAGAAGTGCAGAATGAGGAAGACAGAGCACTCGTGTCATGCCTATTCTGTTTATTTATTTAATTTTACATGGCTAAACTGTAAATGAAGACAAATTAAAAAAAGCATTTCAAATCCCATCAAACCACATACGGATGTACCACACTGCAGCAGATTGTGGTTATTATTTTTACAGCCATTCTTATCACAAACAAACACACATGCATATAGTGACACAAAGATCCTTGCCAAAATGCACGGCTTTCGCTGCCATTTCACAGGTCAGAGTGGCTTATTTGGAATCACTTTGTCTCTTGTCATGGTACAAGTTACCAACATATCAGCATGACCAGGGTGTTTCATAGGTGTGAGGTTTGAACTTCAAAAAACACACACATGCACACATATATGAAAAAGATGAACAAGCACAAAAAAATCTCAAAGGCACAAAAGCACGTTATTAAATTAGATGAGGAAACATGCGCCTAGTGCCTCAAATACAAGAGCCTTTCTCTTTTCACCTAATCCCAACAAAGGGATGCTTACTCCTTTGTTCTGCGCTCCCTCTTGTCTCCATTCGGACAAGGAACGAGGGATCCAGGGAAGGGAGGAGTTCTTGCCAAGTCCAGGCGGAAAAGAAAAATCTCTCCCTCTCTTTGTTTGTTTGGTTTTCTGTGGAGTTAATCTCAGCACTGCTGATTAGCGGGTGGTACAGTAGTCGGTCGTCTTCTCCTATAGGAAGAGAACGAGGGGAAAAAGAGAAGTGAACAAAAACAAACAACTACTTCCATCACCAGCCACCTCAGGAGAGACAGATCTATACCACACACATAAGCATGCTTGCATACGAGTGTGCACGTTCATCGCCACAGAGAATAGATAAAAGAAAGAAAATTAACAACAAAATTAACAAGAAAATGAACAAACAAAAACTTTCACCTTGGGGCTGTCCATCACATCAAACAAGAAAGGATTAATATCTTTGTTCTGTTTAATCACCTCTACTATTGTTTAGTCTGCACAAACAGCAGTTAAGGTAGAGCATCTCCCAGTAAGAGACAGCTTTAAACTTTTGACTGTACCTTTGGACTCAAAGAAGAGACACCTGAGTCAGATGAGATTTCCATTTGTGATGATCACAGTGTTTAAGGATGAATTTAAAATGATAAAGACCCAAACAAGCATGATTAGGACAAGAGGTAGATAAAAAAAAAAGAAATGAATTGGGGATTTTGAAGAATTAATGAAGGCTGGTAATAAACATTGTTAAGGACATGAGGGAAAACAAACTGCCAGAACTGTAGAAAATCCCATCCCAGTACTAATCAATATTCATACACTGGGCTCAGTTACAAAAATGAAGAATTTTAAATGGGACATGGTGGGCCTATCTTTATTTAACTTTGGTGTCTTTATAGTGACCTTGTAATCTGATGTGCTTAATAAACTAACACTTTGGATAACCATCTTGCCACTGCAAGACAGACAAAAACAAGAATCTGTTATCACTGAATGTCCACAAGGAGCCTAGCAATTGATTTCGAGTCAATGAGGATTAGCAATATTTCGAAGATTAGTTAACCTGGACCTCGTGATAGAGTCAAAGCTTACCAGTGTCCTATATTATAAACTCTTAACAAACTTTGAGGTTGAATCCTCAAAACAAAGAAAAGGCAAAAAGTGCATTCAATGCCATACAATTTAAAATATGCCCTATAAAAGCAAACCATCTGTAGATGTGCCATATGAGTATTTCTATCTATTGATTTTTTCAGAAACAGATTCCCCAGTTTATTAAAAATAAATATCTGAATTAGCTCTGTCCAAAACCCACAGTGTTGTTTAATGGTGACATACTACTGCTACTACTACTACTACTAATAATAATAATAATAATAATAATAATGATAATGATAATAGACTTTTTTTGTATTTTTGTACATAGGACCAGTAGGGAAGGACAGAACGATTGTGAACTATAAAAGCTTTGCATTGTCTTCCAAAACAATAAGCCAATGGCCTAATGGTAATTTTTCTTTGTCTTTGCAACTTTGAGTAACCTTTGCTTGGTTAGAGTAAATTTTGCTAAGATAAAAGTTTGCTGTAGGGTTGTAAAGAAATTAGCATATTTCCAATAATAAATATTTATACAGTTGTTACGTTAAAATATTTAAAGACTTTTAAAAACCAAAAACGATTTGACAATGCAATACAATAACATATACAATGCTTCTTCCTTGTTTTTTCATCAGTGCTGAATTTTGGACACAGATGATGGAGATGGTAGCTCTAACTATCATCTCTTTTGCTCTCGATAGTCAAGTGTTGTTTTCCCTCAGAGCAGACAAATGTTTCTAATTGTCACTGTCTTCAAATAATTAAACATTGTTTGCTAATATGCTTACACTACATTGTAACAGATTTTCATTGTCCTTTTGGTACTGCCATCCCATACAGCAGAGTGTACACGATTGCAGATGCTGAGTGATGAGCCTTGAAAAAGCACAAAGAAGACAGTCAGATGGGAACCACATAATTCTCTGTTACCTATATACTTGTGAAGAGCATTTAATGTATGTGAGAGTGCCAGCATGTGGCCAATCACAGTACACTCCAGCATCTACCAGGATTACTGGTACATGGCCTTCTGTACTGCCTGATAGAATCATGGCATTTTCTGATTGGTTACTGACTCTGGAGGGTTCCACTCAGAAGAAAACCACTTCGGCCTAAGTCTCACACATCTCATCCCTGGTGTGAGTGGAATCTAGAGGAGCAAGAGAGAGAAAAGAGTGCTCTCAGAATGCACTCCTGTCCCTTCTTTGTCTCTCAAGCAGATGTGTGTCATGGGAGCTGACGTCAGAGAAGTAAAATAGAAAGCCTCTGAAGCTAAACTCTGAATATCTACACAGTACAGCTCAAGGTCTCTGTATAGCTATAATGTAATTACCCTCCTCTGTCAGTCTTGTGCTCTTTACTGAAAGACAGCTACTGAGGGAAATTTGTTTAAAGATAGATGTATTAGCTACATGTTAATGGAATATTTTTCTCAAATAAAAGAAGTAAGTGAGGTCCATAACTTTCTGGATGACAATTTTTTTTTGTAATTCTGACTTTGAGCGTTGCCACAGGGAATTTCAAGGAAAACAATTAAAATGTGGATGAAGCAAAGATTTTCAGCTTTAATTCAAGGCAATTAAAAAAAGTATTGCATTAAATATTTAAGCGTGATAGATACTTTTATGCATAGTCCTGTAATTTCTGAGTCTCATAAGTAATTGAATTAAGTGGCATCATCAAATATGGGGGGAGATCCTCTCCTAGTCCTTTAGGCAACTACCTCAGTTGCTGCTTCATTGTAGGTCTCTCTGCATTCAGTTTGTCTTCAGTAAAAAGCATGTACTACTGAGATCAGATTGATGATGAGTGAAGAAATTACAATTTCTTTGCCTTGACTATTATTAGGTTGTGACTGTTAGTAACTATTGGGTTGCTATTGTTTTGGGTCATTATCCATTTGCGCTGTGAAGCATGGTCCAGTCAGTTTTGCAGTATTCGTCTAACTTTGAACTACCCACTTTCTTTGGCAGCCACACATGCCCGTGCCAGAACCTTACCTCCACTGTGTTCTCTAATGTGTTCCTTTCCTTCTCCATACTCTTCTTTTTTTATCATTATGGTGTAAGTCAGTCTTCCTTTCGTCTGTCCAAAGAATTTCTTTTCCAGAAATGTACAGAGTTTTTTTTAGATATTTTCTGGAAAAGAGTAATCTGGTCTTCCGGTTCTTGAATCTTACCAGTGATTTGCACTTTAGTGTAAACCCTCTGTATTTACTTTCTGTATTTATTGATTGTATATATTCACTCTATATTTACATATTGTTAACAAGGGGGTGGGATTTAATACGTTTTCTTCGTCCCACTCCTTTTCAGGTAATTTTTGTTTTTTGTTTTGTGCACTTTATGTTCAATATATGTATTTTGTTGTGCCTGAAATGAATAAATAAATGAATGAATGAAATGAACATATCTTGACAGGCAAGAAAATGATACATCTTCCTCCTCAAGAGTTCTCTTGACATGGTTAAGTTGTTCTTAACCATGGAAATAATTCTGTCATAATGCATTTTAGCTTTCTTCTGTGTTCTTTAAAGCCCTTACGGTTGCAGAGCTGCTCAGTGCATTTATTATGTTCTAACAAAATCACTGGATTGTTGATTTGGCCACTCTTAAAGTGTTCAGCCTAATGATGACCTCTTTCATGTTCATCAGTATCTTTTTGGATCTCATAATGAAATATCAAATGCAAGTTTTTGAAATTAACTTCAGATCTTTTTTTTTTCTTTGCTTAATTTACTAATGAAGAAACACATCTCATCTGTCTATAAAGGTGCTAATCAATCAATTATCCAATGCTTTCAATTCTCTGAACATTCCAGATATTGCACTACTTTTATTTTAATTATTAAAGTTGAGCATCTGTTTTTCAATCACAACATCAAGACAAATGATGATGACAATGGAATTCAGATTGTAGAGATGTTCATGAAAATATATCACTTCCATTAACTACTACTTTATTTTCTTAATTGCTAGTTTTAAGTTATATATTTAAAACATCATATTGTTAATCTACCAAATGATGGTTCCATGTACAGAAGACAGGAATTAAGGTTTTAGGGCAAAGGTTTTAGGGCAAAGTGCCCACGGGTCCATTAATCATCGTCTTGTTTATGTTATTTTGAAGTTTAAAACAACCTTGGGGGAAGCTTCAGAATGGTAATCCACAGTCCAAATGGTGATAGTGGCTGAGTCAATCTATGTACTATATGTACTCTAAATTGTAAACCTATTATTGTTACACATGTTTTCTAGTTATCAAGGACACATTTGTCATAACATCATGAACATAGTGAAATAATAGGGATAAAAGATTCATCCACTTGACTTTTCTTTTGACACATTTGCAATGGCAAACAGATTAGCGCTTCTCTTTTGTCAATGCTACTGCAGTAAGGGGAGAATGATCAGGCACACAACATCACACACACACACAGGCAAATACTCCATTCTATTAAAATATTTCCAAATGTAGACTCAAGCATGTGTTGGTTCAGACCCAAACAATTCACACACAAATACACACAGAGAAGAGAAGCGTGGAGGCCTGCAGTTAGTTAGACTTCAAAGGCCCAGTGCTTGATTAGGCCACCTGAGGTTTGGGTGTAAAGACAGGACAAAGCTGATCCACAGAGAGAAGATCTGCTCACTCTTCAGCCTCACTCATTACAGTCTCAAAAGAGTTTGAAGATTTGAAACAAATGTGCACAATGATACTCAGTATCTGGGCAAAAAGTACACAACTCAATATACGTAAGTAACATTCAAAAAGGTAGTCTAACTTAAAGTATTGACACTACTTTAAATTAAGGGTCTGCATGGTTTACATTTAAACTGACATTTGTTTAAGCAACACAACAGAACCAATGCTGTAATCTGTAAATTATGTTTTTTAGTTTCATTAACTTGTATTTCTCATTTCCAAATATGGATACTGAAGAATGAGATAAACACTATGGTAGTAAAAATATTATGAAGGTACATGAAGACAATATTTACTTTGAAAATAAGCTAATGCTGGTGAAAAAACGGTCTGTCTAAAACATACTATTTGCAATTCAGAATTCTTGTATATGAATTTAGGCAGAAAAGGTTGCCTTGACTAGTATGATAACATTGAGCACTTGGTGACTGGTGGTTTGGAACTTGGAAAAAGTTGGGAATGTTTATCCATTTTCAAAGGGGAAGAAGTTCTAATGTAAAGTTGCTAGAAAATACCAACACACTACTGCCAGCAAAAACAAATAACATGCACTCACACTGAGCCATGTTGCAGAAAACAATAATGTTAGTACTATTTTTTTAATAAGGCGTAGATTAAATAGAGTAAAAATAGTAACTAACAATACTTTTCAATAGTCTAAATCCCAAATATTTAGATATTTAATCTTGTCATTAAAATGATACTCATTAGTTATTAATGCAGCATAAAATATATAACAGTCACATGTAAGTGCACGATTACAATAAACAATACATATTAAGTTTATATACTTGATATACTTTTACATTTATATTTTTTATGTATATATGGTATATAAACCATGAATGAATGTAAAATTCACATTTTCCCAAATCAATATTTTTAAAATGTTATAGTATTTATTTAATTGCATGTTTTATTTGCTTTTTTATTTTCAAAACATCCTAAAAGTACAAAAACAATAATGATATCAAGTATGATTAACAGTACTTGGATGGATCGTGGGAGTTTGACCATTTCATTTACAAGTGTCCCCAAACCATGTCCCTGGGGCACAACTGTGGGGAATAGACCTGATGCTTCTCCATATTGAAAAGAGCCAGTTGAGGTTGTTTCAGCATGTGGTTAGGACATCAGTGTAACTTTGTGCTGAACATTCGGGGGTTCAAGATCTCTGTCTAAATAAATAAATAAATCTGGGTAAATTCCCAGATGATTAAACATGCAACTATTTTGCTGGTGATACCTGAAAGGAGTAAAGAAAATAAACAGCCTATTTATGCAAGATAATTCATAATTTTATTGAGGGGTTATATTGGTTGGGTCTGATTATTTGGGGGGGGGGGGGGTCATAACCCCCCTAACCCCGCTGGAAATTACCCCCCTGGGTTAAGATGCATCCAGGATGATTGCCTTTTCAGATTTTGTAGCCACACCCAAGGTGAAAGATACCTGCAGGAGAGATTATATCTAACCTGAGGAATGCCTTGGGAAGAAGATTAGAATTTAAATTCACTTAATTATTTAAATTACGTATAAAAACCTATTTTTTTTTCTTTCAGTTTGTCTGTGTGTGTGTGTGTGTGTGTGTGTGTGTGGTGCATGTGTTTAGTTTATAGTAGTGGTTTTTTTTACGTTTATTTATTGTTATTTGCCCAATGTCACTGCATGGTGTATCAGGTGACAATGATTGAATGCATCTCTGGAGCAATTAGGATAAATTGAATCAGTTTGTCTTTTTAATGAAATATTTTTCTTAACCTGTCTAGTTGACTTTTAATCGTTTTACTCCAGTCTTAGTTTCTCCTTTATTGATTTTAGGCAAATCATTTGTATCATCTGTATGTCTCAGCTGAAAGGAATAAATGGATGTATTCTGTACTGTATAGCGTGTGTTTGAGAGTGCTTGTGAATGTAGCATAGTCGCACTCAACAAAACTCGAAGCTTCAAGCACAACCAAGTATCTGTATTAAGAGAGCAAGCGATCGAATGGAAAATCATAGAAAATTACAGGGAGTGTTCCAAAATCAATTTGTGTTTGAGGTTAAATGGGAAGAAACGTATACAGAAGCAACACAAGCCAAACAAAAGCTGAGATACAATGGGAAGCCACAGCAGAAAACACATTTTAGGCCGACAACATAATTAGAGCTCCACGAGTATAATGGCTGGTGGATTTTTCTTCACCAAACATTCAGCGCAAAAAGAACTCCTTTATTGTTTGCTTACTGCAAAGTCATCCAAGTTTACTCATTCTGAACCCCTCCACCCCAAAGCTCTTCCACAAAAGGAAAAAAAGAAAAAAAAAATCATACACAGATTGTGTTGGAAGACACTTTTTTTTTCTAATCTCTTAACACATACCGTTTGTTTGCAAAGTGTGTGTGTGTGTGTGTGTGTGTGTGTGTGTGTGTGTGTGTGTGTTTCCTTCCTCTCAGTGAGCTCTTCTGCCATTGGGGTTCATACAGTATATACCCTCTCAAAAGGCACCCCTTCCTTGCAATGTTTGTGATTAAATATCCACCTTAGTGCACTCCACTGCATCTGCTTCCATTTAATCTAACTTCCACAGTTTTCTATATAGTGTGTATCTCCCTCAAGAGAGAAGTTTACACTCTGAGATGTATGTCCCTCTATGACCTATGTGCTCATTACAACCATAAGTCAGCTAGTGCACGGTTCTTTCAGAAGTGTTGCTTGTTGATGTTATTAATTCCACATGAATCATTGTAAATGACTAAAGGGCTGATATACTTAAATTATTGTGTATTATTTACTGTATATTTACTTTGTCACTGTTCAACTCTGTGCAGATCTTTGCATGCATGCATGCAGTTGTGCACATGCGTGTATTTGTGTGTGTTTGTGTGTGTGTTTCTGCCTGTCTACCCACTTGGGCTGTTTTTTTTAATGAATCCAGTATCTCCCTGCATGTTTATTGGCTAATTATGAAAAATGGTTAGACTATATTTCTCCCAGCTACACTGTCACTGTTTTGGCCAAGTCATAGTTGCATACCAATATACAAGTTCTATTTTGTACTTTAAAAAAGTTTTAAAAAAAAGAAGAAGAAAAAGCTAAGACAATAACTAACAATTTAGATTCAGTCCAAACTAGACCCAAAACTATTTCTTGCTTAGAAAAAAAAAAAATTATAGTACTCTTCTTTTCTTTCTCTCTTTTACAATCAGTCCATTCAATTTAAACTGCGACACTCTGCAGGGTTGAAGCAGCCGAGCTGTCACAATGAATTTGTGTGCCCTAAACAAGATTAACTACTTCTATTTGTATCCCCATATCTCTGAAAGGGTAATCAACGCAAGCGGTTTGGCTTGCTAATTTTCACCATGGTAACCACTTGCAAAAGCCCATCATAGCAAATAGCTTGATTTTAAAAGCATTTGTACTGTATGCATGTATGTTTTTTAACATACGTGTGTATTTTCCCGGGCTCACCAAATGATAGAATTAGAGGATAATTCCGATTAGGTTAGGTATTTGATGTTTGGAATGGAATATGTTAGAGATACTATATTAGGTTTCTGGGATATCACCAAACATTTTAATGAGCTCGTGTTTCATGTGCAAGGATTTGGACAAATTGTTACTGCTCAGAGATCCCCTCTGAATTCAAATGAAAAAATAGCAAATGATATAAATTACATATTTTTAAATGGCACTTTAAAGCTTAGGCAATAGAAATATTCCTAGGAACTTTTTATATATGCAGAAATGGAGACAGACCTATTGTTCAACAGGACAAGGGCATGGGACTTGATGGCTGTTTTAATAACATATTGTCATTTTCTGATGGAATCATAAAATCCCCTTTTACTTGTGATTAACATTGTTTCTCATGACTGACTGAAGGAATATCTTATTTTAATGAAAGAAAATGTATATGTATATGTAAATGTACACTTTAAAAGGCATTTTAATTAAGTATACATCCCATTGTTGAGATTCTGTAGCCTGATCAAAAATGATAATGAGTAACACACACGGGAAACAGGAATAAAATTTGCTTAATGTCCTTCTATTTTAATATTACATAAATGCTTACACTATATATCATTAGTTATTCAAAAAGTAAATTATCTGCTATTAAGTCCAGTCAGTCTTTTTAAAACATCCTACAAAATGTGCTTAGAGGTGATGTGAAAAATAATGGGTATGGATGTGTGAGGCAGGAGTTGCTCTGTGAAATCCCAAGGCCTGAGAAAAGTATAGAAACAGAATCAGAAGGCACGCATACCACAGAGGGCTTTTTTAAGGTCGAGGTCTTTCCCTTCCAGTATCCCCTGAAGCGGACATTAGTGTGGTGGAAGACAATGGCAGTCAGAGCAGTTTCAGTTAAAGCTGGTAGCTCCCAACCTGGAGCTTTCCTAGTTGAGGCAGCACAAGTGCAGGGACTGTCCAACACTGTGAAACCACTGCCGAACCATATAAGGGCCTGAAGGGAAAGAATGCAGTCCACTGGTGCTTTTTCATTTGTCAAAAATGCATCCCAAATGTTGTGTTAAAATTCTAAATGAAGAGTCATGTTTAGCATATATTTGAAAAGGACACCAGTTTAACAGACACCCAATTTGATGGCTGGGGAAGTGGGCATTCACTGTCTTTTATTACTCTGTATATATTTTGTCATGTAGTGTAAATCCCAAAAGTTCAACTTTGTGAGGTTCAAGATGGTTTAAAGCAGTAGATAGTATTCTGAGGAATTTTCAGCACATGAAAAGAAAGGTAGGTTTAACATAGAGATATGTTACACAAAGACAAAACACAAACTATGGAGGAGAGAGAACACAAAATTTAATGACATGCAGTGGCAATGGGCAAGAGCAGGTTGGCTGGCTCTGAGTTTGTTGTCCATCCATCCATCCAAACCTTTCTCAAGTGGGAATGGAGCCAGATGTCATAGACATCTGGACATGTACACCGTGGACATGTCACCAGTTTATAGAATATCTAACACAGAGACCATTTATAATACACCATTTACACTGATATTCACACCTATGGCCAATTTAGAATTACCATTTAACCTAAAAAAGGATATAGAGAGGCACATGAACATGCAAATTTCACCCACAAAGGTCCCAGCCAGCTGTGGTGACAGTGCAAACCATTCCACTGTGCCACTTGTTACTTTATTAAAAGAAAAAAACAAAAACATAATATATTAAAAACAAGAACTAAGTTCAAATGACACAATTTGCTCCACAGTACAGCATTTCATGTTTATTTATAATCTAATTTAGTCAAAAGGGGTTAACAGATAAAGTGCACTGTGGCCAATTTACTCCCCACAACCAATAAATTGATTAAAGTAGTAGGTACCATCTAAACAGACCAAGATTTTCTTGGTGAAGTACCTCTTTTGACTCCCTGCATATTTATGTGAATTCTTTTGTGTAGTGCAATCTGAAAATTTTCTGTGTGACTGACTAGCTCTTGAACTTAATCATTGTTTGGAAAGACCTGAACAGAGTGCAGTAAATTGCACCAAACTGTAACGGTGCAACAAGCGAGGTAGGTGACCTATTGTTGTTTTGTCCACATAAAACTCATGAAAAGCCTTTAAATGATCATTATGCTCTAAAACACCATTTGAAATATAAGTGGATTTTGTGATATGGGCCTACCGCACAATTTTCAGGAAATTCTGTCTTTGTTTCAGTCTCTCGGTTGTTTAAGACAAATGAAACCATTCTGATATATTTTTCAAGGAAAACGTACTTCACCTTTGAATGTATTATACTGCTCATTCTGTTGAAAGTGAGTGTATTTGTACCAAGTACCATTGAAACTGTACTGTGATATCTCTGGAGCTTAACAGCTTCTAAAAGCTATGTAAGCTAGCAGCTGTATATAGTACAATACCTAAACACTAGGGGTGCAACGATATTCGTATCGATATTGAACCGTTCGATACAGTGCTTTCGGTTCGGTACGCATATGTATCGAACAATACAATTTTTTAAAAAAAAATATTTTTTTTTTTTTTTTTTTTTTTTGTCCCGTTTGGATCTATAGCCATCAGAATTGTTGTCTTGAGGCCTAGAAAGATGCCAAGCGGATTTATTTTACCAAGTGGATCATCATATTGGTCCATTTGATTGACCTTTATTATAATTATGAATTTATTTTATTTTCAGTTGCAAACGGGACAGACATGACTGTGGGATAGGACAGGGGGAAAGAATGAAAGAAAGAGGGGAGAGAAAGAAAGAAAACCAAAGGGGAGAAAAAAAAAAGAACAATACAAAATTTGTAATTTTTTTTATCAACTTTCCTTCTGACGATGCTGTCTGTGTTGAGCGCTCAGTGAATCTGCGTTCAACTACTCCGCCTAGGCTGCACTGTCCAGCGCAGATCCACTGAGCGCTCAACACAGACAGCATCATCAGAAGGAAGAGCGCAGGGCAAGCTAGCGAGACAGAAAGTTAAGCTGTGCTAAATAACCAGGGGTGCACATAAGTGGTGCACATTCGCTGTCAAAATAAAAAACACTTACAAGGGTTAGGGTTAAATTTAAAAACTGTACTTTTGAGTTAAAATATATATTTATAATTTTAATAAATGACAAATTAAAAAGGCATGAACATTTTTTTTGTATCGAAAAAATATCGAACCGTGACACCAAAGTATCGAACCGAACCGAACCGTGAATTTTGTGTATCGTTGCACCCCTACTAAACACATACCTCAACAATGCTTTGGTAACTTTGCTGTTACCATCATCCCCATTAGATCCTCGTCAGTGCTCTTTGTTTCCCCTCCTGCATTTTTCACTATTAATGTTTTACCTTATTGCACACCTCTTTCGCATCTGGCCACAGGTGAGAACAGAGATGTTTCTAACAGAACTGAGTCACACACTAAATTCAATCATTTAAAATAAAAATAATTGAAATGGTGGCTTACAGCAGCGGTCCCCAACCCCCGGGCCACGGACCAGTACTGGGCCGCGAGAGTTGAGGCTCGAGTGTGAAATTATTGGTTTTCAGGGTTTTTATTGGTTTTTATTGTTATTTATTTTATTTTTTTTATCGTTTTTATCATTACTTCGGTTTCCCTGGGTCCTTTCCTGTGTGTTATGAATAAATCCTCTTTCTTTTGGTACCGGTACTGGTTTTATTTTGTTGTATTTATCCGTGAAACCTTAAAAACCGTCCCATGAAAACATTGTCAGATATAAACCGGTCCGTGGCGCAGAAAAGGTTAGGGACCGCTGGCTTACAGTAAGATGGTTATGGGTTTAAACTCTGGCAGAGTCTTGTGTAGAGGTTAGCTTATTTTTTCTACTTGAGAAAAAGAGAAGAATACGTTTCACTTCCTGATTAAATAAAAGTTTTTAAAAGTTTACATTTATAATCCTGTTTGTTTGGTAGTAGTAGTAGTAGTCTGGTAGTACATCAAGAAACTTTTAAATACATGAAGCAGTCACAGTTATAGGATTAGGCTGCTAAGAGCCACTCAGTTATTAAAACTGGATAAAAGCCTTGTAAAAGCAAGGTTATGTCAATGATACACACCAGAGGCAACAGCCATAAAAAGATAGTACTGAGCAGAGCAGAACGCTCAGCACTGAAGAAGGTACCACTGATCCTGGACACTGAGGGCCAGACTTAGATTAGATTAGATTAGATTAGATTAGATGAAACTTTATTAATCCCTCGGGTGGGTTCCTCCGGGAAATTCAGTTTCCAGTAGCAAAGCACCGAAAGAAGTTGCATGTTACAGATACATTAAGGGGAATGAGAGTAAGGATATAAGCATAAATACACCATATATACACATATACACATATATAGATACAGAATATACAATATGGATAAATAGGATTGCTCGTTTGAGTGAGTATATTGCACAGTGATTGTTGCACAGTCAAATATAAGAAAAAAGACAAAACAAAAAACAAAAAACAAATATTGCAAATATTGCACAGTGTAGAAAAGCACCTACAACTCAGTTGTTCCCGCCCTCCCTTGTCCCCCTGTTTCTCCTCCCCTCTCCCCTCCCTTCCTGGATTTACTAAGCAGGGCAATAGCAATAGCAATAGCAAAAATGCACTGGTGGGAGTGAAACTCTCTGTGGGCAATCTACCTATATTGTGCTATCTTATAAACAATGAAATTCTACAAAGCGGAATGCTGAAAAGAGCAGTACAGATGAGGAAATTTATCAATTAAAAATATTGTTCCTCAGAAGCAGCATGGACATGCTTTTTATATAAGGAAAGTACAAGATTGATCCAGAGAAGGCATGCATTTTTCCAAACTGTATTAATAATAAAACCGAAAACACCTGTGATCTGCTGGCCCATATGATGAGCAGAAGAGTAAAAATGTATTTTTACCATCAGATCCTGACCCATACTTGTATAAATTGAGTTAATGTGCCTCACCTGTAAATGTAAACATTGCTCTTTTTTGTTTCCTAAACATTTTACAGGAAACAGTTCCCATACTAAGGAGTTGTTGCAAAACTACACAGTTCTGACAACTGTAGAATTTTGAGTTGTCTTAATTATACACTAATTTCTCTGTACGAACAAAAATGTGACTGTAGTCCGCAGTATACTCTATACTGTACTCACTGTGAAAAGTATTTTAGCTGTCTGGCTTACCTAATACCTAATCCATTTTTGTGACGTACTAAAGATCAGAGATGTGTTGGACTTGGCCTTAAACCGAATGAATGGTTGAGGACTGAGTGAAGAGTTACAGGACGTAACCAAAACCTTGGCACCACACTCACAGCTTGGAGCAGTCCATCTGTGCCAATTATGCACTCGCCCTGATAACATCTTCCCTCCCTGGAATTCCAATTAAATGAACACTCCAAGCAGCAAATATCGCAGACACATCAGGCGCAAAATGGGACGTTTTTTTTTTTGTTGTTGTTGTTTTTTGTTTTTCAAATTTTGCAGTGAATTGCATGTTGTGAACCTTAGTAAATCTTATTTGTGTGACTCATTTAAATACTCCTGTACCCAAAATGCTGTACTTTGATAGGAAAACTCCAACAAATATATGAGAAATAAAGAAAAAAATAAAACCACCTGTGTTCACATCTTTCAGATGAAAAACTGATGCTACAACTCCTTAACAGATCCCAACAGTAGCTTTTAATGCCAAAAGAGAAGCAGGGCCAGCAGATCACAAGAAAAAAGACAAGGCTATATATACAAATTTTTCTAATCTTGCGCTGGATAAAAAACAGCTTGCACCATTGCTAATTCTGTGACATAGAATGGCCACTTCAAAAGAGTGATTAATAAGTGAGTTACCATAAGTCATTAACAGAGTCTTACTTTCTACCAAGTAAGACAGGCAACTGGTCAATGGGGGACACCTGACAAGCTTTAAACTACAGGAGTGGCAATCTGGTAAGTATCAGTGATAGTAGGAGCCCTGACTTTCCTAAGGAGGCACCACCTGGCTGCTTTCCTTGCAAGTGATGTCCATGATTCTTTCCGACAACAACAGAAGCCACTCGATAAAAAATGAAGAGAAGTTATCCTCCTGAAAGTGAAGGAAAAAATCAAACAAATAGAAGAGAAGTAAAGAGCAAGTTATTAATGAGTTGAACGATTAGCCTACAGTTAAATAGAATGCTAAATAGCTCAATGCTGCTACCTTACTCTAGCTTTAACTGTGCGAGAGAGAAATTTGAAAAGTGTAACTTTCGCTGGCATCACATCATTTCTCTTATTTAGTTTTTTATTTAACTTTTTGTGTTTAACTTAGTTATGTTTGTTTAACTTTTGTGTAGTTTAACTTGGCTAACAGAGCAACTTAGTGTGTTCAGCTCCGTTAGCTGTGAGGTGACAAAGCCAAATGCGCATGGTTCCAAATCAGTTGACCTGTTAGCGTGGAGAGACTGTAAAAGCTAATAGTTAAAGTATAAAGACTTAAAAACCAATTAGCTTGGTCTTGAGCACTGTTACTGAAATAAACATGGTCTCTGGCAAAAGCCATGTTTTTGCCTGTTGTTTTGTAGGACACTGTCGGGGAATATCAGCTTACTTAGCATAGCAGTAATTAGGATAGTAAAAATTACAGGGTAGAAAATGGTGACGTGAAGTGGTTGGAGGAGCACCAAATAGGGTTGCCAACTGTCCTGTTTCAGCCGGGACATCTGATATAATGAGCAAAATTGTTTCGCCCCTTATTCTATCTTAAATGTCCTGTATATTGACTGTTACCTGCAATGCCACTTTCTGACCAACCGATGGCTGTCTTACAAATGCCAAATCTGACTTGACCGCAACTGTATCAGACGAATCTGCGCCGCATAATCAGAAGACAAACAGGTATGGATAAACCTGCTAAAAAGAAAGGACTGTGCAGCTACAGCAAACAATAGAAAGAAAAACATGCCTGGGTTAAACCTGTCAGCTATAATTTTTAAAATATCCTTTAATTTCTTTCTTTCTTTTTTGCTTATTTTTCAAAGGAAGTACCCATGTGGTTTCTGTTATCATTTACTGTATTTTTCTTTATTGTTTTAGATGAAGTATTGATTGAACTGAATACCATCATTTTACTTATTATAAGAATGCCCAGCTGGCTTTGCATTGTGCTTTTGGCACTCCGGAGTGTCCATTATTAGTTCAAAACTTGGTACTCTAGCCCCAACAGGCTTTACAACTGCCACTGGTCATTAGGCAACATCTTTGCAAACAATAAACCTCTAGAAGATGCTTTGACTTGGCCCCACCAAAGTGTATTTTTAACTTAGTCTCACTCTTCTCAAATATTATACTGCATCTTCACTTCTTCTCACCACTGGTTTCTTTCAGCAGGGTGCTGAATATATCACAATGCAAAATGCTGGGGGAATCAAAAGAGGACTAGAGAAAAGATGGGATCACACAGTCATAAAGAGAGAAAAATAGACATTCCTTTCTTTCTCCTCCTCTTTGGGACTGTCACTGTGGTGAATCATTCACTATCACAGCTTTGATAAGAAGCAGAGGTACAGAGATAGTGAAAGTGAAAAAGAGAGATGAGGCAATGAAATATTCCCTTAAGCAAAACACTTTTTATACTTGTTATAGAAATTCATGGTTTTGTTTTTTTTTTTTTTTTTGGAGAATGTAGACTGATTACCTGATGAGACACACAGAAGGAAGAAATAGCAATCCAATTACCAAAACTCAAGTGCCTGTAAAAACCCAACTCAGTGCCAGAGTCAGTCGACTTTCAGAAGTCAAATGACTTTCATGCTGGTGGCTTGCTGCTTATCAGGCTTTCAGAATAAGGATAACTTAGTCTCTGTGATGAAAAAAACAGTTTTTTATAGCAGGTGAGTTCAACTAATTATAGAGGAACTAAAACACTCGTCCACTGTAAGAAGGAAATGATACGTAGTTTCTGTGTGCTTTTGTAAAAAAAAATTAAAAATTAAAAAAAAATGATTACAGTCTTGGCTTTTATCTTTATGGACAGTGTAACTCTGCAAAGAACAAACAGCTACTATTTTTGGTACCTTAAGAGGTTTTTGTTTGTCGTCAGTGAATTACAATAAAAAAAAAAAAAACTGTCATGAGGTACAGAAACAAACAGTAAACAGCTGAGAAAAATTCTGGTCTTCTGTGTGAGTGCTGTGTTGTCCCACAGAGCTTTCAGAAAACTATTTAAATCACCTCACCGGACCACGTTTCTACACTGACTGGCATGATCCTTAATGAACAAGGAGGTTTTAGGCATTCAGCTTTATGTCATGTGTAATAGCACTGCAAAGATCACTGTACAACAAAGCTTCTTAGAGCATATTGTTTTAATTTTGCAGTGGAAATGTCATTGTGACAACATGTTTTAATAACTTTTATTCTTTTTTGGAATAAAACCTGGTACATCTTGTGATTTCTTTTAACAAGGAAGTACACATTAATTAACTAAGTTGGCGTGAATGATAAACATACAAGCACAAGTCTCACGCAAGAGAGCAGCGCTACATCTAGAATCCCATCTGTGGTCCATTGAGGAAGCAGTTTGAAAACTAAGATTGATGCAGAATGTTTAAAGAGTGCTGCAATATTCCACAATGAAATACTGAATTCTACCAGTACGAGTGAATGCTGTGACTAAACAAATACCTTTTAATTTCAGTGCAATTGTGCTTTTTTTTTTACTTGGAACAGCTTGTTTCAAGTAAAATGCTTGTTTAATTTTTGGCAACCTTGTCTCCTGGAATTGTACAGTAGTAGAACTTTAACATCACTAGTGGTATAACCTTTTTGCTTTCCTGTACTTATCTACAGGTAGTCTGTCATGACTACCATTTAGTCATGCTGACTAAAAGATTCTTAGGTCAGAGAGTGTGGTGAACTAAAGGAAGTAGCCAATCAAATCTGTTCAGTTTGCTGACCTTCACTAAATTCTTGGTCCTGCATACTTTGTATTCTGAATCATCATGATCCCCTACTCTGATTAAAGCTTGTCAGGAGTGGCCATCACAATCTACATGGACTAATTTATTCCTCCTTTTATCAGTTGCCAAGCGAGAGGAAGCAAGGGACCTTAGGGAGGGTGGTGGGGTGAATGGAGGAAAGTAAGAGTGGAGGGAATAGTTTAAGAAATGAACAATAAAGCAAAGAATTAGGAAAAATGAAGAGATACATTTATAGTTAGGGGATTTCATAGTCTGGCCGAAGCTGACTGTGTGGAGTGAGGAGGAGGACCAAAGTGCTGGCACGCAAGAGAGCAAAACGAACTTAACAAAAAACAAGCCGTTTATTCGAGGCCGGTGAAATAGTACAAAACAAAAGGGCAAGGGTGAAACTAAGCTATAACTTAAACTGGGTGATCTAACGCTAACATAAAAATCCTGGAACATTAACATGAACGTGGAAACCTGGCATGAAAAACCTGAAATGTGAAGATTTGACATGAATACATGAAATCCCTGGAAACATGACATAAACGTAGTAATAAGCAGGCTAAGCAGATGACGAGACAAGGAATGAATGAAAACTCAGAGACTAAATACAGACAGGAGGTGATCAGGGGAAGTGAAAACACATTGGGAAACACGAGGTGAAGACAGAAGGGGAATCTAATAAACAATCAACTATAACTGGGCAACCTAGGAGCTTAAGATAAATTAGACTTAAACATAAACAACAAACATCAAAATATAAGAAAACTCAAAACAGTGGGTCAAATGACCTAGGACTGTGACAGGGGAGGTGTGAAAAGATGCAGGCATATTGATCAGGGAAGTATGATAGTGATCTTAGGAGTAAGAATGGGGGTTTTCAGAACACCCCAGTTTTTCCAGTTATTTATTGCAATTCTAGCCGTTCAAGCACAATGAATAGCTTGAAGTGGTACAAAGGTAAGTGGTGAACTGCCATAGGTTAAAAAAAGGTAAGACTACCCAAAACTTAAAAATAATGTACATTTCAGAATTATACAAAAAGTCTTTTTTCAGGGAACACACAATAGGTTAACAACTTAAAGCTGTTCTGCAGCAATGTAGGTTGATTGAGCATTGGAAGCTGGCGTTACTGATTCCTACAGGTGTTCCAACTTTTCTGGTTACTTACAACCCCCTCTGTCTGCATAAAAGCAGTGTTGGAACACACTGTGGTATCATACTCTCGTGAGCAACAGCTGAACAGTGTTGTGCTGCAAAAAATAGTGTGTTACTACAAAAATGTGAGAAAAAGGCAATTAACAATGGAAGAGAGACAGACCATGATAACACTCAAAAATGTAGTTCTTTCCTACAGAGGAATTAAAAAGAAAATCAAGGTGTCAGTGAGTACAGTTTCCTTAACTATCAAAAGGCACTCAGAAACTGGGGCAAACTCTGATAGGAAGAGGTCTGGCAGACCCAAAGCTACAACTGAATCAGAGGGCAAGTTTCTGAGAGTTAACAGCTAGTGTTATAGGTGGCTCACAGGACAACCACTTCAAGCACAGCTTAGTAGTGGTCGTAGTAAGCAAGCCTCAGTTTCAACTGTGAAGAGAAGACTTCGAGCTGCAGGTTTGACAGGACGAGTTACAGCAAGAAAGCCATTGCTAAGGCATCAGAATAAGACAAAGAGGCTTGCCCTGGCCATGAAACACCATCACTGGACTACTGAAGACTGGAAGAAGGTATTATGGATTGATGAATCAAAATTTGAAATCTTTGGTTCATCATGCAGGATCTTTGTAGACCGTCTAGTAGGCGAAAAAGATGGTTCCAAACATAAGTCTAAGCATGTCAGAACTACCTTAGGAAAAAAGAACAAGATGAAAACAGACTTAAACCCATCGAGTGTAGAGTGGAAGAAAAGCAACTTACAAGTGCAACACATTTATGGGAACTTCTGGAACAGATATGGGAAAAACTTTCTGAAGAATACATTTTTTCAATAAAAAACTGGAAAAGTCGGGGTGTTCGAAAACATTTGACTGGTAATGTATGGTGGTAAAACTGAGGCCTATCCTGCATCCAAACATACACCACTCCCACATAAGAGTGGAAAACTGATTCATTAACTTATTTGATTGAATTCTACTGGTACTCGTTTTTACCAGTAAAATGTCTTTAAATAGTACCTGGTAGCATGAATATGCAATCAAAGTCAATAAAAAAAGGAAAAACTAGTTTAAATAGTCACTACTTCTGATTTTAACCACAGTGTTTAACATATGTATTTGAGTTACATGAAGCACACAGTGATAATGGCATTTGTTTCTTTCTTGCTTTTCAGCTTTCTAAATCTTGATGAATGCTTTTTTTAATATATGAAAAATTTCTGTTAAATAAAGATGAGATACTTACGTGGTTAGACTTCTTTGCCAGACAGTTTAAGTTTATCTCTTCTTGCTTCTGGCTCCCCCATTCCTTCTCTCAATCACTCTCTCCGTCTTATCCAGCAGCTTGGCTGTCCCCTGCCTGAACCTCTTCTGTTTAATATGAGCGCATATGTGTGTGTGCAAGCAAAGAGGGTGAGTTAGGTTTGCATACATGTGAAGTGAATTATTAGAGTCTGAGTGAGAACACTTTGTCTGCACAAAAGCACTGAAAAAAAGTTTTCTTACTTCAAACATAAGTCAGTGGAGTAACTATTTACAGTAACTGTCCTTTTTGTGTGATTTACACAAGGTCATAGTCGCAGCCTGTATCAAAAGAGATATATGACATCTGGGGAGTGCTATGTGGCGTCTCATGTTGGACTCAGCATAAAGTGCATGGAACATTGACTTCTAACACGGGATTAGACATAGGGATACATAAATAGATAGATATTGTAACACATGTCTGATGTGCTGGAAATGTACTATTTTTTCTTCAATTTCATTTGATATACATGACAATACTATTACAAACATGGGATTTTGATAACCCGATGGTTATCAAAAATTCTGTTTTGGCACACTTATGTATTGTTTTCTAGGGTTCATTTTTCAATATTTCACTTTTTTTTTTAGCCTGAGAATGATAATTAATAATAAAAAGTGCTTAAAAAAGTGAGATTAGATAGAATAATAATTAATCAATTATATATCATCTTATTCAGCAGTCAAACATTTATTTATTCAAACAAAACAAAAAAAACAGCAGTATTAATAATGCAAAGCTGTGGTCTCATGTTTTGTTCTAATGTTATAATCGCATTGGTTAAGATAATATTTTAAGAACTCTGAACTGTGAATAGTCTCCTTGATGTCTTGCAACGTATCTCTTAAATAAAGAATTATAAAACTATGATAAATATATTGCCTAACTGCTGTCCTTGGGATCGCTGCCGATATCTACAATATCTACAAAGCTTTAATTTTTCAAAGTGAAAAGCACTCATTTTGAACTTAAACTGTATTTTATATTTCATATAATAATTTAAAATTTCAGCTCTCAGTAAGTGAGTAAAAAGTTCTGTGCAGCCTTTTTTAGAACTCATTTTTTGGCTCTTGGCTCCCAGAGCTTGAGATGTAAGTTAGGCTTTACTTACTGCTTGCATATAATGTAATAATATACCATATTTGCATTCACCTTGGCCCTGTCTGGTATCAGTGGTGACAGTGATGGATTTTGTTTGTTTCTGGATCTCACTTCCAGATTTTGAAAGATAATTTTTTGTTTGTTTACAGCTGCCTACAAATGCCTTGTAAAAGACCATCAGCCTCTCCACTCCTTTGGAACCATGTGTATTTTAATAATTTAAACCAATCTATTTTATTGATGGCTTCTTTTTTCTTTACCTGAAGTACAGGCTATTTTTAGTAACCATAAGTTTTAAAATATCCCAGTCCACATTAGGGATAGAGAAATGTAGTGCAAAGAAATTTGGAACAAATTCATACTAAATGAATTTAGAAATGTATTTTTTTGTATTCTTAGATACATATACATTTATTATTTTTTCAAATATAATTGTGGCACACCCATTGCATTGCATGCAGTGTTACATGTACACGTTGAATTAACTTGTCTTCTTATGACATAATCATATTTAGTAATTCCTCAGCATTTGGAAAGCTTTTGTGCAAGACATGCCATCTGGATGCCCCAATTCATAAGGCCCTGATCATATCCTTGCAGTAAGTCCCCACAGATATATTTGATCCAACGCCAGCTAGTGACTTTCTCTGCAGCTTCTATAATGTATCTTAGGGCCTTTAACTTTGAAACCCTGGCAATCGTCAATACAGGCAGTTCCAACAGCCTGCCTCAGCTGTTTGAGCTACCCATTGTTGCTGGACACAAAAAAATATTACCAATATCTGTGGAAGTTAGGCATATATTGTAGACATATATTCTCCAAACACTATTGTCGTATGCCTGATTGTGATGTGCCTGACTTCCTGTGTATAAGGTGAGAGAAATAATTATTTGATCATTGGCTGAATTTGTAAGTTTGCTCACTTACATAGAAATGAACAGTCTCTAGGTTTTATTCTAGTTCCGTATTAATGGAGGGAGACAGAATACCAACTAAAATTCCAGGAAAAAAAGCATTACATAAGTTATACTGTTAATTGATTTGCATGTCATTGAGTGAAATAAGTATTTGATCCCCAAACCAAACTTGATTTGTGATTGGTTTAAACAAAAACACAGCAAAAAGGTATTTGTTGTAGTTGGTCACCAGGTTTGCACACATCTCAGGAGGAATTCTGACAGAAATGCTATAAATTGTTTACGTTTGTTGGCCACCACTCAACTCAAAGCTTCCGCTAACTAGATGGCTTTTCTACATGACACAGTCACACTTGTCGTGTCACACATAAGTTGATGAATGGAAGACTGCTTTTAATACACATCTTGGCCATTTTGAATATCTGATCATACTGTTTCGACTCATCAAACCCCCGCTATGTTTCAGGCCTTCGTGAACGACATCATAAGACACTTCATGAACCACTTTGTTTTTGTGTATATGGATGTTATCCTCATCTTTTCCAAGTCATGTCAGAACATGAGAAACATGTCTGTCAAGTTTTGCAGCATCTGGTGGAGAATTGCCTCTATGTTAAAGGCGAAAAATGTGTGTTTCATATCCAGTCTGTTACTTTTCTTGGATTAGTTGTGGAGAAAAGTCACCTGTGGGGAGACCCAGGCAAGATCAAGGCTGTGGTGACCAGAGCCCCTGAATGGAGAACAGCTCCAAAGGTTTCTAGGATTTGCTAACTTCTATTGACTTTTTATCAGTGACTTCAGTGAATTCCCTTTCAGTAGTGCACCTCTGCTCATCAGGCTTTTGACATGCTGAAACATCGCTTTGCCTCAGCACTCATCCAGGTTCAGGTGACCTCTCCAAGCCACTCATAGGGAGGTGGATGTTAAACTCTACCCATGTGCCTTTTTCTCGCATTGTCTTTCTCAAGCAGAAAGAAATTATGACATGGAGCTTTTCGTCATCAGGCAGGAAGGGAAGGCACATACACTGGTGATATGGATGGACCACAAAAACCTTGTTTATTGGCAAATAGCTAAGTGGCTGAATGCCCATCAGGTGCGTCTTCACAGGTTTTATTGACAATTTTTCCAAGGCTGCTCATTTTGTCGCTCTCACTAAACTCCTCACTGCCTTAGAAACAGCTCAGTTACATACCAGCTCAGTTACTTACCGACCACGTTTTCCACCTTCCCTGAAGATATTGTGGCTGATTAGGGGTCCCTAGTTCACACTTGAGTCTGGAAGGAGTTTTGTACGGAACTAGAGGCCAAGGTCAATCTCTCGTCATCGTGACGAGAAGCTGACCTGGTAAGCAGAGTCAGATCAATGGTTAAGCATAGAGGGCCAATCAAGAGCTGGAGGCCACTCTCCACTGTCTCGCATCAACTAACCAGTCTCTGTGGAGTTCACATCTCTTCTGGATGAAGTTTGCCCACAACCTTTTCAGCAACTTGTCTGTCCATGTTCGAGGCTTCACTTGGGTATGAACCATCACTTCTGTCTGCAACTGAAGGAGAGTATGCTGTCCCCTCAGTCCAACACCACATTTGTCTTTTCTGACGCTTTTGGAGGTCCACCTGGGTGGCTCTGCTTAGGACCAAAGAACAGAATAAATGCGTGGCCGACCATCCCAGGGTCCCCACTTTACCACACCAACCGGGTCAGAAGGTGTGGTTGTCAATCAGAAACATTCCATCATGGACTGAATCTAAAAAACTCACCCCTTGTTTCATTGATCCATTTGAGACCCAGTCCATAATTAACGCTGTGTCTGTTCGTTTAAATTTAACCAGCAATGTTGGAATTCAGAATTATTTTCATGTCTCCCAGCTCAAGCCAGTCTAGACTGTTAAATGACAAGTCAATGCTACCCCGGCTCATGCAAAAGGTAAAACTTGGTAGTATCTCGTCAAGGTAAAGGAAACGAATCATTGTGCTTTGTTGTGCCCAGGAAACTGTGGAGCGTGTTGGAGCGAGCTTTTGATTGAGATTTTGTAAATATTTCTGTGGGAGCTTTGGAGAGTGTGTGTTGGAGAAGGATTCTCTTCACTGGGAGCTGAGATTATTGTCACGGAGTAATCAACGACTTACTGAAACTGTTTGCACCTTGTTATTTTTCACTGTAAAGAAACTATTACCATTTAGGAAGTCCTGCGATTGGATCCTGTTTCTTGCCACTCAACAGACTTAACACTAAATGCACTTACAAACACCTACAAATGCTCAAAGAAACTGCATACACAAGCTTTTGAACAGCAAAGGTTTCATCTTAAATTGTCTGGTTAAATGCCTTTTACTCAGACATATCCACACAGCCAGATGGGTTTTTAGGTCAATCTTGTGCCTGCAGCAGAGCACAGGGAGTGATGTCATCTCAACCTGTTGCTATGATGTCTCCCGGCATTCCCATAAAACCTGTTGACTGACCTTTATCATGAGTGTTTAATGAATGGTGAAGTTCACAGATAGGATGGCTCTGTTCATTCATCTGAAAGAGATCCATAGTCCACAACAATAACATGTATTGCCCATGATTTTATTCAAGAGGAGGCAAACAAGCTAGATTCAAGCATGATAAGTTCTTTTCTGTTTCCCTTTTATTTTTATTTTGAAAAACATGAGAAAATGGCAACTCATTCTTCTTCTCATTATTATTGTTGTTGTTGTTGTTGTTGTTGTTCTTGGTGTTGTTATTGTTGTGGTCTTTCTGCCATCTGCCAATTTTATCTTGATTCATTAATACTGACAGCAGAATTCACATTGACTCTCAGCGCCACATTTTCCAAAATATGTCCTCTCCTCATTAGCTTTGCAGCTTAGTCACATCTTTTCATGAAGAGAGGAGTGGGTGGGGGAATAGTCTCCTGTCAGAATCGGGTGGCATCATTAGCAGCTATAGTCTGGAGAAATGGTGAAAGAAATTAAAGAGTGGAGGGTCGTTACTGGTATTGGTCAGCAGTGATAATTTCTCTTGAGAGTCTGTGTGAGCAGTCATAGTAATGCCTCATTCCGCTTGAGAGCATGCATTTTATGTATGTCATAGAGAATCTGAGAAAATGTTTGGACGCAAAGAGTTTAGCCCACTGCTGCCTGCCTGAAGTCACCTCTACTAACTGAAATGTACCTTGCCAGCATGTGCTGCTGTTGCCTTATATTTTAGCAATTTTAAGGAAATTATCTAACAAATGTGGCTTGCTGCGTCAAACCCACCCAAGAGGTTTGTGGGTTCAGTTTTGATTAGTGAAATTATACAACGCCACACTCCAAATATGGTAATCTGTGGCTCTACAAAAACAACACCGAGACTTCAAAATATGCAGTACAGAACTAATGCATGAAATCACAGTGCCTACTTTCATCATTTATTTACAGTAAATAGGTTTGACATGGATCCCAATTTATTTGAGACAGACACAGAAAAGCTGATACGTATTTCCTTATGACTGCCTTTTTCATGTACTCAAACACTATTCATTTTCTTATTATGTATAAGTTAAAAAGTCTAAATTTGAATCGCATTTAAGTCACTTCCCTGTTGCCTTTGCCTTGGCTCATTGTCTTGCTGGAAGACCACCAAAGTATTTTCATTGCCCTCCCTAGGGGAAGGAAGTTATTATCCAAGATTTTCCAGTATATGGTCCCAACCACCTTTCCTGTACCAATGGCAGAAACACACCCCAAAGCATTATGATTCCACTATGGTGAGCCTGAACATGGACTTTTTTTTAAAGGAATACTTTGCAGGCAATATATGATTTTAAACTATAATGTGCTACCAGTTGTCTTCTTACTGTGGTTGTTTCTGTGACCCCAGCTGCTTTCAGATCATTAGTACCGGGGTTATCCCGCACTCTTCTTCTAATCATTAATGGCGCACAAGGTGAAATCTTGTGTTTCCTCTTTCCACCTCCTTTCATAAAAGGACCCCAATCCCACAACACTTAACTCCATCCAACACTCCCGACTTGAGCGAGTGCGGTTTGTTTCATGCACATCAAAATTAAAAGCATGCATTAGTCAAAGTACAACACAAAAAATGAAGTCAATCAAATGTGTACCATGGAGCTTCCCTCAGTTTTTCCACTGAGTGCTACAATTTGTAACAATTATAGTATGCTTGTTTCTTTGTAAGCAGTTTAAATTAGGACTTAAGGATTCAAATAATTATTTCCCTAACTGCAAGTATAGCATGGATGCTTACTTGAAATGACTGAAAATGAAATGATGCCAGAATAAATTAAAAGTAAATGAAAGCGATTAAAAGTAAATTTAAAGTTGGGTTTATATTTTTGTTTCACATAATATACAATAAAATGTTTTTCCCCTTCATTTTGCTCCTTCCTAGTGCATTGAGGCAGCTGTTGCTGTGATTTGACATTATATACATAAAATTGAAACTTGTATAAGATGACTTTTTTTTATAATAAGCTCACCTTTCAAATATGTAGGTTAAGTGAGAGCATTTATTATTGTCTTCCTAACCTGTCTTGTCATCTCGTAATAAGAAAAGAGAACTTTCTTTAGTGATACATAAAATACTTCTAGTAATCAGTCTTTAATTGGATTTGAGAACTGATGAGCTGAGAGAATGTGGTAAGGTGTAATTAAAATAGATTTTGAAGTTTTAAAATATTAATACAACCTTGCAGATAAAATAAAACTAAAATATGTAAGGAGAAACTGGACTGATTTTCTATTAAAAAATATGAAAAAGGGATTTATGAAAATTATCTCGTGCACGTGCACTCCGCACCTCTTTTATCTATTTTATGATTTTAATGTCATAAATAAATGAAGTATATTATAATCTGTCCTTTGGTTGATGAGGGACTATTACTTTAGTGCTGAATTGCAGAACTGTCAGCCTGAACTTAAAAGGAGCTGATCTGAAGGTGAATTAACGTGATTCACCATTTAGAGACGGCTGGAGCTTCTGATCCCAAGTGTGACAGAAGGTGCTCAGGCGGTGACCTTTCACCTCCCTTAAAACATGCGACTGGGAACACAGAATTGATTACTCATAGTCACAACATTTCTGCTGCTTACAGGATGGACAGGGATCAAAATGCAATGCGAAGGAAAAAGGAAAAAGGTTTTGAGACAAGAGCCTAAAGGATCTGCACCTTGGCAGAGTTTATGCTAAATCCGCATAGCTGAAGCTGAGCAAGTTAGCAGTACAGCTATCTTTTTCTTACCTCTTAAGTAACCTCTTAACAGCACCTTTAGTAACTTTGAGGTAAAAAAAAAAAAAAAAGAAAAGAAAAACAAAATTCACATGTATTTATTTTTTGTTGATTGAAACTATGTTGATACTAACTATTGTTGACAGTACAGTACATATGACCTAGCTGCCTATTTTGCTTCAGTTATCAAAATTGCCACTGAACTGCAGCTGCGTAACTTCCCCCCTTCTGCTTTCTGGACCATCTTCACTATTGCTATCCAATAAAACAGGCAAAAAAAATCATATTTAAAAACTATGCAGGAGGTATTAATTTAAAAATGTCCTACAACTACAAAGTCACATCAGTCATTTTGTCTGAAATGACCCAAGCAAACATGTATGAGTTTATAAGAGTGACAAAACAAGCACGTTTTACTACCACTGCATTACCTTGTAAACTACCAAAGCTGGTCAGGCTGTTTTAACTGAAATCTATTATGTGTGCATAGACCTCACAATTCATTACTGAGGTAATTACAGTTTTATCCTCACAGGTAAATACTTTAAAAAAATCAGCAGCAAATTCTGCCTTGTAACCAAATGTTTAAAGCTGATAGCTAGCAATTTAACTATTTTTACAACTAGAAGCTTTGCTTAAAGAGATCCGTTTGCTCTCTAGATTGCCAAGCAGGAAGCTTTAACTCAGGGAACCTCATGAAAAAAAGAAAATATAGCCTGTCAAGTATAAAAAAGTCAGAATTTGCCACCACTGAAACCTGTCAATGCATTTCACTGCAGGCTGACCTTTTTTCTAAATCTGTTTCTCCCACACAAGTTACTTCATTCTAGTAGCATAGCACCAGTGCCACCTTCTGTTTGCCTTTTACCTTCTTTTTTTGGCATCGGTTTCCACCTTCTTCATCATGTGTGACGGAGTAAGGACATAGTAGTTCATGCTCAGACATACAGACCCCCATTTTCAACCAACTTGACCATTTTCTTCCATCTGTCTTTCAGTCTCTGTTCTGTCTGTTTTCTCGTAGCTGAATATAAACATACACCGTAAACCTCTCATGGCATTCATTTCTCCAGATGTGAGTGTAATGAGTTTGAACATCTTCAGCGGGAAATATGTTCTTTGTTTAATGACCCTTACTTAGAGTGACTGGCACAACATGGTATTGTTTATTATTATAATAGTCTTCTTTGTAAACTCTTATGGATTCAATTAAAAAATGTGTTGGTATGAATACATATAATGAGTATATGTCTATAAAAGTTGATTGAGAGAAAGCAAAAACATGTTCAAGTTCAGAAACAAACTGTGTCCGGTAGTATATACATCTGCTCCTTCTAAAATGTAAAACAGACAGACACTTTGTCACATTGACTAGTAAATGAAAATAAACAAAACAATGCAGCACAAGCAAAACAATTTAAAGTACTTGGACTAAAGACACTGGGTTGAATAAAAGCTGAGCACAGAAAATTAGGAACGAAAGGTATGGAAAGGTCAAATGTTATTAAGCAGAGGTAGAGTATGTTTAATGAATGGGATAATTGACAAAAGAAAGAAAAGAGTCCTGTTGGGGTGTATGCACACTCAAAGGCCTTCAGATAGAAAACTCTATTAAAATGCTTTATTAAAACATCAAAAGTCAGTCTTACAATCATCTGCCACTTAATAGAGTAAATTCATTCATCATAGTTAAGACGAGAGAGACAGGTGGAGTGTGAAGCTGCAGCAAAAATGGTTAGAGAATGGAATGGAAGAAAGAGAGGAAGAAAAAAAAGAATTTCGGTTTTTAGAGAGCTAAATGAAGCCGTAGAGTGTGGTACAGATGGAGAATGGCTTCAGACACAAGATAATTATTTCCCGGCTGGTGGGATGGAAGGAGCAAAGGCTCCTTCATTAACTGGCTGTTCATTACTGATGGATAGCGGGATGGGCACACATACACAGAAGCATGCAAGCATGCACGCTCACAAGTGTGCATACAAGTGTGCCCTTTCTCCCTCCCAGTGCCCCTCACTCTTATGCAGATGCAAATACATTTAAATTACAAAAAATAAGTAAAAATATTTTCTTAAATGAAAACTAAGTATACTAAAAGTATACTATAAAATATAAATATATTTTTTTCTCCACTGATAAAAATGCATAGGTAAAACTAAAGGTTTTATTTTTTTTATATATTTTTTTAAATGAGCAAGGTCAGGTTAGATATCATCATAGCATGTTTTCCTTTGAATTTAACAGAAAAGCTCAACATTGTGGGAAATACTCTTGCTTTCTTTGTAAAAGTGGATGATAAAATTAAAAAAAAAAAAAATTAAACTACAACTAACATCTGATTTAGCTTAACTCAAAGACCAGGAAAAGTTATCGAATTGCCTACCAGCACCTTCGTATAGAACATTGCCAGTTCAGATTTGTTGTTTTTGTGCACCTTAAACAAACTATGGGAGTTGTTATTTTGTAAGAGCTGCTTCTCACCTGAGCTGAACAACAACACATGACATATTACACCAGTGTCATTATTTATTTAACAGAAACTAAATCAAAATGCAGAAGCAGCGTGTGAAGAACTTAGTACACTTTTACTACCTCCATAAAAATTAAGAGAGTAAATAGAAGTCGGGCTAATCAAATGGACTTGATTAATTGACCATTAGCAAGTGTTGCCTCTTCCAAACAACAACTTCATCATTCTACAGATGATCTGATATCCTCATGTTGGTGTTGTTCCCTCATCATCATAATAAATGTTGTTCCAGGTTCAACAATGCAAGTGACCAATCACATTGTTGTGACGTAATACTTTTGCAAGCCAAGCGATTCATTCATTTATGAAATCCCAATGTTGCAAGGAGAATATGCATAATGCTTACCGTTTATTAAAGAACAGTATCCTGAAATGCAAAGAATTCAAATTGCTGGATCGGCAGACAGAGGTGGTTTCTCGCAAGTTAAGTAGATTTCTTTTGTAAGCCATTTTTTTCTGAAGTCGCAGAAGTATTACGTCACAACAATGTGATTGGTTACTTGCAATGTTGAACCTGGAACAACATTTATTATGATGATGAGGGTGAGGATATCAGATCGTGCTCATTCTACAGTCAAACAGATTATTCACAAGTGGACTGTGTTAAAGACAGTTGGTGACAGTGGCGACACTGCAAAAAAGACCCAAGTGTTACACATCAGAATCTACAGGTCTCATTTAGTATTTTAACAGTTAAAGTTCATCAGAGTTAAATTAGAACAAGCATGGCTTGTTTTTAAGAAGAGAGAAAGGAGAAAGTTTAAGGTTACAAATGTGCATTTGAAGAAACAACAAAAACCCTATATGAAAACCATAAATAAATGGAGACATTTTGCTGTAATCCATGTTTGAAAAAAAACCCAGGACAACCACAGTGCATCAACAAAAACACCTTATATCAGCTTTCAAGCATCGGTAGTGAAAGGTTGATGCATCCCAAGTACCTGGGCACCTTTCAGTTTGCTCTTTTGTATACCAAAGCATTCTAAAGTCAATTATGAGGCCATCTGCCTGACAGCTAAGCCTTGGCTGAAATTCAATCATGCAACAGGACAATGATTCTAAACACAACAGTATATTTACAACAGAATAGATGAAAAAGAAAAGAATCAATATGTTACAATGACCTAGTCCACAGGTGTCCTGGGTCTGTAACCCAGTGTTTTGTGTTGTTTATTATTAATAGTCTTTGCTTTTGTCTTATTTAGAGTCTCTAGTCTTTGGTTTCAGTGTTATTTAGTGTTCTTAGTCTTTGGGTTTCTGTCTCTGTGTTCCATGTTTGCTCTGTCGCTCCTGTCAGCCATATTCCCTTGTCAACACCGCGCTTCTGTGTTATGTTTCCTGTTTTACTTTGACAGTCTGTGTCTATGTTAATGTTTTCCGTTTTGCTTCCCCTTAGTCTCGTCATTTTTGATTACTCCCAGCTGTGCTCTCCTCCTGTGTGTCGTTCCCTCGTTATCCCTCTGTGAATTTAAGCTCTGTGTCTTCCTCTGTTTGTTGCTGGTTTGTCTGTGTATCATCCATGACATTTCCCATGTTCCAGGGTTCCATGTGTTGTGTTTCTTTTCACAGGTCTTTAGGTTCTTTTTACTTCTTTCTAGTTTTCTTAGTTTAGTCTTAGTATTCCTGTGTTATTGTTTATAGTTTTCATCTACCTCAATAAAAGACACATTTTCAGTTTAAGTCCTCTTCTGTGTCTACATTTGGGTTCCATCTGTCTTCACTCCATACGTCTGCCCCAGCAGACATGACAACAGGTGTTAACTCCAGTCCTCGAGGCCCGGTATCCTGAAACATTTCATTAGCAAGACGATAGAACTTGACTGCATGCTGAGGTGGCAATTCAGCCATTTGAAATATGTTACAGCAGCTCATGAGTGAATAAACATGGTGCAATAAAAGTACTTTTAGAAGTACATTTTCCTAAACCCTTACATTTAGTTACATGCAGAGATGGGTAGTAACGCGTTACTTGTAATGCGTTACTGTAATCCGATTACTTTTTTCAAGTAACAAGTAAAGTAAGGGATTACTATTGCAAAAACGGTAATTAGATTACCGTTACTTTCCCGTAGGAACGCTGCGTTACTGCGTTACTAAAACCGTGATTTTTTGCGAGAATGTCTCATGACAGTGACGTAAGCAAGTGCGACGTTCGTGACAACAGCTGTGTGCAGATCAACAATGGATAATATATCCAGTGTGGGAGAGAGTATGAGCATGCAGTGTTTAAAGCGTGGAAGTACTGACCTTACTTTGAGTTTGATTCCATAAAAAGTGACAAAAACATTAGCGTCCGCTGTTCACTGCGTGGGAAGAAAACTTCTTTTTACAGTGAAAAAAAAACCCTAAACTTCCAAGCAAGCACCGAGTGTGCTACGACGTAATGGGAAACTCACAGAGAAACTGCCGTATCCTTCCACTGACCGCTGCGGCACACCTGCACCAGGGTAAACCTCCGCCTACCTCACTCCTGCTTTACAGGTGAAAATAGAGCAACAGGACCGCTGAGTCTTTGACTTTATTTATTTTCTGCTGTGTTTTACTTGCATCTATTTGAAAGAGTGAGTGTAAACATATATATATATATATATATATATATATATATACATATATATATATATATATATATATATATATATATATATATATATATATATATATATATATATATAATTAATTATGTGCTGGAATGTGCAGAAAATAGGTTTAAATATTAAACAAATTTCTTCCAGTCAGAGAATGTTGCATATAATAAAATTTTTGCTTGATGCATAAAGTTAAAAGATTAAAACTAATAAAACAAGTTTTAAAAAGAGACTTTTCCATTTGATTACATTTTGTATGATGAATTATGCAGAAAAAGTAGAATTGGGCTGAAAGATCTATTGCTTTATCACCTATTCAGGTTGTAAATTGTGTTTTTAAAAAGTAACTAAGTAACTAAGTAATTAATTACTTTTGAAAATAAGTAATCAGTAAAGTAACGGGATTACCTTTTTTGGGAAGTAATTAGTTACTGATTACTTTTTTCAAGTAACTTGACCAACACTGGTTACATGTATTTAAATTTACTTGAGTAGGATTAATGGTTGCCACCTCAGCATACAGTCAAGTTCTATATAGAGAGTTAAAGTTCTAACTATAGAGTGTTGCTAATGACCTACTAATTTTATTCAGGTGTGTTGCAGCAGGGGCACATGGAAAAGTTTCAGGACACCAGCGCCATCCATCCATCCATCTTCATCCGCTTTATCCGAGGCCAGACCTCCCTCTCCCCAGACACCAGCGCCAAGGACTGAAATTTGAGACCCCTGGCCTAGTTAAAGTCAACTTGATTGAAATACGCTGGACCTTAAAAGAATCAAAAACAAATACCCACATACATCAGGGAATTAATGCAACATTGTAAAGAACAGTTGGCCAGCATTCCAGTAACCATGTGAGAGACTGATGAAGTAATGCAAAAAAATCATTCCTGCAGGTTACTCCTGCTAAAGGTAGTTCTACAAGCTGAATAACAGGTCAGACCATTTTTTGTCATCAGAATCAGAATACCTTATTAATCCCAAAGGAAACTATTTGGGTTCTTCTGATACATAAAAACTTAGAACTGAATGAGTGTCTTTTCTTTTCATCTTTCAGATCATCAAACACATTTTAAAGTTGAAATTTTAGACAACAATAACCTCAAAATTCCAATCTAGCTGAATTAAAAGACTTCCATGGGCCAAATTTCATTCCCAATGATGTGAAAGATTCATTGCCAGTTATCACAAATGCTTAACTGCAATCAGTTATAGGCTTGGGGGCAATTAGTTTTTCACATAGGGCTAGCTAGATTTGGATATATTTTAATATATTTCTATTTATTCAGGTAATCTTTGTCTAATATTAAAATTTTTTGATGATCTGAAATATGAAAGTCTGACAAATACACAAAAAATAAGAAATAAGAGAGGGAGCCAATATGTTTTCGCATCACTGTATAAAGCCCAGGGTATTTTTTATTTTTACTCATTCACAAACCCAGCCACCCTACACTTTTAGCCCCAAGAATAATGCAGCATCAATTACTCAAACTCTACATTATTTGTATGTCTGCAAAGAATCACATCCACTTCATGTTTTACAATTATAGTGCCTTAAAACAAGGTGATACTATAATCTGATACTATAATCCCACAGATAAGTGGGCACTAAGAGTGAAGCAGCATTAGGTTCATCAGTTTAAAATGAGATTTGAGGTTTTAAGTTTGAAAGCACGGAGAGTGTTGGGAGGGGGTAAAGCACCCTTGTTTATGCCTCTCATAAAGGGCTTGTCAACTCTGTCAGCCCAGAGGAGAGAAACCAATTTGCAAGCTGACACCTTGTGACACACACGCGCGTGTGGGTGTGTGTGTTTGCATGAAAAATCCCCACAACTTCTTACCTCTTGTGACTTCCTCAAACATATATTACAGACACACATATGTGCATTTATGTACGTGAGCACATACAAAGAGCCAAAAAACACACATGGCATACTACTACTTGCATGTTGTGCCCAATAAATGTGGTTAAATTCAATACTTAGACCACAAACACATTCACAAACACACAAGCACACTTAGACAAGTTATGAATTTGAATGCAAATGAGTGTCTGGATGATGGTTGCTGCAGGCTGTCCATTTAGAAGAGTCATCACCCTGTTTCCATCCATGACACATGGAGACACCACAGTCACTTCTCATCTTCCTCAGACACCTGAAGATACACGAAGACACACTGAGAAAAAGCAACAGACATTCATAGAAAATAAGAGAGAAAAAATAAATATAAATCAACACAGAAAAAGCTCTTAAAGTCTTGTTTGCATAATTATAAATTTGCATATTTGTATGCGTGTTTCAGTCCTTACCGGTGTGTGTTTGTGCTGCCAGTTTGCTGCCAGTTTTATAGTATATAAATGCCAAAGGTGAAAGATCATCTTATTATCATACCTACTGACAGTGGCTGCCTATTCAGTGAGAGTTCTGGAATTTGTAATTATGTGTTAAAAAGAAAGACAATGGGACAATGTAAGAGACTTGACTGTTTTAAGCTTTCTGTTTTGAACTACTGATTACTTTTATTTAATTCTTCTTATATGTCTGTTATATGTCAAGTGTGATATTAACTTTAGAGGTCTTGATGTTACTTGCACAACTTCCACAAGGCAACATTGGCCTTTGATTGTTTTTGGTTTGGTAATTTCCTACTGAGAATTTGAAAGGGTTAAAAGTAAACTGAGCATTCTTAATGATGATTTCTTGGTTTCTTGCAGTAAGGTCAGGAAATGACAGAAACTACACAGACATTCTGGTAAGGCGGGATATTTCATGGATGTTAGAGACTGGCTTTGCTTTAGAGCACGAGACAAGGAAGTGGTTTTCAAGACTTACAGCTTTTGTGACATTTTTTTTTAAAAAACTGGTGTTTCAGCAGAGTTTTGTCCTAGCTGAAAGATATCTACAAAGGTTTTTGATACAGATATTAATATAATTAGATCCACTTTGCACAGGTAAAGGGAGAGGCCAGAGGAGTACAACTGAGTTGGTAAAGGAATGGCAGACATGAGGATAAAGTCGATCAATGACATGTGATACAAGAATCCTCAGCTCAGAGAGACCAAAAGAGAGAACACTGCAATAAAAACCAGTTAAATACAGTTAGCTACAACCCCACAACTGTGTGCTTTTACAAAGAACTTCACAATACTAACATGTGATAATAGTCAATACACAATAATAATAGTGGAAGGTAATGTTGTGCAACTAAGAGTAGAGAGGACATTTTGATTTAAGTTGGATATCTTGGTGTCTAAGACTAAGCACAGGATGCACATAGATGCAGTCTAAGTTTTGTGTTAGACTGAGGTGGTATAGAGAAGGCTTGTAGACCCCTTAATTTCCTGCTCAATTTAATTCCACCTGTCTTCAATCGCATATGATCCCATGCTCTGAAGAAGAACTCGAAGGATGAAACTGTGGCAAAATTGAACCTAGATGAGGTTTGAGTTCAGATTCCTCACAACTAACACCATTAAGATAAGATAAGATAACCTTTATTAGTCCCACGCGTGGGAAATTTGTTTGTTACAGCAGTGGACAGTGCAAAGTTGCATAGAAAAATTAGAGAAAAAAACACTGGAATAATATATCCATAAGATACTGTACACAATAGAATAGAATAAAATAAAAATAAAATACTATATACAATCGAATAAAATAGAATACAAATGCTACAATATGAGTATAATACAATGATCGAATCAAATTGAGAATTAAATTTAGATACATGGTAAGCACAAAACCTGGTAGTTGTTTTGTTTTTTGTTTTTTTTTCAAAAGGTTCTGGAAACATTGTCTATGTTCATAAATTTAATTAAAAATGACGTGTTTGCTTATGCCCCTAACATTTTTATCTGATATTGCCTTTTGTCAGGTCTGAATGAAGGCAAAACACAGCTTATAAAAAGGAAACTTTGAAAGTGGATACCCACAGTCATCGAAAGGGCACATTCAGATCAAAGCCCTCTATGAACTGTGATTGTCTCTGTGTATCAAGTAGATTGACAGATAATGCATATCTACAAACAACACTTAAAGAAGACACACACTTATCATTCTCTTTCTTCCTCTGTTTCTCTATATCTTTCAAAGACACAATATATACACACACTTGCATTTGATTTCCCCTTCAAGCTTCAAAGAGTACCTAGAGTGACGATGAGGACAGGGATTAATCTGACAAAGCATCAGAAAGATGCATTATCCACCTAGATTACAACTCCTGCTGCACAAGGATATTGCTGCGTTTACGTGCATGAGAGTGTCTGTACAGGTGTATGTGCATATGAATGTAGATGTGCAAATGTCTGTGTTAAAAGCTAGGTAGTAAACACAGCCTAATGTTGTAGGACAAAGCTAGGACAGAAGATGGAAATAAACAAGACGGTATAGACAGTAAAAGTCATAAAGTTTTACTTTTTTTCCCTTTTTGCTATGGGATCTTTTGGCATTGAACTCGTTTTAGAAAGCTTACACAGCAAACTTTTAAATCAAGGTGGAAAAAACAGAGTGTTTCAACAGCAGTGACAGGATGCCTGTTGCCAGTTTCAGAGAGGAAGAAGAGCGTTATTTAAAAATGAAATGGAATAAATAATTCTGAATTCCATTTAGGCAAAAAGAATCAAAACAAAAAACAAACAAACATCAAAACGAATAAAGAAAATGTATAAAATAATTAAAAGTAGGTATTGTAACTTGTGAAAAAAATATGGATGAGTGGAAAACTCATCCATATCCACGAATTGCTACTCCCACCACGCATTGCTACCTTACCGTGGTGGAGGGGGTTTGTGTGTCCAAGGAATCCCAGGGGCTATGCTGTCCTGGGGCTTTTGCCCCCTCGTAGGGTCTCCCATGATAAATTGGTCCTGGGTGAGGGACTAGACAAAAAGCGATTCAGAACCCCCCTAGTACACGATCAAAAGAACAGTTAAGCCTGCCCAGGATAGGTTTACCAGGGCCCAAGGGTGAGCGTCTGGTGGTTGGGTCCCAGCTGGACACAGCCTGAAAAAAGGACATGGGCCCTAGCCAAGCGGCGGAAGACTTTCACTTGTGTGGTCTCAGAATCTCATCTCTGCTATTTGCAGATTATGTGGTTCTGTTAGTTCATCGGGTGATGGCCTCCAGCTCGCACGGGACATGCTGGACAGCTTATATCTCTCGGCTGACCTGGGAACACCTTGGTGTTCCTTCAGACAAGCTGGAGGAGGTGGTCTGGGAGAGGGAGGTCTAGGCTTCTCTGCTTAGGCTGCTGCCCCAGCAACCCAGCCCCAGATAAGCGGAAGAAGATGCATGGATGGATGGATGGAAAACTGATGAGTTATAAAAAAAAAAACATTTTATATTCATTCCTCCAACACCATTGACTTGGCTGACAAGAGAACATATAATGAGAAGAACGTGTACTACATGTGTATTCATCTAATACCAGTAATGGATAAATGAAATTAAACGTTCTTGACTGAAACAGGTGAGGATCAGTGACAGACATGTGAGCGGTGATGACAGTGGCATAGAAGCTAATATAATGGTTGACTGGGTGGACATTCTTGATAAAAAGTCTTAGGTGAGGAATGGCGATAGAGATATATGTGCTAAAAGGTTGGAAGGATGAGCAAATACTGATGTCAAATGACGGATAGAGCAATGACACTGTTAAATGTTAACAAACTGAATTAAATATTTTACAGACACATGGCCACTAACTACATGAAGTTAACTTGTCCACTATTTTCAATCAATTTTTGTGACAATCATGGTGACAAGGTTCAAATGAATAAGGACCAGGTCACAGTGGTCCACAACCATCAGTCATGAGTCACTGTGGATTCAGGGGGGCAGTGTGTCAAGAGAGGCTGGTGGGAACAGCTGAGGCTCATTATTTTCATCATGTCTACCCTCATCTGGACCTGGAAGACGTCCCGTTGTGCAAGATGGTGCAGACGGGAGGGGCTGGAAACCAACACTGGCAGCAGGGTATACTGTAAATAAACGTTCACTGTCCTGCAACGCTGTGTGTACTCGGTCCTGATATCACAAGTCGTGCCGAAATCCAAGCTCCTACAATGAAGGACCAGCAACCAGCACATCCTATGGAGGCAATGGCCCAAATGATAGTGGAGTTGGCTGCCATGCATTTGGAGCAGGCTTCGGTGAACCAGTGATAGTTGGACCAACTACAGCCCAAACATCAGATCAAAGTTTGGAGAATCTGGTTGCTGCTGAAGAATGGACTCGGCTGCTCCTGCTGCTTTCACGGGACATCCAGACACCAGGTCTTAGCCTAAGTGGGTGAAGGTTAGGTGTGTACATGGGGACATACACAAGTATCCCTTAATGCCTCTGAAAATTAAATACAAGGGCAAAGTTCCTACCTGATGCATCCTTTAATTCTGGGAACAGATTGGCTGGTATTTAATAACCTGTTGTAAAAAGGGTTTCTTTGCTGGACTCAGTGATGATGCAAGGTCGCCCAATGCTGACTCTGGGCAGGAGGAGACAGGGGAGGCTTCTTGGGAAGGCCCGTTCTTTCCAGCAATTCACTCCACGGGACATGGAGAAATCATTTTCCAGACAATGAGGCTGAACAGGATTCATAAGTTCATTCACGAGGATAAACCCAATTCAGATCACTAGCTAGACCCTCTGTTGTTTGAAGTTTGCACTCCTGAAAAACTGAAAGGAAGGTCCAAGCCCAGATAAGAATGAGATTCAATACATTATGGACCTGAGAGCAAAGCTACACATATTGGGGAGGTTATTATTGGTAGAATTTGCTCCAGGCCCAGGAATGTCAACAGCGCCTGTGCAACAAATAGGCTAGCGTCAAACAATTTTCAAACAATTTTTGCTGCGCTCGCATGCTACATGCTGCTGCCTGCTTGGATGATATTATCGTATTGTGGGAAGAATGACGCACCCGACTACATTTCAATGCTTTTCAGCATCCTCTTTATTTATTCCAGTTGCTGTTCCTTTACACTCTCGGCTGCAGCTTTTCAGCCCCCAGCCGTGCACACCAATAACAACAACAACACTTCAGGAGCCAGCACACTCTGATATGCAGGGGAGGCGTGATGAGCCGATGCAGCTCAGGTTTGTCTGCTTCACCCAAACGTGTTGACTATGAACCCTTGGACAGAGGGAGGTACAGTATCTGGGGTAGTAGGAGGTGGGCAAGTGCGCACCCGTATGGAGACAATAACAGCCATTACAGCCTGCCTGTGTCTTGAGACCAAAAAAGAGTTGAGGCTGTTCTTGTGTCTGGCAGGCTGCTACTGTTGCTTCATGCTAAATTTCTAACGAGCCCTTAACTGACCTCAACCAAAAGGGTGCCTCAGATCTCCTTTTTGAAATTACCAAAAAATTAGGGACTGTTCATTTCTTCATAGGTGAGCAAACTTACTTACAAAGGAACAAAAAGCATCCTAATATGCATACATTAACATTTATATGTTAAGATACTGTATAGCAAAGGGTGATATTTTCTTGACAACCATCCACCCAGTCAGCCAATACATTGTCTTATTATCACTAATAAGAATATCTTCTGGGTTTAAATGCCAAGCTCCAAATGTTAGGGGGGAAGAAAAATCTATACTGAACAGTTCCTTCTGTTATGAAAGGCAGTTCACTTATCTTTTTTTTAATATATAATGTTTTATTGATTCATATGAGTTTTGCTTCTTGCAACTTCGTGGCACATGTGATATATAGCAGTATGGTTATATTTAATTTTATCTACAGCCAGGAGGTTCCTTGAGGAAGCTTCTGTGTTTGATTGTGGTGATTAAACTTGAACCCAGAGATGTCTCTGTAACCAGGACACTCTGCCACTTCTGATAAAAAAAGCAGCTACACTGTTTTGTGAATAATGCTCCACAGTAAGAAACCAGAAGCACTGCAGTGAAAACAGAAGCAGAAGTTAAAGCAAGGCCACCAATAAGAGTTCTCATATCTTAGCTTCCTGTCCCAAGACACCCTCTGTCTCCTTCACTCTCTTGTTTTATTTTTCATGGGCAGTCATCTTCCCTGGTTTCTCCAAGATCCTTTCTCTTTAACTCGTCTTGCAATGAGCACTAGAGTCCTTCAGTTTGACACACAATCAGTATATGCGTGCCTGTGCCGCATGCACCCAATTCTAAGTATACGCATGTCCATGCTCTCTCACTGGTGCATGAACAGTTCTTCATATTATTGCGACATGTTCAAAGGCTCCTCCATCTGTGAGCAATCTCATAGCATTCAAGCAATCAGTCAGAATAAAGCAGATGCAGTAACTGCTCCTCTTAACAACTTGTCATCTTTATTTTATTTACTTCTTGTTTTAATATTCACAACAGAAACATTATATTCATGTCTTCTTGTTGAGTGAATAAGATTTGTTTGTGCATGGCTCAGTGATCCTCTCATTCAGCTGTGCTGAGAGTAAGAACATCGTGTGTCATAACACTATGGAGATATTTAAATATATATATATATATATTTTTTTTTTTCATATGCCATTCTTCCTGTCTTTATTTCACTAGATTTACCTAAGATGTGAGGTGAAAAAATTGCTTGTATTTATGGAATTGCAAAATTATATGTAAAGTGATGCGACACCAAACATTAATAACCAACGTAGTAATGCTTAGTGTCAATGTGGACAGCAGTGCTTTCTTATAAGATTTGTCCTGGTTTGGCATCTCTAATGATCCCTTTCTCTGCAATTCTGCAAGTTTCTCTCACATCTCCCTCCCTCACCAGCCCCCTCTCTTACCCAAAATTGTGTCCCTTCCCCTCTGGATTATGTTCATTAGTATGATAAATCGCTTGGGCCCTCCTAAATATTCTACTCTCTTTCTAATGAGATACAAACACAGGCATGCACACAAACCAAAACAAAACTTGGGGCAATGGTGTAAACACGAAACCTAGTTTGTGATTAGGTAGATAATGTATTCTTTCAAAGTTACCACAAGTCAGAGTCCCAGAGATACACAAAACCATATCAGCACACATTCTCCAAAGTGTACAAGAATGATATCAGAACTGGATATAACAACAAAACAGCAGAGGTCTGCTTGAGTGCAAGTCAAACAACACAAAGGAATACATTTTCTGCAACAAAAATGTCATAAGCTCACAGCATGTGTCCCAAGTTTTCCAGACTTTTTTTTGTTCCAAGTTGTGCTGCTTCTTCCATCTTATCCCAACCAAATGGTTGTTGAACCTCTTGCTTTTCTCACAGGCTACAGTAAACATCTCTCCTATGACCCCCCCTTAACAGATCTCATGTTACACATCAATTAATCTGTTTGAAACTGTATAATACCTGCTATGTCCCCATTATAGGGTCAGTAGTCTAAGATGCAGTTTTCTAATTTTCCTATACGTGTGTTATTGCAGTGCCCCATAAGAATCACTGTCCTATCTTTTCAACTTGATCTTATCTTAGATAGGGGTATACATTGCCTGTAAGTGACCTTGAGTGGTGGTTGACATCTGAGAATAACTTAAGTAAGCATAGGTAAGGCTTGTCAGTGTCTGCAAGTTTCCTCTTCAGTTTCTCCTTCAGTCTGTGGAGAGTGGGTCGCCTCCTAATAAATTACTAAGACAGAATCAGTGTTTCCTCCTTCTGTTATTCCTCCCATCCAAGAATACTGGGACTGCACAGAGAGGATTACTGTTACCTGCCACACATATTCACACACTCTCTGTCACACGCACATAGGCATGCACACACAGTGCCATTTCTCCTGACTTACCCAGAGCTGTCCAGGGACAGATTAACTGTGCCACGGTGTTGCCCTGCCACCTCTGACCTTCCAGAAAGCTCTAAGAGAGTAGACTCCAGGCTCACCACTGAAATCCAATTACCCATCCAAGCAGGGAAGCAAGAGAGGGGACATGGAGGGAACTGTAGCAAGTGATGGTAGGCAGAGAGAAAAAAATTAGACTGAAAGTTTTCCATGTTGTGGCTCTACATAAAGCCTGCACCAATGCAATCCCTCTTTCTTTTCTCCTTTTACTCCAACTTTGCCAGTATTTATATTCCTCACCCCACAGTTGTGTCAGTTTTTGATAAACTGCATTTGTTTCATGGTGCTTATGGTATAGGGCTAGACACGGGAGATAAAGATACAGCGTGAAATGGCACATCAGAGCAAGGTAATCATCTTCATATTATTAGATACAAGACACTGAAAGTTTCAAGGTAATTCAAGAGTGCTAACAGTTTGCATCAAACCAAGTTTCTATAAGCTTTGACAACTTTGCATTTACACTACATATTCATGAGAATCATAATTGCTTCTGCAGTCAGCCTTCTGAAGGTTAGAAAATCTTTTATTTATCTTGTCTTTGCACATATGCGTCAATCAGTGAATCAGAGTTCAGGTAGCTTTTATCAAAGGCATGTAGCGAGACTTTGATATACAAACTGATAGCAGGGTCCACACATCCCTCCAGAGAAACTTGATAATCAGCATTATCAGCATTAAGATCAGTATGGATGGGTTACGCATCACAGCCAATCCTATTAATGCCAATGAAGGATCTTTTGGTTCTACTTTTAAATTCATTTGCAGCAGCTAAGCTACATACGCATGGAAATATAAAGGAAGACAGCAAATGGATGAACCACAAGGTGAGTTTCCATGCTGTTGTACAGTAGGTCTGATACCTCAAAGAAAAAGAAGATGCGCAGCTGGGTTTACTAAGCATAGTAAAATTAGCATGATGATGCAATCACAAAAAAATGTTGATTAACTAACAATGAATGAATAATGCAGAAAACAGAGATTTGAGATGGGAAACTGTTCTTGAAGTACAGAGAGAGAGAGAGCTGTGCATGAAGTGTGATTTTTTTTTTATCGTGGTGGAAGCAAAACAGCAAAAGTAAGTAATTCATGACGATGTTTATCAAATGTGAAGCGTAGTTTGCTGCTTCTTTTGCTGCTGGTTCAGTGAATTTTGGTTGGAGAGAGACAAAACCTGCAGCTCAGAATCTAGCGCAAAAAAGACGTAAACACAAAGCGTGGACCCGACGCATCAAAATCAGTGAGCTGTCGGCTTTCAGCCCCGACAGCGTGTCCATGTACGTGCCGTCGGGTGAGAAAGCCGAGAAAGAGAAAGCTGATTCTGATGCGTCGGGTCCGTGCTCTGCGTTTATGTCTTTGTGTGGAATCCGTTTACCTGCTCTCATTTAGGGCTGCCACGATTAGTCGACTAGTCACGATTACGTCGACTATCAAAATCGTCGACGACTGATTTAATAGTCGACGCGTCGTTTTAAGCTTTGTAAGATTCCAAAAGAGGCAGGAATAAGTAGTAGGATTTAAGAGTGTAATAACGGACTGAAACAGAAGATGGCAGCACTGCATGTACAAGGATGCCAGCTGCTGTTAAACCCCGAAAAAGAAGAAGAAGCTGTGTCCCAGAGTTCATAGCGCGGCCCTGCTCAGTTTTCAACAATGGCGGCAGCTAGTTAGTTTTAATGTTACTCTTATTATTCTTTCTGGGTCACAAAATAAACGTTTAAGATATTCTCAGGCGAGAATGTTGCTGTGTAAACCTCAAATATCTGCTCAGTTTATCAAGACATATTTTCAAAAGCGCTCCGACGTTTTCGGAGACGTCTGTTACCCACTGGCTTGATAGCTAACGGGTTCAAGGCTCACTAGAGCCCGTGAGAACACCGGACTCCCGGCAAATCGTTTTCAAACCCACCGCCGTCTTTCGCTACTCAGGTTAAACATGATATATGAGTCACTTAGATAACTTAAAAATGTAATTTTTTGGCTTTTTTTTAGTTCCTGAGTAAATCGGTTAGGCTGATATTAAAGTTATAGTTTTTACACAGCTGAATAAACGTCAAGCAGACAACTGATTATCAGAAGTGTGAGATGCTCAAGAATATACTTCGGTGTCCTGTTATATTTTAGATAGCTGAGTTTATTAAACTTCACTGAAACAATCTGCAAATTTCATTAACATTTAATAAACTATCATCTTGTCTTTATTTTTAGTTAGCACATACCTTAAACACTTAAAGCTGTAAGCTAATGATAGTTATATTAAGAGCAGATGCTGCTGGCAGTGTTGGGAAGGTTACTTTTAAAATGTATTCCATTACAGAATACAGAATACATGCCCCAAAATGTATTCTGTAACGTATTCCGTTACGTTACTCAATGACAGTAACGTATTCTGAATACTTTGGATTACTTAATATATTATCATGCTTTTTACAACAACATGAATGCACTATTGCTGTGTGATTTATTACTATTACTGAAGGTCCGCGACTCCGAACCGTAGTAAAGGGACCTCTGACTAATACGGCGGGGTCCCTGTCAGCTTGTAGCCGAAAAATAGCTTTACTTTGTTGTCTGGGTCAACTTTGCTAGCAGAGACAGAGAGAGGCGTTGAAAGACTGCTCCAACGGAACTTATTGTTTTCGGAGGAAAACACGAACATGGTGTACAGTCGAGTCTTAATAGCTTACTTACAACTGGGCTCGTCAGGCACTCTTATTGGCTGAAGTGGTTATTATTATATTTACATGCTTCCAGCCCCCGTTTTTCCTCGATGACAACTCGTACCTTTCCACTCCCCTTTTTCTCCCTCCTCGCGCTCACAGACTAATAACGTGTATGGCAGTCCATTCTCCCTGCAACACAGACTACACTGCCCATGATGCTACATTCTTTAGAGCTATGCTTGTAGCATTCTGCCTGTTAGCTTAGCACAAAAACAACAACAACGAAAAGGCACTCTCTCACCCAGGAAACACACAGTGGCAGAGAGAGAGAGAGAGCGTCGCCCTGTAACCATGGCAACCGTAATGCTGCCGCCTGGAACAACAGAACGTATCTGTCAAACAAAACCCAAACAGTCCTGACCCGCGACAATATGAAACAGGAAAGTACCGCAGTGTAATCCATTTATTTCAACAAAGTAACTGTATTCTGAATACCACCTTTTTAAACGGTAACTGTAACGGAATACAGTTACTCATATTTTGTATTTTAAATACGTAACGGCGGTACATGTATTCCGTTACTCCCCAACACTGGCTGCTGGTGCAATAAGATGTAAGTTTTACGTCCAATGGATGCATGATCTGATTAGTCGACTAATCGCAAAAATAATCGGTGACTAGTCGACTATCAAAATAATCGTTTGTGGCAGCCCTACTCTCATTTACTGTTTGGTGGTTGTTGAAATAGTTTTGTGAGCTTTAACCTGAGATTCTGGAGTTTCTGGCAAAATATATTTATATTTAAAAGTTAATTCAGGATTTAACGAATCAATATCGCTTTATCAAGCTACTCACCTCTCTCTATCCGCCTGCACTTTCAAATGTACACATGGACTACAGGAATATCTGGACCACAACCAATCAGAGAGGTCCCGCCCCTGGCTGTCTCTGATTGGTTTAGACCACGATAGGGGGCATACAGGGAGTGCAGAATTATTAGGCAAATGAGTATTTTGTCCACATCATCCTCTTCATGCATGTTGTCTTACTCCAAGCTGTATAGGCTCGAAAGCCTACTACCAATTAAGCATATTAGGTGATGTGCATCCCTGTAATGAGAAGGGGTGTGGTCTAATGACATCAACACCCTATATCAGGTGTGCATAATTATTAGGCAACTTCCTTTCCTTTGGCAAAATGGGTCAAAAGAAGGACTTGACAGGCTCAGAAAAGTCAAAAATAGTGAGATATCTTGCAGAGGGATGCAGCAGTCTCAACATTGCAAAGCTTCTGAAGCGTGATCATCGAACAATCAAGCGTTTCATTCAAAATAGTCAACAGGGTCGCAAGAAGCGTGTGGAAAAACCAAGGCGCAAAATAACTGCCCATGAACTGAGAAAAGTCAAGCATGCAGCTGCCAAGATGCCACTTGCCACCAGTTTGGCCATATTTCAGAGCTGCAACATCACTGGAGTGCCCAAAAGCACAAGGTGTGCAATACTCAGAGACATGGCCAAGGTAAGAAAGGCTGAAAGACGACCACCACTGAACAAGACACACAAGCTGAAACGTCAAGACTGGGCCAAGAAATATCTCAAGACTGATTTTTCTAAGGTTTTATGGACTGATGAAATGAGAGTGAATCTTGATGGGCCAGTTGGATGGGCCCGTGGCTGGATTGGTAAAGGGCAGAGAGCTCCAGTCCCACTCAGACGCCAGCAAGGTGGAGGTGGAGTACTGGTTTGGGCTGGTATCATCAAAGATGAGCTTGTGGGGCCTTTTTGGGTTGAGGATGGAGTCAAGCTCAACTCCCAGTCCTACTGCCAGTTTCTGGAAGACACCTTCTTCAAGCAGTGGTACAGGAAGAAGTCTGCATCCTTCAAGAAAAACATGATTTTCGTGCAGGACATTGCTCCATCACACGCGTCCAAGTACTCCACAGCGTGGCTGGCAAGAAAGGGTATAAAAGAAGAAAAACTAATGACATGGCCTCCTTGTTCACCTGATCTGAACCCCATTGAGAACCTGTGGTCCATCATCAAATGTGAGATTTACAAGGAGGGAAAACAGTACACCTCTCTGAACAGTGTCTGGGAGGCTGTGGTTGCTGCTGCACGCAATGTTGATGGTGAACAGATCAAAACACTGACAGAATCCATGGATGGCAGGCTTTTGAGTGTCCTTGCAAAGAAAGGTGGCTATATTGGTCGCTGATTTGTTTTTGTTTTGTTTTTGAATGTCAGAAATGTATATTTGTGAATGTGGAGATGTTATATTGGTTTCACTGGTGAAAATAACTAATTGAAATGGGTATATATTTGTTTTTTGTTGAGTTGCCTAATAATTATGCACAGTAATAGTCACCTGCACACACAGATATCCCCCTAAAATAGCTAAAACTAAAAACAAACTACAAACTACTTCCAAAAACATTCAGCTTTGATATTAATGAGTTTTTTGGGTTCATTGAGAACATGGTTGTTGTTCAATAATAAAATTATTCCTCAAAAATACAACTTGCCTAATAATTCTGCACTCCCTGTAGAGCCCTGGTTATGCACATGGTATAGCAAATATTATATAAATATCAATACTATAGTCTAAATATCCATCCATCCATTCGATTCCGCTTATCCTTTTCAGGGTTGCGGGAGCCTATCCTAGCTGTCATAGGGCGAGAGGCGGGGTACACCCAGACAGGTCGCCAGTCTGTCACAGGGCTAACACACAGGGACAGACAACCATTCCCGCTCACATTCACTCCCACATTCACACCTATGGGCAATTTGGATTAACCAATTAACCTATCCCCGCTAACTGCATGTCTTTGGACGGTGGGAGGAAGCTGGAGTACCTGGAGGGAACCCACGCAAACACAGGGAGAACATGCAAACTCCACACAGAAAGACCCCGGCCTGATGGTGGAATTGTACTCAGGACCTGTACTGAGTCACCTACTGTACACTCTGTACACACATGACTGTGTTAGTTCCCACCCAGACAACACAGTCATCAAGTTTGCAGATGATACCACCGTGGTGGGGCTCATCTCAGGGGGAGATGAGACGGCGTACAGAGCTGAAGTTCAGAGGCTGTCAGATTGGTGTGTAGATAACAACCTGGACCTCAATACCACCAAGACAAAAGAACTGGTAGTTGACTTCAGAAGGAGGAAGTCCGAGCTGCAGCCTGTCAGCATCAACGGGGAGTGCGTGGAAAGGGTCTCCAGTTTCAAGTTTCTGGGTCTGCACATAGACACAGACCTCCAATGGAGCTCTAACACCTCTGTGGTCTTAAAGAAGGCCCAACAGCATCTCCACTTTCTGAGAATCCTCAGAAAAATGGACCTAAAGAAGGAGCTGCTGACCGTCTTCTACCGCTGCTCTATTGAAAGTGTGCTGACATATTGCATCGGTGTGTGGTTCTCCAGCTGCACCACAGCACACAGAAAGGCACTCCAGAGGGTCATCAATATAGCCCAAAAAATCATTGGACATCCTCTTCCCTCCCTGAAGGACCTGTACAGCACTCGCTGTCTCAAGAGGGCATGCAGCATCCTACAGGACTGCACACACCCAGGTCACCGGGTGTTTAAGCTGCTGCCGTCTGGCAGGAGGTTCAGGCTGCTGAGGTCCCGAACAAATAGACTCAAGGACAGCTTTTACAACAGGGCAATAGCCCTGATCAATGTAAATAGCTGACCTGACTGGCTACCTACCTGGACTTTTTTAGGGGGGAGGTAACAATGTTTAAAACAATAACAATAATAATATTTATATTTATAACAAGGTGCAATAATAATTAATGTGCAATAATAACAGTGTGCAATACACATACACTTATTCTTCTTTTTTATACTAAGTTAATATACTGTGCTGTGTTGTTTGTTGCGTTGTGATGTGTCATATCGTGTCGTGTTGTGTTATATGTAGTGCCGCCGTAGGACAGTTTTCCAATTTCATTGTACTACTGTACTATGTATGACTGTGCAATGACAATAAAGAGTTATCTTATCTTATCTTATCTACCTTCTTGCTGTGCGGCAACAGTGCTAACCACCGTGCCACCGTGCTGCCAGTCTAAATATCAGGAGAGCAAATCAATATGCATTCAGATGCGTGGCTACATGTTGACCTTTTCCTGGAGCTTGATTTTGGTTTAATTCTTTTGTTAAAAAATTCTGGGGACTGTGATTCTGTGGGTTGAGCCAGTTCTCTGAATAAAACTGACAGCTCAGGTGGAGCACAGGATTTATCCAAACGACAGATGCTTTATTACAAACTATTCCAGCACATAAACATGAAATCTGTGTCACACTCAACTGTATGATGCGTAGCAGAACATAAAATATTACTTACTGTCAGTTCTTGACATCTAAGTTTGTTAATGAAGCTATTGTTAGTTTGTCATGACACACTCTGTGTGTGCACTGTTGAGAAAAGAGTTTCATTTTATTTCAGTTCTGTTAAGAATAAAGAAGAGAAATGTGAAGCTTCGCTTTAAATATTCGGGGTAAGAACTCACTGAAGAGCTGCTAGACAAAGGCAAACCCTAGGCAACATGCTCATAGCTTTGAGCAAGCCGCCCACATTAATTGCACGTTTGTTCTGAAAACTTCTCCACCTGTCGTTTTATTAAAATCAAAAGTAACACATGATTTATTTTACATTAACTTGAACACAATTTGCACTAAATTCCCTGCTACAAATCGTAGAAAACCATGTATGTTTGAATCATTTAAATATTCTCCTCCCACAGTGCGATCTACAAAAACATCTATGAAATGCTGGTAGGGGGGCGGGATGGGAAGGATGGTATTCTAGTGAATGGGAAAGAAAACTGAAACTAAACTGGACTGAAAAGAAATGTAATGATAAGAATCGGAGAAAAGTGCTAAACTTACACTAAACTTCAACGCTAGAAGAAAAGACGAAAGTTGTCAGTGCTCACATTTGACGAGAAGCTTATTAATTAAGCCAATAATTTAATGTATTGACAGTGTAGGATTTCCAATAGAAAGGCTGTTAAGCCCAGTGGTTGTGACAGGGAATGTGGTGGTATAATATTGTACTTAGTTAATATACTGTCCACTAGCTATGAAGTTAATTATATTGCAATAAACTGGTAGATATAACTTTTCTGGCAACTTCTGTGCAAACAAAGTGGATGAAGCAGAGAGAACCCATACAGGCACAAGAAGAACAAGTTCTACACAAAAAGGTCCAGCTGGCTGGTGGATTCAGACCCAGGCCTGGCAACGGTGCTAACTGCACCCATTGCAGCCCATTACAGAAAGCTAACACAGAGAACGAGACAGCAGTAATCTCCTACATACACACCTACAGCCAATTTAAACCACCACCAGTTATGCTAACAGGTATGTCACTGGGCAGTAGTAGAACATGCAAACGTGACAAAAAATGGCCCCAGTCAACAAACAAGTTTGAACTAAAGTGGTTAGTTGTGAGTTTGTGACCACAGGGCCAGCTGCAGTAACTTCAATCTTTTAGCCACATTTTAACCTTAGTACATTTAAATTTATTATTTCCAAAATTAAAAGCATTTATAAAAGCATGCCTAAAATAAGAATCATAACACTGGGATTTGCTAACTTTACAAAGCAACATATGTAAATCTATTATGTTTTTATTTATTTGGGGGTTTTTTTGTGTGTTTTTCAAAAAGAAGGGGAAAAAAAGGGAGTTGGAAATTTTGCAGCATAATAAAGAAAATGCGGTAAAACTGATTTAAGTAATTACACTTGTGTTTTTTAATATACTACACTAGGTAGTGTAAAATTACAAATTTAATCTTAGAAATAGTTACCATCATTCAAGTATTCTTTTAATAAAATCAAGAAATCATATAACAAATCATATACCTCATATATTTCTGCTTTTGAAACATTGATTTAGTTGTCTAAAGATTACATTTATTAGTATTGTCTTAAATCTATTATATATAATTATATGTATATTATTTGTATTGTTTTGATTTGGGTGTACCTGTGTCCTCATCAGCTCTGTCATCATGGCAAGATGTGGTCCTAGAGATCTGTAGCTCAAAGTAGCACAAAAAAGGGTTTGCACACTTTGGTAAATACCAACATGTCAGTCTACCTAGATATCCTTTGGTAGATTTTTTCAAAACTGTATCATCCAGTTTACAGGTGCTAAACTTGTATTTAGCTATAGTACAGTATATAGCTATAGTTAAATGATTTGTGTGGTCTGAACCTTAAATATCGAGCAAAGTATGCCAAAAGTGCAGGACAAGGGGTTGAAATACCAAAAAATGTAATGCTGTTATGCCAGGTGTCATCCTACCACAAGAGCTGTGGTTTCCTTGCTATTATGAATGTGATACTAACACACTGTTATAAGAAGGAAAGAAACACATCTAACTTTTTTATAATGTATATGCTACTGGGTGCTTTATTTCAATCAAATGAACACTGATAACAGTCAAATTTCTTTTGAAGTTTTTCACTTAAGACTTTTTCTGCTTCTGTTTTTAATTTCTTTAACAAATTCATTTTTTGTTGCGTGCCTATCTATGCTGTCAGCATTTGTATGCATACACTTGCACTTGCTTTTAAGAAGTTACAGGTCAGGGAACCTTAACAGGTTTTGTATCCCAAGGACATAATCTGACTTTAATTTCAATCATCTGCATGACTGCCTACATCAACATGATTCCCTTCAGGAGAGTAGACAATCTCAAAAGCATGTTCATAAGCCACAAAGAACATTTTCTAAAGAGTCAGTTGATAGCTTTTAAAAATTTTAGTGTATTTATCTATTTTATTTTGTAGCTGTACATGTTTTTACCGTCAGAATATTATTGGATTTTTGTCGATATGATCCACGACATTAGGAGGCGCATACATGTTGAGGATTAGATATATTGTAAGTGCTTACGATAGGCACAAACTCAATGAACAGATAAAGTGAGCATTAGATCTGATGTCTCGGGGACAGTGGGTCTTTTAAGTAACAAAAAGTTAGATCTGCCTATACACTGGCAGATCTGTATTATCACTCATCCCAAAGATCATATCAAGCATATGTGTAGGGTTTGAAGATAATTACTTTTGCCTTTTTCATAGACAACGGTGAGGATGAAACATGATAAAAAAGGGAAAGGAAGAAAGTACCTTTATAATTAAATCCCACGCTATAACTCAGTGTGGACTGAAACTGCAAAGACCTGAGCTTGATCCTGTTTGGGTGCAAAGCTATCTTTTTTTTTTATAAAAATCACCTGACATGTCTTTCTGAAAATCATTATCATATGTAAGGAATGCAAAATTTTAAAAAAGGAATGAAATCAATCGCACTCAACTTGTAATGTTGTTTTTGGGTTTTTTTTGCTTTTAAATGAGATAAAAGAGGAACAAAGCAAGTTCCATTAACTCACAAGTATAATTAGAGTCTTGGTTAACACACTGAGGTAGAGACCATTCCCTTTCCTTCTCTGCAGAGGTTGAGTGATGAGATTGAGATGTGAGTTATGGGATTGCTTGTGACACCTCCTTGAACAACACCTGCTACCTTGCTAACACGTTTAGCATAAAGTAATCAAACTTTTCTCATTACCTCAGCAATGCAAGCCAATTAGACATCATACATCAACAACTCTGCAATTATCTACAATTACAACTCATTAGGTTCTGAGTTACTTATGTTTTAATTAGCTGGTGCCACACTTTGTGTTACCGACAATGTCCTCGTGCTGGTGTAGACGGTTGTTGTCATAGCTAATGTAGCTGATGTTGTTGTTTGTTGGATTGTTGCACTTGGCCGAGCATAGCGTACTCAAGAGACCATCAATCTCCACTTCATAGCATCACTGTTGACACTCAGACCTCCAGTACACTGAGTCAGACATTGGCCAAGTGTTGGTAACTTTAAAAACATTTTGTCAAGAGCACAGTATTTATAAGTTCTCCAGATTTAGAATGTATAGAAAAGCAGTGTAGATAGATAGTGACTGATTTTTATTATTTTTAACCCACTCAGATTCACTAACATTTTATGTGTGTGTGGTGCCCAGTGGTTTAAATAGAGCATAGCCTATTTCTAGATTAGCGGTACGCATATCTTAGAACCAGACCCATTATATGGTGGCTTTTCCTTTTCTGGGGCTTTTGGTGTCTTTGCATGAATAAGAGAGTGAAGAAAGAGTTGAAGGCGCAGAGAAGGGGAAAAGGATGGATTTAGAAAAGCTCTGTAATTGTTAAAGGGAGGAACGGACTGAAGAAAGAGGCAAGAGAAGAGAATGGGATTGACGCCACAGATTACCCATTCCCCCATTGCATTCTGCGAACAAGTAATTTAGTTATTTCACTTTGAGCTTCTTTCATTTCTCCCCTGCAACATTTTAACCATTTTTAGTATCAATTGTCTCTTGCCTTCATGACGGAAACAAACCAAACCAATTTTCTCCCTGTTGTTTTTGAAGAGGCAATCAGCAACGTGTCCTTGGTTTGATTAGATTCTGAGCTCCTTTCTTCCTTCCTTCAATTTACACACTTTCTTCTTCTGTTGTGTTTTTTTTTGCCATTGAAAGGGAAAGAGCAATAAGCCTCCTTCTTAAACTTTGTGGAGATTACATGAAGATGAGATTCTTCACTCTGCTATGAACTGTCTACCTTCTATCCTATCTCTTACAGAGATGTGCAGGAGTTCCTTAAGAACTGCTTCCTTTCTAACAAGACCCTTTTTTGTGCTTCCATATTGTCTATTTGTGTCATTTTGTCTATTTTCTTGCCCTTAAAACACACTCATCTGAGGTTTAAGTCAGTTTTAATGACCTTATGAGCCTGTCCAGTATAAAAATCCACTACAGAGAGAAAATAACATGGGGTACACATCTGAAGGACTGCCAGTCGAACCACATTTCAAAGTGAATAATTTTTCTTTGGAAACTTTATAATTGTAGTTCTAAAAAGTTGTGACTCGTTTTACTGAAAGTAATATTTTCATAGATCTATTTGGATTATTCTTCTAAAAGCACATTTTTGATTGCCTGTGTTTTATATTCTATTCGGTTTACCTTTTATATTATTTCCTTTTAAACAAAAAGCAATACTGCTTTAATGTGATAGTTGATCCCCAGTTTCTGTGTTCACACCATGATGTTGACCTACAAATGTAGAGAAATGTTTACAAAAAGCTGCTAAAAAAGAAATTAACATGAGCCACCTGTGTGAGGAACTAAACAAAAAGGTAATAACAAACTGGCATTGTTCCAAAACTGTGTTTTCAGAAATGCCAGTGGAATTTTAAAAGAGGTTCTCTTAATTATGAGACAGATTCCCAAATTTCCAGGTTCAATCAGCTCTTTAGTTTAGCTTTTGCACATGTGAGTGTGTGAGTGTGTTTGAGAGACACTGTTATGCAGCATCTCGGAGCGTCTCAAGGTTAATTTCATTAACTGTCAACCGATCTGAGCACAGACTGCAGAGTATCATTATGCAAAATTATGAACCGAATCTGATTTGAGAGGGTGCATATGTGTGCACGTACATGCGCATGTGCTTGCAAAAAAGCGTGAGTATCGCAGAGAGAAAGTGGAACATGAACTGTCTAATCACCGCATCCTCATCATTGCATTATTGTCCTAGTCTTATCTGGCTCACCTTGGTCCGTTTTTCTTTCCTTGCCATCCTTCTGCTTTTATTGTCTCTCCCATCCTTTCCCCCTGCAAATGAGACAGAGCGGTTAGAATGATGAGAGGGGCAGAGAGAAAGGGATAAACCAAGGATAAATGTAAACCACAGGGCTAGAGCTGACAGGGAGATGCACAACAATTTCCAGTGAGGAGACAAACACATTTAGAATTGAAAAGTACCAAGCGATAAGTAATGAGACACCAAAGACAGCAACTTGGAGGCAGAGGAAAGCTGATGATCTAAATTAATTGGCAGCAGTACCCCTGCAGATATTCTAAAAAGGCAAAAATAAGATTATCCTCAATTTATTCTAGCAAAAGCTGAGAAATGTCAAACACCTCATCTGTCTGCACAGTGGGGGAGTGATGAAAGGTACAATGGAAGAATTACTTCTTATTAAGAGTTAATATTGCAGAGGAGAGCCAAAGATAGCAGGGAGTGACCCCAGACACTCCTGGTTTAAATAATTAGTCAAACACTCCATAGACACTAAAGAGGTATACTCAAATATTCACTTTGTGGGAGCTCTAAAGTGACTCTGTGTAGTACTTACAGCATAATCGCTTGACTACCTGCACGTGAATGAGGTGCAAAGAGATTAGGTGAACGTATGTCAGGGAGCCTGTCGTTTGGGTGTAGTTTTTCCGAATTTGTGCCATCCAAATGTATCAGTCTGTTAAAAGCATATAACCTTAGACTTTTTTTTTTAATTTTTAATTTTGTGTGTTTGTGTGTGTCTCTTCCAGCGTGAAACAAATGCAATTGTGAAATTGGCAGCTGCGCAAATTAATTAGGTGTGGAGGCACAAGCATCCTAAAGTGAGTAAACACTACAAAGGATGAATGGAGGAGACAAACAGCCCTGACAAGTGAGTACATCCAGTGATCCATGGCAAAGAGAACTTAGATGAAGCTTCTTTGGACCTAGATTTGATGGATTTAATTCCTACTGATGAACTGCTAGATTAAAAAATTCAGCATAATGGAGTCAAACTGGCTAGGCCAGTTATTTATTTATCGTCAACTGCAGTCAGCTGAAGCTGTCTGTCTACTTATGTTTGAAAATGATTTATTTTCTCCAAGAAGACAATGTTAAAACTAAATCTGACATTGGTGGTTTTTAATTCAGGTGGAAATTTTAACACTACTGTAAAAACCTATAGGGGTGTATCTCCCAGTGCTGTACTTTCAGGAAGTTGTTTGTATATAAGGGGACTTCCAAGAAGATTTGGATATATTTTTCTCTCTAATGGTCATATATTATGGCCCACGTCAGTTTTAGTGAAGAAATTGAATCCCTAACAGCGATGCAGCATTAAAGGTTGTGGCTAATGATGAATGTCCTGTCAGGGTCAATTAGAGCCACAGATAGCATCACATACAATCTGCCTGGAAGATTGCCCAGAGTGAGCTAGAGACAGAAGGAGGAGAGAAAAGGAAGAAAGGAGAGGAGTGGGGGAGACGTGGGGAAGTGAGGATGACAGTGAAGAGGGGAAGAAAGAAACCAGAACTAAGAGAAAGTGAGTGAGAGGCTTGGAAAAGACAGAATGGTTGACTAAGGAAAATAAATGGGGCTAAGTGAAGAAAATGTTAAAGGATGAGTGTCCTGCAGAACAACAATGATTCACTTGTTATAATAAACTAAACAAAATAGAGCAGTAAAATGTAAATGCGAAAAGAAAAAGAAAATCAATGAATCTATTCAGCAAATAAGGGTTACAGAACACTAAGACAAAGCAGAGCCAGAGCCAATTAGCTGTACTTTCTTTACTGTAACTGAAAAGAATCAGCTCATTATGAAATAGAAAATAATTCATCATCCTGGAATTAGAGACACTCATGAGACAAAGACTTAGTGATCATCATTGCTTTGTGGACTACATTAATTAGAATTTTGATTCTTCCAGTACTTTACTTTGTCTACTGTCGTGGAAAATTTAACAATAACCTGCAACACACCCAGCAAGCTTGATTTGAAATGGGTTTAATAAACACATTGCAATGTGGAGAGAGCATCCCAGTGAAACACCAGGACCATCTCTGAATTGTGGCCACTGCCCTTCATCTTATATACAGAGACACAGACAAAGAACATCCCACAAACTCTTACATGTTGGCCCCTCTCACGGGGGGGCTATACCTCCTCCCTCACAGAGAGAATTTTGACCTTGTTTTCTGCTTGGCCATCACCTAAAGATTTACATCCCTGATAAGCAGAAGGAGTCCTACTATCTGTTTAATGTCTCCCATTACAATGGCCTCACTGTGTTAACATTCCACATGCATGTAAACTAGTGACAGGAGTGCTCTTACTATAGTACAGTGAGAAAGTGATATTACTATAACTAACGTGATATGATTAAATAAGTGATTAATACATGAGAAAAGAAATCTGCCACCACACTACCAAGCAATATTTTCATATTTTTCAGGTTTTCTAATTGCCCAAAAGACAGACAACCAATCACATCCACACCGACCACCAATTTGGAACCACTAAGTGACCTAGTATATCTTTGAACTGGGGAAGGAAGCAGGAGATAAACCACACGAGCAAATGGGGAGCATACAAGCTCAACACAGAAGGGCCCCGGCCAGCAGATTCAAACCCAGGGCCTTCTTGCTGTGAAAGCAAAATCTTCTTTGAACAGCTCAGAAATATGTACCAAATTAAACTACAGTTGTATGCAGACATAAATACGTATTCATATATTTGTCAGCTTTCTAAGTTCTGACTCGACCTCCAATGGCAATGCATAAAATTATAGTTATTTTTAAAAAGTATAGAGAATACATTTAATACATGTCTAGGGGAAGTTATAGTATCTGTTTAATCTCAGAGAACCCGAAAGAATAAATGATGCATGCACAATGGTGAGTATGACTTGCAAATTTAAAAGTCCTTATACTTTATTTTTGTCTGACAGCATTTCAGGGAAATCCGAATGAAACTTTTGAGGAATGGTAAATGATGTATGAACAGATATGCTTAATAGAAAAAAGGGAAATACACAGGCAGCAGTTTTGTTTTGGAAACTCCCCATTACTACTGCTGCCGTCATTCAAAGCTGTTTCCATGGCAACCAAGAAAAAAAGTTTACCAGTTTGTGACACATTATGTAGAGTGTGACCAATTTGCCACTCCATCTGTGAATGCACTTCAGTACACCACTATTCCGAGAGTTGGAGCTAAGACACGGCACACTATATTTATATGAATAACTGCAGTATGCATATTTATAAGCATGTGGTTCGGTCATGCTTATAAGCTGTACTTGTATATGTAGGATGTAAGCAAGCGATTGTACGGTGGAGATTGTGTGTACATGTACTATGTTTATCTGTATCTAGAAGCTTGTGTATGTTTGATGTTTAAATTGAGTGAAAGTGAATTAATCCTGTCTCAAATTGATAAATGTAACATATTGTGCACGCAGATATATTGCAGCAATACAAACAAATCCAGGTTGACAGGAGTAGAATAGTTCAACTCTGAAGCTATGACTATCAAAACATTCTAGTTGCTAATCATTTTATTTCCTTCCACCATTTAAAGGTAACTGAACATGCTAACCAAGATGATATGTTAGTGATATCAGGTCAAATATTCACTCATAAAATTGGAGAAAGAACAATAAATAAAAACATTTCCATTAACATAGCCAAAAAAAATCAGTTTATTTTTTTTTAATGTTTGCGAGGATATTCAAATCTATTAGCCCCGTGTTCTTGCAGCAATCAAAACCCTGTTTTTATCTGTGAACATAATCACTATTTCATATTCTGTATTTTAGCTTTTCTCTTTTACCCTTTATTGATGGGCCATCACACGAGTTATCAATTTGGAAAATTAGTAATTATAATTTAGTTTGATTCTGTCTACAAATAAAGTTGCAACCCAGTCTTCTCATAATTTTCTTCAAGCATGTTCAAGCATAAACTGTAAATAAGTGCTTTAGATAATGCTTGCTAAATATGTGGACATTTAAATTAATGATAACAATAATCATCATTATCATAGCAGAAGAAGAAAAACTTTATTTACACACCTGTTTGCAAAACACATTCAAAAACTGCAAAATTATGTTTTACAGTGATAAAATTTCACCCCAATGAAAATGCCAGGATCTTCTGTGATAGACATTATTCTGGAGCGGTGGGTCTTTGCAACAGTAACACAGAGCTTCTTCTTGATCTCTGTAGGACTAAATGTAATTTTCTTCAATTCAAAGGAACAATGCACAGAAATGGAATTTGCTCATGTGGGGATATGCACACAATAATGCATGAATACAAAGAGTAGCTACCACTTTTCACTAGTTCTTTCAAAACTGAAAAAGCTTTTTTCATGCAATGAAACCTCCAAAGACGTGAATGTCAGATGTGAGTGTTGAGTCAGCTAAATGTTTGATTCAAAAAGATCTTTCTTCAGACTTAATCATTAATAAGTTCGAAATATACTGGGCACACACACACACACACACACATACAATCTGCTGTTGAATCAGATGCCAAATTGCACCCTGCTTCTTTGCCTGCCAATCAAATCACAAAAATAATAACAATTTCTTTGTACCACCACCTGAAAAGATTCATGTATTTTTGAACGTCTACACAAACATAGACACACACGCGCACATATCTCTCCTCTCTCATCAAAGTCTCATACAGTATAAAATAAAAGGTCAAGCCTATCAGAGTTCAGCCGACAGCCTTCTTGTTTCTAACATGACCTTGATAGCCTCTAGCCTCTACAGACTCGCCTCACAGAAGATTCTTACTGTGGTCTAGTGCTGCTTACTTTCAACAGTCAGCTCAATAGTATACCACTGGTATACAGTAAACCTCTACCCTAGAACAAGACAGAGGATAAGCAACACTGAAATAAATCTCACTGGAGAACCAGTCACCACTACATTTGCAACCTTCTTGGAATACCTTTAAAATTTTCTTGGCTGCTAGAAAGCATCCTAGTCACAGGCTCTGTGGTCTTATTGGGGAACCTCAAAGTTTTCCTGAGAAATAACAGTCAAACCTGGATGTTTCACCCCGATGAAACCAGTAACTCAGAATTGTTTCCTGTGAGTAACAGCGCTGCACTTTTTCACCTATTCTGCTTATTTTTTGGACAGACCCTGCAGGTCAAGTGTCAGACGGTGCCCTGTTCAGTGGTCTCAGGATCAAATCTTTACTCACAAGTAGGGGAAGAGTGGAGTGGGTTTTTGAAAGATGAACTGATGCTGTTTGGGAAAGCTTGGTGTGATGAAGAAAAAACTCAGAGTTCTCAATATAGTAGTCGATCTGTGTTCCTACAGTCACCTATGGCCAGACGCTGTGGGCAGTGGTGGCTAGGCTAGGTTCTCGGGCTCAGAGCTGCAGGGACTGGCTGGGGAGAAGAACGTCTAGGCATCTTTTCTATGATCCCAATAGGTGACAGAAAACTGTGTAAGTGTGTGGTAGGACTAATGATTTTATCCATCTACGCTTTATTTACTACAGTTCTCATGATTTTCATAGACACCAATCACAGGGGGGAAAAAAGGTATCAAAATAATGAGAAATATATCGAGGCAGCATCAGTAAAACAAAGCATGCTGAATTTAATTCTGTAGTTGTGGCACATGTGTCATGGCAGCAGTCTCGCTTGTAATTTTGCACTTTAACCCAGGCCACAAACTTCTGGGATGGGTGAGAAGCATGTCACAGAGCCGAGATCACAGGGTTAACGCATTCACAAGCCTATTTAAATACAACAGTCAGCTTCATCATATCTGCATGTTAAAAATAGAAATCGAGTGAAAACATAGAAACATAAAGCATTCACGTTCACACAGTAAAAACCCAACCCTTCTGAAAACCAAGAGGCAGCCAAATACCTAAAATGGTACATAGTAAACTATGAGGGTGTGATTGAGATACACTAACTTTTCCGATTTTTCTGTCTTGTATGGCTCATTGGACACTTTTTGTTAAAGCAGTGCTTAGGCCCCCTTTGTCCTCGGATATGAATATCAGCTCATAACATTCTGTCAAAGTCATCTATCCACGCACACACTCCTGCTCATATTCACTCTATAGTCTACAGTATATCAGAGAACTAATGGAATTACATAAGGACATTGAAAAGCCAACACTTCGTTTTAGGGACATAGAAAAAAATATTCTATACTTCAAGATTATTCATTAGTTCTTCTGTGCCATTGAGTCTCTAATATTCCAGAAAGGAACACTCTTCCCTTAAAAAAGGCACTCCAAGGTCAGAATTTTTTGTGTGTGTGTGTGTGTGTGTGTGTGTGTGCGCGTGTGTGTGTGTGTGTGTGTGTGTGTGTGTGTGTGTGTGTGTGTGTGTGTGTGTGTGTGTGTGTGTCACAGGTTCTGACAGTGCTACTTAGCTGCTGCTCTAATGGCACTCAAAGGGCAAGATAAGATAGTGTCCAGTGATATTTTTTTGGTGTTTGCCTGACATCTTTCTCTTTCCAGTTTGCAAAATTTTGTCACTTTAATTTCTCTAATTTGCCAAGTAATTTGATAGTAATTTGATATTAAATAAAAACACATACATGAAAAATATAAGAGACATACATTACGCCATTTATTTATGTTATTTTGGTCACCTTTCTTTTGGATTATTGTGATGCCATACGCTCTTGTCTCCTTTAAAATCTCCTTAATCGCCTCCAAATGGTACAGAAATCTGCAGCAAGATGTGTCACCTGCACCACGTCCACCAATCATATTACACATATTCTCATTCACCTTCAGCAGCTCATTCTTCCCCAGCATACCCAGTCCAAGATTCTGCTCCACACTCTTGAGCTGTCAGTGACTTAGCACCCCCATATCTCACAGACCTCCTTCATCCTCACACCCCTTCCTGTACTGTACACTCAGCCTCTACTGCAACTGAACACCATGGGTGCCAAAGCCTTTATCTGCACTGCCGTGTCACTGGAACCACTACCACTTTAAATCACAGCTCTTTACAGCAGTGTATTAACTACAACCATCTCTTGTTGTTGGTGGCGTTTTGTTTTATGTATTTTTGCATTACATTTTAAATCTCTCTTAATACTGTTCTTGTTATTCATTAGTGCTGTAAGCTGACCTTGAGTGTTTTGAAAATTAGCAATAAATTAAATGTGTTATTGGATTCTTCTTCTTCTTATTATTATTATTATATCATTATTATTATTATTATTATTATCATCATTATTATTATTATTATTATTATTATTATTATTATTATTATTATCATTATCATTGACAAGTGAAATTTTAAAGTTCAGCTGTCATTCTGACCAATAAAATCGTCTGCCTTCATTTGTGTAGGTTTTTCTCTTGATTGCAAAACAGTTCTGAACAGTCAACACACAGAAACACCTGTGGATTCAGCTATGGGGATTTTGGAGGTCGGGTTAAGACACTTTGTTGTGTTTCTCAAACAATTCCTGAACAATCGCTATGAATTTACCACAACTATTTTTAATGTTATTCTGTAGATGTTCTCATGTTACAGCAAATTATTTTCATGTTGTTTCCTCAAATTCACTTTCAGTGTGCTGTATCCAGTTTCTCTTGCTCTACAGCACTCTTGTCTTTGTAATGTTTTAAGACCAAAATCAACTTGAAAACAGGTCAACTGAATTAAATATGATCATGCCCAGATTTCAACCAGAAACACACCTCTTGAGCCAAGAAGAGTTAGAGCAGAACACCCCAGTAGCCCATGCCAAATAACTGTATGGCTTTATTACAGTCCCTTCCTCATATTCACTTCTGCCATAATTTCCTGTCAAAGAGGAAAATTAAGTGAAAGCTAAAGCTTACCCCTGTAACAAGCTAGCACCAGAGTGGATATATTGTCTTTTAACTACAGGGCACAGTTTCCTGATATGTCACTGTTGTGCCTTGCTGTGTCACTAAGCGTCTCTCCTGCTGAAGTGTCCTTGAACATGATACTGAAAAACTGCTAACCATGAGGGGTACACCTCGACAAAGAACACCCTGCAAAACAGCTAAGTTCAAAGGCACGGATAAAGAAAGTACAAAGATTACAATAATTATTCAAAATATTAGGGAGACATGAATCTCATCTTTATCGCTCCTCATCTTGATCAACAACACCATAATCAGCTGATGTCATCAGCTGATGTTATAGCCGTTGCCAACTCCATCACCATGGTAACTACTAGTTGCCAAGATGCAGAGATGCCGGGTGTCAGATATCATGAAGTGGGTTTTTTTTCGTTTTGTTTTTTTCTCAGTTGCCTTGTGATCCTGTTACACATGATGAGTTGTTTTCTTTCCCTAACCTTGTGAATCTTCATAGCCCCTAAATGCTGTTGCAGAGCTTGGGACATGAAAACAATGTTAAATGTCATGCTATGTACCATCTAAGTACAACAAAGCATTCTGAAAACATTCTGGGAGGAGAAAAAAAAGTAAAATCATCTTAGAAGGTCATGCACAACAACATGTCTTCCTGTTTAGTTCTCCATGTGAGAAAGGGTAACTTCTGACAACATTATCTCAGAGTTCATGTGTAAAATAAAATAAAAAAAAGTCTGCTGTGTGTTTTGATGATTGTGGTAAAGAGCCCTTCTAGCAACGAGATTCACTATTATGACTGCAAAGGCCAAAATATTATATTCCCATTATTTTCATACTCTAAAGCCCTATGTATCATGAGTTTGTCTAGAAAAGACCGCTCTCAATAGGATGGAACTGTTTCATCATAGGATAAAGGTGATTGCTCATAATATGTCCCTTCCTCAAGCATTCAGGGCTGTACTGTTCCTTACTCTAGTGTACTGTAGACCACACAAACACTAGCCCACATATCAAGTATGCGGTGAAGAATAAATCATCGGGCCATATCAGATGTGTTATTCTGTTATACTGCAGTGCTTAGCTCTGTTGCCTCGCAGCAAGATGTAATCTCTAATTGGTGATTTTGAATTGGCTGTGGATGTGAGGCAGATAAAGTAATCAAGTGTGTAGAATAAAGTGCTACATGAATATATGGGTAAAATGGTACGTGCAGTCTAAAGAGCAAATGCCAGCATGTTCATTTTCATCCCTGCAGTCTGTGTGCCAATGCTGAACTGTCAAATGTGCATTCATCTTGGTTATGAAGGGTTTATGCACTGCAACCCAACTATCACATCCATCGCTATGTAATCGACATATTGTTTTCACTGACACAGTCCGACTGATGTGCTCAGTCACCCGAAGAAGAGTTGCTCATCAGTTTATTTTGTTTATATTTCACTAATACACGAGTCATAAATTCTGCAAAATTTCAGGCATCTACCAGTGTCTTTCTCTTACATACAAGCAAAGGAACCATTTTATTCAGATTCCCTATTAAAGCAGATTTTTGATTAAAGCTCTGTGCCTCAACATTGAACCCTTTTTTCAAAGTCACTTTGCTAATTTCCTCTGGTCATCATGTGGGAAAAAAGGAACAGAATCATGTAAGCCTGCTCAACATTTAATACATGCCACAGAGCGTGACTGAATGTTGTGTAGTATCCAGCCCAGCTGTGAGAAAGCATTCATATGTATTGTGGTTCTCCACTTCCTTTAGTCAGATTTTCCTCTCCATCACTCCATACATTTGTAAGGCTTTATTCCAAAATTCTAAATGCAGAATATTTATACACTCAAGAAAGCAATACACTGTATGAACCTGAGCATGCACGTCTCTGTAAATGTTTATGTTCATGTTCATGATTGTCTAAAGGAACACAGCTTGTAAGATGTCAGGGGTAAAAACAAAGAGCTAAAACCATGACAAACTCCTAAAGGGAGTTTGAATAGCAGAGCAATCGATGAGACTAGTTCAAAGAGACGGAGCACAAGTATGACAGCTATATGTGTGTGTGTGTGTGTGTGTTTGTGTGTGTGTGTGCAGTAAGGCACAAGTGGACACTGGGTTTGTCATATTGATTCAGTTCACTGCAAGAACAGCAAGAAACTGAGTAGTGGAATCATTATTTTGACAGTTACAAACCTTCTCCACACAGACTCATAGTCACACACAGTCTCGCACATACGTGGAATAACAAACCAGAATATAGCATTAAACACTGTTCAGAATAGCATGCTTCCTGCAGTCTTCACAGTCAACTTGACATCAGATGGATGTTTTCCTGCGGAGTATATGTACATCCTACATACAAATAAGTGCACAACCATGCAATAACCGGTTGAGTTCATCACATACACAAACACACAGACACCCCCGAGGCCAGAGTTCCTAACCTCGTCACAGTCTGCTACAGCAGCACATCGATCAATGTGCCCCATAAAGACAATGAGGATGTGAAGGGCAGAAGAGCAGCGCTGCATAAGTAAGGCGAGACAGGAAAGGTTTGAAAACAACTACAGCAGCGTGCTGTATGTTTGACCTCATGATAATAAGGCAATTTCACATAGGCATTGAATTTTAATATCAAACTCTTGATGTCCAGAGTACGCAGGGCCTAAAGCTTAAATAAGGATTGCTTTGAACATCACATTTCGATCTTTAAAACAACGTAATGTAAGATTGATTATTGTTGTAATTTTGTAAGTCTTACTCTGACGTACATTTCACAATAATTCTTTGCCTTTAGCCCATTGTGATGTTACTGAGAATTTGATCGGAACTACACAGCAGGAATGAATGAGAGAATGTGGGTGGAATGGCGGACAGAGAAAGAATTTTTTGCTGAGATCACATTAAGTTACAAAATGAAGAAGGATGAATAATGAAGTAAAAACTAAACTATGTTCAAATTAAAAAAAAGAGTGCTGAGAGGGGAAAATGCCAAGAACCAAAGAAAAAAAAGGTAAATAATGTTAGAACAGACCAGAGAGCAAAAGGAGATTGATTCATGTGGATTTATGCTCTGGAACTGAAGTATTTAAGAGCGGGGCAAAAGTAAAATGAACAGAGGGTGACACATGGCCCTTCAAAGACTAGGTGTTCCCAAACCTAAAATTTCAGGACAGCTGAACTGTCACCTTAGTAAATAGTGTTAAAACACTTGTTAGTTTCTATAGGGCTGAGTTTTTTCAGACACATAGTGTACTAAGAGGACTATTTCTTAAAGTTTTGTAAGGCTGAAATTGGACTTTGAAGTGGTGAACAGGTACTGACAAAATGGGAAGAATTAGCAAGACTTTCAGATGTGGAAGGGTTAAACTAGTAGAGTGAAAATCGGGGAAAAGAAAGTGGAAGCAGGAAAAGAAATCAAGTGGGTTCGCGAGGGTTCATTTGCCAACAGTTGGGAAAAGGTAAAAGGGTGCATGGAATAGAGGAGAATGACTCAAAGAGTTTGGTCGTAAATGTGGAGAGGTAAACTAGATGAAAAAAGTAAAGCTGTGCGCTCTAAAGGAGAATAAGTTATGAGAGAAAACAAAGCAAGGAAGAAATGCAAATGTGAGGCAATTTTCCACAGCAGTTGAAAATGCTGCAACTTTGCAAGCGAAAAGGAAATAACAAGAAGAGAAAAGAAGAGAACATGTCCCTGCAGTCACAAGCGAATACGTCATCAAATTAGATTATCATTACCACACTCATTAAACTGTCATTATTAGCATCGCAAACACAGATGCTGCTTTATTTTTCTCTCCCATTTTCCCTTCTACTAAGTTGTCTCCTGATCATGTTGTGCCTGTAAGGAAAGTAATCAGATAACCCTGGAAGCTAAACATCTTGAAGGTCTGAAACTATTAATAGCAAATTGTCTATTTATGGACTTCATTTCAACATTTCTCCAAGTGTGGCAGTGACTTGAAGAAGATGGATCAAAAAGAAGACATCCAAAGAGATACCTTGCATGGATTTGGATTCTGGCAACATTTGCAAATCACAGTCACAAAACTTGGGATTTAAAGGGAGCAATGTGGATGATGTCCTCGATGTAGAGCAGTGGACCAAATCTTCACCCTTGCAGGACTTCTGGAGGGATCATGGGAGTTCATCGATTCAGTTTACATGTGGTTTGTAGACTTAGAGAAGACTTGCAACCAGGTTCCCCAGGGGCACTTGTGGGGTCTACTGCAAGAGTATAAGGGCCAGACCAGACTGACCCCATACTCATCCAGGCCTGCTGCAATAGGCCATTAGGTTCTTGTATAACCACTGTGAGGGCTGTGTCTTGCGTCCTTGACACAATGTCAACCATGTTTTCAGTGGGTGCTCAGCTCTACCAGGGTTGCACCTTTACTCCGATCCTGTTCTTGATTTTCATGGACATGATCTCAAGGCAACAGACCAGAAATATAATCTCTCAAGTGTGTTATGGGGTCTCTTGCCTGGAACATCTCCAAAGGGAGACGGCCAGAAGGCATCTTAACCAGATGCCTGCACCACTTCAGCAGGCTTTTTTTCACTCACAGAAGCAGCGGCTCAGAGTGTGGCAAATGTGAGGCCGTGGTTCTTTACCATATCATCAGATTTGAAAGAAATGGTGGAATGCTTCCGCTGCCTTAAGCAAGGGAATTCAAGTATCTTAGAATATTATTACTGTTGAGTGATGGAAAGGTGGAGCATGAGTTGGACTAGCAAATTTGTCAAACATCAGCTGTAATAGGGCCATTGTTCTGGACTGAGAGTAAAGAGAGAACTGAGCCAAAAGGCAACGTTTTTGATTTATCAGACTATCGGCGTTCCATGATCTCACCTGTGGTCATGAAATCTGGGTAGTGACAGAAAGAGTTAGGTTGCAAATACAAGTGGATAAACTTAGTTCAATCTGCAGAGTGTCAAGGTTTAGTCTTAGAGATATGGCAAGGAGCTCAAACGGGACAGAGTAGAAAAAAAGGCGTTTCTGGAATACCCAACTGGGAAGAGACCCAGAACCCACTGGAGAGATTATATTCCTTGTCTAATCTGGAAATGCCTCGGGATCACTCAGGAGGAACTGGAAAGTGTGGCTGGGGAGAAGGATGTCTGAAATACACTGCTTAGCCTGCTGCTACTACGACCAGACTTCAGATAATGATAAGATAATGAATATGATATGATAATAGATATGATGATGGATAATCAGAAAATCACTTTAAGATATACACGTCTATGAGGAATTAGTTGTTAATAAGGTCATAGCTACTGTTGAATGTTGGATGTAATAAGAGACAGACATATTATTCAAATCACCTTCAAAGTATTTAGAGCTTCAATTTACAGGATGTAATAACTTTTATTACAAGCATATGCTAACTGCATTGTAGCTTCTACTGCTTCCTAACTTTCAAATTTCCTCAAGAAAGCAGGACAGTTTTCTTTTTATTTATGTATTTTTGTTAAACATATAGGTGCCTTATATAAATTCCACTGATAACTTGGCTTACAAGTGTAAAACCAGTTTTGCGATATACTTTTTAAGCATTCCTTTTGAAGCTGATGGTCACAAATGAAAATTCCAGGTTCCAGCTGCCTATGTATGACTCCAATATACTTATTACCCTATTAATATACCAGTACTTTTGTGCACACAGAGATGCAGTACAATCCACATTGATGTGAACTGTTTCCTGTATAGATCCAGTATTAGAGTAACAGACCCATGTTGACAGCTGAGAGAAATACACTTTTGAAAAGAACTCGGAGACAAATTAGAGAGAGAGAAATTAGAGGGAAATCAGAAACGTACTGTGAGATTATTATATTATCTTATGCCACGTTATGCCCCTGATTAATGATTGTGAAATTATTATGTAGTTTTAGTTTGCATTATTCTCCCGAATTAGAAGAAGGTGAAACTATTACATTTGTTAAACTGATTTGTATTACATTAGACTGCTGATTTATTGTGAATGAATGATATTGTTTATGATGCATTATACTGCTGAGTGATAAGAAATACTGTTTTCAGAGAGTCAGGACCTTGCTTTATCGGATGGTAGAGGAGACAGAGAGCACATTCCACGGGAGCTTCACTCCCACCATTGTTGAAGGTAGATGAAATAGGGAGCCAAGGCCATAAGTCAGGCTCGCTTTTGATTAGAGAGTCCCAAACATAATAGCTTGAACCAAGTCTGAGGAATTAAGAGACCAATTGAGGAGATAAGTGTGGGAGGCGTAGTAGGGAAAGGCGCTTGTTTTTGTCTCATGTCTCAGAGGTTGTTGTCTCATTCCCTCGGCCAGAGGATGGGTAGAGAGGGTCAGAGAGGGCAGTGGACCTGGCAACGGTGACACGGCCCATGATGCCATTGATGGACATGGAATCAGCTGAGTGGGTCGAGGAGTGACACAAGCAACGTATGGTGACCTCTTGTGGTCAAGAGGTCAAAAGGAGGAGTGTGGAGATCAGGGAAATATTTTACTGCTACTATTCATAACCATTATCATTAACCATTGCATTAATTCTTATTCTCATCAAAAACATTGATTGTTGGCATTATGTTATAATTTGTATTACTGGTGTTATCATATGGAAAGAACACGCTTACACAACACATATTTTACATTCTTTTATTAAGCCTTGAGTAGGGGCATTTTGGTAAAACATGTATTCAATAGATAACACATACTTTTAGTTAAGATTATTACACATACCACTGAGAGCTTCTGTCTGGGAAAAGATTAGAAGCACCAACGGGCGGGGTGAGGCTGAGTGCGTTGGAGGTCAACACACACACACACACACACACACAGACAACAGTTGGGCTCATGTTTAGGCTAGGAGTTCGAATAACAGTTTGCAAATGCCTGTAGCTGCAAAAGTATGCTCCAGGAGATAAGTGAGAATCGGCACCTGGCCTCGAGACGGAGAGAAGGCTCCTTCCATATATGTCGAAAGTCATCAATATTATTGTATGTGAATTGTATCTGTTTGACGCATGAGGGGGGCGTCATAAACCAAACCCTGATGTTATAAAACAACCGTTTGTGTATCATTGGGCGGAGATCGATGCTGTCTGCGGGCAGTGTTCATCTCCCCACGCGTGTGTTCATTAAAATCATTGTTTGATCGAAGCTCTTCTGGACCATTATTGTTTTTGTGCTCACACTCAATATCTGAACCCGCAACAGTACTTAACACATATTTAGGCTAATTGACATTAATTCAATGTTTTTTTGAAAATGTGTTTGCCCCCTTCCTGATTTCCTTTTTTTCTTTTAATAACTGAAAGGTTTCTGGAAAGAAAGCACTGTGAAGGATTTATTCTTGGCACCACAAACAGGTCATATTGACAAATCGACAACTACAAATCTTTTGTAAAGAAACAGTGAGTGGTGCAATAAGAAACAAAAGGTAAAGGCATTGCTAATGTTTCTGTAGAATTTTTAAACATGTGCCTAATTTTTTTCAGACTGACAAATACTTGTATCCACTTGTCCTCTTAGAGGTAGGCATTAAAATCAGGACAAGTTGAGCTCAGTGATCACTTTTATTCTGTGGTGAGGACAACAATGTTCCCATGGTCACAAGAGGTCGATTAATGGCTTGATAAGTATGAAAAATATGAGAATGATATACTGTGGCCTTGTGGTCCCTATATCTCAATAACTGAACAATAATGGAAGACAATGAACCAACTGTGTTAGACAATGTCCTCCACAGCCATTATCAAAATGCCAAACGAGGGAATATCTTTTAGACGAATGCTATTCTGTCCTTCCATTACAACACATCTAAAATTACACAGATTTAGAAACCACAGAGTGTGCTTGGAACTCAAACATATATTTAAAAACTATTAATAATTGATAAAATGACTTGTCACATACTGTAAAAGATCTAAATATCTCAGTCTCTCTTCCAGTCCCAAGTTGACCCACTCCATGCTTAGTAGTTTGGTCACTGGTCACCAAACTACTAAGCATGGAGTAGGTCACCAGTTCCATTCCCATGCACTATACTTATGCTCTTCTCTTTTATACATTCAATTCCAGGTTATTTTCTATCCAGTCATATGCTCAGTTACAGCATGTCCTTAGATGCCTCCCTAACATGTCCTGCTGGACAAAAGAACAAAATAACTATTCAGTATAGGCATGGAATTCATCTTGAACACATACTCCCATTTTGTCAGTGTTCTCAAAGTTTTCAAAAACTGTTGAGCTAAAAGATGGTCATGTGGTCATATGGATACTGATGGGATAGTAGTCAAAAATGGCAGAAAAGTTTAGGACAGTCTCTTTTTTTTTAACCATCTCCTACTGACTACACATTTTGCTGGAAATTCAACACATCATCATTAATACCCTATCCAGTGTATAATACTTTAGTTATTTGACTACTATATGAATTTGTTTGTATTAAAAAAGACAACTATTCCAAAGTAAGATTTTGTTTTATAGCACAAGGTTACCAATATCATAAGTCTTTTAGCATAGATGAAGCAGACATATGTGCACTTTTTCTGGTTTGTCAAATATAATAAAAAAGTAAAATATTTAGGCACTCCTGTCCAGTTGAACATCCTCTTCATGTCCACTTACTGTCCACCCAGGAATTTGCCTCATTGTCCCACTTCTTTGACTTTATCATAGATGAGGACTTTAAGTCACTCCACATTTTTAGGGACAGGTTTAGCATGAGAGGTTGTGTAAAATGATCCTTCCCTCTTCACGTGGGTTGGAAGTTTAGCCTGAGAAATGTTCTCAGTTTGAGGCTCATTTTGCTAAATTACTTATACTACCTAAAAAAAACCCAACAACTTTATTTCCTTTTTTACCCTGTGCCTCATCCAAACAAACATACTCAACACACACTTTGTTCTGTTAATGTTTTGCTACCCTCCACTGCCGCCCACCCCCCACCCCGCTCCATTGCACCTTACCCCTTCTCTTTTGCCCCCTTTCACTGCCTTTAAAACAAAAGGCCAAAGTGTGGTACTAGTGCCACCTTTTGACTAAGCACAATTTGTAATGGTGAATGAAACAGCATCTGTTCCCATGTGTAAAGAGCACATAACACGTAGGCAGGTCATCGTGAAGAGGGTACTTAGAGATGTGTAATTTTTCCACATTTTTTTCTTAGAATGGCTAATCTTCACAGAAATGGTTTAAACAAACTTTTCACCCCAGTTTTCCTTTGTTCCACAGCGAGGCAGAAGGATTAAACGGCTCGAGAGGATGGGGTTCCATCTGCTTTTTCTGTTAATTCTCTTTTTCTTGCTCGCTTTTCTCTTTTATTCCGGGTTCTTGTTTGTGCTAACATAAAAAATATGGTTGCTTTTTGTTTTCTGTCACTTTGAATTTCTCCTCAGAAGATTTAGTGGTCTGCTGAACTGCACATCAAGGGAGACAAGATACATTACAAAACATTTTCCCCTCACAGCAAATCTCATTGTAATTCAACCTTGATGCAAGAAAAGAAGAATCTTCCACAAACTTTAGCTATAAACATCCACACATAAATGCACACACATACACACGCACACCTATTGTACAAACAGAGCAGAGATAGTAATAGTAATCATGCATTAAATGTTTGCATAAATTTTCCATTCATATTAGGCCCACTAGTGCAGGTAATTGAGATTCTGCTGCAACATATGAGTTTGAATACAACCACTGTTGTCCCTGTTCAGTGATCTATATTCAGAGAAAAGCCTGAAATAGAATTCACTGCTTTAACAAATTTTTGCAAACTAGCAAGCTGTCACATACACAAACACACTTTAATAAACAATTTTTGAATCTGCTTGCAAGGATTTGCCAAACATTTTTGGCCACTCCCAAACCTCTGAGTACAACTGCAACAAACCTGGGCGAATGTATGTAAAGACTTACAGTAAACTGTATTTGCACATGCAAACAGCTAGAAAAACTAACATCTGTACTGACAATGATCTGTTTAGGTTCTCAGATAAAATAATGCTTTGTTTTCTTTGATGGGTTGATGGATTACTTTTTGGGGATTAGTCTTTGAAATCAATTGTAAACATTTCAAATTTTTATGGTATAGCCTTCAGTTTGCCTTGATACGTGAAACAAAGGAGACTGGCTTCTTATGATCACAAAACACTAATGTTCAAAGAGAGTTTCAAAGTTCGATGATAATAAATTCATCTCACTGCACACAAATGTGATACCTGAAAGTAGTACATGATGAGGGCAACTCTATAAAATTACAGCTGAAAAGATATACTATATTGCTATATTGTGAGTGACATCCACTTCATAATCCATGGGGTTTGCAATAGTGCTAGCCCACCCTTTGCAGCCTTCTGGGAAGGCTTTCCACAAGGTTTCGGAGTGTTTATGGGAATTTTTAACCATTCTTCCAGAAGCAAAGATATGAAGCCAGACATTGATGGTGAATGAGAAGTCCTGGTTCACAGTCTTCACTCTCAATCATTCCAAAGATGTACCGTATTTTCACGACCATAAGGCGCACTTAAAAGTCTTAGATTTTCTTCAAAAAGTGCGGTGCGCCCTATAGCGCGGTGCGCCCTATGTGTTGTAAGGAGGACGTAGTAGAGAACACCATGAGAACGTTAAAGGGTGAAGTGTGGGCGTTGATCGTATATACCGGGACAATCGCACATACCTGTATAAAAGAACAGGTATGTGCATTATGCAGGACATCGTTGTTTTAACAACCCTGAAAATGGCAAAGAGACACGCTTACGAAGCACAGTTTAAACTGAAGGCCATCAGCTACGCGGAGGAACATGGAAATCGAGCAGCGGCGAGAGAATTTAAGATTAACGAATCGATGATTCGCAAATGGAGGAAGCTGGAAAACAAGCTCCGGCAGGTCAAGAAAACGCAGCTGAGTTTCTGCGGACATAAGGCGAGGTGGCTCGAGTTGGAGGAAAGACTCGAGCGGTGGATCATCGAGCAAAGAGCGAGCGGGAGAAGCGTTTCGACGGTCACCATTCGGCTAAAAGCAGTTTCACTAGCTGAAGAGATGAACATTGAACATTTCCAAGGAGGTCCGTCTTGGTGCTTTCGTTTTATGAAACGGTGCCATTTTTCCATCCGGACCAGGACTACGGTAGCGCAGCAACTTCCAGCGGATTATAAGGAAAAGCTGGCCATCTTCCGCTCCTACTGCAGCAAACACATCGGCGACAAAAACATCCAGCCCATCCACATCACAAACATGGACGAGGTCCCGCTCACTTTTGACATCCCGGTGAGTCACACTGTGGAGAAGAAGGGGACCAGCACGGTAGCGATACGCACAACGGGGTATGAAAAGTCTTCTTTTACTGTTGTGCTTGGCTGCCATGCTAATGGACAGAAACTGCCGCCTATGGTGATTTTTAAGCGAAAGACTTTGCCTAAAGAGAAGTTTCCAGCAGAAATCATCATTAAGGCAAATGAAAAGGGCTGGATGGATGAGGAAATGATGAAAGACTGGCTGAGGGAGGTGTATGTAAGGAGACCAGGTGGTTTTTTCCACGCATCACCATCGCTGTTGATCTGTGACTCTATGCGTGCCCATCTCACAGCCGATGTGAAAAAACTTGTGAAGCAAATGAACTGTGAGCTTGCTGTCATTCCAGGAGGCCTGACAAAGGAACTCCAACCGCTGGACATCGGTGTGAACCGCCCATTCAAAGTAAGGCTGCGAGCGGCCTGGGAGCGATGGATGACCGGTGGAGACCACAGTTTCACTAAGAGTGGAAGGCAGCGCCGGGCAAGTTACGCCACAATTTGCCAATGGATTGTAGATGCTTGGGCTAACATGTCTGCTGGCACTGTTGTTCGAGCTTTCGCAAAAGCCGGCATCGTTTCCGAGGAGCCGCACGGCACGGAAAGTGACTCTGACGGTGAAGACAGGTGAACCTGGCATGTTTGATGGAGATTTAGCGCAGCTGTTCAATTTAGACACAGAGGATGAGGACTTCGATGGGTTTGATTGATGATAAAAATGTGAGTACCAAACTTTGTTTTGCTCCTGCTTTATTTTTAAATACGCACACTTGTATGCTTGTGTGTTGTTGATGATGACGATTATTGGTAATAAAAATGTGAGTACCAAACTCAGTTTTGCTCCTGCTTTATTTTTAAATATGCACACTTGTATGCTTGTGTGTTGTTGATGATGACGATTACCGGCAATAGAAATGTGAGTAAGGTACCGAATTCAGGTTTGCTCCCGCTTTATTTTTAAATACGCATACGGTACTTGTATGCGCCCTATGGTCCAGTGCGCCTTATGTGTGTGTTAAATACAGTAAGGGCACACATAACTGAGACTGCGCCTTTTAGCACAGTGCGCCTTATGGTCGTGAAAATACGGTACTATCAATTTCAGGTCAGGACTCTGTGCAGGCCAGTCAAGTTCCTCCACACCAAACTCGCTTGCTTATTGGACCTTGCTTTGTGCACTCGAGTGCAGTCATGTACAGAGACTGAGTCTAACTCCTGAAAAACATCCCCAGACCATAATTCCTCCCAAACTTTACACTTGACACAATGGAATATTTAGTAGTGAGGAAATTTCATGAATGGACTTGTTGCACAGATGGCAACCTATCACAGTGCCACACTGAAATTCACTGAGCTCCTGAGAGTGACCCATTCTTTCATTTAAATGTGTTCAGGGTTCTGCTGCCTAGATGCTTGATTTTATACACCTGTGGCCATGGAAGTGATTGCAACACCTAAATTCAGTGATTTGGATGAGTGAATGAATACTTTTGTGAATATAGAATAGTTTTTGCTAATGTGTTGACATTGTTAATCTCATTATACTATCATGCATTTATTTCCTGTTTTAAAATGTTTTTGTTGTTTTTTTTTACTAACAACTTATCACAGATAATAACTTAATTTAGCACATAACTATAGAAAATGCTCCTAATTAACACCAAACACAAACTACAACTTTTGTTATGTATATTTTTAGAATAATAATATTTATTATTAGCAGAGCAATAGCATTTAGCTATTAAATAAACTAAATAGCATTTTTAGCTAAACTGTAAGTTTAGCTAAAGGTAGTCATTTATTCATGTTACTGTGATTGTAATTTTTGGTTGCAGCATAAGTGAGAAGTAGCAGTTATCCCTTTTCTGTTATTCTTTTTCAAGTTTTTCAGGTTAAATTATTTCACAAAAATGTACACAGGCTCAAACAGTAGTGCAGTTTAAAGTGATCCCACTTTAAACTGCACTAAATATTAATAGAATTTAACACTATTAACTTGAAGAATGTATTTACTGTCTCTTCACTGAAAATGTGTCAGGTGTTTTAGTCCACATGACATGAAGGTTTTTACTGTCATTTATTGGCACTATGCCTCTGGCCATCCAGCATCACTGAAGATATGACTGGTCCAATTCTAGAAAAATGTTATGTCTGAAGTGTTAAATTTCAACCCCATCTCAATGTCTAATGGTGTAATAGGCTCTAAAATAGTGAAATGTCTTCTACTGGCTTGCATCCATGTCACTTTGCTGTATGTTTCCTTACATGCTGCCTACTATTATGTTATCTGTATTATTATTAAATAACTTAAATTTACATTATGTATCTAATTCTGTATGTAAGTCAAAGTCATTTATGGTATGAGGGAAGGTGATTTCTGAAAATATTAGAAATCAGCAGTGGTAATGCCCATTAGAATGAAAAAGTTGCAAAACATCACTTAAAATTTTGGGTTCTTTTCCCTATCTACAGTAAAACAAATTATATACTTGTCGACGAAGCCTATTGTTACCCATCTTTGGAGAATGGTGGTGGTGGTAGTATTGACAATTTGGCTATTTATTGCTGCATATGGGCCATAACAGGTCAGATTAATAAAACAAGATTTATGTAAATGCATTAGATTATCTTGCTATCGTTTTTTAAAACACCTTTTAAATATCTAATCAACTATTTGCCAATATCATAGTCACAGTCAGTCCCTGTTTGCACCTTGGACAAGATACATCATAGTATAATAACAACATATTCTCTATAATGGCACCAAGCCTGGGAATAAAGCCTATTTTGGTGAGAAAGTGTCGAAGCAGATTACTCACAACAATGGGTACAACTCAGGTCTAATTTATACTCTAGGAAAGACAAAGATAAGGCATTAAACCGCAGGTGAGAGAAGATTTTTTTAATCCCTTGTATCACTACCTTAATGAAGTACACAGTAAATGACTCCAAAGCAAAAAAAAAAAAAAAAAAAAAAAAGGTAAAAATACACACCCACTCAAGTTCTTAGACGTACAGTCAGGGCTGTTGCAGGTTTTCTGGTGACATCACTAGGATGGTGTTAGGTGTAAAAATCTGCTCTGTGTGATGACAGAGGGGAAGAAAGTAATTAGACATTTTTTTTTCATTTAAAATCAATACAAAAGATTCAAAAAAGCAAAATAATAACAACAATCTCTCTTGTCTGACAGTGTTAACTTATTTTTATAGAATCTTTCAAGTGGACAAGCCACAAAGTTAATCACCAGTTCATACAACAGGTGCCAAAACCCCCCACATGAATCTATCCATGCCTCTAAATTAAACTGAATTTTGACTTTCAAATGCGACTCATTTCCTGTAATGACCATATCACCACCCCATTATTCTCTTACTGTACTATGACTTCTGACCAGAAGAAACAGCAGAGCCAGCAGATTGTGCACTTGCAATCAGGTATAGTTGGTGTTAGGTACCATAGCTAAGCATAGGAGTGCATTTCAAAGTACGTGTATTAATTTGGTTTATTTACAGTAACTTGTATTATTGTGATTCCAAGGTTGTTGTGGGTTATACTTTAAATAGACGTAGATAGTCTTGCTGAAAAAGTATCCATCCTCCTTCATAACTTGGCACCATCCTACATGGATCACAAAGCCTACACATATTTTGAATTGGCTTAAACAGAACCACACGCAGTAAGGAAACTCAGAGCCCCACGTATTTCTTTGTGCTTCTGAAAGAACACGTGTGTTTACAGCGTGCACAGCAAATATACAGCAGAAAGCAGTTTTTTTAAAACACATCCTTCACACTCACACGTGTTCCTTTTGAACTTTCTTAAACACATTTCGTCAGAATGCATATTGTGTTTATCCCTCGTTATCCTTTTTCAAATGTGAAAGGTAAATGAAAGGCCTGATTAATGTTATATGAGTCAATATCACCAATCTATACTGTTCAGAGCTCTAAAACTCTTGTAAGTTTGATTGCAGTTATTCATTTATTTATTCCAAAGTTCTGAACTGGGAGTTTGAATGTGGTGAGAGTCTGATTAAATTAAAATTTTCACTTGTTTTGATTAATTTAATGATTAATGTGCATTCCAAAATTTAACAGTTCATTCTTTTTAATTTATCCAATACCTTTTTTTTGTTTAAATTCCAGGCGAAGAACAGTCTCTCAAATCATTTGTCCATCTCCATTGTTTGGCTTCAAGCAAATGAGGCTGGTAATAACATTAATTTTTATATTATGACCCATTTAGCCCCCACAGTGTCTAACTCAATATTCTCCTTCTTTAGACTAGTAGGAAAAACATGTTGTATCCTGTGGCATTTATAGCCCATTTTTAGTTCTCATGTGCTTTCTCTGTACTATAAATAATTGATTTTTGTTTATCCATGTGATGCATTCACAGACATTAGCTGTGGCTATGGCACCTAAAAGTTAAGGCTTCTAGCAGTTAGTGGTGTTCCTGGTTATCAGTATAGACCTCTAGACACCACCTAACAACTGTTCCTCTGTCCTTTTTCATGTAAGCATTATGAGCCTGTGACTTTTTGGTCGTCAGAGTTGCAGTCAGTTAGTTCAGTAAGTTGAGGACATGGTATCACTAATGTTTGGGTTCTGCAGTGTTTTCTTGGACCATTTGTGTATCTCATTGCTCCCACTTTCCAACACCCAGGAAGGACATCCGACAGACCTCGGATTAATGTCCCGGACATCAGCACAGGTGTCCTTTTGAAACTATTTTTCACTAATGACACAGCGACTTGAATGGACTTTTGAACAATGACATTGGTCATTCAGCATTTAATGTTTGCAGGATACAATCTTTATAAGGTGACAACACTGACTGGCTGAATGGGCAGCAGCTATCGACATCAGTTCACATCCTGTGGCTGTCAGCAAATCTGTGAAAATACTTCAGAACAACTCATATTTCATTTGTATGGTCCCTTGAAAATTCTACTGTTCAGTTTGGCCATTTACAGGAATGGTGCCCTTTACCACAGACCATTTACTGACACCATTAAATCATGATAGTAAGGTATGACCTCTGGCTTATTTAGTGTAGAATTTAATTCCATCCTAGAAGAGAAACTCACTCTAAGTAATGGTAGCTGGGTCAATACGTTATGGTGCTTTTGTGTCTAAAATGATAAAAATCAATGCATTGCAGTAGGGTTATCACAATCATAGTAATAAAATCAACACTGGTATTAGGTACTGTTATAAATATATTCTTTATTAACCCTAATATTGACAATATAGTCACACATACAGTGTCATTTGTCATCGTCATCTGCACCCTGCCTTCACACTGTTAACTTTAACCAGTTCAGCTGTTTTCATTGCATCATATTTGTTGTTGTTTTTTACATAACCACAATGACTAAGCTTGTGGGTGCATGGCTTCAAAATTCCTTTTAAAACTTCTGCCTCCTCCTGCCAATGTTTTACAGGAGTCTGATACACATGTCCATGACACCAGATACAATCCAGACTAAGGCGTAGCTGGCACTATGAATAAATCTGCTTGTTATTTCTTTCAAACCTATTTAGACACATTTTGTATTAATGCCCATGTATATTTATTTTAATGCGTCGTGCAGCAGACACATTTTTACAAGAAAGGTAAACACGACAAATCTAAGTTGTATTTATGTAACACGATCTCTTCATGTTCAGCCATCAGAATATCTCTCGAGCACTTCAGCCTTTTCAAGACTAAGATAGGCCATGTTTTCTGAGGGAATAACTCTTTCAACACAGCTTAACCCACAGTTTCCATCATTTGGTTGTCAATGTCTGATCCTTCACCTAGGGTGATGATGATTATTGAGATTGCTTTGTTGCTTTGTTTCTCTTTTTAGGCTCTCTATTTAAATCCATTCATGTTGAAATACGTAGCATGAAAACAGCTAATATATGCACACAAAGACACAAATGTGCATGCACACACGCCCACATGCGCTGATGAGCAAACTGGGAATTTGGAACTGGAACAGTTCCGGAGGGGGCCAAAGATCCCCTTCTCTAAGTGTCAACCAAACAAAAACAACAAAAAGCTCAGGAAAAGAAAAAAAAAGTGATGGCATGAAAATAGCACTCCTACAACAAATCGCATCGTTTTCATCTGTTTCACCCAGTCATTGGGACAACTTGCTAAAAAACACCCCCTGGCACACAGAGAGCTTGAGGATCTAGGCAATGAAAAGTAACCATAAATAAAGTGTGCCACTAAATTGAGGGGAAGAAAAATGCATCCACTTTTGGCCTCTTTTTCTGTGTCTCTCTGTCTTTTGTTATCACTCTCACTTGTGGGGGAGTATGTAGAGACACAGATGCTCTGTCATGCTCAGTTTCTGCCTGTACATTGTCTCTCTGTGCTTGCTTCTATTCGTCTGTATTTTTTCCCCCTTTCTCTGGCTCCATTATTGTTTCTTCTCTTCACAAACCCTGCATTCTAAGGCACAAGTACAGCTTTCTCAACCACTATTTCCACAAAGGGCATCTTTCTTTTTTCTTTCCTCTTCAAGAGTCACGAACTTTTGAAAAGTTTTTGGAAATGTGCTTATGAGAATCCGAGTGTCGTATTTCATACTGGGCTGGATCGTGTCACTGTTTCCCTTTTAGCGTAGGTGAGACTGAAGCATATTAGGCACTACTCACCATTACTCATTTGCATATGAAGGTGAGGAATGGAGGAAGCAGAGAGAGAACCACAAAGACAAGTGAGAAGGGGTGTTTGAGTCAGTAAAAGAAGAAAGACAGAGCAATATGGTGAAAGATGTGTCTGTATGTCTCTACAGTGAGTGCTGTACCTTTCCCACTTATCCTTCTGTTTTCTGTCACAGGCAAAGACACACACATACGCGCACACGCACACATACATGTATATATACACTACTGACTGGTTGCGTCAGATTCTATTAATGCTCTTGGACTCTAGTTGCTGTCCCTTTGCTGTCCTTTGAGGCAGCAGCCAAAACCGCTGGAGGAAAGCAGCCGTTGCACAACATGTCTCAGACAGATTGTTAATCAAGCGGTGCTGCGTGATATTCTGTAACCGGTTACATCTTGCTCCCTCAGCAAGTAATCACCTAACAATGTTATGCTGATATTGCACAGGGTCAGATGGAAAGAGAGCTGTTTCTTTCAGTATAAGTGGTAGACAGGGGAAAGTGAGTTAATAAAGGAAAGGAAAGGATTTTTTTCTGGAATGGGTTGGGTCCACTTCTCTCTGTAGAAACAAAATTCACTAGAAATCAGTATTTTGAAATAAGTAATTACCTTCATCATATGATTTATTTCAGTGATGGTGACTGGTCACTTGCAGAGCCTGCTGGGTAGGATTGTGATGTGAATCATGTGCAATGGCATTTGTACTCATCAGATTAATCACAATTGTACATCAACCATGACATAACACCAAGTGAGAGAATATCTTATGTAAGAATAGAGTTCCAGTGACTCGTGATGTCTTATAGATATAACAGGTACCAGGGCAGAGCACCCATTGACAGCTCTATTTCTCAGTTCTAAACAACATACATAAATAATCAGACTGGCAGAATTGGCTTATGTTTGGTGAATTATCTACTTTTATTTATATATATATATATATATTAGGGGTGCAACGATACACAAAATTCACGGTTCGGTTCGGTTCGATACTTTGGTGTCACGGTTCGATATTTTTTCGATACAAAAAAATGTTCATGCATTTTTAATTTGTCATTTATTAAAATTATAAATATATATTTTAACTCAAAAGTACAGTTTTTAAATTTAACCCTAACCCTTTGTGCGTGTTTTTTATTTTGACAGCGAATGCGCACCTGCGGACCACTTATGTGCAGCCCTGGTTATTTAGCTCATCATATTGCAGCCACAGAAATTCTTTTGTCCATGAAACCATAAAGCTGCGCTTTCTTTTTGCCTTATAGTCTGATTTGTCATAACTTTTCCGTTTTGTGGTAAGCTTTTCTTTGGCTGTCACTTCTTCACCCTGACCTGTCTTATTTGGCTCAGCAGAACTGAAATGCTTTTACACGCTCACTCACATAAGCTCAGCGATTCTCTGCGCGATCAACCTCTCACATGTTTAAGCTTGCTGTGGGAGATTTCACTTGTCATGTTTGCATAGTAAGCTAACGATTAATAAGACGATGTCAGAGGAATTGGTGCACAAATTATCATCACTCACAGATCAGTGCTGTCGCTCTCTATACACAGTTCGCACGATTGCAAAGTGAAAGCAAAAAAACAAGCGCAAATTCAAACGCGATTTCAATATGTCACATATTGACAGTGGCTCACCGATGCCAATGACATAATTACCCAGCTACATTTCTGAAAGAATGCAAAAGCATTGACATATATTTTTCCTACAATAGCCCGACGGGCAGGGAAGAGATAGATTTTGGTAGCCCGACTGAAAAAATCGCTAGCTCCGGGACGTCGGGCTAGCGATATTGCAAGCCCTGTATCTGATTGAGGAATCACTCATCTTTGGAAAAGATAGTTTATTACAGAGAAATGGCTCTTTCCAAAATAAAAGCTATACTATCCGCTTCTTCTGGGCTATATTCTCAGCAGCATAAGGAAAATCATGTGCTAACAGCTGTCTAAATGACTCGGCTAAAGTTAGTAGCATGCTTGTTGTTTTTGTCTTTGCACTAGGATGATGTCGGCGTAAATGTGCAGTCATATTCGTTGTGTTCCCACTAGTGCTTTCAGGTTAATCTCGTTGAAATGACCTTAACGCCACAACACAGCAAATCTCCGTTAACGAGCTACCGCCGATCGCTCCGTGCATGGGGCTAGACGGCAAACACGTTAACGAGCTAACTGCGCTAACACACTAGTTCACACCAATGTAATTGAGCATTGCATGGCACATCCAACATACTGTTTTACTTTAGTCCATGACTCGCTTACCTTCAGGGTCATACGTCACATGAAAACCAAAATAATTCCAAACGCCAGATCTGAATGTTGCAAGTAGAGCTTAACTTCTGTCTCGCTAGCTTGCCCTGCGCTCTTCCTTCTGACTATGCTGTCTGTGTTGAGCGCTCAGTGGATCTGCGCTCGACAGTGCAGCCTAGGCGGAGTAGTCGAACACAGATTCACTGAGCGCTCAACACAGGCAGCATCGTCAGAAGGAAAATTGATAAAATAAATTACAAATGTTGTATTGTTCGATACATATGCGTACCGAACCGAAAGCACTGTATCGAACGGTTCAATATCGATACGAATATCGTTGCACCCCTAATATATATATATATATATATATATATATATATATATATATATATATATATATATATATATAGATAGATAGATATAGTGTGATGTTATTTTGGAATTGAAATTATTAAATATTTTCTCTAATAACATTAATTAGGCACACGATATTTTTGTACTGTCTCAAAATTTTTCCAGACTTGCACTTTGAAGACAGTCCCTGCACACTCATCTCGGTATCTCTCTCCAAACATAGACAACAATTTACAGGCATTTTCATCTAATGGTCCAGAATGGATAATTATAACGAAAATGGTTGGAACTCATTGTCTACAGTTAGAAAGAGGCATCGTTAATGTTTCAATTATGCGTTATTAATTCCGAAGCTCGACTCAGTGAAGAGCTTTACAACTATAATGAAGTCAGAAACTCACTGTAACACACATCTGAATAGTCACACATATGGCTTTTGTTTGTTTGTTTTGGGGGTTTTTTTTCTTTTTAACTAGCCATTTTTTTCTCTGTCCTTGAAGTAAAGAGAGCTAAATTAGTGAAACAACAGATAAGGGCTGATTATCTCAGACAAGTGGCAACACACACCACTTGAATCGGGTTGTGTGTTGCTACATTGCATTGACAGATGCACTGAAATTCTATTCAGCGTGGATTGTGTGTGTCGACTGCATATTAGAGACAATCTGGCGATACGTGTAACATTAGATGAACACATAAAACTTACTGATGCATGAATTCCAAGTGCTCAAAGTCAAAGTCAGTTTTGAGGGTCACACAAATTCCTGGAGCTTACCTGGAGAAAGGCTATAACAGAAGGCCATGGGAGATGGTCTGAAAATACAGAGAAACCTGGGAGAAATCCTAAGCCGGAAACAAGAAAGACAATGAGATGTGCCTTGTCTTTGCTGACTTTTCAGCCATTATGAGGGAAAACATGAAACATGTGATTCTGAGTGTAATGATCAGGTTAAACCACATTGCCATCTACAAATACAAAGTGTCCTTGCTGAGAAACTATATCCTGAGCTTAAATCAGTTAATTAACAGTATTTTCAAATGGCAATGCCTACATTTGCAGTAGAAACAACAGAAGTATAAATTAGGTTAAGTGAGCTCACACTTCAGTGGGCGTCACATACAAAATGCAAATGTAATTTCTTTCCAAAGACACTGACAATCACTCTTTAGGAAGCCCTATTACGACACAGAATCCTATTTCCTTTACTTATTTTACAAGGACTTATTCACACCCATAGGAGTGCACATACACATCACATATAGACATACTTTTAGTGTATCTGGGCTTGGGAGATGACGTGGCAGCAGTTAACACCTTATTGACATTTGCCTCTCCAGCTGCAGTTTAGTGTATAAAGAAATAGAAGTAAAATAAGTGAATACAATTCACTTACCTCTTTCCATTTGTGCTTGTGTGTCTTCATTTCTCTGAATGACCTTTCAAATGACATGTTCTACATATGCACTACAACCATACTATAGTGACTTCGCTAGTTCTAAACAGAAAATATCAAGATTTTGTGGAAGCAGTGTGTAGTGCAGCTTGTGAATCAATCGTTATGACTATTGTCGCACTGAATGTAGACTGTCAATATGCTGCCCGTTTGTGGGCGAGTAGAGAGGCCACGTCAGGCTGCCCAGACATCTGCTGCTCTGTCTGTGCTGGAGCCTACTCCATCTTGAATATGAGAGATAAACACACACCATGCTAGCCTAGTATGCAATAATCGGTTCAGTTTTATTTAGGAAGTTTATTTGTGCAGATAAGTCCCTTAAGGCTCTGGATGTTGTGGGGTTGTCCAGACTGACACGCCTCTGTGACATTGAGGTCTGAAGCATTGCTTCTGAACTGCACACCCAGCTCATTGTTTCTTTTTTCAGGGGATCAGAGGGTGTGTTTCAACTTCAGGGGAATCACATTCCTCAGCCAAGAGTGTACACAAGGGTACTGATGATGTTGCTAGAACCTTGGATTCAGAAGGAACAATGTGGTTTCCATCCTGGTTGCGAAGCACTGGATAAGATAAGGTAAGATAAAATAAGAAATACTTTATTTATCCCACATTTTGGAATTTTCTTTGGGCATTGGAATTTGGCCAACCAGTCTACATGTATCCTTGGGGCATCCTGTTAGGAGTATTGGGTATCGGTCTCATGTTGAGGGCTTTCTGGTCCCCGTACAACTGCAGTGAGAGCTTGGTCTGCATTGCAATAAGTCATACTCATTCCTGGTGCACACTGGACTCTGCCAAGACTGCCCTTTGTCTCAGATTCTGTTTATTCTTTTCACTAATGGCTTCGAGCTGTGGGTAGTAACCCAAACAATAAGATCTTTGATACAAAAGGGGGAAATAGGCTCCAAAGGATGTCTGGCCTCAGCTTTATAGGGCGAGAAGCTCGGTTTTTTGGGAGGGGCTCAGAGTGGAGTTGTTCACAAGGAGCTAATTGAGATGGTTCTGGTATTTGACTAGAAAGCCTCCAGGACAAACCCTAGACCATACGTTCTGATGCAGATGGAGATCTTTGACTGACTTTCAGAGGTGCCAGAGGTCTTGGCTTCCCCTGCACAAACCTGGAAAAGTGGTAAAAGATGGATGGATGGATTTTTTTTTTTTTATAGTGCCAATTATTACTGTTTTAGCTAGTGTCTGTGTAGGTGACAGGTCACGTTAGTATAAGTAGCTTGGAACAAGAAGCAATGGGACTTCTTTAAGTTTTGTGAAGATGTTTCACCTCTCATCTGAGAGGCTTCTTCAGTTCTTGCATATCATATTCAAGTAACCAGCAACTTACAATATGACACAGAGATTAAGCAAAAGGTTTGTTAGCTGCACTAAAATAGCTCCAAGGCGCACAGTTGACATTTAAGATTCTTTAAAATGGTGCATTATATGCCCATAAAAACACCCAAAGTCACGTAAAGAATTTGAGGTCAAGTGAAAGAAGCAGAAACTTGGCATTTATTTTTGCAGTCTGAGATTAATCTTTGAGGACGTGGCTTTGGGCTAATGGAGTGGTGCTTATTCCTTTGAGAAAGGGTAGAGAAAAAATAAAATACAGTGACAGCAAACACAGAGAGGAAAAAAAAACAGAACTTTAAAAAACTGAAAGGAGTGGAATGAGGGGTCACAGAGAAAGCAAGAGTGACAGACTATATAAAGAAGAAGAAGACTTAAAGAGTTCTTCTTGGCTACTACATATCTCACTGTGTCACCTCCATTCAATGTCATGGCCTTCTTCCGCTGATGAGATGCTAATGCACATGTCACCAGACAGACATTTCCACTTCCACCATTCTGAGCATCTACTCTCAGCGCGCCTCTCTCTGTCATTTACATATCTCTGTCACCATGTCTCCAATCTCTCTCTTCCCCTCTTCAGCTCCTTCCAGCACACTTATCTGGGCCTTGCTCTAATCTGACTCCATCTTTCTGTCACTCACTGTCCTTCTAAAGTCGCTCTCACGTCTCTTTCCATCTATTTAGGTTAAACTGTGTTGACTCAGGTCAACACGTGGTGTATTTTACCAGGTTTCACACATATGTACACAAATACATAGTGCATGCTGTCACTGAAAGATTGAAATAAGCTAAAAGTTATCACCAGAGATCGAAGGGCTCTTAAATTATAATTTATTTATCTCTAAAACCTTCTGGGCGTTGTATATGGGAGTGCCTTCCCAAGATTGACTACTGTCGCTGGTAATACAACGTGATTATACAGACATGTTCACATAAGCAAAAACAAAGTTCATTTCGGAACTTCGGTTGCAATGGTAGGAGATGTTGAGTGCAAAATGACATTCTTAGGAAATATTATGGTTTCTTGATATCACAGGATATAAAATTGATGTTTGATGTTTTCCTAACTGTGCATACAATAACCATCCAAATTTTTCCAAACTCTATACTGATACCTTAAGAAAAACTCCCAACTGTTTTGGTGACATCTGATGTAATCTTAAACTGCTGATTTGTTTCTTTTATTTTATCTTATAATATTTGGTGGCTACTTTCTTTATAATGATATATTGTGAAAGTACATTTTTTTTCTTGTCATCCCACACCTTTTACCTGCTACCCTTGAAACGCATGGCACATAGATGTGAGCCTAGATTTAATCTTCCTAGAAATTACTTGCATCTATAATTCAGTAGTGCATGGCTCATGACCCATGCAGTGTTCAGCGTCAATCCAGGAAGTACTGGTGAAAAATGAAAGTGAGAGGTGGTGGTCAGGGTAATGGATGGTAGGCAATAGCACAAAATCATCTTCTAATCTGATACTAAGCAGCACCGAGTGTTTCCAGTCATTTTTTATTACCATGTTATTACCAAACGTACAGTATGTAGGAAAGAAGCTTGATAAAACCCTAGGCTTTTCTCTGTGATAATTAAGAAATATGTTGAGCAAAAAAAAGCTACACAGAAAAATTGCAGACACTAGGAAGAGCAAGAGAGCAATTTATTTTTGGTAACAATCCAACTGAGGCAAGTATTGATATTTAACCAAGACTTATTAGTAATGATATCAGTACCTCGGTATTCATTCAGCTACACTTAGTGGATTAAATTGGGCTGTTATCTGACTTTAATGTTGGAAGCTGAATAACAAAACTTTGTGGCTTAAAACTTAAATTCCCATTCACATGGCAAAATCGACCCAATGGACTCTTTGAATGCCGGTAGTGGGTTTAACATGTGCCCCTCAGTTTTTTGCTGCCTGGTACCATACCGCTCACCGAAACTGTGCTGGGATTTGAGGCTGCTACTGCTTCTGGCAGTAATGAGCATTTCATAACTCCCTCCTTTACTGTAGTGCCCACGTGTAGGTTGCGAATTTACCTTTCCCCAAGTCAGTACCATTACTCCCCTCCTCCTGCTGTGCTGAGCTTGGTTTTTTCTTGTGGCGAGAAATCAAGTCAAAGCCCTAGACAACTCAGAGCTGTACATATGCATCTAATATTTACGCTTTTCATATAGTTTGGGTGACTGAATTAAGCTTATTTTTCAGCCATGAGAAAGTCTTTAACCTCACTTGAAGTTACCCCACATGTAATTTGTATGCATATATTTAGGCAATACTGCACAAATTACCTGTTTCCCCAGATATTGATGAGTTTGACTGAGTGTTCAGACCTTAACATAGCACTCTGCAAACAAAGTCTTCCTTAAGCAACTGAGTAAGGATGTGAAAATGAAGCAAATTGGTGCCTACAAAACAGGGAAGGACTATAAAAAGATATCAAAGCACTTTGAGCTTGCAGTTTACCATTTCTGAAAAATCATTAAGAACTTCATGTTAAAGAAAATTGTGGAAGTTAAGAAAAGATCTGGAAAACCAAGACAACAGACCGAGAGACATAGCAAAGCATTTGTATTTCACTGAAACTCTCTTGGTTAACATGATGTATGAAAAAACATGTACAATATCTGCCCAAGGCACTGAGTATTCAAATAGGTGGCTTCATATTACTGCAATGAGACAGTTAATAATTTGTGTGTGTGGGATTTTTTGTAAAATTGCATAATATTAATATATTGTCACTGTCCAGCAATAGATTGGGGAGTTGTTCGAGGTCTACCCTGCATCTTCCTCTCCACCCTAAATTGGATAAGTGGAGGAAAAATGGATTAATTAATATATTGTCTGGCTTCACAGTTTGAATAGAAGCCACACGTTAGAGATAAGTATACACGTTCCAACATACAGACTCATAATCAACCATAGAGTAAGACATTCATTCCAAAGTACACACTTTCATACACAAAAATAGGTCCACAGTATTGCCCAAATAATGGTGAAAAGATTAAGGGAAAGCTAATCTATAAAAATGAGTTGTCAGCAAACAAACCTGTTAGGCTAAGAAGACTGTTCCTAAATTTGGGTACTACAACCTCAAAAGTGTAATCAGCTCTGGATTCAAAATATGAGTAATTAGGAGATCAGATGAGAAGTCGGTATCAGTGATAAGATCTTCGTAGCTCTGATATATGAGCAGGAGCTTAGAGCTTTATATGTTAATAATAGGATTTTAAAGTGGATTCTGAATTTCACTGGGACAGAGGGAAGTACAGCAAGAAAAGGCTTGATATATGAGCACTGGTTACATTTTTTAGCAGCCTTGCTGCTGCGTTCTGCACCAATTGGAGACAGGCTATGGGGATGCTTGTGAAAAGTGAGTTACAAAAGTCAAGAAGAGGTCCAAATTAATGAATTACAGTAAAGATTTGATTTTTTTTTTCTATATTTTTGAGGTAAAGGAAGCAAGGCTGGATGACATGTAAGATTCAAAATTCAGATGTTGGTCAAAGATGATAACAAGGTTCTTAGCAGACGCTCTGATGATACTGGCGAGGGGCCCGATGTACTGACTGACCTACTTAGAGCAACTGTCACGGGCAAACATGTAAAGAGTACCTCTGTTGCTCTCTCTCTGAAATATACTTTATATTGGTAAGGAGAAACATTTGCATTAACAAAACAAGCAGCACACATTACATTGGCAGTGTTTATCCCATTTCTTTATGCTCTCAACACGCTGACTTTGAATAAAATAAAGCAAATTTACTTTTACTGTATACAAAAAATGTAACTTACTAACATTCAAACTTTTTTATGCAATGTCACCTTTAGCCAGAACAGGTATTTAAAAAGGTATGTACGGAGACCCCCGAACACTGCTCCTACTTACAACCGCACACATCTGACCATTGTCATAGTACAAGAGGGACCTCTACAGGCCACTGATGGAAACAAAAAAAAAAAAGCTTTTGCACAAAACTGTCATTAGATTAAAGCTGAATGCTTGCAGACGTTTTAAGGTTAAATGCTTGCAGATGTTTCACTCACTGTCACAGTCACAGTCTCTTTCTGCCAGTCAGGAGGCATCTCACTGTCTTGTGGCCTCCAGTGACACACCCACATGAAGTCATTCATAAAGACAACACACACACTGTAAGTCTGTCCATCTGGACATTTGGATAGACTGTGGAGTGCATCAAAAGGCTAACACTGGGATGAATAACACTCATTTAATTGTTTTTTTTATTATTATTTTTGTATAAAAGATCAATACATGGCCTTTTAAATAAAATCTCTGACTTATATCAGCATACCTCCATACTAAAGTCAAAGTGCTTGAATCCCCACTGGAAACATGATCAGTAGCTCTTACACCAGTATTAGATAAGCTGTGATCACTGAAACCACTGAAAAAACAAGACTTTTTCTCATCTGTCAGTATTTGAGAGCTGCATGTGTTATCCATTCTATAAAAGCATTTGTTCCAATCCTTTGGGTAACGACTCTCCATCTAGTTGCAAGATAATGAAGGATAGTAAAATGACTAACGGAAAAATGAGGAGGAAAAACATCTTTCTGCTTCATAAAATTATGTTTATTTTTCATTGTAAGGGGAAATCTGTCTACTGAGGCCTTTAAATGTTATTCAAATGGAACAAAATTGGACAGAAAATTGTTCTTTGCTTTAATTGCTCACAACAGGCCTGACAGTGTATGCAAGTGACTTTTTGTAGGGTTCACAAGCGAGAATACTTGGGAAATCACAGCTGTCATTGATGCAGTTAACATATACTTTAAACTTAGCTGGCATTGAATGGTGGTAAGATGATAAATAGGCTATACCTCGGCAAGATAGAAAAACAGCAAAGGACTTTAAGCTGAAATCTTCCTAGTGAAATTTGCTGGGTCTTGAAATGGTGTTTTCTCTAGTGTCCAGTGCAATTGATATAGTGACATTTATTGAAAGCAAAACTTGTCTTGTGTACAAATGTTCAGAAACAACACGAGTGAACTGAAGTAAAGTTTTCAGGTTGGTCAAAACTTTTCAAAGAAGCAAGGTTTAGGATGCATTTGATTAGACTACGCTTGACTAAGAGACACAGAAAAGGGCATGGTCATTTTTTTTTAATGAAAAGCTCACTTTGATGTTAGACGAATATGTTGATAACATAATTAGAGCATGGTATTTGGATATCTTTGTGGAGTTTATTAGACCACATCTCTAGCTTGAGTAGGCTTTCCTTGACTGTGTGTGACATTTGCCTTTATGGTTCCTTCTCCGATTTTTATCTCTTCACCTCATAAAGAGAAATCTTAATTGGAACTTTTAGTAAACAGACAGCACCTGCAGTCTGACTTTTCTCCTCAGAAGTGGGATATATCATTTATTTTGTACACCACATACCTCCTTGTCCTTCTTACTAATGTCCTCATCGGTTTGCTGCTAGTGCTCTTGCAGCTATTTGTGATTATGTGATTAATTAATGTATATTTTTAGAAACCAAGTTAAATAAACCTGGTTAGATAATGCATTTCCAGAAGTTTCTTGCTGATGATGTGTGTTAGGATAAAGGCTGGAAAGGGTTGGATGAAAAAGGTAGTCATGGTAGTTTTTTTCTACTTCTTTTTTTAATAGACCTCGTAGATGCACTTTCTAGAACAAGTACTTTGAAAGCCTTCAGCTTAAATTGAGTTTCCCACAAAATGGCCTAGAGCCTCACACAGCCATAGCTCAAAGTTTGATTAACACAGATTGAAATCAACTAGGCTATGTTGACAACTCTCAAGTTATCATTATTAGTCTTTAAAAAATGTCATAGTTCCAAAACTTAATTATCTACTTCTACCATCCAGACAGCCCCAGTCACTGGCATCCCCTAAAGTCAATGAATTGCCATATAATACCATAGAATTACACACAATACTTTTGGAAGACCTAGAAAAAGTACATCTTTTACCACTTGTATAGTGTGCAATAAAGAAGAACAAAGGGACATTTACTGCTGCTGGGTCATTGTAACATATTTTCTTGTTGCCACCAATCATCTGCAGGTATTCCCAAGTCTGACTAGATCCCTCAGCACATTATGATTGATGCATGTTCCAAACCCAGTGCTACTATAGCTAATGTTCTATGATTGATTTGGTTCAAAAAACAGACTTTCAGCAGTACTGTTGACAGGTCTATTGATGACACAATATATTTGAAAGACCTGCTTTTCTTGTCTAAAATAGGTGGTACTGAATTGGTCTGTTTTGTGTAGAAGAAGGGTGAAATGTTGCTCGTCCTTTATCTGGAACTCTGCACAGACCCTGATGAAGAAAACTTGGATTGCCTATCGCAATTTATCATTTAAATTTTAGGTTTTGTCAAGTTTTGTCAAGCCAGCAAATGAAATGAAAGGATAGGTGTGTTGAGCTCTGTGCTATGTGGTAGTTTAGCCTTCAGGTTTGCTCACACCGAAGCATGGCTATCTTTTTATGTCACAAACTGTTTGTCATCAGTTATTATTGGCACCTGCATAGGACAGGGAAATGTCTTTTGTTGTTGTTGCTTAAGTAGTGGTAGTTTGGTTTGCTGTGTGTTTACGTTCATCACTTTCCGCATGGTCAATTGGTTTTTGGCCCATGCAAAGCTGCAGCGTTTCATAAACATTTCTTCTGTGATCTTTACGCTTGATGTTTAGCTGAAGATATGGATAGAAATAAATAACTGAAGAGTCTGTGTGCATGTCAATGTATGTGTGGGGGCACCCACATTACAAGATCTTGCATCAGTTTTATGCCTTTGCAGTATACAAAACAATCACTTGAATTTTATTCTCACTTCTTTTTTCCTGCCTTAAATATCTGTCTTTTTGAGTGGCCCCTACTGTTCTCTGTCTAAAGCATTTCATTTTATGGCTTTCCCTCCTTTTCTTCCCAGGTGCCAAACATTTTTGCTCCAGTCCTTTCAAAACTTGCCTACTTCATGGTTCTTAAATTACTTGTTTGATAACTTGACTCCAAATACCACAATGCCTGAGATCTTGTGAGTCTGTTAAACTAGGTAGAAATGTTAGGTGTTCTCACTGCTCATGTGTATTTTTTTTTGCCCACCCTTCCTCTAAAAAACATTAAAAAGCAATATATAATACATTCACCGGGCATTTTATTGGATACACTGGGTTAGATCTCATTTTGACGTTAGAACTACCTTAATAGATTCAGAAAGATGCTGGAAATGGTCCTCAGGGATCTTTGATCCCATCACAAAGTTGCTGCAGATTTGTCAGCTGCACATTCATGATGTGAATCTCTTGTTCTATCACATCCCAAAAGTGGGTTGAGATATCGTGAGAAATTGATCAGTACACTGAACTCTTTGTCATGTTCAAGAAATCAGTCTGAGGTGATTTGAGCTTTATTCCAAAGATGGGTCTGTGGTCATGAAAGTATAGACATGGTTAGCCACAACACTAAGGTTCCAAGAAAATCAGCATTACAGCCTCAACTGATGTAAGCCAGGATGGATCCATGTTGTTTAGGCCATATTCTGACACTACCATGCAAATGTGGCAGCAGACCTGGAAACTCAGATTTTTGTGAGTCTGTGGGAATTGTATTCAGTGTCCTGTTCTTAGCTATCATAAGTGTGGTTTCTGCTGCTATATCCCCAACTGTTTAAGAGTTCCTTGTGTTGGGTGTTTGCCTACCTTGTTGGAAATGAGGGTTTTTTTTTTTAAGTTACTGTTCCCTTCCTATCAGCACAAAGCAGACGGTTATGTGTGAAAGTCTCAGTAGTCAAGAGTTTCTGGCTAACTCAGACCAACCCATCCGACACAAACAAGAATGTCACGTTCAAAGTCACTTAAATGACCTTTCTTCCCAATTCTGATGCTCATTTACTAGTCTTTGACTATTTATAAACACCTTAATACATTGAGTGTGAAAGAACAAGTGTACCTAAAAAAGTGACCGGTGTATATGAATACTAGAGTGATCAGTAACCCAAAAAGTGAGCATTTGATATACTTTTTTCGTTGATGACCAGTTGTTTCAGGTGGGAATGCCGGTTGCCAAAGATGATAGATAGTTCACTGCTCTTGTCATATACATATATACGTCTACGCCTGTCAGTTGTACGGACCAGCACTTTATACTCAGCTCCATATCTTCACAGTTTCCACCACAGCAGCAGTTTTATTATCTATCTATCTTTCAAGAACTCGGTTTAAGCATTCTTCCGCTCAGCTTTAACTTAATTTAGTATGAGCAAGTATGTTCTCAATAAGCGAGGATGCACACACAAAAAAACAGGAAGATCAAGAAGGGTTTGCCAATTCTATTACCATTCCTCTTTCTGGGGAATCCAATTCTTCTCTCATCCTGCCAGCAGCATGCATTATTGATCAATATGCAATACAGCCTAGCCCCAGTGCAGTGTTGTTATGTCTGTTGTCTGTCAGCAGTGCGGCTGCCTGATGAGACTGTAAGTTTCCATAGTAACAAAATGTTAAAGGCCCCATATTACACTGATTTGCTGGCTTTATAATTTTATTCCTGAGGTCTACTAGAATAGGTTTATATGCTTTATTTTTTTTTTCCTTATTTATGTCTACAGTTTGTATGTTGGTGCATCACCTTTTTTCACAAACAGCTTGAAATGACTCATTTTACCCCCTGTTTCTTTAGGCCACCCTTTGTGGTACAATCCCAGTCTGCTCCATTTGAAGCCAACTCAATTAAACAAGGAGGAACAAAAACATATTTCCATATCCTGTAGAAGACGTTTGTTAGTGTCCAGGGAGAGATTGAAAATATAAGTCAAAGACAATTCACTAAAATCAGTTACTTGCTTGTTGTTGTAGTTATCTTTTGACTTCCTTTCTAAATCTAAATGTATCTCAATGTTTGAGTGCTTTAAGCAACATAAGAAAAAATAATTATGGGAATGGTCTGGCACAATATGATTGTTTGATCACGTGCTATAGGAGCATAATATCAAAAGAACTGAACCGAGAACCAGAGGCAAAGTGATGCTTGTATTGCTCATATTCAACACATTCATCATATTTTGTGGGGGGAGTTCTATGGCTTTTCTATCTCCATCAACGGTTTAATGATCTAAAATGTCACAGGTTTATTCAGATTGTCTAATGTTTCAAACAACAAATAGTCAGCTTTGACATTTCTAATTGCATTCCTGCTTGCATTGCATAGTTGCGTGAAAACAAACCACATTCCACATGAAACACACACTGTTCCCTTATTGACTTTGACACTAAAACTATTGTGCGCGTGTTTGTGTCTTTGTGTGGCAGCTAGTACAAAAGAATATTTACTTTATTGTTACTTAAATAATTTTAATTAAAGGGAGGAAACCAAAGCACTCAGTTGCAAACCTGGAGAACAGAAACTATAAAGAAGTAAAACAGTTAAATGTAGCCATTCTGTTTTTGCATGATCATCAACTCTCACCACCTGGCTTATATTGCACAGGCTCTTCTCAACAGTATTGTGGGTTTTACTTTCTGCTCCATCTTATTGTGGTGCAGCTCTTTAGAGAGAGGTATTTCATAAACCTCCTTATTTCTGTGGTTTCGTTGAATACCTTTGTCTTATTATAGATATCTTTCCTCTTTGGCTCTCTTGCACCTTTTTCTCAGTTTTTTCGCAATTGCACTCAGATTTGAGCCTTTCCTCCCCTCTCAGACTCTTGAAATTATCCTTGATTGACCAGGTTGTTTTGGGGATGCAGCTCTGATCTTCTCACTATCCTATTTTCCGGTAGTTCTAAGTAGACCTGTTTGCCCCCTCCTGAAAGCAATAAGAGCTTCCCATAGAGATGGGATTTCCTTTTATTTGTCTTGATTTATCGCCACCTTCGACCTGTGTTTGATGTTAAATCAGTCTTGCTTTCATTCTTTTGTTCTCCAAAGCATTGTCGAAGTTTCTGAATTTGTTTTTAGTCAGTATTCACTGAAGTGTTATTTTGACTGAGTTTCTTTGGTTTAGCCTCATAACTTAGTGCCTTCTTTTTTTACCAGTCTTCTCCATTAAGCTTAGTTCTGGCTTTAGGACTTGTCTAAAGTGGAGATTATACTCTGCTGTGGACACAGCCAGCTGGAGACACCACAGCCAAGTAGTCATTCTTCTTATAATTCTTTGAAGTTTGCCTTAAAGCTCCATGCATACTTGACGTGTATTGTCTGCTCAGAGCCTAGTGCTCACCGTCTGATGATGTAATTACATCACTCAGACCCAAGAGGACCCTAACAGACTCATGGTTGTGAAAAGTAAAACATGCCTGGTCCTTTCTAGACTGAGTTTGAAGCTGCAAGGCACTTACTCAAACGCATGAAAGACATGCAGACTTTTGTTTTTTAGCAGTAGATTTAGCCCCATCTTAACACACACAAGGCAAAAAGCTTATCACCTCAAAATCCTAAACCAGATAAACTTTTTACACCTGCTGTTAAACATAAGGATGTGCTTTTGAGGGCTCATCAGCACTGGGCAATATTTTCTTACTTTCTTACTTTGCAAAAAGCATAAATTGTCAGACAGATGAACCAGATGAACCATATTTTAGAGCCCTTTTATTCAAAGTGCTGTAGTTTCATTCCCATGATTGTCTTTGCAAAGGGACGTGCGTCTGTGGATGAAACTAATTGCAACACTTATGGAAGCCAGGCTTGAAAGAGAGAGATGCGGAGAGAGAAAGATAGAGTAAGGAGAAAAGAGGAATCAATACTTACCCTGAGCTAGTCTTCTTCTAAGTGAACAGCACAGCTTATGATGTTACACTCACATCAGCTGTCAAGGGGAGTGTTGAGTATTTGTGTGTGTGTGCGTGTGTGTGTATTTAATGCCCTGCAATGCTCCTGGCGGATGGGCCAGGTGGCCGTCCTGTTGTGTGGGAGGAAGTAAGCCTTTGCACACAGATATGGTGGGCACAGTTTTCAAAGAGGAAACTCAGCTACACAAACACACCATATACAAGGGGGGGGAATGAGGACTACAACGTGTCAAACCACATTCAGTTTATCAGCAGAAGTTTCAAACAGTCATCTGAACCACTGGACCGTCTGATGAAAAAGAGAGGCAACATAGCCATGAAAACTTTAATCTCAGTAGATCTCACACATCTCTGTGGCAAGCAGCTTTCAATTACACATGCATGTGTTACTTGTCATATTCTTCTGACTTTGCTAATGAAGCATTTTGATTGACGGTAACTTTTAAGAAGGCATCCCTCTTTTATTTTTTTTAACTGTTTAGTTGTCTTTCACTGCCCTGCAAAAACAGAAAAAAAAATATCTTAAATCAAATTCAAGATTTTTGCTTTACTCCAATACCACAAAAAGCAATAAAAAATAGGGAAATGGCTAATTGGATTCAGTTATATTATTCTCTCCATTACCTACAGTTAGTTCCATTAGTTTTTGGATAATGGCATGTGCGGAGTCTCAGCTTTAACTGACAAAAGTCTTTCATTCATTTCGGTCCCTTTTATTTATAGTCCCCCATTTTTAGAGGCTCAAAAGTAACATAATTTTAATTTTTGGACAAAATCCTTTGCAGACAGTGACTGCCTGATGTCATGGACATCACTGGATACTGTTTCCTCCCTTGAGACCTTCTGCCAGCCACCTTCAGTTGCTGCTTGATAGTGCATCCTTCTGCAGTTGATTTTGTGCTGCTTTTGTATGTGTTGTTTGACCAGTTTTGCAACATTTGGCTGAATCTGAGTAGACTATGGCCATATACACTTCACAATTCATTCTGCTTCTTCTGTCAGTGGTCACATCATCAATAAACACTAGTGACCAGGTTCTACTGGCAGCTAATGAGACCCATGCCATGCACCTTGTTTGACAGATGACATGGAATATTCGGGATCATGAACTATTTCTTCTCGGCTTTACATGTCATTTCCATATCTTTTCGCACTCTTGTAGAAGTTTACTAGCAACTTCTAATGTAGGCTTCTTGTTCTTGAGTGTTACCAGTAGTTGTCATAAAACCTCTGTAGTTCCATTCAGGAAGGTATCTTTCGATTGCAGACTTTCATAATGATACACCATCCTTAAGAGTACTTTTGTCTTGTCTTTTTTCTCAACAAATGATGAAATTTGTGAACATCCATTTTAGCTATCTTCTGTGGTCTTGGTTTTGGTGTGAACCTCTCCAATGCATTACTTCTTTTAGCAATGTGCCAGATTGTTGATTTGGCCCTTTTTACAGTTTTGGCATCTCCCGGTTAGTTTATTTGGGGCTTTCAGCCTAATAATGGCATCTCTCATTTGCATCAACATATCTTTGTACCTCACATTGAGAATTCCAGTGAATAGCAACCAAATGCATGGTTAACATTCGGAATCAACTCCCGGTCTTTTATATGTCGAGTTTAAAATGGAATAATGAGATAAAAGGCCTCACTTGGCCATGGTCAGGCAGTAGAAAATTATACTGATTCAATACTGATTTAAAAGCACGAATTACTAAAAATAAATATTACAAAATAATGGAACCAAAATATAATAGTATAATGCTACAACCCACTTGAATAAGAAAGCAAAGCAAAGTGACCTGTAACCTGTAAGCTTAAAAATTTATTACTGAATGTGTCTTTGACAACTGATGTAAAGAAAATGTGTGATAGGTGGATATTTTTTAGAGACTTCTAAGATGTTCAGAATTTATTTATTTATTTATTTATTTTTGGCTGTTTTGTGCTGTCCTTTATTTGGTTTGTTTTTTTAAGCTGGTAAAATAGTTTTAAATTTAATGTCATGAAACAGGCTCTATGCGTAGAAATTAGCACCGGCATTCTCTCAAAACTGTATGTATGGTTAATATGAATGGTTAATAAATGAGGCATCCGGTCACTGTGTGAGTTTAAATGCAAACAACAAATGACTTGAAAATACATCTAACATTTGTTAATTTACCAAATGCTCAGAGCAAAGAAAGTGCATAACACAGTTGCCTTCTGTATCTCTCTTACTCTCACGCACTCAGCTGAGAATATCTGCAGGGCTTCCTCTTCTACTATCAAACAGTTGTTTGTTCTCATTATCAGAACTAATTAAATATGATCAGACTTGATCCAACTATTCTTTTCACTGTAATTTTCGCGTTTTCATGTCTTTGTGAGGAAATCCAATTGACATGATGCTTTCCCTAGGCTAGCATAAGTGAGTGTTGGTCCCCACAAGTATAGTAGCATGCCAATTTTCTGTCCTCACAAAGATGTCTAAACACACACACAGCTACACATGGTTGTTTGTGTATTCATAATTTATAGATTTTGATCAGACAGAATCTTTGATAAGGTTTACAGACTGGGCTTGCCCAGGCAGAGGGGGAAACAACAGAAATAAACAGTCATAAATATATACATGGTGATACCCACTGGATGCACAGTTAATGTAACGATACTGTTTAAGAGTCAGTTACTTACTGATTTGTGAACGAGAGACAGCATAGCCGGGAAGTGTGCTGACCCTCAGTTTGCAGTTTCTGAAAGGAAAGACTTACACAGCATTGCACTGTTTTATTTACTTATATATTTAATAGGGGTGCAACGATATTCGTATCGATATTGAACCGTTCGATACAGTGCTTTCAGTTCGGTACGCATATGTATCGAACAATACAACATTTGTAATTTATTTTATCAACTTTTCTTCTGACGATGCTGTCTGTGTGGAGCGCTCAGTGAATCTGCGTTCGACTACTCCGCCTAGGCTGCACTGTCGAGCGCAGATCCACTGAGCGCTCCACACAGACAGCATTGTCAGAAGGAAGAGCGCAGGGCAAGCTAGCGAGACAGAAGTTAAGCTCTCCTTGCAACATGGCAAATTGAACCTCCCCCACCCTCATTCAGATCTGGCGTTTGGAATTATTTTGGTTTTCATGTGACGTATGACCCTGAAGGTAAGCGCGTCATGGACTAAAGTAAAACAGTATGTTGGATGTGCCACGCAATGCTCAATTACATGGGTGGGAGCTAGTGTGTTAGCGCAGTTAGCTCGTTAACGTGTTGGCCGTCTAGCCCCATGCACGGGGCTATCAGGGGTAGCTCGTTAACAGAGATTTGCCGTGTTGTGGCGTTAAGGTCATTTTAACGAGGTTAACCTGAAAGCACTAGTGGGAACACAACGAATATGACTGCACATTTACGCCGACATCATCCTAGTGCAAAGACAAAAACAACAAGCATGCATGCTACAAACTTTACCCGAGTCATTTAGACAGCCGTTAGCACATGATTCTCCTTATATGTTTAATATGCTGCTGAGAATATAGCCCAGAAGAAGCGGATAGTATAGCTTTTATTTTGGAAAGAGCCATGTCTCTGTAATAAACTCTCTTTTCCAAAGATGAGTGATTCCTCAATCAGATACAGGGCTCGCAAAATCGCTAGCCCGACGTCCTGGGGCTAGAGATTTTTCCAGTCGGGCTACCAAAATCTATCTCTGCCCTGCCCGTCCGGCTATTGTAGGAAGGAAAAATATATGTCAATGCTTTTGCATTCTTTCGGAAATGTAGCTGGGTAATTATGTCATTGGCATCGGTGAGCCACTGTCAATATGTGACATATTGAAATCGCGTTTGAATTTGCGCTTGTTTTTTTGCTTTCACTTTGCAATCGCGCAAACTGTGTATAGAGAGCGACAGCACTGTTTGGTGAGTGATGATAATTTGTGCACCAATTCCTCTGACATTGTCTTATTAATCGTTAGCTTACTACGCAAACATGACAAGTGAAATCTCCCGCAGCAAGCTTAAACATGTGAGAGGTTGATCGCGCAGAGAATCGCTGAGCTTATGTGAGTGCGTGTGTAAAAGCAGCAGGATTTATATTTGACTACGATGACCTGGATGACTGAGAACCTTCACAGACAGATATATATTTCAGTTCTGCTGAGCCAAATAAGACAGGTCAGGGTGAAGAAGTGACAGCCAAAGAAAAGCTTACCACAAAACGGAAAAGTTATGACAAATCAGACTATAAGGCAAAAAGAAAGTGCAGCTTTATGGTTTCATGGACAAAATAATTTCTGTGGCTGCGATATGATGAGCTAAATAACCAGGGGTGCACATAAGTGGTCCGCAGGTGCGCATTCGCTGTCAAAATAAAAAACACGCACAAGGGTTAGGGTTAAATTTAAGAACTGTACTTTTGAGTTAAAATATATATTTATAATTTTAATAAATGACAAATTAAAAAGGCATGAACATTTTATTTTGTATCGAAAAAATATCGAACCGTGACACCAAAGTATCGAACCGAACCGAACCGTGAATTTTGTGTATCGTTGCAACCCTAATATTTATTTATTTGGTGGAATTATTTTAATGTTGAACTGAGCAATAAAATATGAAGCTTGTACATGAGTTCAATAAAGGATGTTTGTATTCACTCATTTGTCTGCTTTCCCAGGTGGTTGGCTGCTAGTCTATTCTTTACTTCACATCCACCTTCCCATGCTGTAAAACCTGATGCTGACACCATTGCTGTACTCCAGACATCTTTCTGCCTGCCTTCCTCAAGCCAATCAGCCTCCGCTCTGCGTACTTTACATCTTACTGCTCATATTTCATTTTCACTTGCAGACTCCTTCATGGAACCCACCTCCTCACTATCTCCAATTCACGCAGGTCACTACATCCAAGCCTTCATCTTATCTTTGCCACAACCAGCGTTTAGGGGTCCTGCCCTAATTCCTATCACAGCTAGGATTTCATTCTGATGTTATGGGCCATCGGAGTCTAATTGCTAAACAGCATAACTGAATTCTATATATCAATAAATCATGCTCATTTCTTTCTAAGGATCTTTCCTTATTTAACTCTGATCTGCTATACTTCGATCTGTTTATGCACCTACAGAATGTCAGATATGTTCACCAACTATTTTCCAAAACTCCTCTTTGATGCAGCTTGTAGACAAAATGAAATAAATGTGAAAAACAGGACAGACAATTAACCTAAGATTCTTAAGATTCTTCAGCATCTCAATGGGAAGCATGTGGGAAAGTCTCTCAGCATGCATCAAAGTAACAAAATCATGGAAATTAACCGTGTTTGTATGTCTTTCTGCGTTTTTATGCAGAAAGACATTGATTATGTTCTACAGTCTTTCCACTCATGTCAAAAACGTGTAGAATTTGAATCTGCACGGCTTAAACATATCTTATCAGTGAACATGATTGACAAATGAGAGCCATTGGTCATTAAATGCATTTATTTGTAGATTCCTGATAAATGGGTTCTTCACATGATACAAGCGGATGACAGCAGGCCAACTTGCTGTTTAGCTGCTTTAATCTCAGTTGGAAACCCCCCCCCCAGAAATAACACTGAATATCATAAATAAAAAGAGCCTTGAAGCAGAGGAGAAGCAAAACAGACCCTTGTTTAACTCACTGACATTTGTATTCTAGATGTAGAGTTTTTTTTATCAACATTCTTCATTAACCATTAACACTAAACACTGAGGTAAAGACAGGGATATACACACACAAAGACAGCAAGATTGAGTGATGTACACGAGTATGAGACAGAGGGAGCAAGAGAGAGATTGATAGGAAAAGTAAATCTGTGCCAAAAATAAAGACTAATCCAAACTGAGTCTGATGGATAAGTTGGTAAATTGAGTAAACAAAGTCCCCCCTCTCTTCATTATGAGGTGCCAGGAAAAATCTTGTCATACAAAATGGAATCTAGAACAAGTCAGTTTGGTTCAGATGGGGATAATGTTGGATAAATATAAGCACCAGTAAGAAGGAGCAAAAATATAATAACAAGAAATCTACCCAACAAATGATGATCTCAATTCAATTTGACAGGCTTGTAGACATAGTTTTAAAAAAGAAAAGAAAAGAAAAGAAAAATTTTAAAAATAAACACCAGCTAGTGTACAAGGGAATGAAAGAGACAGAAAGATGTGAAGTAAAGAATAAAAGAAAATGAACAAAGAATAAAAAAGGCAAAATAATGAGACTGAGGCAGGAGAGAATGTGAAGCCGATAGATTAATTACTATAAGAGAAATGGGTTATGATAAATCTTTACCCTGAGTAGAAACCAAAACCTCTGATGCAAAGGAAGGCCAGGAGAGCCAAAGACCATTTTCACAAATTTAAGTTATTATTGACAGTCTAAGAATGAAGCACGACCCTCTTCAGAATAACACAAATATGAAACTGGAGACATTTCAAATTGCCTGATGAGCAGCAAGATGTATTAACATAGAAGGGTCTCTTCTATTTTAGTGTCCCGGTAAGACCAGATTATCTGCAGAGAATACCATAAAAAAGGGTACTTTCAGCCTGTCAAAATGCGTGTCACTTTTGACACTGTCAAAAGTGGAATTTTTAGACATCATCTTCATCCTGAAAAGAAAACAAGAACAACAGATGACAAAAGAATCACATGATAAAAGCGAGAACGCTAACAGCAGTCAGAAGAAGCCTGAGAGAGCAGGTAGAACAGCTACCAACAGTTTGTGACCTTTTTCATATATACTGCCTCTCATATATGTCTGTTAGCTAACCTACATCATGTATTTTTTTAGTTTGTTTATAGTTGAGAATTTAAGCAGTTTGCTTCAGCTGAAACTTGAAGCTCGGGACTGTTGCCAAGGTGTTTCTGCAACTGTCTGAAAAAGAACCTGATTATGTCGCTCTGACACACAAACACACACAAACACAGATGCCATGTAAAATACATGTAAAAACTGTGCACTTACTGTGAGGGAACAGAAGAATGGTGATGTTTATTGTTATGCATGTATTTATGCTGTTAAGTTAGCTTATTTCTTTTTTTTTTTTTAGCAGTGTTGACTTTTGAACACTGAAACACATTAGCAACACAAAGCTGGAAAGAACTCTGTTTATTCCCCGCACGCACACACCTCCCATTTACTGGATCCCTTTGAGGAGAAACTGAAGAGGAAGGAGACATGTGGCAGTGGCAGAAAAGATCATATGGCATCTGCTCTAGTGTAAAATCTTAATATGGGGTAGAGTATTGGCACCCATCGCCTCACTAGCATTGACATGCTGTCAGAGTTGTTCTGGCAGAACACTAAGTGGAGCACACTTGTCCAGCACTGTTCCCATGAGTGTTGCAGCATGTCCCTTCCCACTTGCCATCCACCCTGGACCACATTAGCAATGCTGTTATAGAAATGCGAGAACACAAACATGGTAGAGCAGATCTGTTTATCAGATCTTCAGCCAAAGATCTGGTGAGACACACTGCTGCGGCTAAATTGGTAAGGAAAAAAGAACTAGAGCAATGAATAGGCAGCACAGTCATTTCCAGAGATCACTAAACGGCAGGGGTCCCTGGCATAGACCAGAGGGAAGTTGTTTTTTTCTTATTATTATTATTCTTTTAAATCATGATTACAATATTATCAACAAGTACAGCTCTGTAATTACAAGGATAAACACACTGTGGCCCTTTGGCACAGCTTGAAAATATGGCTAAAAACACGTTGCCTGCTACTATGATATCATATGTGTAACCAATGCACAAGAACATTTCTCCATAATGAGAAGCCTCAAAGCCTCTATTAAAAATGAAAAACACACACACACACACACACACACACACACACACACACACACACACACACCATACATATATGGCTAAACAGGGCTGCCTCAACATTTCAGCATTAAAACTGGTTAACAGACATTATAGGAAGTGCAAAAGACAGATTATTACAAGACTTATCCATATGAGAAAATGTTAACATGAGCTGTGTTTGTTAGTCAGGCTGTCATTAAATCAAAAGGACTCTAATACTACTGTTTGAATTCATAGCTATTTTTCAGAAATTGTTCATCTCATTATTTATAACCTTGCTGGTAGGCTCAACCAGATAACAACAACTGTTACCTTTATTGCTTTGTAGTAAAATTTACAAATATAACCTTGATTAAGGTTTTGTGAACAATGTGACAGGATAGGTAACATGTGCATAACAAATAATAATCAAAAATAGAAAAAGGCTTAGTGCAGGTTTGTAAAACAAAGCAACTGATTCAGTTGAAAAGAGTCCTTATTCCCCCCTAGCCAAGAATGTCCTACAGTGTGGACATTTGGTCACAAAATTGAAATTCTGCTCTATATACTTTATTAATCCCATTCAATTGGGGGTGGAAAACACAATCTGTTCACCTTAAAATAATGCTAAATTAATTTTTATATTGGTCCCACGGCTTCAGGTGAACAGATGTGATGTGTTTTGTATGGTGGCCCCTAGAGACAAAGCACGTACAAACTCCAAAACACTTGCAAACTCCAAAGCACATGCAAACTCCAAAACACATGCAAACTCCAAAACACTTGCAAACTCCAAAGCACATGCAAACTCCAAAACACTTGCAAAATCCAAAACACTTGCAAACTCAAAAACACATGCAAACTCCAAAACACAACGGAAGTGCTTCAGGACGCTAGGGGCAGTGTTGAGCTTTTGTTACCTAGTAACTACACAAGCCAGGAAGTACCAATGACCCGATTTGGGGTTTGCAGCCTTAAAGGCCGCATTTTAAGGCCGATTACGTCACAGCGACAAGAGAAGGCTTTCCCAATTCAAAGGCTGCTCGAAATGCGGCCCTCAAATGCGTCCTTAATTTCCCTGAATTTTAAGGATGGGTCGGTGTAGCCTTCATGGCCCGACATATCCCAGACTTCATAGTACGGTGGTGGTGTGGATAATTTTGCCGAAAAAAAACAGTGGAAGCGGAGCGGAGGAAGAGTAAACTTTCAGAAGTAAGTACTGAATACTATGTCACTTATTTATGCGCAAATGTTTTTTTAATGAAGAACATTAAACTATTATTGTTGGCCACATGTCGGGAAAGTTATGTGACATTAGCGATGTCTATACTTTCAGAATTAACTTGGTTTTAAAGCCTTTACTTTAAAAAAATATATATATAGTCGACCTTAATCTTACAGAGATTAATTATCCACAAAATCATCACAAAGTCAGTCATATATCCACAAACATAACAAGCTGAAAGTCAGTGATGCTGCTCGGTTTGCAGTCCTGAATATCACGGCACAAGCAGGATCCACTGCACTGTTAATGTTAGCTATGTTACATTGCTGCCTCTGTTCGGTGGTGTCGAGCCAAACGGACTTTAACGTGTGTTTGAACGAGCTGACGGTTCACTCGTTAAGCTGAAAGAAAGATGCTTTAATCACAGGAGTCACACATGTGTCCACTGTACCATCTGGGAACTCTTCTTGTTTCGTAATAACACAAACACTAAATCCTCCTTCTTTTGTGCTGTTTTGTAGCAGTGTATACACCTGAGACTGTCACCTGTCTGTCCTGCACTCTCTCTCTTTTTCTTTCTCTCTGATTGTGTAATAAAAGTATGAACATGTGTTTATAAGTTACACTTGTGTTTGAATCCTGCAGCTTATCACACATTTGATTTCCATGTGTGACAACTGCAAGTGTCCAGAGTGAGGACAGACTGAGGGACACACTGCTGCACATCATCTGTGAGGCTTTGCACCCCTGATGATCCACCAGGACAAACTCAGCAGTGTGTGAGGAAGGGGAGGAGGAAGAGCCAGCAGCAGCTGACAGATGGAGAGAATAGACAGACTGTTCCCTGTTTGTGAAGGACTGCTAGGAAAGTTTAAAATAACTAATTGTCTGTCCTGAATCAGTCTTATTAGGCAATGTTCAAATAATTTGATCATTCCAGTGTTTTCAGTGTGGGAGAAAGTACTCAGGACCTTCAAGTTACACACTATGAAAGGCAGCAACAAGTGTAATATTCAGAAACCTAAAGTATGTATCAGCAGCAGAATGGACCTAAAAATAAATGTTTGTTCCAGTTCTATAAAGCTTTGAGTATTTTGGATTAGTAGCACTGCTGTGTTTGTTGCATCATATTGCTGTAATTGTTTATATGCTTTATATATCCTGAAGTAAGTTGATCTATAGTGTTACATCATATTCTATAAGGATGTTATGTGTTTGTATACTTTCTGCCCAGTTTGACCCATTTAGCAGAAGGCCAGCCTGTTTAAGGCTCTGATATCTATTCTGTATGACTTAAAGCAGTTATGACATGGTCTGATTTTCTCACCCAATAAAGGAATATTTCATATATCAGTCTACTCTTCATTTTATCAGAAACAGTTATCACAGCTTGTACATTTTCTTTTTATAAATATATGTAAGCAATGAGCCAAATTTAGTAATGTCAACATACTGAAGGAACAACATTTGTCTCTTATATATGATACACCTATATATGCACTGTCAAAGATACTTGTCTTTGAGTGAAGATTTAAGGTGATAAGACATATAAATAACTGCAACTTGAATCTGTACTGAAGCTCAGTATTTGACACAGAGTTCATGTTCACTGCTGTAATAGCTAATAATGATTAATATAATAACTATAACATTGGCCATATTATATTTACATTACCAAAGTGATATGACTTTAGTCTCATGAACAACATCAGCTAATTCTTATTTACTAACTAATCTTGAAATAACTGTTCAGTACAGAAATGAAACCCAAAAATCATGTTTTACTGTCCTGTGGTCTCAGCCTCAGATACTTATCAAATCACACAAAGCTCTTGTAGAAACAAACAAACAAATGAACAAAATATGTTCTCCCTCATTTCTGTCAAACCAAGTTGTATGACACATTTCCAGCGGTTAGTATCATGGTTGCTAGGCAACCTGGGAAGCGCGACGGAGACTAGACCGTCCCATGCAGACAAACTTGCCGTTTATTTTGCAAATCGAGCTCAACACTGCCCCTAGCGTCCTGGAGCACTTCCGTTGTGTTTTGGAATTTGCATGTGTTTTTGAGTTTGCAAGTGTTTTGGATTTTGCAAGTGTTTTGGAGTTTGTACGTGTTTTGGAGTTTGCAAGTGTTTTTTAGTTTGCAAGTGTTTTGGATTTTGCAAGTGTTTTGGAGTTTGTATGTGTTTTTTAGTTTGCATGTGTTTTTTAGTTTGCAAGTGTTTTGGATTTTGCAAGTGTTTTGGAGTTTGTATGTGTTTTGGAGTTTGCATGTGTTTTTTAGTGTGCAAGTGTTTTGGATTTTGCAAGTGTTTTGGAGTTTGTACGTGTTTTGGAGTTTGCATGTGTTTTTTAGTTTGCAAGTGTTTTGGATTTTGCAAGTGTTTTGGAGTTTGTACGTGTTTTGGAGTTTGCATGTGTTTTTTAGTTTGCAAGTGTTTTGGAGTTAGCATGTGTTTTGGAGTTTGCATGTGTTTTGGAGTTTGCATGTGCTTTGGAGTTTGCAAGTGTTTTGGAGTTTGTACGTGCTTTGTCTCTAGTGGCCACCGTAGTTTTGCTATCATTTTTCCATATAAACTATTGTTAAACTTTTAAAATCATCAGAGAAAAGCAGAAGCTTAAATGTTCCAAAGACCCACACAAACATGCAGTACATATACTCACATATGTACAGTAATGATTCAATTCAGTTCAGTTTAATTATATTTATATGGCACCAAATCACAACAACAGTTGCCTCAAGGTGCTTTAAGCTGTAAGGTAAAGACCTTTCAATAATACAGGGAAAAAGAAAAAAGAAAACCTCCCTTTTAACAGGAAGAAACCTCTGGGAGAACCAGGTTCAGGGAGGGGTGGCCATCTGCTGCGACCGGTTGGAGGTGAGGGTGGGAAACAGGACAAAAGACATGCTGTGGAAGAGAGTCAGAGATTAATAATAACTCATGAGTAAAGTCAGAGTGGTATATAAACACATGGTGAGTGAAAATACATGAGAAAACGAGAAACGCTCAGTGCCTTATGTGAAGCCCACAGCAGGCCAAACCATTTGCAGTGTAACTACAGGAGGATTCAGCCTGACCCAGCCCTAACTATAAGCTTTACTAAAAAAGGAAAGTTTAAAGCCTAAACGTAAAAGTAGAGAGGGAGTATATGATGTGCTGAATTTCAGTTATTTGGGATCCCCATTTGTTGTCATAAAAAGCACGCAGAGTGGATGTAGTCGAAAAAAAACAATGAAGCTCCAGCAGAACTACCAAAAAAAATTTGCATTCTATCTGAAAGCCACCAGATGGCGATAGCTGTAGCTGCAAAATGACTTTCTATAAAAGTCTATGGGAAAACATATTTTAACTACCTACGTTTTTGGGCTCAGTCACTAATCTTGGATCATACTGAAAAAAAAGGTATTCGGTAAATCCTTGGTCATGTTTTTTTGTTTAAATGGGGGAATATCTGTAGTGTGAAAATCCACATTCGTTGGCTAATGAACTTTTCTAACAAGCCTTTAGCCAGTGAGCATACGGTTTCACTGCCAGACCCAACTTTCTTTGTCTCACTCAGTATTTTGCAACCAAGATAGTGACATAATAAATATTAATCTTTAGAGTTTAAAATATAATTTCAGAAACCAATGGGTGACACCACGGTAGTATCATCCATCTTTTTTATTTTTATTTATTTTTTTATTAGTCCTTTATTTATCCAGGTAAAAAATCTAATTGAGATTAAAAATCTAATTTCTAAGAGAGACCCTGTCATCATGGCAACAAAAGTCAAAATACGTGTATTTTTATACTGGCTATTGTAGTCAATGTAGTCAACTTTTTAAATTCGACCTAAACATATCATTGTCCATGTGTTGGGTTTTTGGAGGACTGCATAGAAGCCTGGTTGCATAGGTTGAAAAACTATTTACACTCTACCTAGGAAAATTCATAAACAAGCAGCATGAAGTAGAACCTTGTTTTACAAGCTTCTGTCTTGTTTAGCTTTTTGAAAAGAAACAAGTTAAAACTTACATTTTACTGTCAAACAACAGTGGAATCATGAGTAGGCTTAGAAGTCAGCTTAAATATGTTTCACAGAAGAAGACAACTGGAACCCAGTGACTCGGTTTTTGAGCTTAGAAATATGTCATTAAAATTTGTAAATGCCTTGATTTAATCTTCGCTTTCATGTGGGAGAAGGAAGCAATAACATTACATCAGGGAGAGAACATGCTGCAAAAAGCGCACATTGTTCTAACTGTTCAAGTTGTGAGAGCGCTGTACTCAGTATGTTTTGGAAAGCTAAATGCACAGAACAATTTGCTTACATAATGTGATAGGAGTCTCCCTCATTTTCCAAGTATACTATACAGTCAGAACTCAATTTCCAAAAAAGTTAAATAACAACAAAATGCAGTGAGTTTAAAAATCTCATAAATCCATGTTTTATTCATGATAGAACTTAGAAAATATAGCAAGTGTTTAAACGTACAAAATGTACCATTTTAGGAATTTGATGGCAAAAAGATGTGTTGGTGTTCAAAAGCCCCAATGTACCCTCACACCATCAGAGACTCATTTTTTATAACTATGTGGTGATATCAAGTTGAATGGTTCCTTTGCTCTTTAGTCCAGAGAATATTGTGTCCATGTTTTCAAAAAAGAATTTCAAATTGTGATTTGTGTTACCACAACAGATGAAATATTCATTGTTTGCAATTTTACACCAAAGAACCTTCAGTTCTTTCTTTTTAGTGCCACTTACCTATCCAGCCTTTGATGCTCCGTCAGACATTGCTGAAATTTGTTGCTCCCTTCAAATTTAAAATGGGATCATATTCTTTCAGAAAATAGTAAATTTAAGGCGTTTGAAGTATTTTCTGTGTTGTTTTGCCCTATGGGTTTATGAGATTAGCAAATCTTGCAATTAGCATTGTGTTTTTATTTGGATTTTATACAGCAACCACAAACTGGGTTTTATAATGATAACACCACTTTTTGAAGATGAAAATATTCATATTCCATTAGCTTGTGGCTACCAAGTTAAGAACCACAGTTATAGCCAATTACATAAGGTTTTGTCACACCATTGCCTTCTGGTAGTTTTGAAGCACCGCATGTAGCCATTGCTTTAGGAAGCCATTAATGTTTCCAACATGAAAGAGATGTTGTGCATGCTGCTGGAAAGGACACTTGTTTTCTTCAATGTCGTTTTTTCATCAGCACATGCAGGTATGTTGTTCCAACATACCTGCTGTGAATCCAAGCTGAATTTAGCTGCCATCTATGACAAAAAAAGCAATTTACTTTCAGAGCCTTCTTTCAGACCCTACTGCCAGTGAAAAACTGATACTTAAACAACAGATGTTTGGCAAAGTCCAGGCATATTACAACAGTGAATAACAGTATAAACGACAGACGGCTTAAAGTGGATCAGTAAAGGGAAAGACTGATTTACAAAGTCAGATAAATAATGTCACTTTTGTTGATGCCGATAAATAATATAATCCCTGTTGATGTCAGTGTGATTGGCTATAAATATAACATCCTGATGGTACAGTTTCCTGGTGCTGCTTTGCTTTGGACCTTTTAACCCCCCACAACAGCTCAATGACGCAGCTCCCTGGGAAACAAATTGCATCTCTGCTTGTCATTATCACATTGACTATGCATCAGCTGTCAACAAAGGGCCACAGTACGCATTTGCTCACACACACATACACACACTCATCGTCTTTATTCTACTTGACTAATCTCCAAACAAAGCTGTGAATGTTAGCCTCTAAAATCCTTTCACTTTGAATTTGGTTGAAAAAAATCCCTGGAGAAGAGCTAAGAAGGACGATGCAGGCAAAGAAAGAGATGAAGAGACGAGCGCTGGCCAACTCCTACTGAGACCCTTTTGATAGATTCAGTTTGTTCGAAGAGGGTTTGGTTCATTTGAAAATATCTCCCCAAAAGACTTTGGGCATTTTCTGTTTCTATTTGTATGTGACTCTATCTTTGCTCTGTGGTGCATACTACATGCATATTGTACATGTGCACATTATTGTTGTGTTTGAACAAGATAATGGCTCCACTGTGTTTTGTGTGCGTGTGTGTGTTTGGGTAGTCCTCATTATCTGGATGTTGGAGTTCTTATTGTGTAATCTTTCTTGTATCCTTTAAAGAGCTATTAGATTACCTTGATGTTTTACAATACAGTAAATTGGGATTACTGGAATCCCGGGACTAATACGATTAAGCTTGCTTTTTCACTGTTTAAAAGTGTACATAGTGTCAGATTGTACAGCTCCCGACAAAGCAAGGGAGTCCCGGTTTCAAGCCCTCAGCATGGCAAATAAATAATTAGACCCCTGTGCTTTGGGTCCACATGTGAAAGAACTGAACTCCAAAAGGATGAACTTTATATTTGTTTACAGGTTCTACCTCTTGCTTCTACAAGAGAAGAGAAGAGAAGAGAAGAGAAGAGAAGAGAAGAGAAGAGAAGAGTTGTAATTAGTGAAAGTAGGACATATGTATGAGGTGACAAGAAGTGACATTGAGCTTGGAAACAGAAAATATACAAGGAGCTACTGAGGTTTTGCATGAAAGTTCAGATTCTGTTTCTGTCATCTTCAGCCTAATTAAGTATGTGTGTCACATTGTGAAAGACGTGGGCTGAACTTTATTTCCATACCTGCTTGAGTTGTACAGACATTTTTTTCTGTAGGATAATTGTCTTCACAGATTTGGTTCTGATGAGGTTTAATCGGCCAGCATAAGCACGGGAACTCTGTGTGGCTGTCTTGGCTTTCTTTAAGAACAGGAATAGGCTGGTTTACAAACTCATAGAAACTGTACACACTGTAAAGCTGTATGTTGGCTTGACTCAGCTGTTCCTGAAACCAGTCTTTATAAAGACACTGGCCTTATTGATTCACATGCATTCTGTAGGCTGATGAATACCAATCCACTGAGGAAACTGTTCAGGTGCTGTTTATTTTCTGAATGTGTTCTGTTACACATGCTACACTTACTGGCTTTGTGCTTTGTCCTTTATTTCTATCTTTTCTCCTATGTCCTCCACTTTCTTTTCTTTTCCCCTCCCTTTTCACTTCTTTTCCTTATCTCTCTGCTCTCTATTTTCTTTTTCGCTAATCTGCCCCTCCCCACCTGTCAACTCTGGCATTGTTAAACTGCACGTATACTAATGTGAATAATAAAATCAATACATAAAGAAAGAAAAGAAAGGACTAACAAGAGAAGCTTATAGAGAGTTTATAGAGTTCCTCTTGGCAAAGCAAATGTGTTTGGCACAACAGTGCATTCAGATCATGATTCTGCTCACTAACGCTGCCAGGCACGGCAGGTTTAAAAAATAAATAAATAAATAAAACACAAGTGGCAGCCATTTGCTATAAACCAGCTTTAAAGGTTGTCAGTCAGTCATGGGTGTCAGACTGATGGTCAGTGCTCTTGCAGGCTGACAAAATCCATGCTGGATGTGCCAGCCCAGTGCTGTCACCTAATATTGCATCATTCCATGACATAGCCTACACTCTGCAGCCACAATCACCATGCACAACAGCGTGCCAGTATAATGAAGCCAATGGGGACAAGTGCAACAAGTGGTTTAGCTAGGCCTGCTAATGTTCCTTGGTGTCACAGACATCTGCTCCTAGAGCTGACAGGACTCACATGGATCACTTACTTGACACTCATAGGTTACAGAGCCTGGTCAGCGAACTGGAGCTACGGTGTATGGTGAGAGAATTTTAGAGTGTACCCTTGGCTGCGACTGTGATAGTTCAGTCATTAAACCCTTTGTTTTTGTTATCCTTTTTTTTTTTCAACTCCAGGACCCACATTAACAAACTTGAGTTTGTACTTATGGGAGGGAGTGCTACAGCCCTAGCATTCCTGCATGTTGTGTGGGTGTGTTCTGTGTCTCTGTTGAACTCAGACACTGTTTTCCATGAGGAGCCAGTGTGCACCTGGCCCCACTCTGCAATCAGCAAACAAAGGCTACTTGGTCAGTTTGTGTGTGAACAAGCCCTGAGAGTGGAGAACTGTGGTGATGTGCTTTGAGTTTCCGTGCTTCAGACTAGTGGTGCTGCTAGTGAGCAGTTTGGGTTTGATGACAGCAGAAATATTTTTATTTTATTTAACCTCTTCCCTTTCAGGATATCTTTGTTTGCTGTTACAGTTGCATTGCAGTCTCTTTATGCTTGGTCATTTGTAATAAAAGCCTATCATTATTATTGTTACAAAATTCTCAGCTTTTTTTCTTTTCCTAGTTCTTACTGTTGTTGCTCCCCCCATCTCCTAGCCCTTTTTGGGGATTGGGGGGGGGGGGTCTTTCTTTTGTACCATGAGTTCAGGCCCGCAAGGAAGTGTAGAAGTTAGCACTGCCTCACCGTAAGAAAGTTCAAACATTATGATTGGTGGAGGCCTTTGCCGTGGGAATTTTGTGAACATAGAGGGAAATGTTGTGTGCAACCATGCCATCCCACCGCCATAAATAAAAGAAAGCTTAATAGCCTCTCATTTATCAAATGAAATATGTATAACAGTTAAAGTACTTTCCTCTGCACACAAGATAAAGCCTGTGTGCACATTCACATTGTGAACACCATATCTATATATCTACCTCTCTGTCTCTCTATCTATCTATCTATATATATATGTGTGTGTATATATACATATATATAGAGAGAGAGAGAGTCAACACTTTTATTCATCCCAAAGGTGTTCAGGTTACTATTGTAGGCCAGTCAAGTTCTTTCACAGTAAACTCATTTATTTTTTACAAGTCAGTCAGCCATATGAGCTGTCACACACCAAGTCAACATTTTCTTTTTTAAAGTTTTTTTTTAAGTTATTCACTTCAGTAGGATTTTTTTCCCTGAAAAGTTATTTTTATGTTAATGCTTAAATTCAAAGTCAATATGTGCAGTAGTGATGATTGTGCTATGTATAGATAGATAACTTGTATGCTTTAATCAAACTTCAAAGTGACATGGTTTTCGCCTCTAGGTGACACCAACAAATTATAATACGTCTGTTTCTGACCCCCTGACAAACTGTGAAATTTTGCTAACCCCTTTTAATAAACTAAAATCTTTGAAGTACAAAGCAACATGAAGGCTTGAAAACAGTCATTTTTTAGCCATCTACAAAAAACATGTGAAATAATTTACAATTGTTTCTTTTGAAGTAGATGACCACATGGACGTGTTAAATAACTCAATTAGATTGCAGGTGTGAGTCTAAACCTTTGATTTTATCCTGTATTTACCCCTGCAGTCCGTCAGACCTGCTGTGCAACCTTATACTCCCCCAAGCCATTGCCCTTGTTTAGAGGAGTGTTAACTTATTGTAATGTGAAATTTAAGGAACTCAAATAAAAGCCTAACTTTCTTTAAAAATGTCAATGTGAAAACAGTATTACAACTGCTATTCTTACCTTTTGAAGGTTCAGTTTTAATGATCTGCTTTTAACTCCATGCAATTTAAGTATCTAATGACTATAATTTAAAAACTAAAATTAAAGAATGGTTTAAAATTGAAAAAGATTTAAAGTTAAAAAAAATCCACCTCCATTTGGTTGGATGAAACAGCATTTTTAAATTGGTTCTGGAACTATTATAGCGCTACAATAAATTGTAATTTTGGGCACTAAATCCCACACTTGCCTAGATATCTACAGTAAATGACTGGACGTAGTCCTAGCATTTACAAAACCTCTTTAGGTGTATTACAGCACAACTGCTGGATTGAATTAGGAGGGTTCCAAGATTTGTATCAGAAGCTAATTGAGATACATTGATTATCTTGTGACAATGTCAGTCATAGTGTCCAGGTAAACATACTGGAAGTAGGAGAGATCATTATAAATATGAGAAGGGCATCACTAAAATGTCAAGGTTTGAAAGTGTTTGCATTCAGCAGTGGCGAGGACCACCAGCATATTGGACATAACTTTCTGAATTGTTAACTATGTGAGTAAATGTAATAATTACTGGAGTCTCAGTAAACTCAATTAATTTCAATTCAAGTTCATTTAAATGAACATTCAGGTAAATTCTACTTGTTCTGCATAATCCATCATACAAAGTGTAATCAAATGGAAAAGTCTATTTTTAAAACTTGTTTTATTAGTTTTAATCTTTTAAAAAATGTAATTATATGCAACATTCTCTGACTGGAAGAAATTTGTTTAACATTTAAACCTATTTTCTGCACATTCCAGCACATAAAATTAAATATTTTTTTGTGTTTACACTCACTCTTTCAAATAGATGCAAGTAAAACACAGCAGAAAATAAATAAAGTCAAAGACTCAGCGGTCCTGTTGCTCTATTTTCACCCATAAGGCAGGAGTTGGGTAGGCGAAGGTTTACCCTGGTGCAGGTGTGCCGCAGCGGTCAGTGGAAGAATCCGCGAGTTTCTCTGTGAGTTTCCCATTACGTCGTTGCGCACTCGGTGCTTGCTTGGAAGTTTAGGGGTTTTTTTCGCTGTAAAAAGAAGTTTTCTTCCCACGCACAACGGACACTAATGTTTTTGTCACTTTTTATGGAATCAAACTCAAAGTAAGGTCAGTACTTCCACGCTTTAAACGCTGCATGCTCATACTCTCTCCCGCACTCGATATATTATCCATTGTTGATCTGCACACAGCTGTTGTCACGAACATCGCACTCGCTTACGTCACTGTCATGAGACATTCTCGCAAAAAAAATCACAGTTTTAGTAACGCAGTAACGCAGCGTTCCTACGGGAAAGTAACGGTAATCCAATTATCGTTTTTGCAATAGTAATCCCTAACTTTACTCGTTACTTGAAAAAAGTAATCAGATTACAGTAACGCATTGCTGCCCATCTCTGATCATGATGGCATGAAAATTCACCACTTTACCTTTATGAAGGACAGGATCACCTTTCTCCAACTGCAAGACAGTAAGTGCCACAAACTGATCCCAATGACACGATCATAAGAATTTATTGTGATGTTTTACTTCACTTAAAAGGCTTCTACAGTGTCAGCCAAAGCCACTTCAAACTCAGCAGTTAACCGCAATTTGAACTCTTGAAGACAACAAGTCAATAAATCTGCAAAGACATGTTCAGTGAAGGAAACTGGCAGCTGTACTTTTTGTCACCTTGACAGATGAATGACACGTCTCCTTGTTATCCCTCTGAACGTCTTTTACTTTTATCAGCTTCGTACCTCTATCTTATCCCCTGTACCTCTGTTGTCAATTGTCTTTATTTCCGTCTCTTGCACCGAGTCTCACTCGTATTCTACATCTAACTCTAATGAATTCTTCCTGGTACATTTAATTTTTTTTTCTTCCCAGCTGCCCTCTTTTTATTCCTCTTGATATCTTCTTTGTGTTTTTGTCCTCACATCTGTTTGGTTAGTTGAGGACGTGGTACAGCGTCGTGTCTCAGGCCACTGGAGGACTTTTAGAAGTCAGCAAGAGAGAGTCTACGGCGGTCCCCTGGGTTCCTGTGTGCGCACACACACACAAGCAAATTCACACAAATTCAATCACACACCAGTGTTAAGCTCTCAAATTCCCCTCAAAGAGTCTCACTCCCACAAGGCCACAGAGAGAAAAACAAAGAGATGGAATGTTTTCTCTCTATCCTCCCCTTTCCATCTCTTTCTCTCCTACTCTGGCTATAGTCTTCAGTCGTTCTCTGCAGTGCAGTACAAACATGCAGAGTGATCAAAGAGTCTGGGGGTGTCAGAAGCGAGGGACAAAATGGACGTGTGTAGAAGACAAGATAAGAAAAGAAGTTGGGGGAACACAGCTGTCAATCAGACATTCAGTCAAACTCCGTGGAGTTTCTATCCCAGTGGCACACCTGCGGACTTCTGAGCTTACCTGCATGACCATCAGTGTATTAAAGTTGCTACAGTTGTTACCTTTGCTTTGTTTCAAGGTCCATGCTTTGTTCTTTGTTCCTTAAAAATAAAACAAAAATTGTAATTGAATTAAAAAAAAATCTTGTGATAATTAATTAATTAACCTAATTACCATGGTAAAAGGAATGAAGCCACATTTCCCTGTGTCACTGAAGCACAGGTCTATTTGTGCGAAGATAATCTACTGTTAGTATGTGAATCTAGTTGTGTTTACCTTCAAGCCCAACCTTTCGTGAAGTCAAATGAAAAGTATCCATTCATCCATTTTCTTATCTGCTTTTCTAACTTGGGGTCACAAGGAGACTGGAGGTTATCTCAACTGTTTCAGTGTGAAGGATGGGGTACACCCTGGACAGGTTACCAGTAGCTCCCAGGGCTGACACAGAAGGGCAGATAACATCACATGCTCACACCCACAGCTACGGCCAATTTAGAATCACCATTTAATCTAACAAGCATGTCTTTAGGACGACTACAACTTTATACCCTCAGTAAAAAGTGTCTTTTTTTCTCCCTATTTTTAAATATAGCTTAAATGCTGCTACTGGAGATTAATAACCTCAAGAAAATGTGTACGTGTAGGTTTGCTTAGGGGAAAAAATAATAATAATACGGCAATAGTTTTAGTCCCGATCGTTGCTGTGTGAACCGTGGAGTCACAGCGCCCTCTTCTGGATCCAGCTGAAAATAGATGGACACGGTTGAGACGTTCACTGCATTTGTGTATACTCAACTACAGGCAATGCAAAGATCTGGAAGAGTCATACTTATTTTTAACCAAAGACAATTTTATTTTGATCAGCCTTTAATAATTGGAGATAATTACAATAAGTCTGATAAAAATGTGGGGTTTTTTTTGCAACATTTAAGACACAAAAATAATTCTAATAAAAATAAAATGTTAAATTAATACAGAAATGTATTTTTATCCCTATTGTTTTACACAACTAACTGTATTTCAATTAATAACCCTGGTCCTTTTTTCTCTGTCTCCCCCATCTTTTTAGGCTGCAGACAGGAAGACTCTGTCAATTCAGTGGGAATAAGTAGACTGATAAAATCCCAGTGTCTCTGTAGTATGCACTGAGTTTATTAAAAATAGCATTTAAGGTAAAATAGCTTGGGTATTTGGGGTTGGGTTTTATCTGTTTATTATAGTTTTAAAATGAATGGTTTAAAAGAGATTTACCAGTTATGTTCCAAAAAATTGATTCTGTTCATCTGGACGTAGTGTTTTCAGTGGGAAAAATGTCTCGTCACTCTACAAATTTTCACCTTTGCAAATAAATGTGACACAAACTAAAACATATAGATTGTATCATGGTTTAATTTACATTGCATACTTACTGTGTCCTGGGGATCAGGTGTTGGGTTACCTGAAGAAAGGTCAGTCTTTTAGTGGAGATGAAACGCAGGCTGGGTTCGCTCATCCATCCAGAATTGTGTGGTTCAAAACTAATAATAAATATACATGTAGGTGTCTTCTCTCTTTCTCTCTCTTTTTGAGCAGGTTGATACATTTCATTTCATTATAGGCTAATTTGGAAACGTTAACACTACATTAATCCCAGTTATCCATTAGTGAGCTACCCATGTGCAAAATCACTGGTAGGAGAATTAAAAATTGGAGTTTATGCCTCTGTAATGTTATTTACACATATCTAGGGAGGAATTTCACTGGAGCAGCTCAAGAAATACATTTATTATTGACAAATAAACACCCAAGGCTAAATATCTATGGGTTATGTTTTTCTTTTTCCAGATTCTGATTGTCAGTTTTCCTGCAAGGGTGAAAAGTTCCAGTGTGTTCTTTTGTCACAAGGGAAAGAAATAACTTTTGAACTTACAGCTACCTTACCTGTTTAGCAATTTTTAACTGGTTTCAAAGGTGAAAGTGAGAGTAAAGGAGCCTGTGTGTGTGTGCGCGCGTGTGTGTGTATGCGTGCGTGCGTGCGTGCGTGCGTGCGTGCGTGCGTGTGTGTGTGTGTGTCATATGGTCGTGTGGTACTAATAAAACCTTGGAGAAAAAACTATGGTAGATGCAGTTTTGTTCTTGGGTAAGTGTGCTGAGTGCAGCTGCAAGTATAGCTTTTGTCAAAAACAAATTCATTATAAGTGTACAATATACTTTACTTGCCTGCTTTTGTGCCAGAACATTAACATGCATCGATTATAGTGCTTGTTTACTTGTATTATTTATTTCAGTCCTGTGAAAAAAAGTGGATGAATTTCATTTTTAAGACCTAAAAATATTTACTCTGCATACTTTACCAACATCTGAGACTGTTTAGTCTAGTACCTCCACAGATCCCTACCTTTGATGTACATAACACCAGCAACAGCCAGGACAGTGGGGATGCACTCTTGTACAATATCACTGCTGCCTAGCAACAAAAGGCCTCTCTTTATAGCAGCATTTCTTCTCACTGCAGACAGAAAGAGAGAGACAGAAAAAAAAAATTTTTCTTTTACAATTCTGTTTGTTGCTTTAATAGCTTTAGTTTCAAAGGCTCTTTATTTTTTGTAGCTCTGTAAACAAATGTTTGCTACCAATCAATATTGTATGCAACATTTTTCATTCTTCTCTCAAGTATATGTACAGATACTCATGTACGTGTATTCTCGTAAAACCTGAAGTACCGATTCAACTTCCTTACACAAGAAAAAGTGAACAAATAAATGTTCCAAAATGTACTTATTGTTTAAAAATAAAAATGGTTATTTGGGGGACATTCCTTCCAGCTATTTTGTGCAAAGCCAACTGAACCTTGTGCCATATTAACATGATAATAAAATATTAATACAAGGGAATACAAACTTTAATTCAACATAAATTCTAATGTATTTCTTCAGCTTCAACGCAAGCATGAAAATAAATAAATAAATAAGAAACAAAACTAGCTTTATTTGATTTTTCCTGCATTGTAAATGTGACTGCACATCCAAACGGAACAATATACAGCAGTCAGGGCTTCAACCAGTAATGCTAACTTACACCATGAGGCCAACTTGTGGAATTTGAGACGTGGTGAAATCCTAAGACTGGCTGAGGTAGTGCAGCATGGGGAAAACAATCACTCAGAATAAATCATAATCATTTCTGTTGTGAGGTCCAGTAGACTTGTTTGTTTATTTAGCCATAACAGCTCAATAACATCTGCCTATCATGGCCGATTTCCCAAAACTAGACAGTATAAAGCTAGTGTTAATGTAACTGTTTATGTTTATTAAGATCCCCAATAACTGCAGCAATGCAGCAGCTATTCTTCCTTCTTCCTGGCGTTGCAACTCTTTACATTTTAACAATGCATTATAAGACAGACACACATATACAGTGTAACTAAACATATACACAACACAAAACTGCTCCATATAACACAAATTAGGCCTCTTATCAGGATAAGCACTGATAATACAACATTTAATAAACATAAGACTAATGTACTGTCATTACTACAGCACACACGCCCATTTTTCAAATTCATATTACCATTTTTAACACCGGTCAAAAGTCAGACCAAATAAATATTGTTTTAGAAGTTTCTTGTATTATCTGTATTGGTAAAGAACTCCATTCTTCCATAGCCCTGTACAAAACTGTTCTTTTGATTGAACTGGTTCTTGCTTTGGATATTAAAAATATTTTTCCTGTAGTCTGTCTAGTACAGTATTCCTTTCTGTCGATACTTAAATTCAATATTTTATACAAAGTGATGGTGCCTTTGTAACAATAATATTTCTAATAAATACAATTTAAAAAATAAGCAATCTATATTTAACAATTAACCAATTAAGATATTTATGCATTCTTACAATATTTGTGTTATATCCACAACAAAGGATCATTTGTACTGCTTTATTTTGTGCCATTTGCAATTTCATAATCTGCTCCATTGTACTATCAGACCATACTACTGGGTAATAATCAACATTAGACAATCAAAGACCTTACATGGCATTTAACTATTGAAAGACTTTTTCTCATTTTAGCAACAGGACACTTTACTGTCTAAAGTTACACCCAGGATCCTGATCTCACGGACCTGGTTAGCAGGTGCACCATTAATAGAAACCTGCAAAACTGGATTCTTACTAATAGAATGGTTAGAGCCAATTTGCATACTACTGTTCTTAGATACATTCAAAATCTATTTATTATCCACTATCCATTTAACTATTAATTGGATCTATCTTTAACTCTTTTTTAAATGTCATATATATATATATATATATGGTTAAATCACCTGCATACATAGACATCGTTGCCTTATTGAGGACAAATGGCATGTCATTTAAAAAAAATAGTACAAAAGAGTGGTCCAAGATAACTTTCTTGGGGTACTCCACAATCTACAATACTAATGTCTGAATATGGTCCATGTTTCCATACACATAGGGAGAGACAACCATTCGCACCTATGGACAATTTAGAGTTACCAATTAACTTAACCATGGCTCCATGGCTTTGGACTGTGGGAGGAAACTGGAGTCCTGGAGAGAACCCACGCAAATATATAGAGTACATGCAAACTCCACACAGAAAGACCCCGGCCTGATGGTGGGATAGAACTCAGGATCTTCTTGCTGTGAAGCAACAGTGCTAACCACCATATGCTAACCACCGTGCTGCCCATTAAGGACAGCACCGTAACAAATCCATAACATTCTAATTTCTTCAATAGTATTTCATGATTGATTATATCAAAAGCAGCTGTAAAAGCCAGCACTACCACTCCAACTGTTTTCTTCTCTTCTGTACACCTTAACCAATCATTATTCATTTGAGTTAAGGCAGTAGCTAAAGAATACCCTTTTCTATAAGCATCCTGATATTCACTAATTAAATATTCACACTGAAAAAAACATTTATCTGCTCATAATTCTTTCAGTAATCCTTAATAAAACGGGTAATAAACTTATTGGATGACTATTAGACCCACAAAAATGTTATTTACTATTTTCTCGCAGAGGAAAAAAAATACTTCTTACTGCAATTTCCATGCTTGGCATTCTTTCAGTAAAACTTATCATACATTTATGATATGACAAATGGCCAGAGCAGTCGGATTAGCAGTACTTTAATCAGTGTCATGTCAATCCAGTCAATACACAGAGGTTTGTTTTACATCTTTTTAACATATTGTCTGTTGTACTTATATTTACTAGGTTAAAGTTTCTCTTTCGTTTTAGGATTTTCTTTTTAATTAGATATAATACCTGCGTGTCTGTTCTAGGCATATTAATTTTTTTTAGATTATTTAACTTAATTAGAAAATATTCATTGAAATGATTTGCAATATCATTTGGCTTAGATAAAAGCTGACCTCCTGTCTCTATATAGAAAGGCATATCTTTTATGTTTTTGACAATTAAATCCTTTAATATATTCCATATTCTTTTAATCATATTTTTCATCGTTAATCTTATTTTCATAAAATGATTTCTTTTTCTCTCTATTTAACCCAGTAAAAAAAAAATCCTTAATTTAATATATACCTGCCAATCTGATTCATAACCAGATTTGCTGGCTGTTAATTTTCTACCATATGCTCCTTCCCTGTCAAACCAGTACATTTTCTTATTGGTGCATGCTTTTCCACCACCTGCATAAATAATATAGCACTTCAAACTTTGCCAACGGATTTTCAGGGTGTATTTCAGATAAAACTTCTGACCATCATATTTTCTTTAACAATTTTCAAGATAGTTTTATTTAACTACATATCTTTGGATCCTCACTATCATTACTCTATATCCAAATTTTGTTTTCTGATCCAATTCTGTGGGCAAATTCCACTAAATTCTACGTTTTGTCCCTAAATAACTCATTAAAGAGAGACACCATGAAGTCGTTGGGTTGTTCTTTTTCAATATCTATTGGTAGTCTAAACACACATAAATTGAATTTGCTGCTGTGGCTTTTCAAACTTTCAGCCTTTTCTCTCAACTCTTTATTCTCTTTCATGAGTAACTGTTTTGATTTCTCCAACGTATGTTCGCGATCCTTCATGTTTGAGAGAGTTTGTTCTACTTATAAGTTTCTTCTTGCATTCACTCAAATCCTCCTTTATAGAATTAAGCTGGGGCTGTAGTTTTGTCAGTTGCAGCATTTACTTCCTCTCTTATTATATAGCAGATTGATACTAACATTTCTCGCTGCTTCTCACATAAAGAAAATCTCACTTCATGTTTGTTCCTCTTAGTGCTTCCTACACCATGAGGACAACTTGTGAACATTTGCAACACAGTATACTGAAAAAATGATACATAAATGATACACATTTTATGTGCAATGAGCACCAGTGGTGGATACATCAACAGGATTATTATGTATGTGTCACTGGTTCCTCCATGTTTGAACTGTTTTGATATCCAGAAGGCACAATGTATTCAAATAATCTACCCCCCCCCCCTAAAAATTGTCCTTAAGTACAGTAGCAAAATGTCTATACTTCTGATTAAGAGTTAATACAGTGGATAATACTCAGTGCTTAGGCTGCAAAATGCAAAGGATCTCTTAACATAACATCTTAACATCTCCTAATATAGTTTAACAAGGACTTTGAAGAAGATCTGTGTGAGTTTTATACTGCACCTTTCTATGCATCACCACTTTATTGTGCTTTGAAAGACTGCATTGACCCTGGAGATATGTTTTCGTAGGCAGTTTGACCCTGGTAGGTTTTTTCAAGGCAAATGGGTAAAGGGCCAGTCTTAAACAAGAAAACCTCTGTAAAATTCCAATATATATTTCCCAAGATTATGTTATCAGTGTACCAGCTCGGAACTAGGCCCAGGAAGAGTCCTCAAAGGACAGTGCCTGGTGGCTGGGCCTTAGCATATAACTCAGCCCAAAAGAACCTCAACCCTTCTCTCCTTAGGCCCCACCAACTGCATGGGGTTCTGTGCCATGTGGATAGGGTAGTGATCTACCTCATCAGGGTGGCCTACAGTCTTCATTGGATCACTTTGCAAGCAAGTGTGAAGCAGCAACAATGAGAATTAGCATCTCTAAGAGTGAAGCTGAAACAGCTGAAAACATTGCGGCAAAATGTTGAGGAAAAGCACTGAGTTTTTTAAATGGATTAACAATGAGGTGGAGTTGTTGCTGCGAGTAACACAAAAAGTACAAAGTTGGCAAAGCAAGTGAGAGTTAAAGAATTTGAAGAAAAGCTATCTGAAGCATGTACAAACTGATATTAATCTTTAATAGGGCTGTCAAAATTGGGAGCAAACAAAACAACTGCTGTATAATGCCCTCCGCTATCTTAGTTTAATTGGTCACTTCACTGCATCACATGACTAAAATGTGTCATCGTTTTCAAAAAGTCTCAGTTTTCGCTGTCCACACTGCGACACGAAAGCAGCGTTTTCAAATGTATGCGTTTTCGAGTGTTTTCAAAATGCTGCATTTTCCTTGAGCGAAAACGCCGTCTCAGTGTGTATGAAAGGCCACACAGAGAAAAAGATGCGTTTTCAAACGAAAATGCATTAGTGTGGACGTAGCCTTACACTCAAAAAAAGAAAATTGGGTGGTTGTTACATTTACAAAAGTCTAACTTGTCATTTGAACAAAATAATTTCATGTTTCTATGGTGAATGCAATTAAATAATGTTGGATCTGCATGAAATTCAAAAACTTAATTTGTTCTTGTTCAGATGACATGATACAATCTAGGAAGAGCGGTTAGTTGCCTGCACTCACGAAATTCACAAGATCACACGAGATTTCAAATCACAGGAAAATCACTGGGGTTATAAGAGGCAGACAACCATAGCAACATATATGCTGTTGCTATTTATTGTGGTTTAAACTGTCAAGGACAAAAACATAAAGAAAATTCTGCATGAAGCATATAGCTTTCATACTTTTTTATGTTTGGATTGAATAATCATCTTATTGCCCACCTTCTTTGAGTCAATCAGCCATCACTCTGCGTGGTTTAAATCTGTGCTTAGACTCTCATTAGTGAAACCTCATCCAAGTCACTCAGAGCTCCATTTAAGCCTCAATCGTCCCACCACCAATGTCCAGGCTCTTTGGTTCTGCCATGATGGGTCGTCAGACAAACACACATTTCTATGTGTTTTAATGTGTTTTACCCCCAACATCCCAGACTTTTTCCTCAGCCTAATGCATCTCTTTAGCACCAGCAGCACCACCGCAGCGTAAACCATTAACTTACATTAATTCTGTTGAATTAATGTAAGTGATTGATTTACTGTCAGATGGTGCTGGAGTATGTACACAAGCTGCTCTTCAGATTATCTTCTGAAGCAACAGCCAACATCCTGTAAACAGGAAAGTACGGAAATGGCCTGTAAGTATATGGCCTCAGTTGAGGCTTTCTACAAAAGTGCTTTCTATAAGTCTCACTCACCCAATCACATATCTATGCCTAAGTACATTCACACACACACACACACACACACACACACACACACACACACACACACACACACACAAGTAACTGGGGGAGTAACTGATGAAAAAGTAACTGATGAATTGAGTAATCTGGCAGTAGCACTGTCTGCAGGGTAAAAAAAAAGATAACATGTCTGTGTGGTGTTTGGTTACAGTATAACAGTTTCATAAATGGATTGGATAGCAGCAGACTCAGGACATAACTTTTAGTTGACTGTGCTTATACTCTATACATAACTCCCTATTGCTTTGATAAAGATGTTTTTAAGTGCTTTTCTGTTGTAGTCAGCAGGGTTGTTATTATAAACACAGAGTGGCAACCAATCTGCTCTCTTCCTTTCAACCTTTTTCCACTCCTAATGGAACAATGTCCATAACCCACTCCCTCATTATTACCCCCAGGGTTCTTACGCTCTTCTTGTCTAGGCACCCGCTACCCTCCATCTCAGTCTTTGTTTCCCCAAATTTTCTTCTCTTTCCTAAATGCTGACATTATCAATTTCTTCGGAAAGTTGATATTATCTCTGCTGTGAGGAATAAACTGGCTCCTATTTGCATCCATCTCACAGCCATGTCTTCCTCCAGCCCATCTCCCTCGTTCTATCAAACATATGCCACACTTGATGCTGGCCTCTCCAGTTTGTATCCATAGCAGCAGATGACATAGCAGGTGAAAAGATGAGTGAATGTGACCAGGGGGTGTTTGCCTCTTTTATTTCCCAGCATCGTCTCCAGCCTACCACAAAGGTAAGGCTGGATGGAGAAATGGATTAAAGGATGGTCGATTTTTGTTTTATTAATTCATTTATTTTTTGTTTCTCTACATGACCGCTTCTTTTTTTGTGAGGGCAAAACACAATAAAACGCATAAAATAAATACTGACTAAAAAATTTATTTATTTTATGTGTATTTATTTATTTTTCTAATGATAGGCTTCAATTTAAGCTTTGTTATTCATAATAATAAATGATCATAAAAATACGTAACATTTTTTCCTACTGAGCCTACAATCATTTAAATGTCCCTGTCATTTTGATGCATAAGAAATTGAAGTATAAAACGCCAGAGTTAATTTTGCTAAAGTGAAAATTACATGTTTTCCCCACCAAAGTCAGTACATGTATCCAGTAAGAAGAAGAAGAATCGTCGTCCATCTATTTATCCTTGAGCTTACTGCCTTGTTTTACGCTATATTTACCATTTCTGACAAACGGTCTGTGGAGGTCGCATCTGTATGGAGATATCCTCCCTTTTTCACGCTTTCCTTCCTGCCCTCCCTCCTATAGCGTTACCCCCCAAGAACTCGACAACCACGAAATCAACCGTCATAAGGCTACAGACACTGCCAGCCATTTCCTGCCTCTAAAAGAAACACTCTTTTTAGCATTTTAAGGCAAACACGAGCAGGCTTTGTGCTTTTATATTTTACTATATTTTTTATAAAGATATAGGCTTCATTTTTTTTAACAAGAAGGACAGAAAATGTCTTACTCCGCGCAGGAGAGAAGGTCTGGCGTTCAGCTGGTGAGCGCGCTGCTGCTAATGCTCTCGCTCTCCGGTAAGAAACAAAACACCCGAACCGATGCTCTGATACATAGGTACACGATCAAAGGTGCGATGACATTATATTTCCTTATCACTCGTATTTGCGCGTGTGGCTTGTATGGTAACAGAGGGGGTAGATGGGAGGGGTGGAGGGGGGCATTCCTATAATATGAGATAATGTCGCGGGACTGACATCCTTGCATTTACTAGTTTGACAAGGCCATGACAAAAAAAACCACAATACTGTGGTTTTATGCGACCAGTTTAAGCAAAGCGCTGCTTTTTGATCCGTTGTGCTGACTGGGAAACGACCCGTTTGCCCCTCTGTATCTTAATTTAGCCTTTGTTGACAGCTAAAATACTGACCCAATACATCACAGCCCTTAAAGAGGATTATGATGCAGCACACAAAAATAAATATTGGCTTTGTTTGCGCAAGTAATATTAGTACCCAGCAGGTCGCTCAAGTATGGCTCAATGTTGTGAGTGCAGTGAGTGATGGATAGAAATAGGCCTTTAATGGCGTGTTAACGCTGTGGTAATATTACCAGGAGACACTCCTGGCTGTTCAACAACAGATAGACATGATAATTCACAGTAACATTGTGAGCACACCCTACAAGATCCTTACCATCAACAATGTATTAATAAGTAAAGAGGCCCAAATTTTAAGCACATCTTTAGCAGAGATCAGAACAGTGATCTCTTTATTATACCATAATAGAAGCCCCAATATTCCCCCACTGCTACTTATGTTAGTCTCAAATGTGAAATCCAAAATCCCAGCACTGTGTTAAGAAGGTCGGTCTTAGGGACAGCACAGGAAGGAGATGTCATGAAGGATCATATTTCAATAGTGTAAGTTATATTAACCATTTTGCAAATATAGGTAAACTCATAGCAGCATAGTTTTCAATGAAAGCACCCTTTGTTGTTTCACCCTTTTTTATAGCTGAAAATATAGATGCACAAAAGTTAACTATTGCCAGCAAACCTGTTGCCTGACACACCCTCTTTGTGTTTTAGTGTTTGTTTTTTGGCAACGTAAATCCAGTACTAAAGGAAAGAAACGCTGAAACACTCACGCATCCTCTTTGTGTGTGAGTGCGCATTTGTGTTGGGACAAATGCATCTTACATAGGCTCATCAATTTGAGATACCTCATATATCAAAAACAGAACCTCACATTATTAAAAATCTGAACTAAGCAGCTAGCTGCACTGTCATTTAGCAATGCTGATCCACATTTCAGACACAGTACTTGATTAAAACCCTGTTCCCATAAACATATACATATTTTGTGTTACAGTAAAATGTTGTTATGGATTGTGAATTTTAGTTGTCTGGACAAATAATTCTGTAAACATGTGAGTGTAGCATCCTACAGACTTTATTTCTGCAGTTTTTCTTTCTAACACAATTCCTTCTGTCCATCAGTGTCACTTTACTCATCACCTGCACCATTTCAGTTCTCACAGAGAGGCACTAGAGGGCAGCAGCACAATGACACGAGGAGGCATGTAATAACAGTGCACTGCCTTAAAACATGGCAAGCTTAAGTACAGACGTTTCAGGTTATCACAGCTGAATCCTTACAGTAATTCGGAGTGGTGGAAATTTAATTTGTTTATTTAAATGACAAATGTTTGAAACAGAAAAGACTTTAAACACGACTGTATTATGTGAGATGTTAACATCATTATTGTCATAGGCACTGTGGGTTAGTTGATTTCCAAACAGGGCAGCTTAACACCCCAGTGCTTTTCACTCTCATTGGTAGTCACTTCAGTCTTCAGTTGAGAAAAGTTTATTTCGCATCCTGCCCATTTCCTATCATCCGCAGTTATGGGAATGATGGGAAATGGGCAGTAGTCACTTCACGCTTTGTGTAGTCTCAGAGATGATATTCCTGTGATTTGCTTCCAGTGTGTATGTAGCTTACCACCAGTCATGATATCTGAGTCAAATGTAATAGTAGTCAAGAAGAAGAAAAATGAAGAAGTTCTGTGGCAGATGGGAGTTTGGTAACTGTAGCAGAAAGTTGGACTGTTGGAAGATATTTGACAAGTACTTTGGAAAGCCATGCGCAGCTCCACTTTGCTGTTTTGCAGAGGAAGGGTGTCCAAGTGTCTTTATGTATGGTGTATACTTTGGCAAGAGAAAACTGGGGACACAGTTATGATTCCTAGCACAGGAGCAAACTGGAACTGTTAAACAAATTATTTTTACCTTAGTATATTTTGGAATAGTACAGCTGTTATTTAGAGGTAGTAATGAACAATTTCAAAGTCATTGTCCTGGTGGACATGATCCTTTACAAAGGTTGCTAATACCTTGCTTGGTTGGTTAATAACCAGTAATAATTGGTACTTTGTAGTAGGGCTGCACGATTAATCGTTAGAAAATCGCGATCTCGATTCATACTTATGTGCGATCTCATTTCCAAATGACAACGATTAAAAAAAAAAAAAAAAGACGACGACGACGATTGTACCGCATTTTGATCCGGGACGTAATCTGCATGAAAACAAGCGCTCACTGTTCCTGCTCAACAAATGACAAGGGCGGAGCCTTATACCACGTGATACAGAAGCTGTACCGTGTGATGCTAAAATTAGCAGGGAAAAACAACGGAGAGCACGTCAGGGATGACGAGAAAGTGACAGGAGAAAATCCGTCCCGGTCAACCACCCAAACATCAATAACGGGAACCTTATACAGCGCTTCCCTATACCCGTCGAACTCCCGCAGGCACAAAGAAATTACGGAGGCTATTACTTATCACCTGACCAAAGATATGGCTCCCATCAACACTGTGCAAAACGAGGGATTTAGGAGAATGATCAACACCCTAGACAAACGCTACACAGTGCCGTCCCGCAACTATTTTTCTATTGTTGCACTACCTGCTCTATACACGCAGTGTCGAGCAACGGTGGAGACGGAATTTCAAGCAGTACAACATTTTGCGGCAACAACAAAACGTGAGACATTTGTTGTTTTTATGTTTATTTATTGTTTTTATGTTCAGTCTCAACTGTTACGAAGTTGATGTGCAGTTAATAAGCGCAATAAATATTTATACTGGAAAAGAGAATCGTGAGAGAATCGTGATCTCAATTCTAAGCCAAAAAATCGTGATTCTCATTTTATGCAAAATCGTGCAGCCCTACTTTGTAGTACCAATACCAATAAGTGATACTTAGTTTGTTATAAAAAATCTTCCACATAAAAACTTGAGTGAACATGTGCAAACTTTTGTGGTTTTGCTGAAAGATTGTGAGGCTGCTGAGCGTTTTAATATCTGTAAAGTGTACCATAAAACATCCAGACTTTGTGACTCTACTATAAGTACACTTGGTTGTCAATAATGCATAAAGGGTGAAGGAAGTCAGAGAACATGGCGTACTTTTTAAAGCTTCCTCCTTAAACTTCCTCCATTTTCGTGTCTTGTTTTCAGTCTAAAGGAGAAGTCTAAGGCTAAAACACTAAAATAAAAGAAGATCAATAAAGGCCTGGCTACATCACTGGCTACATCTGTGGTTATTTGTCTCCCATGCGCAAAACTAACTTTTGTGTAACATATCACCCAAGTAGTCTCCATTGTCTTTTTGTGTTATCTTTAAATGAGTTGTGCCGTAATCAGAGAAAATCTGATCGGGCGGGGGGGTTGCTTCTGGCTGCTGCAGTATGCAGAATGTAGTAAGGCTGTCTCCAAGGCAGAGGGCACTAGAGACAGTTCAAGTGAGTCAGAAATTTAAAAGCAGCATGCCAGTGCTGAAATATTATCCACAGAAATGTGTCTGGTTTGTTTAAAAACAAGTGTAACTCTTGACAACAAAACTGATCTCTGCTGCTGGAGCAATATATACAGTTCCCAGTGTTTACTCTCTCCCTTTCCCGCATGCAATCAAGCTTGCAAGTCTCCCAAAACACCAAAAAATCATTTGTTTGTTGGAACATTTTTCACACGCAAAAACAGTACATGCGGTGACACGATCATTGTCCAAGTGGAAGCTAAGTGAATAACAAATACTGTCTTGTCCCAACTTAATCTCACAAATCTCCTGTGCACATAATATAGTGCCCATGGCTTAGAGAAACCAATAAGCACTTCTGAACCAGCAGACACTGTCTGACTGAATGCTGAAGGCAGATTTGGTGTTAAAATATTAGATTTTGTGACAACAACAGAGGTCTTTAGACAGACAGTGTAGGTAAAATGTAAAACCCAATTAGAGTGGGTTATGGACACTTTGTGGTAAACATGGAAGTCAGGCTCTGAGGGATGAGGACGTCAGAGGTCAGAGTCAAACATGAAGTTCATATTAAGCCGCTCCTCAGTAGGCTTAATACCCTAATACTTTTAGGAACTGCACTATTTGGTCTTTTTAAATCAATTAAATTAAAATAAGCTGGGGGGGATGTCATTTTATTTGGAACAACCTCTCAATACTTAACTGAAGCATTTGTGCACTCAAAGCTGTTTTGCTGCTATGTGTACAAGAGACTTTCAGATATTGTGTATTCTGTAAAGTTGCTCTTCAGCGGATTCTTTATTTGAAAGTTTTGTCCATGCTATCCTGCAGAGGCCTAACTGGATTGAGACTTGGAAGCAGAGGAGATTAGTCCAGAGTAGTTCTAAAAGAAAATCATGCTATATGCATACTATCTAGATATATATGTTTTTACAAACCTTTACTGGATTTTATATTTACTGGATAACCAAAGGGCTGTAGTTATTTGGAACACTATGTTGTCTGCGAATCATTTTAGTGTTGCATTAGACTGCTGGCTTTACCCCTTCATAATATTTTTGTTCTATTAAATGAAAATGGATACTTTTTACCAACTTACACATTTATTGTGAAATTGATTTCATTTGCACAATTCAAACCTAAAGAAATAAAGGTATGGAGAGGGAACAATAAGGAGGAGGTAAGAGATCTACCTCACTTTACTTTCTTCTGCACTGACCTTGCATTACAAAGAAGCAATTGAGACAAAAAGAGAAAAAAGGGGGTGGGGGGCTGTGTTAGGGGTTGGAAAGCGGTACAAGGAAGGAGGCAAGAGAGGTGGACAAAGATGGGGGAGAGGGAAATTGGGAGGGGCAGTGAGAGGGAGGAGTCACATGAGGGTTCTTCACTGCAGTATTTCATCTGTTAGCAAGTCTCTGCATCTGCCTCTTTTTTTCCGACTCTCCACAGGACTGCTGAGTCAGCAGGAGCCTATGTCAAACAGTTTCCCTTGTTTTATATCTGAATGTTTACAGCTTCCACTACCAAAGACACATGTATGACGGTAGTCCTTGTATGCGTGTGTATGTGCGGCAAGGACAGCAACGGCTGTTTGAGTGCATTGCTGTTAGCAGTGTAAAGATAGGTCACTACGAAGGGATGACATTGAAACAGCACTGCTAGTGGGGTGGGCTCACTGCTAACACTTTCTTGGAGGATGTGTATGCATGCATGTGTGTGTTTATTAGGGAGATAGGGGTTAAAGCAGGTGCAGTGCTGCTTCACAGCACACCTGACTATGGTGGACTGTGCACATAGAAAATTGTGTGTGTGTGTGTGTGGGTGCGTGTGGTGCAGAGAGGCAGGCCGGTGGAGTGGTGCAGCAGCAGTGGGAAGGGAGCCAGAAACACTCGACTGCAGAGGAGAGAATGGTGCAGAGTCCCATCACACACGCACGCACAAACACACACATACTTACTGAGAGAGAGGCACAGATTCTGTCTGGGGAGTGTGAGCCCATGCTGAGACAGGATGTTAGAGGGGAGGAGGAAACTTGAGGAACCTAAACGATACTTCTGTTTCATTTCATTTTATATTATGTACATTTAAAAGCATTTGGCTTTCATTTGAGAATATCAGAATAGTTGCTTAAATGGCATATACATATATATATATATATATATATATATATATATATATATATATATATATATATATATGCATATACATCTCTGATCGAGAAATCACTCATCTTTGGAAAAGAGAGTTTATTACAGAGAAAATAAAAGCTATACTATACGCTTCTTCTGGGCTATATTCTCAACAGCATATTAAACATATCAGGTCCCCATAAGGAGAATCACGTGTTAACGGCTGTCTAAATGACTCTGGTAAAGTTTGTAGCATGCGTGCTTGTTGTTTTTGTCTGCTTCCACTTGTCTTTGCACTAGGATGATGTTGGCGTAAATGTTCAGTCATATTCATTTTGTTCCCACTAGTGCTGTCAGCGTTAATCTCATTAAAATGACATTAACGCCATAACGCGGCAAATCTCCGTTAACAAGTTACCGCGGATTGCCCCGTGCTTGGACATTACCAATAAGTTTGATGTGTCACATGGCCCTCTTCCTATTGAAAAAACAAAAGTTGTATCCAAGATGGCCGACTTCTAAACGGCCACCATGGTCACCACCCATCTTGAGGAGTTTGCCCCCTCACATATACTAATGTGCCACAAACAGGACTTTGATATCACCAACCATTCCCATTTTATTACGGTGTATCCATTTAAATGGCCAACCCTGTATATATACGAACATAGTTCTCAGCTTTTAATAACGCTAAACCAGTTGATAGCTTTTTTATTTAAATTATGTTGACCATTCTCATAAATTTTTGTATTTTTTTCAAACTTTAAATGGATATAAATTGGTTTAAATGTCCATCCATCCATTTTCTTCCGCTTATCTGGGGCCAGGTCACGGGGGCAGCAGCCTAAGCAGAGAAACCCACACCTCAAATTCCCAGACCAAGCGAGAGACATCATGTCTCTCGCTTGGTCTGGGAGCACCAAGACATTTCCAGGCCAAGTGAGAGATGTAATCTCTCCAGCGTGTCCTGGGTCTGCCCTGGGGCCTCCTTAATGGTTTAAATGTAATGTATTAATCTTAGTACTATCATCACTAATGCTGTTTATTTGTATTCATAGGTTGTTCAAGCATGGACGTAATTGTGGCCAGTAGCATTAATGCACTAAATGGAACAACGGTAAAAATCTCTTGTGTCTTCACTTCCTGCTATAAGATGGATGTTACCAAGTTTGCCATGAATTGGACCTACCAAGAAACACTCAACGATACACAGGAACTGGTAAAATGGATACTTCATTAATTTATAGCAAAGTACTTACATTTTAAATCTCTGAGCCTGTTACAAAAGCTTGCTCTCTTTTCATAGTTTATGACATACTATAAGAAAAGGGGAATGGTGCCTCTTCGATCAGAACGGTTCGGAGAAAGGGTCACGTTTGCTGGGAACCTGGATAAGAATGACCTGTCAATCACTCTATCAAATGTTCAACTGGAGGATGAGGGTATTTACAACTGCTATGTGAGAAACCCCCCAGACCGCATCCAGGGACATGGTATCATACAGCTTAATGTTGTCACAGAACGTAAGATTCTTATTTTAACTTCTGCACACACAAAGTGGGTAACCTTATCCCACTGATCAACTTGTGAAACAAATGCATGTGCGTCAGAATTACATTCCCATTTCACTAAGCATCATTTGGTGCCATTTAACGTCATGCAATATGAAATCATCTCAGAACAACAACAAGTTACAATAACCACAGCACAAAATGTTGTCAGTTTGGAAAATAAAACATAAATATTCAACTACACCAGATTCCTAAAAAATTCCACTTGTCAGTAAGACAAAAAAATAGTATCTCACTACTAGTAGTAGCAGATAGTGAACTATACCACATGCGAGTTTAACTTTATCATAACATTGATCATACTGGGGCTGTTTGCACTGCTTTGACTGCTTTGATTATCCTGTGTAGGATGATCTGCAGCTTTGCTCCTCTCGTATGCTGGGCAGACACTGTGCGATTTTTTCAGTCGCACGATTCAGCTCCTGCTCAAACTGTACTATTGACTCGCAGGGGTTAGAAGTTCGTAGGTCACGATGCAGGTCTCACACTATACCGCCCGATGCTCTGATGCGACCTGAGTGCTCACACTGTGCGTCCATAAAATGAAGGTTATAACAGAAATTCTGTCGCTCGCTCGCTCTCTCTGTCTTTCACTCACACAGACACACCACCACCATCAACTTTGCTAAATTGCTAATGAAAAACATTGATCAGGCAGCTGTGATTGAGTAGCAATGTAGATCCAACTATTTTCACGGTTGTTGTGGTCATGATAATTTTGTGAGGCCACATCGAAAAGGCTCGGGTGAGCTTGAAATAGTTCTACAAGTTGTGCCTCCATCGCTTGTGTCCAGATCACACGCTGCACTGCCGTGCTACGCCGTCTTTTTCGCTGACATTTGTGTTTGCGCGTACGCAGTGTGACAAGCTGCGGTGACACCCTCACGATGGTCGTGAGGGTGTCAAACTTGTTTGAAATCCTCACGACCAAGCGATTGATGATCGGGAGCTGGTCGTGAGGTGTTAATCGCTTCTCGTTACCCCACGTATAATACACCAGTGGTCCCCAACCCCCGGGCCTCGGACCGGTACCGGTCCGTGAGTCGTTTGGTACCGGGCCGCGAGAGTTGAGGCTCAGGTGTGAAATGTATAGTTTTCAGGGTTTTTATTGGTTTTCAGCGTTATTTTGTTATCGTTTTTATCGTTTACTCGGTTTTCCTGGGTCTTTTCACGTGTGTTATGAATAAATCTTATTTTTTTCGGTACCGGTACTAGTTTTATTTTGTTGTATTTATCCGTGACACCTTAAAGGCCGGTCCATGAAAATATTGTCGGGCATAAACCGGTCCGTGGCGCAAAAAAGGTTGGGGACCGCTGTACTACACGATGCACGACGCACGATGAAGGCCAAAATCGGGCCGATCGCCAAAACGGTCGCACGACTCAAAAATCGGCTCAAAATGGGCCAGAAATCTCACAGTGTAAGCCCAGCATTACCTACTTCTGCAAATCTTCATTCAGGGAACGAAGCCACTCTGATGATTTAATGAAATCAACAGCAGATTTTTGAAGATCCAGTGTCAATAAATATATGAAAATGACTCAGCTATGATTGTATCAAAATAATACCATTGACCAAATTTGCAATTTTACCAGTAGCAGTTCTAATTGTATTAGTATTGAGATGAATATTTTTATAGTTTTGCTAAAATTGCTCACAAGCTTGCATGCGATCAAATGACATATATTAATCACATTTAACATACTTTGTATATGTTTGTTTCTCGAGCATGACGATCTCCTGATGATGATGATTCAGCTTTTTTACTTATTAATGACCAACAAGAGGTTGAACTTAGTCCATCAGCATCTCTCACACACACATATGCACTCACATGGACCAACTCAGCAGCACTTTCTTACTTTCCACTCTGTTTAATCAACCCTACAGAGCTTTTAGTCAGCACTTCACTTGTCTACAAAATGCTTAACCCTTTCCTCTCCTTTCCTCAGTCCCACCTCCAAGGGATTCAACCATTGCGGTTGCCATTGGGGCTTCTGTGGGAGGAGCATTAGCACTGCTGATCCTTTCCATGGTAGTTGTGAAATGTCTCCGTCGACACAGGAAACAGGAACTCATTTCAGAGGAAAAAATGGAGGAGGAGGGGAAACTGGAGGCTGAAGGTGTTGCAGAAGAAGGAACCAAGTAAGAGATCTTGGCATAAAAGCATTAACCATCACTTGAAAACTACGAGCAGCACAAACACAGAAAAGTAAAGAAGTTGGATGCCACTTCTCTTACAGCAGCTGTTTTCCTACAACATAGGCTACGTATAAAAAGAGTATTCTGCTATGGCAAATATCACATAGCACACTTAGGAAAAATGTCTGGTACTTTTTTTCTGTTGTTATTATTATTGTTACTGCCATTTTTTTCCAGTTAAGTTCAACTTATAAAGGAAAAAAACAGAACGCCCCATGCTTGGCTCTTCTTGAGCAGAAATGTAGCAAGTGCTTTTATTTAAAAGAAAAAAGAAAGAAGTGCTGGAGTAGTGAACTATGCAATATCCAAGTTTAACTTTATTATAATATAAATAGTACAGAAGCTGTTTTGACCCAAAAACACCAGTGAGTTTGTGCCAGGTGTTGGTTATAGTGCAGGTTTAAGTGTTAACAATGGCCAGGAATGGAAAGAGTTTTGCTGGCACAAAAGAAATAAAATAGCCCTGACAGAACTATGTCTTTGACTTATTCACTTTATCATCATTGAAAACATTGAAAGCTATAATGGACAACAGCAGACACCCTCTCCACACTGGCTGGGCAGACGGCTCCTAAGTCTTTTTAACACCCTCTTTTATCCCCATTTTTAAAATGAGTTAAATATTTTATTTATGTATTTATTTATGGTTATAAATGTATGGATGTGTGCTTTTAAATTGAGATGCTGGATGTTTGAATTTCCCCTTGGTTGTAAATAAAGTACGTAGCTATTTATCTATGTGTCATTCTACTTCAAAGCCAACCTGCTGTCATAATGTTGCATCTCTTTTTGCTACAGGCAACCATAATGGATCATGTGGTTAAACCAGAAGCCTGTGGAGCTCCCAAAACCCTGGTAAATATCTCCTCAGCTAAACAGTTATTTATCCACTGGAAGCCCATTGTCTGCTATGGAGTGTAACTTGACCTGAAGAAAAAAAAGGAAATACAGTTAACTTAAACCTTAGTAATATTAGCTTTCCATCTTACTTGCTACTTAAGAATGTCATTAGCAAGAAATTTAAAGGGATTTGTAATGAACAGAAGACACTATACCTATTGCATTTAAGTAAAAAATGTTACTTTCTCTTGTCTTTCAGACATATCCATCCCTTCTTGAGGATCTATAGTAATCACACCTCTTTATGCTTCCATCCCGTTTGCATGTTTGTGTGTGCGCGGATGTCTAATGCACATATATCTGTTTCTTTGTGTGTGTGTGTGCGTGTGTGTGTGTGTGTGTGTGTATGTGTGTGTGTAGGTGTGTGTGTGTGTGTGTGTGTGTGTGTTGAGGATATTTTTGTATGTCTGAATCAAATGTGTCTATTTCCTCGAAAATATCTGGTAACTTACCCAGTAAATGCATATTGTTTTATTCATAGCTTTAACTCACTGTTAATAACATTAGAGGTTTTTCTTATGACACAGAATGCCATTTTCATAGCATAATATATGGCGGGCTATGGGGCTGGGCGGTATGACTTAAAAAATTATATGAGGGTATATTTTGAATATAGAACTTTAACTAAAAAACTGAATGACAGTGTAATATTTTTGCTGTTACTGTTTGTATAGCTGTAATGTTTTATATTCAATCCCATGCTTTGGGAGAAAAACCTTTAACTGCCTGCAATGAGCTATTGATAAATATAACAGCGGTTGTGGAGATAACACTTCATACATAATGAAAGCTGAAGCTATTTCAACTATCATATGCAGCATGTATATCTGTTGTGGCAGTAAATTGCTGATAACTCCAATGTCTAACACGTCCAATGTTGGGGTTTTGTTTTGAATGGGTTTTTTTTGTTGTTTTTTAACATACATACTGTGAATCTAGTGGGGTATTTTTAAACATTGCCTTAAAGTCTTTTAACTGCCTGTATGGACACCATGTCTTAACATACATTAGATGCACAGCTGGATTTTGCTATTATATAAATATGACCAGTTTTCAGTGAGTAAGCCAAATTATGTTTACACGGAGCTCGAAATCTACTTGTGTCTGAGTCAGAAAGCATTCTCAAACATTCCTAATATCTGGTGAATTTTGACAAAGCAGTTGGTCTGTGCACTCTACAGATTTTTTATTCAGTCAACTTCTCTCAGAAACCAGAAAAACAAGTGCCCCATTAATATTTGTCTTTACACTAGAATACTGCAAATACTTCAAACCATTCAAGATTTCATTATTGCAAATGTTTCAAAATAACAAAATGTTTTTTAGTATCTACACATTTTTGAGCTGCCTCTGTCCTATGTCTTGGCAGTTTGTTATTAATAAATTGAATAACTTAAATGAATAACATGATTACATGAATTGCTTTTCAGAATATGTTATGTAGTTTAGATTCTATACTAATGCAAACAAAATAGCATTCTTTATTCTTTTTTTCTATTTCTTTTTAAAATAATTCTACTGTATGTCATACCGTCCACCCCCATAACAGGAACCTTTCCATTAAGCCTGATACTGTATAGGAATGACTTGGAGTGCCTGAATAGAGAAGTTGCAGTGATAAGCACAGATTTCATTCATTCTCTGTTTTACATACAATTAAAACGTTTTAGTCTTGATGATATCTGTGACTGCACTGCATTATACAGTCATTTGCATATTCCACTCAGGATTCTCAGAAATCCACACAATATAAACACAACTAACACTTTGTAAAAGAACAAAAACATACAAAAGAAAGTTTAAAATGACGGCCACAACATTGAAGAATATTGAGTCTTATAATTTATGTGCCAACTTTTATTGATAGAATCTATTAAAGGTTGTCACAACAGTGACCTACACACAGACAACAGCAATATATTGTACTAATCTCCATCTCCTATATCACGAGCTGGTATAAGTCACAGCTGAAAGCAAATATTTGAATGTTTACATTCCTAACTGACAGAAATCCTGTTTTATAGAAACATAAAAATGGACAAACTGAATCACTGCTTCCCAATTTATACACTTTTTAGAGTGTATATAAAAGCTTAAGAAAAAATGTCTATTAAATAGTTGTAAAGCTTTACATATTCTATTCTAGCTAAGTCTCCAAAGTAATGACTTTACCTCAACAACAGTGTGCAAAACTGTTTGCACCTCAAAACAGTGATACATATTCTAATGTTAATGTAGTGGAGATCATGTGAATATAATGGAAATGGGGAAAAAACATATATAGTGCAGATATTGTAATGATATTAAAACTGTTATAGGGAATGTGTGATTGTGTATTTCACTATTAAGTTGACTAGAGAATCTTGAATGTTTTTAAAATATATATTCTCCTAGTAAAATACTTGATCACTCTTTAATATCAGTCCAGCATGTACACTTTGTTATTGTCAGAATGTCCCATGATGATTCAACTTCAGTTTACTACGATAATGAGACAGCAGTGTCACAAGGTGATGTCTCAGTAACTGTTAAACGGGAGGGTTCCAAATCTGGTGGCTTGGCCTGACCTGGGTTTTGGCTCTGTTAAAAAAAATAATAAAAAAAATAAATTGTGTACAGGTCTATATTTAGGTCTGTTAAGCTCTATGATTTTATCATTTGTTGTCCATTATTATGGATGATGCACTGCATAATTTCATCAAATATTAATGGCACATCTAGTCACTGTAATATGTTCACAACCTTGTGTTGCTCTGTGCTGGTCAATAAAAGCTAAAATTGTCACTTCGTACAATCATGTGCTAAAGAATAATAAAGTGATTACAAAATTTTGAGTTTTTTCATTAGCTTTTTCACATGGTACATGGCCTGTATTTATATAGCGCTTTACTAGTCCCTAAGGACCCCAAAGCGCTTTACATATCCAGTCATCCACCCATTCACACACACATTTCCTGGTACACTGCTGTCTGTGTGTAATCATGCATGTTTAAGTTACAGGGTTTGTTGACCCATAAGGTGATGGCAGATTAACATTTAGGGCAGATTTACTGCAGTTATCACCAGACAGGTTTTATCAGCAATATAGTATATATTGTGGTGTAGTATACTTATTATTCAAAACAGTTTACAGTTAAAAAAAATACTGCTGTTTTCCACCTCAAGCTATGAATTTGCCCTGAATAGTTTCTGTTATATCACTTTACATGTTAGTGGACATCAAGTTATGCTTGCACTGCGCTGCCTCTAAACAAGTGGCAATGTATTTCAAATAAATATATATGAAAATATCAGGTTTTTGTCCTTTTTTAACCATCCATCCATTAGATATACATGTTTGTTCTGATCATTGCAAAAATGCAATATGTTACACATCACTTGGTACCTTTTGGGTTTTTTTTCTTCATTTCATATTTCATTGTCTTACTTATTTACACACCAGAGAAAATTATTTGTTACACTGATTGTTATGTTACTTTCCTGTTACTCCATAACATGAAATGCACTGTCACATTATTACCAGTTGAGCTACTTATTGACTCCCTGGCACAAATCCCAACAATTTGTCTTCTAGTGTTTGTTTGAACACACAGAAAGAAAGTCAGAATTCTGACTTTTTTCTCAGAATTCTGAAAAAAAGAGGCCCCCACTTTTTTATTCCAGTAGCCCGAATCGTCTTCTGTACAGAGCTGAAAATACAAAGCAAAGCTGAAAACCAGCGCGAAGACACTTTAAAGCAATCAACTACAATTCTACACTGTAGAACCATGTACAGGGAGAAATGTAAGCCAATGTGCTACAAGCCTGGCTGCTCATCACTGCTTTTGTTACCTGATAAAGATCAGGCTCTGACTGCTGGGCTGAGGTTGGCATACATTAAATCTGCTTTGATAGCTTCCTGTTAGTATGTTGTGGTATGTGGGATTCTGTTACCATTAGCAAAAATTGGCTAATTCTATTCAAGGCTACCACTAGCAAAATAACATGAGTAGCATAAATTTGGCTAATAGCTAACCTAATTTTATATATATTTATTGTTTTTCAATTTATTGTTTTCTGTGTATTAATAAAGAAAACACTTTCTTTGTGAAATTTTATACTAACAAAGGTATTTGTTTCTTTTCTTCCCACATTGCAAAGCTAGGACATCACAACAAAGTGATTGGTCAGGTGCAATGTTGATCTTGGAACATTATTATGACAATGCAGGATCAACACCAAGATGGGGAAGCGCATTATGCATTATCAAAAATGTTGTGTGATTACAGGAACAAGTAAAAATCAATATAGCACCAGTTGTCACAAGCATGATAAAATAACTCTCGCTTTATGCTGCAGTCTATTTAGAGTCCTGGCATCGCCTCATGTCTTTGCACTGAGTGGAAAACAAAGTCACCAAAGAAAACTGGCAAGGATTCAGACCTACATGCAATTGCCACAGTAGGAACCCCTTTTTCAGAGTCAAAGCTAACCTGTGCTATCAAATCCTTCATCCATTAACACCGCTAACAGCTGTAACCATGTTGCGACTTATAGCATCCCATCATTCACCTCTCTGTCTTTGACAGTATTGCGCAGCATATTTTCTTTTACTACTATGCTATGCCACCAAGTGAGTATCTTTCAACTGTTCCAAGGATCTGTTCTTTACACTATGATAGCTCAAGTACACATTATATGAGCAGTAATTAGTCTCAAAGCTAGAAAGCCAAGCTGTACTCTGATCTCATCCAAGAGGACAAGTTGGAGCTGCTCCACTGAGAATCAATCAGAGGTGACTTTGTTAATGAAGATTAAAGGATGCATTCAGTGTCTTTACTACAACGCAGACAAGAAGCAAACCTACATCAAACCACGCACAGATTGTTTTGATCTATCTTAGACCCAGAAGGCAGTTTCAGTAATACTTCGATTTTGAAATAATGTTTTCAGCTCTGGAAGAGCTTTCATAATGACAACAGTGCAACAAATCTGACACTTCAAACTACAAAGGTGATACAGAAATGTCAGATTAAAAACCATGGTCGAGAAACCAAAAGCACAAGTTTACAGAGAAACAGCTAATAACAGCTGTGTATAGTTTGACAAACATTCCTATGATGTATAATAGGAGATTTAAATGTTCTTGTGAAGTTAATCACACAACATGTGGGACATATAAACCCAAACAAAAATAAAAACTTAAAGACAACAAAATGATGAGTTTAAAGGGTCTGGCTACAGTGCTACTGCACAAAACTTATTTCTGCAAACAGTTTTTATACTTAAACCTTTTAGACACCAAGCTACCATCTTGTTAAAGAGTACTGAGCCAATTATACACAACTTGATATCTGACTTTTAACAATGAGACAATATAATACTGCACAATAAACCTCCAAAACTAATTTTCAGCAAGAGGCCAGCTGAGGTTCATAAAATATCGGCTTTGCCATCTGGTACTTAACATCTCTAACTTTACTGGTAGGTGTGTGAGTGTGCGAATCAAAATGGACAGCACATTTGCTCTTAACTTTTAGACATGACTCACCTTTTGATGAATGCGGATCCGCATCGACAGACAGATGGATAGATAGACATATAAATAACGGGAGCACAAACTGCAGGAACAAAACAAATTTGAAAAAGAAAGCAAAGACAATGAAAGACAAAAAGTCAAGCATGCAGCAACATCTGAAAAGGGCGACAAAGAGAATGGGTGCTGGAGAAGCAGAGACAGATTGACCTGCTCAGGTAAAGAAAAGGAGGAAGGACAGATGAAAAGGAGAGGTGGAGAGAGGCCCACACCTTGTCTTCCTCCACTCAGATGCGTTGTGAAATCTGCTCACTCACCGGCTGGTGCAGAGAGAGAGAGAGAGAGGGTGGGGGGCGGGGTTGGGGGGGGGGGGGGGTTCGAAGTATGGGGTGAGATGAAGGTTAACCAGAGAGGTGAAAGTGGTGGGTGGCTGGGTGGATGGCTATGAGAGGATGGAGGTATGGAAATAGAAAAAAGGAGAGGAAAGGGACTAAGAGCTCAGTGTTTCTCTGTAGCTGTATTCAGAGCAGTATGGCACCACTGCAGCATTTCACTGGCTTGGCCGTCCCAGAAACAGATCCTCCACTCCCTCCCTCTCTCCGCCTCTCATCTCACCTCCCTCCTTTGCCTCCTGTCATCTCTCCTCCCCTAGCTCCTGTCATCCCCCCACCTGCTCCCCTGACCGCTCATCCCTCCTTTCCTCCTGTACCCATCCTGTCTTTCCTTTCCTTTAACTTCTCTTCCGCTGACCCACATCCTCCACTCCTGATCCTAAATGTTCTCTTCTTCTCTCTTTAGTGCAACATCCTCTCTTGCTTTGCCTTCCTTCTTTACACACATCCAAGGTCACCCTGTCCAGTGGCAGGTGTGTGAGCATGTGCTCACATGTGACTGTGTGTCAGTGTGCATATGCAAAGATGGATGTGTTGATTTATCACTGTATATGTGTATGCATCTCATTCTGCCTCTTTTGCCGTGTGCATATATCATGGATTTACTAAGAATTCATCTACATATTTGCCTACACATACCTTACTGTGTAAAGGCAGAGGATGTCTCTCACTATGTATCAGTGCAACCCACACATACTCGAACTTGGAAATGACATTAAATTCCAAACGATGTATCATCTGACAACATGTGGGTGTGTGCAAGCTGGGGAGGTCAAGGATCCATCGCGTCTGTTTGGATAGTTCTGAAAAAAAGGAGAAAAAACAGGAAATAAAATCTCAAAAGTGGTAAGGAGCATGCATAATACACATCATCAGTGTTTTATTTATGTTTATTCATCTTTTATTTTTTTCTTGGGTCAAACATCAAATGTGTTTGCATTTTTTGTTTGTTTGTTTTTTATAAGACTGAATGGTGTAATTACACCAATGATCATTATCATTGTGTGATAATTAAATATTAATCTGTGAAAATGTGTCAGACTCCAGAAAATGGAATTCTGTAATGTAGTGAAGATAAAATCATGTATCAGTAGACTTTATAGTGTTTTTGCTTACATTTAAATGTGCAGAATGTAGCTATGTTGCCTTCCTCAACCTTATATCAGTTTTCCCGAGCAATAACAACAATTTAAATAATCAAAATCAAAGTAAAGAAGAACAAATGCACAGACATTTGAAGATGTTCTTAAACATGTCAACATGTTGTGGTGTCTTGTCTGTGGATATTCACTTGCAGCCAAAGAGTACAGTGGGCGGGATGAGTCTGTTATGACTGTAGCTTATTTTGTGTATGACTAATCTGATTCATTTATAATTTTCTTCAGGATGTTAGATGTGATTGTGGGGTACACAAGGAGTGCTAGCAATTTACAGATGACGAACAGTTCCATTTGCAAGGCTGCAGTGCTGCAAAAAAGTAGTCTCGCTCTTTCAGCTTAATGTTATGATGGCAGGTGAAGGCCAATAGACTTGACATGAGGCAGAGGCAAAATTTGTTGCTTGCTTACGTTTTACTTACATCACTAAGTGAAATGGGAAATTATACTGGGTGTAGAAATTGTTATGAGAAATGGCCCTGTGTGGCTCTGACGTTAGTGACAATATTATTAATGTGTTTGTTGATTGGTAGGGAAGACATGAATGAGGCCAGGCTGTACATTTCAACTACAAATTGTCACAGTGGTCCTTCGCTGAGTTGGGTTAAAGGGCGGGCTTAGATTATTGAAAGGTATGCTATGGTCAGGTAATGCCTTGGTGCATCCATGTTTTGTAACATGGTGTTAAGAAGACCCTTTATACATTGCAAGAAAACAATCAGGCATAAAAACAATCCTATGATAGGCTCCACCCTTTCTGTAGTTGACTGTCGGTATTGCTACACTCAAATAAAGTCCAATAACACCACAATTCAATTAGAGGGAATTAGAATAAATATTTTATTAAACCATGACATTAACACATTTAACCACAATACACACTCAAAATTATGCAGTAAAGTCATTTTCTGCAACACTTTATTTAACAGAATTCTTTTACATTTTAACACACAGATTTACTCACTTTGCTCACCTGAATATTTTTTATATCAATAGGTAGTTTGTTCCAAACTTTTATGGCAAACAAAAGAAAACAAAATCACAAACTCGAGGGTTAAAACTTTATTTTGCAATGTTATGATCGCCTATTTTTTACAGATAAGACACCACTTTGCATCACTCTGTTTGAGTCAGAACACATGATGTGTCGCACATGAACAAGTATCAAATATCCTAGTATGTTCATTAATCAACTGTGATAAATCAAATATGCATATAAAATATTGCAAGTTTTAAACTATTTGATTTACTAACTAATTTACTGTTAAATCTCCAAAAATATATGTTTCTTGTTGCATAAAGAAAGGCTAATTAATTAATAAACATTAAACAAATGTATGTCAGATACAGATTTTTGTCTTCCATAATAATAAAACTATGAAAGCTAAAGTGCAGTAAATGAAGGCTTCTTTTTTGGAAACAGCTGTATTGGTTGAACTTTAATGAGGAGGCCTGCAGATATAAGTGATGTGTCAAGCAAATCTAAAGGAGACACAGGTCACACACATATGGAAGCGCTGCATAATTATTGTATGCCCATACACCTATTTTTGTTTGACATTTTAAATGGGTCCATTTTGCACAAAGATCATGTTCTCACTTCTTTCTGGCATTTTGCACGCAGGTATCTGGGGGGTCCTTCTGAACTTTTCTAGCCAAAGCCACCATCAGTAAGCTTGGTGGAGTTTTGTCTTTGTCAGGCAACAAACAGGCAATATGGGTTTTGTCCAAATTTGTACGAGAAAAAGTCTTGTTCAAATTGAAGATCTTGCTTAGGAACCATTCCAAAAGATCACCTAAAACTTTGAATGAAATTCTTGAGATGATCTAAAAATAGAAAAAGTGCTAATACCAAAAGCTTGTCAGTCGTTGTTGCTATCTTCAAGTGAATTGCTACCATGTGAACTGTGGACACTATGCTCGCACATACTGATTTTATTGGGGGATAAAAACCTGAAAACTCTTTACAAAAAATTCCACTGTAGTGATATTTTGATGACAAACTCAACACTGCTGCTGTGAAACTCAAGTATAGGGAAGAGAGCCACTGGAAGCAAAACGCGATTGCCAACACAGATATAAAGTGGAACCATGAAATGAGAGAAGCATGAAAGTGGAGACATGAGCAAATGATGTAGTGAAGTATGTGGTATGGGTGAAACACCCACCCCGTGACTGACTCGGAGACCTTCTTGAGCAAAGGCTGACTCAGCCGTTCTGTGCTGGGCGCATGTGTGTGCGTGCATCTATGTGGCAGCAGACATCACCCAGTACCCCTCACCCCCACTCGCTATCCCCTCCTTCTCTCGCTCGCTCTCTCTTCACCTCTACCTCTGCAGTACCTCATTTCTCCCTGTGCCGGCACGGGAAACACGCATACTTTCTGCTTTTCTGCCTGCTGGCTCTCCTCCAGCATCCTTCTGTGCCTCTTGTGTGTTCTCCTCCCCCTCCAGCCTATGTCTCCCCCCCACCCATGGGGTTTGTTGGCCAGCCTGGTTACCTGACTATTCCTGCTGCTGTTAAAGGAGTGGAGCGGTCTGACACAACGCTGCTACCCTGGTGCCGCTCTGCCTCGCTACTCCTCTATGCCTTTCGCCTCACACTCTGCTTTGCTGGATAATTACCACTGTGTCTGCCAGAGACAGCGACAGAGGACAGGAGAGGAGGGAGGCAAAGAAACAGAGAGGCTGCACTCTTCGTTCAACTGCTGCATTCTTCAGTCTTTCCTTTCCTCTGCTTCCCCGGGCTGCAGGAGAGCAGTGCAAGGAACAACTTGATGTGAGAAAGCTCCCTAAAGGAATTTTATCCTTCTCTCTTTTGCGCTTCCTCATTCTGTTCATTCCTGGGACAGAGTGCAGAGGAGGAGAGAAGAGGGAGGGACTGAGAGCAAGACTCTGCCTTCAGCTGCACAGCTCAGTGTCCCACCTTGGTCCAGAGGCACATAAGTCAAACACTCACAGTGACTGGCAGACAAGGAGACAGACTGACAGAGACACACATTGTATACATATAGACAGGCAGAGAAGAACAGAGACAGACAGGTGGTGTAGGTGTCATGGCGTCAGTGGACAGCACTGGTTCAAGTGTCTCTGGTCGACTGAGATCAGGGGATCTACTTCACGCTGGTCTGGCAGTTGCACTGCTGCTTGGTGAGTTACACTTATCTCTGTACCTTTAAGTGCCATGTCATTCCACTCTTTTCAAACATGTCTCTGGATGGGGCTATCCCTTTAATTGCCTATACATTTTAACTTGTTTCTGTGCCCTTTAGACCTTCTTCATTTGCTCCTTTTGCTCGCTTTTTCTTATTTATTATGCCTGAGTGGGTGGTACAGCCCTCTTACAGTAAATCAATACCTTTTTTTGGTTATTCTATATCTGCTATATCTACATCTGCTGCTCTGTCGCATCTGCTTCAGCGCTCATGTTTAATCATTATCTTTCCATACCCAAACACTACAATGTATGGTGCTGTCGCAGGTGATGTTTAATTGTTAAACAATCAGGCCAACAATACAAACCTTTGACTTAGATCAGTTTCATGTTGTAGGGTTGCTGCTGGACTGTTTGAGTAACTGACACTTCGCGCTTTGAAATTCTACTTTAAACATAGCCTTCATATAGGAGAAAATAAAACAAATAATTAACTTTTGGTTTTCAAAGTAAAGAAAAACAAGCTATAGTTTATCTACATGCATGCCTGTGTGAACATAGCATTACTGGTAATGACGTAGTGGTGCAGTGATGATCTGTGCTTTTTGCTCGTACCCTCCCTGATTTTGTTGTAGTGCCCAATAGTGCCCCCACATCCAAAAATCCCCCCCTGGCTCTCAGTTGTTTGGAAAGTTGAGCACCATTGAGTTTTATGAAAGAAAAATGGGACTAGTATGTGTCCAGTATTGCAATATTAGTGTCGTCTTTAGATAACCGACAAGTAAGATTAGAATGCATCTTATCTTTCCGCTTTTTAAAATGTGTTCTAGATCCAAAAAAGCACAAACACCACTTTTGTTGTTTCAATTTTGTTTTGTTTTATTTTTTGGCAAATATTTGGGCTTTTTATGTTTTCCAACCAAACATCAGGGGGAAATATTAAAACAAATAACTTTAGTTCAATAACACATGTAATTTTGCATTTTGGTAAAGTTATTGACTAAATTATTCAAGAGTCCATGAGTCCAGGTTAGCGGCAGCACCAAGACCAAATCATCATTTGTCCCAGTAGGGTCAAATTTGGTCATAGCATATCACATACTGAAAACATGCGAACACACTTCTGACTAGCTAACACAATGCAACATTAGTTCACTTTAAAGGGATTAAACAATAGTTTAGTCCTTTTGAATAGATATGATAAATATATGTACCAGAAACTTTTAACAAAATATTCATTTAAGAAAGAGGAACAAATACAGGCAATATACACACTTCATTTACATCATAGTTCGCATACACAAAAAATAGTTGTAAAGCACAATTTTACAATTATTCATTTTATACATCTTATTCATATTCATTTGTTTCTTGTTGTATTTCATTGTCAGTACACATATTTCCAAATGAAATTGTTGAGTGTTGTGGAAAGTCATACTGCACCAAATAACACTTTCTTAGTAAAATATTTTCCCAAAAATCGTGCTAAAAATAGCATTGATCTGGTTGTTTTGTCTAAATTACCATCTAAGTTCAGTGGAATTTCTCTGAAATCATTTTCTCATAAGTACATATTCTCAGGCTGAATCCCACCGTCCCAGCAGACATTAGATACACCAACAGATAAGTACAGGCAAGGCTAACACAAATAAGAAAGAAACATAAACTGTATGACAAATTATATTTTTTTATCTGTGAATCCTTAAAGGATAGCCACAGCATTATAGAGCATTGTTGTTTTAGTTTGACTTTAACAGTCTGACTCAAGTGGTGGTGCAAGATTGGTTTACATTGGGTACCTGTAAATTAAAATAAAATAAGTTCAAATATCTTTTAACCCATAAGAGCCCGACCCATTTCCACACTCAGGAAAATTATGGGAGCGGTAATTCAGCAACATCAAGATCAATCAACAAAATAGATTATATAAGAGGTGTCACCGTAGGTTCTTAAACAGTAAAATATGTAACTCAATATCCCCAAAATACCTTCATTTTTACAAATGAATAGATTATAACTTAAATTTTAACTTAACATCATGACTCAACAACAGCCCGACAGTCCATATTCCAAGTTAGAAGAACTCTTAAATTTCAATTCAAGTTCTACACTTATGAATAAATACTTTCTTTTGACTATATCCTCTTGAGAACTGAGGAAAGAATCTTCCCATTGATCTATTTTTGGGATTTCCTTCCTCTTTGGAGCTAAAAGAGAGCACCCAAATGCACGAGATATCAATGGAAAGCCCAGGATGTCCTCTATTTAGTACATTAGGACTTATTATGATAGCTCAGGGGGCCCTTGGTAGGGTCTCCCATGGCAAATTGGTCCTGGGTGAGGGACCAGACAAAGAGCGATTCAGAAGACCCTTATGAAAAGGATATCGAGGGAACAGTTTACCCTGCCCGGGATAGGGTTACCGGGGCCCCGCCCTGGAGCCAGACCCGGGGAGGGTGCCCGAGGGCGAGCGTCTGGTGGCCGGGCCTTAGTCCATGGGGCCCGGCCGGGCACAGCCCGAAGAGGAGACATGGGCCCATCCTCCCGCAGGCCCACCACCCGCAGGAGGCGCCATAGGGGTCGGGTGCATTGTGTGCCGGGTGGCGGCCAGGAGCGGAGGCCCTGGCGGACTGACCCCCGGCTGCCAAGACTGGCAATAGGGACATGGAATGTCACCTCTCTGGTGGGGAAGGAGCCTGAGTTAGTGCGTGAGGTTGAGAGGTACCGGCTAGATATAGTCGGGCTCACCTCTACGCATGGCTTGGGCTCTGGAACCAGTCTCCTGGAGAGGGGCTGGACTCTGTCTCAGTCTGGAGTTGCCCCTGGTGAGAGGCGGCGGGCTGGGGTGGGTATTCTAATATCCCCTCGGCTTGCTGCCGGTACGTTGGGGTTTTTCCCGGTGGACAAGAGGGTTTGTTCCCTGCGCCTTAGGGTCGGGGAACGGGTCCTGACTGTCATCTGCGCTTATGCGCTGAGTGGCAGTTCAGAGTACCCAGCCTTCTTAGAGTCCCTGGGGGGGGGGGGTTGCTGGAAGGTGCTCCACCTGGAGACTCTGTTGTCCTGCTGGGAGACTTCAATGCTCACGTGGGTAACGACAGCGAGACCTGGAGGGGCGTGATTGGGAGGAACGGCCTCCCTGATCTGAACCCGAGCGGTGCTTTGTTATTGGACTTCTGTGCTAATCACAGTTTGGCCATAACGAACACCCTGTTCGAACATAAGAGTGTCCATAAGTGCACGTGGCACCAGGACGCTCTAGGCCGTAGGTCGATGATTGATTTTGTAATCGTATCACCAGACCTGCGACCATATGTTCTGGACACTCGGGTAAAGAGAGGGGCTGAGCTGTCAACTGATCACCACCTGGTGGTGAGTTGGATCAGGTGGCGGGGGAGGACGCTGGACAGACCTGGTGCACCTAAACGCGTAGTGAGGGTGTGCTGGGAACGTCTAGCGGAATGCGGCTCGGGCAGTGGCTGAAGCAAAAACTCGGGTGTGGGAGGAGTTCGGAGAGGCCATGGAAAAAGACTTTCGGACTGCCTCGAAGAGATTCTGGCAAACCGTCAGGCGTCTCAGGAGGGGAAAGCGGTGCTCTACCTGCACTGTGTATAGTGCTGGCGGAGCGCTGCTGACGTCGACTGAGAAAATTGTCAGGCGGTGGAAGGAATACTTCGAGGACCTCCTTAATCCCACTGACACGTCTTCCGAGGAGGAAGCAGAGTCTGGGGATGAGGGGAATGACCCGTCAATTTCCGGGGGCGAGGTCACTGAGGCAGTTAAACAACTCCTTGGTGGCAGAGCCCCTGGTGTTGATGAGGTCCGCCCCGAGTTCCTGAAGGCTCTGGACGTTGTAGGGCTGTCCTGGTTGACACGCCTCTGCAATGTTGCGTGGAGATCAGGGGCAGTACCTGTGGACTGGCAGACCGGGGTGGTGGTCCCCATCTTTAAGAAGGGGGACCGGAGGGTGTGTTCCAACTACAGGGGGATCACACTCCTCAGCCTCCCTGGGAAAGTCTATGTCAGGGTGCTGGAAAGGAGAGTTCGTCCGCTAGTCGAACCTCGGATACAGGAGGAACAATGCGGTTTTCGTCCTGGTCGCGGAACACTGGACTAGCTCTTTATCCTCTCGAGGATACTTGAGGGTGCATGGGAGATTGCCCAACCAGTCTACATGTGTTTTGTGGACTTGGAGAAGGCATTCGACCGTGTCCCTCGGGGTGTCCTGTGGGAGGTGTTGCGGGAGTATGGGGTGTCTGGCCCATTTCTATGGGCCATTCAATCCCTATACAACCGTTGCAAGAGCTTGGTTCGCATTGCCGGCAATAAGTCGGACTCGTTCCCGGTGGGGGATGGGCTCCGACAGGGCTGCCCTTTGTCTCCGGTTCTGTTCATAATTTTTATGGACAGGATTTCTAGGCGCAGCCAAGTGGCGGAGGGCTTTTGCTTTGGTGGCCTCAGAATCTCATCTCTGATTTTTGCGGATGATGTGGTTCTGTTGGCTTCATCGGGTGAGGGCCTCCAGCTCGCACTGGAATGGTTCGCAGCCGAGTGTGAAGCAGCGGGAATGAGGATCAGCACCTCCAAATCTGAGGCCATGGTTCTCAGCCGGAAAAGGGTGGAGTGCCCACTCTGGGTCGGGGATGAGTTCCTGCCCCAAGTGGAGGAGTTCAAGTATCTCAGGGTCTTGTTCGCGAGTGATGGGAGAAGGGAGCTGGAGATCGACAGACGGATTGGGGCTGCAGCTGCAGTAATGCAGACGCTGCACCGGTCCGTCGTGGTGAAGAGGGAGCTGAGTGTAAAAGCGAAGCTCTCAATTTACCGGTCGATCTACGTCCCTACCCTCACCTATGGCCACGAGCTGTGGGTAGTGACCGAAAGAACGAGATCGCGGATACAAGCGGCAGAAATGAGCTTCCTCCAAAGGGTGGCTGGCCTCTCCCTTAGAGATAGGGTGAGAAGTTCGGCCATCCGGGAGGGGCTCAGAGTAGAGCAGCTGCTGCTCCACATCGAAAGGAGCCAGCTGAGGTGGTTCGGGCATCTGACAAGGATGCCCCCTGGGCACCTCCTGGGTGAGGTGTTCCAGGCATGTCCCACCGGGAGGAGGCCCCGGGGCAGACCCAGGACACGCTGGAGAGATTATATCTCTCGGCTGGCCTGGGAACGCCTTGGTATTCCCCCGGATAAGCTGGAGGAGGTGGCTGGGGAGAGGGAGGTCTGGGCCTCTTTGCTTAGGCTGCTGCCCCCGCGACCCGGCCTCGGATAAAGCGAATGAAGATGGATGGATGGATGGATGACAGCTCAAATAAGTCACAAGATAGAGACCAAAAACAAATGTCCATTACAATGAACATAAATGGATGGGCTGGTTCTCTGGAGGATATGGCTTTAGTTCCATGGGTGAGTTTTAGTCATTCCAGTCTTTGTAGTTCCTCGGTTTGACCTCTGATTACTATGTTCACTTACATCATTAAATTCTCACCTCTATTTAAGAGATCCGGTTCATCTGTTATGAAAATGTTCATCTTACATGCATTTTATCATTGTTAACATCTTATATATTCAGGATATGGTTATTTATCTAAATTGTGTCTGTATTGGAATGCTCAACTGTTTCTCTTATGTAATCAAGTAATGCCTAAATCAAGTAATGTGCAAAGTATTACAGCAATCTGTCACAACAAAACCTTTTGGCAACAGAGAATGAAGAGAAAAAAGGCAGTGAAGCAAAGGTCCCAATAAAAGTCAAGTGTGAAATTAAGGAAAAATGTTTAACAGTAGGTTGTTCTCATTAACATCTCCGGATCTATATGAAAGTGTCATTCAGTATTAACAGACAGAAGCTGTTATTGCAGCAGAACCACAGACAAAACTTGGAATAATGACTTTTTTGCAGAATAAAGACACTCTTCAGATATCTGTAACTTTTCAGCATGGAAGATGCAAAAGGTTGGAACAACTGTCATGCCAACTACTTTCATTTTTTCCATTTTCATTCACGTAAAATTATTCATCATCCTTTTTTGTGACGAATAAACAAAAGATACAGTAAAAAGCAAAATGATAGAGTGATCATGGTGTAACATAGTAATCATGTTAACATTTCTCCAGTACTGTGCCTGAAAATGCAGTTACTGCAGCATTGTTTGTATGAATATCACATTGCATATATTACCTGAAGTGAAAAACTGAAACTATCTTGTCCCACAATACCAGCAGCTCTGCCTATTAAGTAACTCAGCTGCTGGTGTAATTCTTTGCCCATTCACCTTGAAAAGGACATCTCACATCCCTCACCTCTCTCATATCCATTCCCCTGTTCTTTCCTTGTGACCTCTTCCATCACTTCCTACACATTGTAACTCCTGCATTACCTACGCTTCCTTGTTCATACCCCCCTCTCCCACATTTCCCATCACTTACCTGTATATATTGCAGAATAGTGTCCTCAGTCAGTTCTCTATGGGTTCTCTTAGAAATACATTAACTTTTCAATTACTGGCCTACTTAAAAAAAGAAGAAGAAAAAAAACACTCACCTTGACAGTCAGGCAAGGACACACACACACATACATGCACACAGACACATATGCACATACATGCACACACTCAGTTGCTTTTCAGACCATCAGTATTACTGATATGTACACAAACACTTAAAGTAAGTGCATATATACAGTTCACATACATGCACATGCACACACATACACATACACATACACAGACACACACGTCACATAAAAAGATAACAGTGCATACATTACATAAGTGAATTGTACACTACTTCAGGATGTGAATCTGTGGGCGGTTTCAGGACAAACTGTTTAGGCAAAAAAAGAGGATAGTGAAGAGAAAAGTGATGTACAAAACCATGATAGTAGAGAGCAGTAAAGCCAAGGAGGTGTCAAGTTTATTTCTAAGCATGAGGAGGGGGCACCATATAATCCATTTGGAAATGGATAACATCTTTTTTTCTCCACTGGAGCATTTTGTTTCACAGACTATTCACTGAAAATGTGCAACTAATTACTGATAGAGATAAATGTTTGTTTTCATTGTTGCAATTACCAAAGAGTTTAAAAGATAGTTCAATGTTCAAAACCTCTAAGCCTCTTAAAGTAGAAAATACACACACACACACACAACCCCGTTCAGCTATTTTACTGAGGACCTTCATTGACATAATGCTTTCCCTAGCCCCTTACCCTAACCCTAACCATTAAAAATGAATGCCTAACCCAAACCCTAAACCTAACCATAACCTAATTGTAACCCTGACACTAAAACCACATTTTGAGCCTCAAAAATACCTTTAAATGCCTTCAAATTTGTGAGGACCGGGTTGTGTGTCGTTACAAGTGACTGTTGGTTCTCACTAGTATAGTAGAATGCAGATTTCGGTCCTCACAAAGATAGCTAGACAGGAACACACACACACATATGTTTCCATGTTCTTATTTAGGGATTGTCTCCCCCAGGAGCAACTTCTGAAAGCAACTAAGACAGAATGATTGAGGGATAAAAGGAGTGAAAACAGAATCGTCCAGACTGTCCAGTGCTATAAAAAAGTAAGTCAGGCTATTAAAACAGAGCAAAAGTGGAAACAGAAAACAAACAAGTTCAAAACTAAAAATGCTTGAGCTGAAAGTGGATGAGTCAGCATAACTGAAGAGTTAAATACTAGGTGTTACAAAAAAAATCAAGAAGAGTGGGTGGGACAAAAGCATATAGATGACCAAAAAAGCAAAGCCAAACAAACTGATGCTTTCTTGATGTATAAATATTTATTTGTAAGGTATAAGAGTGCACATATTTATTATAACCAATATATGACTTGCAGAAGGCACTCTTTTAGTTAATTTCATCTGAAATAAAAAAAATAAAATAAAATACAGGCAGAGGTTTATTTTTGTCTGTGTATTTGCACTACTGGAACCCATACTCTTCAGTGGGAGTTCCACCCACATTTACAATCCCTTGCTTGTATCATTAACCCTAAACGCTTACTTCAGCAATAATTTTCTTTTTATTTATATCATTTTACAAAAGCAGCTGATAAAAAAACAGAAAGAATGACAATTCAAATACTGAGTGTTTTTCCCAGTACAAATTAAAAGTTTCAGCTCCAGTAAGTCTTACTTGAAATAATCTTCTTACAACACTATTACTTTTTTTTCTGAAAATGTTTTGTTAGTTCTAGCCATACACAGTAAATCACCATTAATATACTTAATATAATACAAAATAAGTTGTGCTGTCTGTTGAATGAGTTCTATCCAAGTAACTTTTTCTATGTATATTAAGAAAAGGTTATTTCACATTAATTTTCTTTTTTTGTTTCATTAACCAGCCCCAGTGCCAGTGTTGTGATGGTAACAATACAGCTGAAAAATAACTTTTTATCAATATTTCTGCTGTTGATTTTTTCCCTCCATATCACATTAATACATTTTCTGATTTCTTTAACATTTGAATTGAAAAATGGTAAATGACAATGTGTGCCTAGAACACGTGATTTCAAGTAGTAAAAAGATTTCATCCATATCCAGTAATATGAGGACTCAAGTGTTTGAGATTCTTGTGCTAACGCAGATTTATTCAAAGAATTCCAGAGCAGGTGATGCAAAATTCTTTTAAGCAAGTATACATACATGTCTATGTCTATGTGTCCTCAGCAGAGGCCAGGGTTTTAATAGTTTTGCAATTTTCATTAGTTTTTATTTTTATTTAGTTTTGACTTCAGATTTTCAATTTTATATCAGTTTTAATTAGTTTTTACCAATTGTTTGCTAGTTTAGTTTAGTTTTTATTTCTTTTGAAAATCTTTAGTTTCAGTTTAGTTTTGATTAGTTTCAGTTATAGTTTTAGTTGTGTTTGCAATAATTAAGTGTAACAAAATCCCAGTTTCATCATATCAGTCATGCTCTTCTGCTTATCCTTGAGTTCTTTAAATAAATAAATAAATTAGGGCAGATGAACAACCACTGATACCAGGCAACTATAAAATGTATATCTTGGCCCCAATGAGACTATTAACTCTTGCAGCACCGGGTGTTCATAATTTTGGTTCAAGTGAATTGATAAACTTTTTGAAGGCAATTGACTCACATAGTTATGTAGATATGTCAGTCCTGTTGTCTCAGGATGCATCACGCTGCCTTTCCTGGGGTTAGCTTCTGTTTCAGGGGATGAGGGTTGAGTGTGCTCCCTTACCTTCTCAAGGTAAGCTAGCTTAGCCTTCTTGTGTGAGCTTTTCAAGTGCACTTTAAGGTTTGTGGGATTTTTTTCCCTTTGGAAATGTCCCTCATAATTTGTCTCTTTCCACTACAAGACACTTGCTTTATCCAAAACACAGTCATATTCAAAGTAATCCCAAATTGGACTCTGGCGCTTTCTCCCGACTTTTCCTGACATGATTCTGCGTGTGGACGGAGCAGCAACACAGACGACTCGACTAACGTACTGCCACCTGCTGGCATAATGAGACACAGCAAGAAAAAATCTGGAAACTAAACTTCATTTTCACCCTTGACTATTGTATGACACACACACATCAACGAAAACTAAACACATTTTTGCTATAAATTCAGTTAATTTTAGTTAGTTTTGTGAACACTCATTACAGTTTTAGTTAGTTTTCCTTTTTTTGTTTTTATTTTTATTTCCGTTAACGAAAATGTTTTTTCACTTCTAGTTTTCGTTATTTCGTTAGTTTTCGTTAACGATAATAACCTTGCCAGAGGCATACATGTACTCTAACCTTGTCTGTACCTTGTCCAAGTGAAATGTGATCCTGAGCAGGTCAATGTGGAAGAGAGTATTTATAAATAGACCCCAAGTGTGTGAGAGAGAAACCAGAGCAACAATCTGAGAATTACACCAGCTGTCATTGCAAAACCCACATAGCATGCCTGGCCATGTGAATTTAAGTCGCATGACTCTTATACTCTATTCATAAATTGGATTAGTTGGGTCTTGATAAAATCAATTGTTTTGATTGCTTAATTAGTTTGACTTGATGAACTAGAGAACAAATCTTTTCTCTTAAGAAATGGTACCAAAATTGTATGTTTCTTTTTTTTTTTTTACATATTTTTTTAACATTAAGACCAATAGAAGAGAGAGCATTGCAGGCATTTGGTAAAATTGTCAGTTGCTTCTGCAAAGTTGCATTTAGAACCTAACCTAATTTTTCAAAGCCTAAAGTTCGCCATAAAGTCCATAAAGTACACAAAAAAAGTAATCAGGGAGCATGTGGTCATTTTTCTCCCTGTGACAGCAATTTTAAGTATATTAGGTTTAGACTCAATATTAAGATTTTTATTCACAATTTAATTTTAAAAGAAGAGAGACAGAATAGTGTTGCCTACTTGGCCACATTCTACTTTTACTTAAGTTAAATCATAATGAATTCATACATAATTAAGTCTCAATAAACTGATGCCACAACAAATATTGCAAATATCAAACAAACACAAAACTCTGTACTATCTTTTACTTTTTTATTTTCATTTTGCCTTATATAATTGTGTTTTTATCGCTTTTCAAAAACCATTTTCTATCCTTTTCTAAAAACTTTTTAACTTTTCCTTTCTCCCTTGGTTTAGGCGTATGGACTGTTGGTGGACTGGAAGTTTCCACAGGTAAAGTGTCTTCAATCGAAGCAATGAATGGCTCCACGGTTTTGTTGCCCTGCACTTACTCTTCATGTATTGGCATCGAAAATCTCTACTTCAACTGGCAATATAATGACAATGGAACTCTCATAAAGGTACGTGCACACAACCACAACACCAACAGGGATACAAAAAAGCATAAAAATAGTGATTCCTGACATTTTCATATGTTTCGTGTCTCATCGCATAAACAGTCGGTGAGTGTATGCTTTGTATTTCTGAAGGCATGGGGATACAGTTTTGTTCATAAGTATTTTGATGATCAGATAGTTCTTGTAATTTTGCCTTTGTTAACCATCACATGTGATTTTTTTTTTTTTTTTTTTTTTTTTTTTTAGTACAGCCTGTATTAACTGTTTAGGAAATGCAGCCATTTTTTAATACACAGGACCTGCTTTTATTATTTGAAAATCCTCTGTAGGTTATGACTGCCTGAAGTCTAAAATTCATGAACATCACCAAATGTTGTGTTTCCTCCCTTGAGATGCCAGGCCTTTACTGCAGTCACCTTGAGCTGCTGCTTGTTTGTGGGTCTCTCTGCCTAGAGGTCTGCCTTCCGCAGTGTTGGAAAGGTTACTTTTAAAGTGTATTCCACTACAAATTACAGAATACATGCCCCAAAATGTAGTTTTTAACGTATTCCGTTAAGCTACTCAGTGTGAGTAACATATTCTGAATACTTTGGATTACTTTGGATATTGTCATGCTTTTTACAACTACATGGATGTACTATTGCTGTGTGATTTATTACTATTACTGAAGGCTTCCTGCCACCAAAATCACATTGTTAGCTTGCGTTAGCTGAGGTTAGTTCATAGACTGCTTTCAGAATTGCACATGATTATTTGCAGCTCGCAGGTTGTTAATGTTTAAGCAGGTCTAACAATCTGCAGTCTATGAACTAACTTCGGCTAACGCCAGCTGACAATGTTAGCTCGGTGGCGAGTAGCATCCAGTAATAGTAACAAATCACTCAGCAATAGTAAATCAGAGATACTGAAGTGGCACATAACCCAGGTAGCTACCACAACTAAAACAAGGTAGCTGCAGTACGCTAACATTCATTGTTAAAAAAGAACTTACTTCCAGATGTTTGTTTAGGTTGGAGTCTTTTGACGCTGCGAGCAGCTTGGTTGCTGGCAAACAGTGTTTGCATGGCATGGTCAAATTCACCCATCCCTTTCTTCTTTAAATATGAAGTGGTGTCGGAATTTCAAAGTAAGAAATCCATTTCTGCTCGTACTCTGCTGGCTCTGTTGTGCTGTCACTGGGTCCATTGTGTAACTGACACCACCAATGTTAATGGGACGCTTACATTGGAGCCTCTTATTTCGTGTCTTGTTTGGGTTTCTGGCTATGTGTGGAGTTACCAAAATTGGAGAGGTGATAGCCTAAGAAAAGACCGCTGTGTAATCCAGTTATTTCAACAAAGTAACTATATTCTAATTATCACCGTTTTAAATGGTAACTGCAAGGGAATACAGTTGCTCATATTTTGTATTTTAAATACGTAACACCAGTACATGTATTCTGTTACTCCCCAACACTGGACTTCTAAACTCTACTGAAAAGAATGCTCTGGTGGAAAGCATGTTCTGATATCATGTGACTCACTTGGTCATTTAATTAAATCCTGTTTCTTTGTCTTGAGAGGCTCTTTGGTTGCTTGTGCAGTATAGATTGGGTGATTAACGATTTGCACTTTGTGCTGCCCAATAAATTTTTCAACATTTGTCAGGATCTGAGGAGCAATTGTAGCCCTGTACATTTCAGAATTCATCCAGCCACTGACAGCAGTCACACGATCCGTAAACACAAGTGAATGAGTTCTGTTGCAAACCATACATACCTATGCCATTATATTGGCTTCACCACGCTTCAGATCATTATTTTTTCTTTTTTTTTTCTCTTTCTTTAACCATTGGTTTGCATCTTGTTGTAAATGCTCTGTATTTCCATTAATCAAGACATCTGTTGATTGTAGACTTTGACAATGATGTAGCTACCTCCACAGTGTTGCTGACTTTGTTAGAAGTTGTGAAGGAACTTTTTTATTGACCAAAGAAAGAATTCTATGATCATTCACTTCACAGGTGTCTCCACAGGTTTCCCTGGCCTTTAAGTCTTGCTGAGCTGCCCGGTTCATTCCATCTTTTGATCAATGTGCCAAATAGCTGATTTGGCCACGTTTTTTTTAGCTGGATTATGGCATAACTACACGTTCTTTCAGACAGCTACCAAATACAAGTTCAAGTCCAGATCACAATTTCCTTAATATTTAAGAAAGTGTCAAGGGACCCTTTACCTGGCCATAAAACTGCTTGTCAATTATTTTTGAGTCTCTAAAAATGGGGAACTATATATAAAAATGCCCAAACAGGTAATAAAACACTTTTGTTAAACCCCTTGAATTAAAGTCTTTGATTTTCAGTGTGATGTGTTGGTGTACAAAGGCAAAATTACAACACAGTGTGTCATCATCCCAATGCTGTGTAGCTGACACCCAATACTGTGTATCTAAGGAAATATCTTGTGTGTAGTTATGTGAAGCGTTGATCCCTATGGAGGGTGTGGAGCCGAAGGTCCGTGTGTTCCATGAGCGTGTTGAGTTTGTCGGCTCCTCAAAGAGTAACAACATTTCGATCTTGCTATGGAATATCACCTTTGAAGATGAAGGAGAGTACATCTGTTTTGCCAGGAATCCAAAAGAGAAGAACCGCAACCACAGTGCTATCTTCACTCTTATAGTGGTGGATCAAAGTATGTAAAAGTTGCACAAACACCTGGCATACAAAAATAGAGCTTTATCTGACTTGCTGACTGACAGTGTTTATAAAGTACATATACAAGTACATATACGCTACTAGCATCTAGTTTCAATCTTGTTAGAGCTCTAAGTCAGTTTTTACATACTCTGTATACTTGTTTGTCCTCACAAAGTCACTGTCTCTCTCTCTCTCTTTCTCTCTCTACCTTTTCAGTGAAGGAAGTTGACAACACTTTGACAATCATTATTGTCTCAGCATTGGGTGGAGTCATAGGCTTAGTTATCATTGTCATGGTGATAAAGGCTGTTGTTGTTCACTTCCTGCAGAAGGATGATGAGAAGAAGTGAGTAGATCATTGACTATCTTGTAAGGACATTTAGAACAAATCAACAATACTGATTATAGATAATCTTTTTATGATATATATTTGGGTCAGCTACAGTCAAACAGCCAAAAACTGTGTATTGCTGGCAAAAAGAAATTTGGTCTATTATATGCTAGTTTTATAACTGTTTCTGCAAATTTAACATCTTGTGAAATAGGGTGTAAACATTTGTGAAGTTTTCACCATTAATGAAAAAAAATTCCAGCTTTTAAGGAACCATTGAATTTTTTTTCCTGATATGGTTTTTATTCATATACATATGTTACAAGTCCTATGATGTCATTGACTTTTGCAGATACTATAGCCTGCAACACGCAGCTCAAAACTCATCACATAAGCATGTAACATAATTTATTCTTATAACTGCAGCAACATCATATGCACGAAATGTACAGAAGTTATGAATAATTAAGTGTGGTGAAGTACTGTTTATATTTCCTGTTTAATCACACAAGTTATGCACTGTTACGGCAACACAATTTTTCAGACAAGACATACTGACATGAAGAATAAGTCAAGTGATCTTTATACATACATGTCGTAAATAATATTTTTATGTACTACAAATATTTTTAAAATGTGCAAGTCTTATTTGATTTCTAAAAAGTATAACAAAAAGTTTGAATGTTGGAAATAAAAATGAAAGAAATTGCTTGTCATACTCCAGTTTGCAAAAGAAGTAGAATTATTAGCTTTCTGTTATCTTTTTTATTGATATAAAAAGTGCATCTAGCAGTGAAAATCTGATATTAGAGGAAATTCAAATGTGTTACGTCATAATTTCAAGAGTATTTGCTTTCATATAACAAATGAACTATTTATATTCGATGAATACAACTAAAATCATTGTAACCTTTATCACTAGGTCTAATGTCATATCATCAACACCAGTTCATATAAAACTACATTATTTACTGAAAAATAATTTTGTGTCACAAAGATTTACCCTGTTATTTGACTGTGGCTGACCCAGGCACTCATTTGGCCATGTTAATAGATTTTTTTGTATTTTTCTAATTAAAATATCTGATGTAATCAGTAATGGTTTTATGCTGACAATATAGGTCAAATTGTCTCAGAGCAAAGTGGGCAATTAATATGAATCTGTTATATTATATAATAACGAAATAATGTCACCCATATTCTATGTTTCCAAAACAAAATTATTATTTGAAGCTCATTGGGTTACGTTTTTTTAAAACCCCTGCAGTATATATGGCACATGGCCCTTATCGCTTGTATTTGTCTCCTTTTATAGGTGTTCAATATAACCTTTGTTTCTCTTATCTCTACAGTAAAGAGTGCCTAGTGAGCTCCTCAGGGAATGACAACACAGAAAATGGTCTTTCAGGAGCCAAAACTGAAAACAAAGGGACACCAAAGGCTTGAACAAAATGTTAAGTATGCCTACATGTTTGTATATATGTTAGACAAATGTACACACTCAGCGAAAAATCAATTATCTTACTAGCGGCTAACAAAAACAACTTGTAAAAATGTCTATTTTAAATCATGCTTGAGATTTGGGAAGTGTGAAGTGTGCATAGGCCTGGATCTCTCTCACTTACCATGGTAGCCCATTTGTTCCACTGTACAGCTTCTGCTCCACTTTCTTCACATTGCAATCTCCAATTTATGCAGTTGATGTGTTATTTTTTTCTATGTACTTTCTTACTATCTAATAACATTCACACTACGTTAAAGCAAAAACGCATCACAAGGCCGAAATCTTTTTTATACACCCAATGTCAGTATTCAGTTTCCAGTCCAAAACATGCTTTACAGTATCAGTTGAGAAGCTACAATATGTTGGATTCTTAGTCTGGAACTCTACAACTCCAAGTGAAACTTGGACTTAGATATACTCAACCAGTGGGAACAAATATCTTTGATGCCATGTTGAACTGCCATAATGAAAAACTGCCAGGATGTCAGTCGAAGAACAGCACAACACTGCTCAAATTCTTTCCCTTAGCTCTCAAATGATATAAATGCACCTGGATGAAAATAAGCCAGGTGGTAACTGACTAGAAGTTTGGTTATAAATAAAAGATAAATTTTTTTAGTCCCAATCACATAAATTGTTTATAAATAAAATAGGAAGTTTTACATTTTAAACACTGACTGTAAAATTTGTATTTTGCCATTTTAAACACTGGGCGCTGTTTTACTGATTAACTGTGTTTGTAGGTAACGAGTAAATCCCAACTGTTTCCAAAGGATCTTTCTGACATTAACCTCTGAAATGCCAATTTTCATGTGACTTCTGGGTTCAGATTAGACACACTGCTGGTTTGTTTGGGCCAAAGATTTTCTGTGAAATGCTGGTTAGCAGGGACTAACAAATGGGCTTACCTTAGGTGAATAAAAGATCCAGTTCTGCACAGGTTTTATTGTTTTGCTTTAGATAAACACAGGTGCCTGTTCTGCTTCTGCTCCCTTGGCTGGTGAGAAGAACTTACATAAAAAAAAGAAGAACCCTAACCATCATCAAAGACAATCCCCAGACTACCCAGCTCCCTATTGAAAGGAATGAACTTAATCATGCTGCTTCTGACTAATAACCAATGCATTTTGAGCATGTGCACATTTTATATAGCTTCGTATAAGATTATATATTACACCATAATACAGGAACATTTCTGTGTGTCTCTGTTTGGTCCCCTCCACGCTGGCCAGAACTGCGGGAAGCTCTGTCAATGCTCATCTCAACACTGCTGCAACTGTTTAACACCTTTTTAGCCACGTCAGGGTTATTGAAAAATAACTTTTAGAATATTGGCCGACAAGTTTACTGTAGAAAAATTAATAAATGAAAGAAAGTTTACACTTATTGAAAAAGTGAGAACATTTTAGCAGCTCTGTTTAAGTGAAAGAATTGAAAAGCCCTGCCAGAGGAGTTTGAGAAGCTGCTTGATGGCTTATTAGCCGGATATCCTTATAAGCACATGCAGCTCAAAATGCTAATTTCCAAATTTACATGTGGATTCAATGAAATACATATAACTCAAAGGAAACTTGCCAAACCCATCAAGAATATACAAGTCCAGTAATATAGCCTTGGTAGTGCAGGTAGCATTGTCTTGGGGCAGCTCACTGCAAAAGAATGTAAAGACTGTTGGGCAGTCAAATATTGTCCAAAATGTATGTTTTCATTCAGTACAAAAAATATATCAAAGAAATATTAATATTATTCTGAATTGAATGTGTGTGAATGCTCCTCAAGGGCAGTCATAAGTGCTTGTTGGTCAGCTACATTATTTTGTGTACATCTACAACTGGCCAAAACTGAGCATGTTATAGAGTTTAAACTGATAAAATTACTACTTGACTGTATTTAAAACCCTGACCATTGAAGATTTTAAACTTTTTGTTCAGACTTCACAAACAGCCCCAGTGTTGATCTTAGCTGTTTAAAAGGGACGTCGGTTGATGTTGCTGAGAGTAAATTGAGCAATTTTAAATTAAAAAATGTTTAAGTAAATGCTTAAATGTTCACAATATAAACACCAGTACATATTTCTTTCAAGAAACGCCAAATTGGAAAATGTAACAAAATCTTCATAAATTCACATTTCTGTTTCATTCTTTCATAAGTCAACAAGGATCGGTTTACTGCTAAAATGCCCTTGGGAAATTAGAACCACATCTCTTTGTAGTTTGTAGTCACAGTCACTCTGACGTCCTTTCTATGAGGACCGCAGACATGCTCTGCATAAATAGTTTGAACAGCTGAAAGCTACATACATACATTACACGCTACTACACAAATACCCACATAGGAGGATTCATTTTGATACCAGAGAACAGCTCACTGGCCTTGCCTGCAAACAATACAGCACTTTGTCAGTGTTAAAGTGGTTTTGTTACAATGGCAAATCACGGAAGTGGCCTCACAGTGCCATTCTTTTATACTATATATTAAGAGAATTAACAAAAACTCAACATTCTCACTTTGTGTTTGTCATTTTGACCAAGTACCTGACAGCAGCACTGTGTCAAATGGTTTTAACTTCGAGTACATGTTCACTTACTGGAACAGAGCTCTATGACAAGCTTTTATTTTATTTTTCTATTTGTTCACTTCTGTCAGCCTGCTCCTCTCTAATACTGGAGTGCATTTCCCTTGCTTTCAATGGAAGCAATAAGACAGATATCAGATTATGCAATAACCTGTTATAAGGCACTTTAAAGATGTGTCTGGACTGGCTGGCAATTCTGTCCAAGGCACTGATCATTGTACCAATATATGTATCCACACCACGGAAATGTATCTCAGCTGAGTTTAAGTATGGTGATTAGGATCATATATCTACAGCAGATGGTTTTGTCTGCATTGGATCAATCTATATTAGGTCCCATTTACACTTGGCTCATAATTCCTTGAGCAGATGAAAGCTGTATCAGGAAAAGCTTGAACCCAGGCCCGCATTATAACACATGTCTAACATATTACCCCATTTGTACTTTGCTATTTCATAAAAGTTGTATCTAGATGGAATAATAACACAGTGGTGGCCCTGGGAGTTCAGGGTGCTGCAGCTGCAGTTTCTGTTTTCGCTGTGGATTATTTCTTTGTTAGTTTGTTGTTGTTTTTTTAATTATTACTTTGTCAAACTGTTGAAGATGTGTCTCAGTATGCTTTTATTTACATTTTTTCAATGTATGTTTTACTCAGAGCTCTCAGGGCTACCGTACTAATGGGCTAAAAACACCCTAATTGACACTGCCAACTGACAAATATGAAATGCCCTACAAGATAACCAATGCGCTGCCCCCTTACAGGAATACAATATATTTTTCTGTGTGTAATATAAAAGCAGCCATCGTTGCAATCACAGAAAACATCATAACTGACCTATTACGAATGTTCTTGCTTTGGAGTCCTAATTATAAGATTTGATGTTATGTACTGAGTAGTTGTTTGGTTGCACTTATGTGTTTGAGGGATGCATTTAATTACCATTGGAAGGAAATGTGTTGTAGAATATGACCTCAGTTGACTCACGCAATCAGGCTTCATACAATATATAAAGTACAACGCCTATGCCCAAGAAGCACAAGTGTTTATTTTATTATACATTACTAAATAGTGTAAGTATACGCTGAGTATAAATGGGATCAAGAGTGAAATGTGATCAACCTTAACAGTACAATGTTAGAAGTGAATATATCCTGGTGAACCTGTAAAAATGTGAATGACGTGGATGTAAGGCATCACACACTGTCTAAGAGTTATGGGACCCCTCTGTAAAGAGGGTATATACATCCAAAGTCTTCCTGTTAGGGAAAAGCAATATTGTGGAGTTAATGTGTCCGTTAGTGTACTTTTCATAACCCTGACACTCAAAATACAGTATAGGTGGATTCACATAATACATAACTCAAACCTCACTATTTGTGTTTACGAATTTTATTCTTAATTTAAAGAAGAAAAACAAATGATAATAAAATACTTAAAAAACAACAAGCAGCAAATTAGGCATATGTATCTGAGCGGGTTATAAGAGGTATGTACTGTTTTAATAACAGCCATAACTGATTTGATAAAATATGTATATGTGATGGGGAGAGGAGAGCTGTTTTAATGCATAACGCAGGTCTGGTTTTGGTACAGTTGCCTTTATAATCGTAAGACATTGTACTAAGCATTGAATGCATTATTATTATTGTTATGTTTGTTTGTTTTTTATTTCATCTTTGGTGTTCTGATCTGTCCTGTCTTCCTCCAAGAAACACCTGTACCGAACCTCTTATGACTCTTGAAGTTAGCCAACAGCTTGCAGTGATTGCTGCAGTACTGAGTGTGCACGGTACAGTGTACAATGCTCCTCTGCAGTGGTGCAATACAGCACAACAAATACAGTATGACTGCCACCCAGTGGTAAATGCCCCTGTAGTACAAGCCATGGTACTACTAGCGTGCACTTTGATTTGGACTATGAGGATTGCACAAAATGTAAAAAAAAAAAAAAAAAAAAAAAAAAGTGATTATAATTTCATGTAACTGTGTTATCAAACCATTGCCACAATTTTCAGAGTTAAAGCAGTTCTAAGATGTATGATTACGCATCCTGTTGCAATTGTTTCTCCTGCTTTATATAGTGCTAGTAGTCTAATGGGGAGATGTGATGTATAAGTTTACACAAAAAAATTAGGAAAAAAATACATTGAACAATAAACCACGTATGAACAGTGGTTGTTCATCAGACTACTACTGGCGAGCATAAAATAGTTATAGACAGCATTCGTACTGCTGTAACATTATTCACTAGGTAACACAGTATTGTGAATTCTCATTGACTAGTATGATTTTTTAGAGTTAGTATTGCTCTTACTGCCAGAGCGGGTGAAACTCATACTGCCAATCCAAGAGTCTCATGTCTGCTGTTGTTACAACACGATTATAATGACACGCAATCTATTAACTACGGTAACACTACTAAAACATGATGTTGCATTACTGTCTACTGCTGTATAAAATGCATATGAAAGCTAATCTGTATATGATGATGCTCTATACTACTTCTGTATTTCTAGCAGCTGAAACTCACACTGCCAAGCCAAGAGTCTAATGTCTGCCTCCCACATTCCACACCAGAGCTGCAACTATTAGTCAGTTACTTAGTCAAGAAAAGGAATTGACAACTATTTTAAGGACATAGTTTGTAAGTCATTTTTCAAGTAAAAAGTGCCCACATTTTTATAGCATTGCGTTCTCTACATTTTCTGGGTTTTCCCCTTTTACACATTATAGGAAAGATTAATATAGTTCAGAAAAAATGGAATTTTTTGTCTTTTTTGATAATTTGAAGTTAACATTAGTGGTAAAAATACTAAACTATGATTCATATTGTGATTTAAACAAATAACTAACGTTTGACAGACAAAGACATCGAGAATTTCTTTTAGGTTTCATTTATAAGCACTGACCTCTCCACATGCTGTCACTGCAGTCCTGCATTTTAGAGTATTCTATCAATATTTTACATATCCTGGGGCTGCAAAACATAAATCTATCCCAAATAAAAATGATTTTACAAGGTCATATCTAGAGCAAGCTAAGGCCACTGATAGCATACAAATTATAGCAATTGATAGAAAGTCGTACTGTTGCAGCAAATTCTTATGTTTTGTTTACATTACTGTAGTCTGTTCAACATACACACACAAGCAAAATACATCTGCAAACACATTTCTTCTGGATCAACCTTCCTGTGAATATTCAGCTGTCTGTCTGTATTTGTGTCCACGTTGTTCATGCTCCCTTCATGACTATGCACTTCAAACTTTTCAATTATTAGCAAAGTACATCCTGAAAATAAAATGTTGATTGAATTTCCCAGAGTGCTGTTTTCTTTCTCTGTGTTTATTCAGCTCTGAAATCAGTTGATTTAGGATAGGTTAGATCTGCTCTTTGTCTGTGTAGTTGTTATACTGGTGGTCAATATATTAGTGCAAGACAAAAGCTACACAGGCACTAGCATAACAGAACATCTATATGATTTATACTATATTGTACTAGTTAATATTTTCATCCTAAGGAAATAAACTAGAAATATGATTTAAATGTCATACAACTTTAGTGTTCATAGTAGTATAGTACTCCATACTAAACTCCAACTAATTGAATGGAAAATGATTTCTAATCCCCGCCCCCCAATAAATAAATAAATAATTAAACAAAAGGAATAATTCATAGTAATTCACCAATATAGTTTTCTCTTATTATTCCATTCATTCTATTCCATTCCTTTACAATGCTATATTGTAGAGATGAATCTGGCACTGCACAAAACAAACAAACTATATTTTTATTGCAAATGAAAGCAGTCTTTCAGCCATGTTTACGCCTCAATTAAAAGAAAAAGTTTAAAAAAAAACAAAAAAAATGCACTTGTAGAAGTTAAATGATGTGACAGAAAGCTCCTTTTTGAAGTAATTATTCTTATGATTCTATGATGGTAATGTTGCCATGGAAATGGTCAGTCTTTTAGCTACTTTCTGATTAACCTATCTGTGTAAGCATAATAAAACCTTCAATTCTGGAGTCCTCCCTGTCAGGTAATGTGTGCCACACACTGGGTACATTGTATCCCACAATGCCAAATTTTTTTAAATGGGAAGATTAATCTTTGATTTATTTGCATTGACTTTTTATTGATTATACCCATCATATTACTGGATCAGAATCCCTGTTTGTTGTTTTTGTTTTTGCTTCACTGTGTCTCCAGAGCACAGTGGACTGCACATCAACCTAAACTGCAAAAGGTCCTTAGTTTGAAACTAGGACAAGCCACTTTGGGGTTATGCCAGGACGAAAGCATTCAAATCTGGCACATCAAACATGTGGAACTATGTGCTTGCTCTATATCTTGCTCTGTGGGCATTTACTTTATCCTACAAGCCTATGAGAAATCTCTCCTATATGGGTCTTACATCTTAAATCCACAAGCACAGACATTCCCCCCTGGAAGCACAGGAAGACACAATCCTTAATGAATGTATTCTTTCTCTCTGCCTCTGTTCGAACCAAGGAAGTAATTAATGAGGCTCTGTTTGTTGTCTTCTCATATTATGTGCTGCAGTGTTTCAGTTTTTGTTTTACAACTCTGCAAATGCAGCAGTTTGTGTCTGCCTCTTAATTTTTAGAGTGGAAAATGGAAAAAAACAAAAACAAAGTCTTTCTCTGAAAAGTCACACATCTTTCTTCATTGTTTTATTATTTCAAAAAAAAAAAACATAAGGAATAACAAACCAAGATATAAAATCTAAAGGGTACATCCGACTTCATGGTTATTTTCTATGCCAGTGAGCTACTATTGCTGTTGTACAGTATACTGCAACAGAAACATAATTGCCTAGCTGGATTTTCTCTCCAGTTGCTGGAAAGTTAACTGATTAACTTCCCATCCTATAAAACCTGTTATATTGGATGGGCAGCCTGGAAGATCCTTAAGGGGCAGACTGTGTAAGACCCATGTGGGACAGAGCCTCCTCACAGCTTATCACCCCTGCCAAAAACCATGTTATTGTGGGCAAAAGCTATAATAGACTGACATGTGTCTGCATCACTGTGATAAGTTGACTCTGAGATATCATCAAGAACACAAAGCCTTTCACCACTTTCAAGAGCAGAGAATGAGTGTAAAATCTGATCAAGCAATACGCAACTGCCCTCCTTTGAGTCGCGAACAGCCTATGTTGTGAAGTAGCAATAGAATGACACAGTTGGTATAAACACTCTTTTCTAATACAATGAAAACACTGTTGGGCCCAAAAGGTGACATAAGACAGGAACAAGTTCATAGGTTGTATTTACCAGTGGAAGTCTATGGATGAATACGTTTGTTTTGTTTGAGCAGTGGGGAATATAGACAGGGAGGAAATGGTGGATAAAGAGGACAGAGAGGCAGGGTCATCTGGGAAAACAGGGGGTGTATTCCAGGGAGAGTTATTTCCTTTTCCAGAGGTAAACAAACGACCAAGACAGGCAGAGAGGGATCGCTGGGTGACTGACACCTGACAATATTGAAACAGGAGAGGATGGGATGAAGTGGCTACTGGGAATAATTAAATCAAATCACTTGTATTGTCACATCACAATACTGGTACACTGGCAGCACATGTGAGTGAAATTCTTGTGTGCAAGCTTCCCAAAAGCAACAGTGATGTTCAAAATACAAGAAATATAAAAAACAAAACAAAATATAAGAAAAATAAGAATAAATATATGTACAAATATATCTTGCCTATGAACACTTCAGCTTGCAGACTGGAGCACCTGGTGCTCAAACCACTGAACTTCCAACTGGTAGACAACCTGCTCAATCTCCTGAGCCCCAACTGCTCTAAAATACAGAGGCCCTTAAATACAGTGAGGGCTGGTGAGCTCATGTGAGTCCCACCAGAGACCCAGCTGAGATTGGTATCCAGTCTCACTTTTACACACTCTATGGTTTCATGCTCAGCAGGGATAGACCAACGCTGTAGTTACTGGGTAGAGACCTTTAACAACATAACCCTCCAAACAACTATGAGTGACAATTACTACCGTTCAGAACAACCTGCAGTTCCTGACAAATTGCATTCTTGATTATGGCCAGACAGTTCATTTTAAACAGAAACTATGTTGTGCACCATAACTCAACAGGAGATACCAAAGCTCAGACAGACAAACCTGGGCTGGTTCTGCAATTCTTAAGAGCAGGCATATGTATCTGTGCCATGTCAGGAACTGGCACAGAGCTGTTTGAGGTCTTAGCCTCAAAGACATCTATGGTCCCATTGACCGTTCTCATTTTTTGTAATGCTTAACAATTTTGTGAGCAGACAATTGGTAGAAATTAAGAAGGTGGATCTGCTGCAAATGTGCAATGGAGAATCAGGTGACATCATTTTAAGCAACAACTCAGGACCTGTATTGGGAGCTGGAACAAAAACAAAGCTACCACAAGGCAAATAGGCAGTGTTCATTCCACAACAAATCTCAGTTTCACTCCTGCCAAGTTGTGTATCAAGTGGTAAAGGTGAGTTCCTGGAAGCCATCATTCACCAGCTTTGCAGGGTGGTTGACTGTCACACCTCCAGGAAGTTGGTGCCTATGCTATTACCAGACTGTAAGACTCACAGCCAGCACAGAAAGCCTCTTTTCCTGAAGAGGAAACCATTCAATGTCCAATGTCAGATTCCTAAAAACACTCAATGGCCTTAGACCAGCAGCATTACCACACAGATTTATAACCATATCATTTGGACCCTTTTTAGGATAGGATAATATGTGTGACACTATAATTTTATGGAACCATGCATGTAAAAATGGCAAAATGTTGTACTTGAGACAGCTGGCATCACTTCTATGACTGACTGTTTTTTTTTTTGAGCCATGAATGAATCAAGGTCAGGTAAAACAATGAGAAGAGATAGGTTCAAATGTTTGACTTGCAAATGTCAAACTTGCAAAAGCACAACCTGCTAGAATTTTGGTGAGTCTGGAACATAAAATGTATTATTGCTTTAAATAATTATAAAACACAAATGGTACACTAAAAAGAAACAACTTATATTTAACTTGGGGAAAAACTGAGCTGCTTTGTTTCAGTTTTCACAGCAAGTACTTGAAGATTATCACTTAGACGTCTATAGCAGGTATTATGGGAAGAATTGCACTAATTATACCAAACATCAGTTGCATTTGTGGGCAGAACGGCGGTTTGTTGGTTAACCCTGTTGCCTCACAGCAAGAAGGCACTTTCAGGCAAGGACCTGGGTTCAAATCCTTTCTGTGTGGAGTCTGGATGTTCTTCCCGTGTCTGCGTGTATTTTCTCTGACTTCCTCTCACCGTCAAAGACATGCAGTTAGTGGGGTTAGGTTAACTGGTGATTTTAAATTGCCCGTAGGTGTGAGTGTGAGTACAAATGCTTGTCTGTCTCTCTGTGTTAACCCTTCACCTGTCCAGGGTGTACCTCGCCTCTCGCCCTATGGCAGCTGGAACAGACTGAATTGGATAAGAAGAAGAGAATGGATGGATTACCATTAGTAGTGTAGCCATGAATTGTTTTTGTCAGACGTAACATAACAGTGTTATGTTCCATCTTGATTTGATATAGCTTAATTAAAACAAAAGAGCTCAAGTTTACAGCGAATACTAATCTCACGAGAGAACAACAACAACGACAAGAGAAAAACAGAGGATCTTTTTTTTACCATCCTAAAAATAAAATGTGTATGTCTAAATAACACTATAGCTTGTTATGACTCATATTATAATTTCTCTGTCCCATTTTTCACTTTTAAGTGCCTTGCAGAATCTTCATCCTGGCTATGGAGAGGCCAATATTTGTGGCAAAAGATCAGAGAAAGATTCCTGATGGTCATTGGAATAAACCTCTCAATACATACATGTGGTATAGCTGTAAAGATTTCAAGTTTATTTTTATGTTGTCTGGTTCAAGTTCAGATGAACTGAGCTGTAAGCAGTCAGCTGCCCGCATTATTGGAGGTTATTGACTTTTTCTGTGGCCTAAGCATCCATTTGTGTGTTTCTTTAATTGCTCTGCAACCGGGAACCTGACAAGGATCCCACTGTCTGTTGTTACTGGAAACGGGAATAAATTAGCCTGATCGATTGCCCTATTGATTACATCTCAGATCTCTCTTTTGATGTGACTGGTGCAAGAGGACAGTCAGTTGCAAATTGATGGGATGAGTGTGTATCTTGTCTCATGTGTGGCGTGGGAGGAGGGAATCAGACCTGCTCATCAACCAGTCCTCAGAGATTAATATGTCCACCGACAACACCAGCCCTATCAATAGTACTTTCACAAATTGTCTCCGGAGCGCATCGTAATCTGTATGCCCTGCTGGACTCTGAGGGCAGACGCAGTTAAAATGCACTTTACTTCAGTACCAACCAGGCCAGCCCATTAATCTCTCACTTTTACCTTCTGCTTTTAAGTTTTTCTTCTTGTGGTCCAATGATAAATTTCACAGTTTGTGAGACTTGTTATCATGCAGTCCTCTATATTTCAAGGAAGAGGTCCATAGTCTATGTGCATCTACCTGGAAAGTACTGACAGGGCTGACGTTTGACTGCTGGATGGTTACACACTGATAGTCACTCATACTTTATTTTTTAGAATCTCAAACATTCCTGGATGACATCCACTAGAGGGGGGTATAGTATAAAGAAAGACTTTCAACGAGTTCGGCCTTCCGTACACATCGACACAGCCTGAATTAATAATAAAAATAATAAACGTGAGCATAAAAGGAATATCACATTTTCCTATTTGGGGTTTTTATTAATTGTACTACTCTAAAAAAAAAATCATCCAAGTTTAAAATTTGGAGTGTGACTATGTCTTTTAAAATTATAATCAGTGTCAACCTTGTTCCGTCGCTGAAAAACATGTTTCCAAAGAACGATATATATTCTTTTATCTCATTTTAATTATGATGTGCTATGTACATATTTCTACTAAACAAACCAACTGATTTAAAAAACAAACAAACCAAAAAAACAACTAACTACCTCTACCTTTAAAAAAATACATCTGACGTTGTATTATCTGATAATACAAAAATAAGTATAAGAAAACAGAGCAAAGAATTTCTTCCAGGAAAAAAATGTGATTAAATGGTAAAACCATTAAAAAAACACTGCAATAAATAAAAGGACATCACTTGCACCTTGTAGGCAAGCTAGGATAAATGCTCTCAGACTGTGCTGTGCGTTCATATTTACAAATAGAAATATTGTTTATAATGTCTGTTTTTAAACCCTGCGAGGGACAGGAACGTTTACACTGTATTTAAGGAGTTGTCTTTTTTTTTTTCAGCCTACACATTGTTTTTATTTTAACTGAGGGTATTGCCAAGTGTTTTCCCAGTGAAGATGGATTAATGTCTCCAGCGCAGTATTATTATACTGCCTTAGCGGTTCTTTGTGCGGCTGTTTACTGATTAAACCGATAATTCTCCACACAGGTGCAGCCACACAGGGGCAGCACGCACCGGACAAAATAATAATTGCCTTTAAGAAAAAAAAAATATATATATATATATACGTATTATGATAGTAATAATAATAATAATAATAATAATAATAATAATAAAGTCAGTATAGTTATACAGGTCTACAGTAGGACACCAAATCTACCAAAATGTGGCCTGTTGTTGAAAAAAAAAAGTTTTCCATTAACGATTATCTGTCTGTTTTTAATCATTCTAAACATATTTTGACTTATATTATTATTCAATGAAAAGACAAATGTAGTTATTATTATTATTATTATTATTATTATTATTATTATTATTATTTAATTAAAATTGAAATAAAATGACACTTATACTGTGTGCCTTGATTTTAATGTCGAAGTTAACATCATCAAATAACGTAAATATCCACATTTTACATCCTTTATTTTGATCGCGCAGACTGGTTTGGTGGGACAACGTGGTGATAAATATCACTGTTGATCACTTGATTGATTAGGCTACGTTGCTTAAAGGTCATGCGGGCCCTGGTAATTTCCTTGCGCCGGAGGCTCCCTTTTCGCTTTTAGTCTCCACAGCCCCTTGTTCAGATCGTGTTATTTTTTAACCCCTCCACAGCTGAACCCGCCGTTGCATTACAGTAAACCTCCCAAACGCTTTCTGTTTCAGGCAAGTTTTCTTCGTTTTACACAATTTGGAATTTAACTTTTTTTACATGCGGACTTAACGTTAAGTGCAGATGTGAGGCTGCCTTAGTGCTTGGAATTGGTGTCTGGAGCCCAATTAATGTCTAATAATTACAGCCCACGGGACTCTCTCTGCACTACTATCGGGATCAGCGTGTCGTGATAAAATATGTAGTGGGGAAAATGCTCCGAAAGGGGAGAAGAAGACTGAAGAAGAGAAGAGTGAGTTATTGCGGTGAATGAAAACTGTTTCCATTTAGGATAATTGAGCGCCCTGCCTGAAGCTCTCTCTCTCTCTCTCTCCCTCTCAGTCGGTGTGCGGTGTGTTTTGTGCACGCCCGACGCGCCACCTTCACGGTGTATAGGCGCAACCCACTTAATAGCACCATTTATGTCATTATATAGTAAAGGCAGGGTGAGGTACAACCACAATAAAGTATCAGCATTAACCTCTCAACTCTGCCCTTTAAGTGAACACGGAGCTACATAAATAAAATCAAATAAAAATATAGAATATGTTAATAGAGGCGTGCACAGTATGTCTGTTGGCGTTGCCAGTTGAGTATAACCGGTGTGTATTTTTACAATGAGATTCGGTGTGTCCCTTTTTTTTTTTTTTTTTTTTTTTGCCCCATCAAAAGGGTCCGAAATCAAATCCTTCAGTAGATAAATGTGATCTGCAGAAGCTGAAAGTGTGTACAGAGGTTTTCATCCGCAGCAAAATCGGCGTGGATGTGTGAACACACTACATTATCTAAATTTGACCAGTCTGTTATTTCATTCATTCATTCATCCATTCACTCTTTTCTTTTTCGCCAGAAGATATGATGTCACAAGTTCAGCCAGTTTCTGCGCACTTTGGAATCGATAGCTCAAATTAAAACAGCCATTAATGTGCTCATCTGCAAGAGGAGCCATATCTCCTGTGGGTCTAATTAATTGCCAATTACTTTAATTATAATAGGCTCCCACTGCACAGGGATAAACAAGATAAGATATCAGTTCTTGATGTGTGGGTCCGATTTTACTCATTTTATTTGTTGTTACCAAATAAAATGAATTATACTGAGGATCTGCTTTCCTGTGTGTGGTTGGTTTCTGCTGATGACTCTGTTTCAAAATGTGTCTCTGTAACGCAATATATGAGATGAAGTGAGTATATTAAGTTGCTTTTTGCCTGGACGGCAATCATAAAAAAATGTGGCCCTTAAAATCCACAGGAGAAAAAGGGGACGTCTGTTCCACCTGCAGAGGTGGGGGTGTGGAGAAAGGGCTTTTCTTTCTTGACAGAAACCCTCTCCTTCGCAGTTAAATCAAGTAAAAACATCCTTTTGGAACATTCAGCAATTACCACGAGATGAAATTCAACAGAAACTACTCAAAAGAGCATTAATACTAAGCTCTTAACGTATTAATAATTGTCAGCGGAGTGACACAAAGAATTATAAAAAAGGAGGAAGAAGAAGGAGGAAAAGAAAACGTGGTCACTCTCATATTAAAGCTGTCAGTCGGGTGCCCAAGCGGGTGAGGGAGGGGGAACTTTTTAATTCATTTTCCAGTGCTCGGGATAATGTTCAAAAACACAATTAAAATATATAAAATCTTTAATGACCACACTCAGCATCGGCAATTCAAGTGAGCATTGATTAATGTGAGGTCATTTAAAGAGAAAAGGTGCGCTGTAAGGATTGAGAGTAAGGATCGTTATAATTAATGCTCTCGGCACTCCATAGATCCGGGGTGCTGACTGCACTGCAAAAAATAGCTATCCATCTTTTTTTAAAGAAAAAAAAGCGTGCAGGGCTCAATCTGAAAAACCTTTTTTAATGTCTTTAAAAAGTACATAAAATCTATTGCATGAGGCAGAGTAACTAAAGTGAACTTGTTGGGAAAGTTTTCAGTCTAATTTTGTAGTGAATCGCCGCTTTATTTTTTAATCCACCAATTTAGGTCTTTGTAAGGAGGGGTTTTGTTTTGTTTTGGGGTTTTTTTTAATCAAAATACATAGGAGCGTAAGTCTTCCATCTAATGAATAGACTTCAATTTAAAAGTTTTGTAAAGTTTTGGGGTTTTAAAAAAAAGAAGAAAGAAATAACACACGGCTAAATGTGAAACATCAACTCTTGACATTTTTTGCAGTGTGCCCCGCTTTCTCACTCTGTGGTCGTTTGAAAAACTGACACGAAATGAGATGTCCGCGATTCACTCATCTTGACCAGATCAGGTTAATATCAAAGTGATAAATCGTCCCAAACTTTTTCTGGCACTTGCTGCCGGCAGATTTCTGGCTGTGCGCATGTGCGAAGGTGTCCAGACTGACAATGCTGGAGAGATAGCGCGTTTGGATTGAGAAACCCAGAGAAAAAGGACAGAGAAAAAACAAAAAGGAGGAAAAAAAGATTGACGAAAAAATCCAAACAAACCCACGCCGAGAGACTGGCACCATGAGGTCCAAAGGCAGGGCACGGAAACTGGCCACGAGTAGGTGCAACATCCCTTTCTTTTTTCTCTTGAAACATGCCATCTTATATACCTATAGACTGTCGCTGTTATCACTGCTTCTATTAATAGTTTCTGTTACGATTTCGTTTCCACGAGGAGACCCGAACCCTCACTTTCACCCGCTTAAAAACAAGAAAAAAGAGCAAACCGTGATGTTGTCGCGAAGAAAATAATTAAAGTCGAGCAGAAGTAGAGCGTAAACTTTACAGTTGAGGGTGCGATGGAGGAACTTTGTGCAAGGCGTCCGCTCCAGTATTGGAATTGCTCGTTGCATGTAGTGGGCGCTGTAGTGTAACGTGGTGTATTGCGAGTTAAAAAATCCCATGTCCAGTGCATCGGCAGTTGTGTTGCACTCGCTGCGCGCTGCTGCTGTGGGCTGCGGGTCACTTCACTTTCCCGGGAGAAACTTGGAAAAACAAGTAAAGCGAAAGTGGAGCGAAACGAGGAGAAAACGGCGATTTAGAGACGCTAAAATGATTCGGGGAGTTTCCTTTCTTTCTTTCTTTCTTTCTTACTTTTTTTTTTAAGTCTTGTTAGTGTGTTTGAGTCACGCAGTTCATTCCGGAGGTCTTATTAATATATAATTTGTAGCATTTGCTAAATTCTGTGTCACCTGTGAATAAAAGACATTGAGACGTGTATATTTTATATTACTTTTAACGCTACAGTGTTACACTTTACGGACTTTAAAGTTTAGAATCATCACTACAGGATGCAGGCTTCTTACGAATGCAAAATCCATTCAGGATAAAATGATAACTTGAAATATCCACTGATGTTTCATTAAAGTAAATGCTACCGTCGTCGTTTATTTACTTGCTTGAACCTAATTAACTTCATGGAATGAGACGATCATGCTACAATAATTTTCAAAATGTATCTATTTAAAAGAAATGCGGTTCTGTGCTGCGTTCGCTCTCTTTTTAGTTGTGACGCTGTTTTTTTTTTTTTATGTCTAAATGTAAGATGCGTTTGTGCCTTCACCTTGAATTGTAATGCAAACTCTGGCAAGTCACATCCAAGGAGGCTACAGTGCAATGACCGAGGCCTGCAAGATTTCAGGTGTTTACAGAAATGTTCATATTGAGGAGGTTTACTGCGTTTAAAGAGCTGCGCGTATGTCGTTGGAGTTCAGCTACTTGCACGGAATAAAACGGTGTAATTGTAATTTGTGAAACGCCCCGGGCAGCTGGTCATTAACGAGCAGGCTCCACAGAAGTTTTTTTTTTTTTAAGACTGCACGTGGTCAGGTGAAACCGAGTTCTAATGTAATTATTTGTCCGCACAGAAATGCAGCATAATGCTGACAGTCTGATGAAGCTTAATTGACGTATTCTAAATATATAAACTGCTTCACTGACCTTCTGGAGCTTCAGAAAATCCTGTGACTCCTGTGAAGATGGTGCACAGGTTATGTAAACACACAGAACGTCATCGTGCACAGTACAAAAACAGCCCTGTGAGTTTTTTTATTGTTATTATTTATGATTTTGTTTAGAAATGCAGAAAACGAGCAGCTGCGCGGAACAACTGCACCAACTTTCTTTGCACACAATTAAAGCTACAATGAAGTTAGAAGGTCACATTCTTCGTGTGATTATTATTTTCGAGGTAATTTCTAACTGTTAAGTAAGAATGGGGAAATGTTTTGGCCCCCGGAGCAGCGGGCCCGCTCTGGCCATCAGCCAGGTCTGCACAGTGTCAACAGTGAATATTTAAATTCCCAGACCCCTCATAAGGGCTCTGCTGGTAAATGCGTTCAGTGTGTGCCTCCCTCCTTGCAAAACAGTCGTGCATTTCTTTTTTTTTATTTAAGTGCCTGTAATACAGGAGGTGATGGAGAGGTGGTAAACGTGAGAGTGATTGATGGAGGCTGACTGATTAGTCCGCACGTCCAGATGTAATGCGGTGCGCCACAAAAAAACTCCCCAACTACGCTAAGCCAAGGCGTGCAGGCCGCACCCCGCGGTGAAATGTTAGCCACAGAAAGATGGACGGGGCTTTGGTGATCCAAACTAGCTCGGTGTAGGCCTAATTAAAGGTTCACTTAGCATTTTTGAGTCTCGATAAATACCGTTTCGTTATAATGCGTTCGGAGTGCTATGATAATTTGCTAGGAATAATTACAGTAGCGATTAATCTACCAAGACCAGCCTAGAGTAACCATAGCACGCATCTGAATTCAAGCAAACTAGACAATTAAGTGAATAAAAATATTTGGAAGTTTAACAAGTGCCAGCAGAGCAATCAAATACAACGTGTCTCCCAAGGCAGGCACTATTTGGTAAGCCTAATCATTTTCACTTTTACCACAATATTCCGTCAGTCATCACTCAGTCTCCAGAAATGTGGAGCCATAACGCTTTTTAGATGGGTTATCGCCCTTTGTGTGTGTGTGTGTGTGTGTGGGAGGGAGGGGTCTCGCTGGGCCTCGCTGTCCGTCAGCGCCTCTCTTCTCGGTCTTGGGAGAAGTGCGTCGTCCTCCCCACATTGTGCAGTGGGCCATGCATCTCGCGTTTGTCTGGCGGAGCTCATTAAAACGGTTAATAGATTGGCCCATTTAAAAGGTGAGAGGGAGCGGGCTGGCGCGAGGAAAGTGAAATAGAGACCCCATTAAACGGCCCTTGTTGTCCCGGAGCGGCGCTCTTTGCCTGCGCTCCGCTTGGTGCCAAAGCTCTGTATACAAATGTCCCATATCGCCTTCAGTAATGGCCTGGGTCAAGAATCATTGGGGCCCTAGGCAGAAGTTACCCCCTTCTGTTGTCCTCCTTAGTTAACTGTTGCTTTGAACTTTTATTTCTGATGTAATAAATAACAGTAGAGCCAAATCCTCATATGGAAATCAGGGCCTACTATCACTTCAAACAAAGACAAATATATATCTATATATCTATATATCTATATATATATATATATATATCTATATATATAAAATCAGATTTTAAATGAGCACAGGAAAGATAACTCATTGCATCTGTAACAAGGGAAAACAAGGATTGGCTCACATTGTTGGCAATGTAACATCTTTTAAAACACTTTTGTTGCAGGATGTATCTGAAGGCCTGCATGTATGATTCAGAAATGTCTGACACACTGCTGATGTTTCTGAGTTTATTTAATGGCTTTAGATGAAAGTTTGTGTGGCACATATGAGAAATGCTTGTTTGAATGAGTCTAAAATGTTTCTGTTAATACATTTAAGGCTACATTCTAATTTATGTGCAACCCTTACAAAAAGGAAAGAAAAAATCCTTGAACAACTACAATATCGTCAGAAAACTGCTGTCAAACCAAGTGTGAAATGTATCCCAGTCCCATAAGTCGAAACACACACTCGTATGTACACAAGCAGCTTGTTTGGGGTGTATCGGTGGAGTTTTGCGGTATTTGCATGTCTGTCTGTGTATTTGTTGGTGGAATATGGGCTGTGGGAGGCAGTTTGACTCTGACCAGGACCTTCTCATCTATCAACGTCCCCATCTGTCTTACATGTCTCCCCCCCCCCTACCCTTACGATGGGCAAAGCCCTCACCCGCCCACCCTCACCCCTCTTCAGAAAATGGCTTCTTTGGAAGGTCTCTGATGTTAATGAGTCGTCCAGGACTTAGTCTCGCAGCTGTAAACAGAGAGCTGACGAGGTTAGTGGTTTGTTTATACACTGTTGTCACCCACTTGAAGGATGGCCTCTGTCCCAAGCAAGTAGGGAGCTTCCAGGCCTCATCATGAGTCCCCTCTCAGGCCCTGACACAGTGGCCCTGCCCCAGGGGGTTTCACTCCCACTTCTCCAACTGTAGTCCCTGCTTTCTTACATCTCAGACCATCGTGAATAAAAGGAATTTCATAAACCCGTGTTTGTACGCTGATGGTGGTGTGTGTGTGTGCATGTGTGTGTGTGTGTGTGTGTGTGTGGGTGCTGATGCAGCGACCCAGACAGGGCAGTGTGGGAACACCAAGGGATGGATGGAGGGAGGGGGTGTGCAGCACCATGTCAAGCCTGGGAACCACTGTGTGTTTACCACAGGGAAACTGTACCAGTGCAGAACAATGAGTGAGCCTTACCCCTTCTAAATAAAAAAACGCATTTCTGCTTTCTTCTTCCCCCTAAAGGTCATGGAGTTAGAGATAGGGAGTCCACACAAAAGCCTCCAGTCTGTCGTCAGTCTGGTCTGGCCCCGTACGGTGCCAAGACTGAGGTCATTATCAACAGAGCAGTCCCGAGCTAAGCATATTTTTATAGATTGTGTGTGTATGTGTTTGCTTGGGAGCGAGGTGAACATGTGCATGCGCTTATTTGGTCAGGGCTGCATGCACGAGCGATTCTTTGGCGTGCGTGTATGCGCAAAACAAAAGGTAGCGTGCAGAGTGCACAGAGCGCAGTTGTCAAATGTGAGACGTGCTGCAGTTTCTCTCATCGCAAATTAGTCTGAGATAAATGGCATTTTGCTGCGCTGAAAAGTTTACCCAGACATCAAACTGATTTGTGTGTCGTTATGATGTCCGAAGAGATATAACGTCAACAGACTGCTGATGGTGCACTTCACCCAGGCTATTAATGAGGCGGTGTGAAATTAGCACGCCTCGGCATGCTTGGAGGAGAGATGTTTGTTAGCTAATTAAAGAAACTCAATCATTTTATATGCGCCAATCAATTACCTGGAGCAGGTGGTAGAAACAGAACCCGACACTATGTCCTTATGTCTCACATCAGCTAACTACCCTAACTCACTTTACTACATTGTTGAGTGCTTTTATGGCCAGGAAGGCTAAACATTTGATATGACTCTTTGGTAGCTGCCAGTATACATGTGTAGCACTTCGCTGGACTGTTATTAGTTTAAAGGCAGCTGCCCAATCATGTTACATATGTACCTTTTTTGAAGATGTCTGATTAATCATGTTTGACTTTATTCACTTTTCATCTTTAACCCAAACAGGATGTTGCGAGTATAGAACACAGAATTATCAATTTTATTCCAGTATTTTAATGACCCGTATGCTCATTTCGTACATCTCCAAACTTTGTCTTGAGACAGTGATACACTACTTTGTACTGACAGGTGTTCGTGGAATTGCTTATGAACATTGTATTTTAATGGCTGTGCTGCAAGGGTGATAGAGAGAATAGTGCTTACACACTGGAGGGAGCACATAGCTATAAACAGGAATTACCCAACAATCGTTTTGTGAATGTGTTGATAACAGTGTGTTCCAGCACTGCTCGGGGATCTCCCTGGGTGGAGCAGGCTGGCCCAATGGAAGGAACGAGCTCAAGAGTTGTTTCTGATTACCAGGGGACAAAACAGGGCATCGGGTCTTGTGCAGAGACAGGACAGGACAGGACGGACCCGATGTAGTCAGATGTGCGCATGCATGTGTTTGTGTGCTATGTGTATGTGATTCCTGTACACCTTTTATCTGTGCTACAATAAGCCCCCCACCCCCTTCCCACTCTGGACCCTGAGGCTCATTAAGGAGTGACCTCTCACCTTTTCAGGACGGGAGAGATGAGGGGAGGAGATGTGATCAAAGCTGGGCCCTTCCTGATGAAGTTTGGACTGCAACGCAGCCACCTGATTGGATCTGATAGCGGCTGCCTTGCCTGTGTTAAGTGTTGAAATAGTGATGTTAGAGAGGAAGACATGAGGACGAAAAGTCACGAAAAGTTCTGAATTCGCTATTAACTTGTAGCGACATACATTTAAATATGCAACACATTTATTCTTATTTTTGGGGTACACAGCACCTTAATTTTATACACCAGAAATAAATTCAAACTGTAGGTATTGTTTACTTATTTATTTTTTTGTTTGCTTGTGTGTTCAGGTGAACTAGATTTTTTGGCCAAGTCTCTCACAGATGCTTGTTTTCTTAAACATTAAACACTTCTCAGGTTCTGTCGTTACTGATGTATGCTCCATCCGTGTTCATCTCATCTAGTGCCTTATCTCTGAAAAGGGAAGTCCATGTCCCTGTCCTCAGAGGTCCGTCTTGATGATTTCTCCAGTGTGCATGTGTGCGTCTGTTTAAATTGTGCACTTCACGTGTGTGTACCGCTGCTGCTGGTCAGCCAGGGTCACAGCAGAGAAAAGAATGTGACTGTGGAAAAGAATGCTGTGCTGATTAGCGCTGCTTACCTGTAAGTGAACTGGACGTGCCGGCATGTGATGAGACCGAGGAAACAAGGGAACAATAGGACAGTAGAGATTCCTTTCCACGCCACATTCCAGCGATCCAGCAACCCGGGACCCCCGCTTGGAGCTTTGATGAACCCTCCTCGCAGCTTCCTGGGATTGTCGCTCCTCCACAAACACAAAAACACAAAGTGGCCGGTGAGTGGGGCCAGGGAAGAGAGAACACGGCCCTCCTCAGGATGTCCTGTTTTGATTAGCGTTAGCATCCTAAAAGCACCATAGAAATATTTTTCTAACACGGAGAAGAGCTTAGTGGTGACACATCCACTTCTTTCCACACTGTGACCTCTGAGGTCACATACACTACAATGAGCCAGAAATCAAAGAGGTGTTCCTCACATGGTGATGTGACTGGGAAATCATGTGCGGAAAACAAGGCGATAAAGTGATGGGGAGAGCTTTCACGGTGCGTCAACAGGTGTCAAGAGTTTGTTAGGCCAAGGCTTTTACAGTTTTCCAAGCAATAGCTTATAATGTCTGGAATTACTAAGTCAATAAAAGTTGTGTTTCAAGTTGAAAATAAATAAATGTCTAAGTGTGATTAAAGTCACAATTCACTGCCTCTCTAATCCATTTATAACTGCTACGGCATTTTATAAACTGTTAACTTAATATATTATTTACTCGTAATACTTTTAAGAAACACAGTTGTATGATACTAAAGTCATAAAAAATTTAATACCTAAATCAAAATGAGTAAGTGTGGTGTTTTCACTTTACTGAAATTCCCAATTAACTTGCAGTACTTTTCTTTAAGCAAGTTCTGCAGTACTGTATTCTAAGCTGTATTCTCTTATGTACAACGTGCTCTTTCAGCAGCCTGTACTACATCTTTTTTGTCTCTTGTGGAATCAGAGAGCAGTGAAGCATTACAGCATGGTCTGTTGTTTTGCTGGTGCTTGAGGGCTTTAGTTTGACAGGAGGGCACCACTTTGTTCACCTCAGTGTCCACAGGCAACCCCTCGGGACCTCGAGGCATGGACGTCTCTGTCAGGGCTGTGGCAAGACTGGGGCGATGGGGGGCCCCTCTGCTCGCTGGGTCAGTGGGCAAGCTAATCGATTTTATCTCCGTTTCACACACCACGCCAAACCCCTACTGGCCTGATATTCACATGTTCACTGTTCAGAGGATTATGGGCCTTCCATCTCCCGTCTATCTTTTTTTCCTCTTTCACTTTCTCTTTTTTTTCCGTTCTTTGGTGTTTCTTATGTTTCCCATTTGTCTTTCTTCTACTATGTTTTGTCTACTGTCTACCATCATCTCTATTTCCCTCCCCCTTGTTCCAGCTTAGTTCCCTAAGTAGAGAGCATTTTACCGAGGACTCGCAAATTGTGTATCCTCCATTTTCTTGAACATTTTTGATGTGTCAAGGATTCCGTTTTAATCAAGCCCATTAACCTACACCAAAAATAAATACAGTGTAGTATGGCACACATATATTTTCAGGCTTTATTTCTAGTGCATGTCACTCATGAAATCCAAGAAACTCTTTCTTGACCTGTTGATTAAAATACTGTGAGATATCAAATTGTTTGTGAAATACTTTAAAGGGCTCTGAGTGCACCTTGAAAAACAGCGACCTAAGCAGTTGTGAAATCGAACAAGTGTGAAATCACTATACCTTCGTCTAGAATTGGATTTCATGTTAAAACATGAAGAAACTAGGAAAGAGGGCACTTGGTCAGAGAAGCATAAAAGAACTCAACAGTAACTCACTAGTTATCTTTCTCACCATCACTCATTTTGTGAGGCCTACATGGTGAAATGACTTGAGTAGCAGGATCCACTCTGGAGTAAAACGTATGTATTTGCCACGTAACTTTGAAATGACAGAGAGTATAGGGAAGATGAGTCTCTGGTGTGATATACATAAAATTAAATCCTCTCAGCAGAAGTTAAAACAATGTCTGTGGATCACCTTGCTACTGCAGTCACTGTAGTAAAGAATGGTATTCACCCATTCATACAAGCACTTTCCTCTATCTAATATTCACAAACATTAATTTTCCAAAGGATGTATCAGAGAGCAACATGGGGTTAGTATCTTGTCCAAGGATATTTGGCATACAAACTGGAAGCAGCCAGTAACTGAACCGCCAACCTTCTGATCAGTAGATGACCCACGCTACCTCCTGAGCTACAGCCACCCCAACATTCCCTAGCAGCAGATATGGGTATGCTGGTCAGAATTAAGTTTAGGTTGTATGATAAATAAAAAAACAAAACTGGCCTCAGAGTGACCTCAGGCTGGGAAAATGGTCCACTTTTCAGTGCACGATGCAATAATAGATTGATAAAAAGGAAGAAAGATGTTTTCACTGTGTCATTAGGTTTGTGATTGGTGAGGAAAAATCTAGTTTTGCATGTTTAAAATGTAATCTTCAATACAAAAAGTGTGCAAGAAGTGGGTCTGAAAACTTCCTGAATTTACTGCAGATTTTTCTTTCCATGCCCGTCTCCATGTTGGCACTTCCCTTGAGGGAGGCTGGTAGCCAGGAGGAGGAGCCCCTGTTTCCTTGGTCATTCCTCTGGATAAGAGTTGGAACAAGGGGATGAAAGCTTTGGGAATGGTCTGGAAACTTCCCATTCATCAGTGTAAGGAGATACTGCGCTGACAGTTAGCAGACAGCCAGCCAAGTACAACACGGGACAGCCGCGTGGGCCTGCAGTGTTCAGCTTAACAGACAAAGTGAGAGAGACCAGACCAAACACCCTACTCATCTCTGTTCAGGGAAATAACATATGTTAACATTTCGGGCGTTTATTCTGATTCTCTTGCTCGGAGTTACTCAAGTGTGAACAGTAGAGTAAGTGAATGATTACGGGTGCAATCATAACTAATTTAGTAATATAGAAGAACGCAGGGCAAGTATAGCGCAGCAGATAAATAATGATTACGTTTACATGGAGAAGAAAGAGGGATGTGGTTAGGTTGAGTTATTTTAAAAATGGACAAATTGTTTTACTTTTCAAGGTTCTCAAAGCATTTAGAGTTATGTACTTAGGTTCTTGTTTCTTTAGCTTCTCTTGCGTAATCTTTCACTTTATGTTTCCCAACACCCACTGCAGTGGGGCAGGATTAATGCGTGCCTTTGGGCTCGTACATGTATGAAAGACATGCTTTATATGTATTCATAAGCACATGCAGTACTGTGTTTGAAAATTTGACAAACCCTACAAGAAATCTGGACACGGCATATTTACAAATGCAGACATGTACCTGTGGACACGTACCTGATGTGGGACAGAGGATTGGCAGGACAGCACAGTTTGGGGCAATGCAGGTGTGAGTCTGTGTCTCTCTGCCCGGCCATTAATCGCTGCCATCTGACAGTTCAATCTACGAGAGGCCGAAAGGAGCAGCCGGCTGGTTACCAGTGCAGGTCATTACTGAGCACGGAGGCAGCGAATCGCATCAGCGATCAATGACAAAGGCTGTAGTAGGGGCCAGAGCAAAAAAGTGAAGGAGAAGCAGAGCGAGGTAGGGGTGAGGAAGATATCGGGTGAGAGAGGCAATGGAAATGTAAGGATGAAGGGAGGGGAGAGGAGAGATATTGCGGGATAGTAGTAGTTATGCTTCTGAAGGTCAGTTCTTGGTTGTGGAGTGGATGACAAACAGGCTGTCAAGTGCCAAGAAATGGATATATTCATCCAGTGCTGCACACAAACACGCACAAAAAAAGCTTCTTGCACGTGCATGCACATAAATGTGCACAGACACAGTCACTGCCATGCAATTTGATTGAGAATGCAGCAAGGGAATTTAGTGAGAGCCATTGTTTTATGAATTCCATATACAAGGTGTTGGCAGTCGGCGCCACCCTTTTAGTGGTCAGTCCGGGGTGCGCTGTAGTAAAAGTAATGGCTGGCTGCGAGTAAAAAAAAATCTGTTAATGAAATCACCACAACTCCTTCGGCCCTGCTCCACTACCAGCCACGTTACCATGAGAACAGCTGCCATGGCACGGTCCGTCCAGTGGCGTTTACTCAACCCCAAGATGTCAAACACAGTCTGCAGCCCACCTCCACCCCCCACCCCATCCCACTACAGAAAGAATGCTATACGCTTTATGACATTTATCATACTCCATAACTCAGTTAATGTCATGTTCACATTCTCACCCATGTTTTCCTTCCAAAAAAAAAAGGAAAAAAAGTTAAAGAAGGAATTAATTGACATTATGGGTGACAGTATTTGGCTAGCGCTCTGATAAAACAACAGGGAGATCTCTCTTTTTCTCCCCAGAGACCCAGAATAGCAGAACTGGCTGTTTATACTGCACTATCTCTCAGCAGATCGCTGGCCTTCTCAGTGATTCAAACACACACACACACACACACTTACGCATACTGGCCATCCCAGCATGGACACCACTGAGTGATGATGAGTCATTATAGAGATGGTGCCCTTCGACCTCCTCGAGTCTTTATGGATCACTCTCTGGCAGAATCATATTCCCTAATGCCAAGTTCCTGTCCATCTGTCTGCTTGTCTGTCAGACATTCAGGCCCCTTAGTCTGTCTTTTTCGCTCTCTCTTCTCTGTGTTTCACACACCAATACATCCCAGACATCCCTGTCTCTGTTTATTTAAATAACAAGCAAGAAAAAATATATCTTTTTCCCATTACCAAATGTTTGAATCTGATCATTTTCATGCATTTTATAGTGCAAATAATGGACAGACACTGAAGTGTGGAGTTATTCTAAGATCACTTTTAGACCAATCTTTAGGAAACTTGGAAAAGTTGTCTGTTATCCAAGGGTGTGGTAGTTTGAAACATTAGTTATATCTATTTCTCCTAGCGTATTATGTTGAAATTGGCTTGCAGCATCTCTTTAGATGAATTCACACTAATCCAATACATCTCTTTGCATGCGACTGTGGTAATTCCTAACCGCGCAGAGGAGCAATTCAGCAAAGGAAAAGCAAAGGAAAGAAGTCAGTTTGGATTTATACACATATTTTTTGTTCTCTTATTCGATGTTACTTTGTTAATCCAATACTATCGCTCTGCCAAGGGTATTCTGTGTAGATCGGGCCGCTAATGTTTGTTGTGGGTGCTCGGATTTGATCCTTCTCTTGACAAATGCAATTTGTTTGGGCTGATTTGATCAGTTGTAGCATATTTCCTCGCAGGCGGGAGCATGTAAACCTCCCATACAAAAGGAGTTAAAATGTTTTTGCGCCTGCGAGAGGGGAAACTCTATTACAGGTGTTCTGGACCACAGAGCCCTGCTAGCTCTGATGAAATGCTCTTTGGGTGTTAATGCAATTCTGATTTCGCCTAGCCTGGAGACTAGCCACCTCGGGGGTTTTAAAACTGGCTCTGAAAAGCAAAAAACAAAGTCTAAGCTCTAGAGCATACAATTACAATGGTGGAAACTTTGAAGGACACTTCCCGATGAAACATAGTAATCTCTCTCGGGTCACCAGAGAATGATACTATATAATTTTGGTAATGTTTTTGTGGAATAAGCATTGCTGTATGTTTACACAGTGATGCAGCAAGCAGTGGTGAACAAAGCCAGTGAAGCAGGCATAAGCACGATGTTTTTGATTTAGGTCCGTCTTTCTGGTAAGAGTAATTTGTGTCGCTTTGCAAGAAGATTGAATGTCATTTAACATGTACCTGTACCCAGTCTAGCTAATGCCAAAACTCACCACTGACAAACTTTTCATCTCACGGCCTGCAGGAGAGTTGCTACTTTCACTAATAACTTCTATAAATTTAAAAATGTGAATGATAGCTTCCGTGTACAGCCGCCTTCACCAATCAGTCACTTTCACTCAATACATCATGTAGTTACATTTTACACGATGTGTGTGTGTGTGTGCATGTCTTGCTTATTAGTATTAGCTTCACTGTGTTCAAACAGCAGTACTGTAGCCACCGTCTCTTTGTTCGAATCACCTCCCCTACTTTCAGCATTCATTAGCTAATTGCTCACTACAGTTGTCCCCAGATTTATACACCACTGAAAATTCAATTGCCCTGCAAAACAAGTGACCCATTCCACCCCCTGGGGGATTCAGAGACATAGGGTGTATGCTAGCTGTCACGCAGCCAGCTAGCCCAGGGCCCCCACAGATCAAATACAGGTATGATTTATGTCCGCTGTCTCAGACTTCACACTGCATGTTCGCTTGCACTGGAAATGTTGGCCAAATCCAACAGCAGAAGTAATTTGTCTCCTTATGTGTGGGAGGTGAGGGTCAGAGGTCAGTGAAATGAAAATGACCAGACTGTATTTAATTGTTGTATCTATTTGTGGTTTGAGACAGGATGTCTGTCTGAATGTCTATCTGTCTGTTTGTCCATATGTCTCACTCCTGTCTTGGCGCCATGTTTTGTGTCTGCGGGTCAAGACCCCCTGACTGCAGTCAGCCATTATGGGCAATGATCTGATCCAGCAGGAGCATAGGGTTCACTAAGGAGATATCTTTGGACCAGATAGCATCATTATCACAACAAGCTCTGGCCCTTAAAATCTGCATTTATGTTCCTATGCAAAACGATTCCTTCAAACATACAACTAGACAATTGATTCGTGTTAGTCTAGAATTGTTATGTACTATTACCTGTGGCTCACTTTACATGTAAATGCTGTGAACGCAGCGAATGCGCTAATACTCCACTAATGTGATGCTTCGGTGCGTTTTTGGCTGCAGCTTGGAACATCTGACAAGGTTAAGCCAGTAAATAGTTGAGCGAAATGCTTCCTGTGCGTGATTACATTTATCATGTATAATTATGAAGTTCTGCTCTGTCTACACACAGTGACCCTTGACCTTGAGTGCGACAATTGCAAGCTGGTTGTCAGACACCTAAATGCGCTGTCCAGGTTATACTGCTTCACAAATCCCGATTTCCTCTCCTGGATCAAATATCCTTGGCTATCTGTCTATCTGAGCCCATTGATTTGAAAAATCCCTCCTTTTTAACAGAAGACTTCTTATTTGGACCTCCATTTTAAATGATGGAGGATTTTAAAAGGTGCTTTTTATTAAGATGTGTAGGGACCATTTGGGTACTTTGATTTATTTGACACAATTATAGAAAGACCATGATTCTTTGAGAAAGCCCATGTGTTACACATGATAGTAAAAGTTCAAGTAATGTTGAGCCACTTTTACTACAGTTTTGCACATCATTGTTAAAACATTGTTAAACTTATCTAGCTAGCTATAATTCTGTGTCTTAAAGCTATGGTTTCTATGAAAGGTGTTCAACTGCTTAAGGGTCTGTACGTCTCCAACAATATTTCTTAAGGTAGCACTGCAGTAATTTACAATACAATAACTTGAACAGCCTCTCACTAAATCCACATATAATTCACAGAGCCCTGGCTAAGCAGTGTCAGCAGTGTTGATTCTGTGTAAAACACCGCTAACCTCTTTCTCCGTGGCCCCTTTATTGCCCACAGACCGTACTTTTCTAATTATTTCAACTCTTCTTGAAATCTTAAACTTTCTTTCCTCCTCTGTTTTCTTCTCTTTACCTTCCCCTTGTCCTGTGCACTGCTCTGTCATTTGTTCTTCCTTTTCCTTTTCACTTGTACCCTTTTTGTGTTATAATTCCCACCTATTATTTCTGTCCCAAGCCCTCATTAGTCATGTCGCTGTCAGCCGCCAGCTGCAGACACACGTACACACAAACGCACACGCACACACATACCTGCACGTATTGCTGCACATGCACAGGTATGGAAGTCATCAAGGCAAGGTCAAAGGTCTGCCTCATTACCCAGCTCCAGTGAAAACTTTTGGTGTGTTTTATGCTCTGGTATCAGAATGCAGGAGGAGGGAAATGAGGGCAGGAAAACAGGGGGGGACAATGGGTATAGCAAAGCAAGATAATGAAGAAGACTAATGCGATTTTAGGAGGAAATGAAACACAAGTAACAGAGGGTTAGGGGGTAGTGGAACATGACAGAAAGGTCTCCTTTAGAGTTTTGTATCAATGATCGCCAACTCCATTTCCTACCTATAAACTAAAAAAAAAAAAGAAAGAAGGAAAGGCAACGAGTTTGGATGGTTGAATCGAGCTTTGAGGATGAGAGGTCCCATGGTACACTAAACGTAGACGTTTCTGGCAGCATACATGACTGGTGTTTCCTGACATGAAACACAACATCTCAAAATAAAGTCATTAGGAGCAGTCCAACAGAAGCCCATTCATTCATTCATCCTCATTTACTCACACACACACATGTGGACGCACACCCTCTGTCTTTCTCTCTTTCAAACACACTCGCATGCAGAGACTCTGACGTGGGGCTCTGAGCCTACATGGGACATGATACGTTGACGTGTGACAGAAAGCAAAGCGCGAGTGTGGATGTGTGCACGCTCGAGTTCAGCCTGGGAGGTCAGAGATGTGTGTGTGCCTGTGCACGTGTGTGTGTCTGCGTGTGTCAGCTGCAAGCAGTCAGGGGGACACTGGTGATGCAGACTGACGGGGGACATAAACACTCAGTAGTATGCTGAAGGGGCCCATTGTCTCAGTCCCTGCCATGCCAGTCTGTCCGTGTAATGTAATGATCTGTCTCTGTATGTTTGTTTAATTGGCCAATCTGTTTCTTTCTGTCTTCTGATTCGTCTATCATCTACTTGAAAGCATTTTTTTCACTCTTTCACAGTTCCTTTTTTTAAACCACACATTTCTGGAATAAGACCTTCTCATTTCAGGTCTCTGGATTGATCTGGAATTTCTTGGATGTTTCTTGCATGCGTGTCCTGTAACACGTGTTTTTTCTGCCGCTCCCCATCAGATCAATTCACATTAGCCATTAGGATGCACAGCCACAGATCAGGTATCTCAGGGCAATTTATATTGAAAAATAACATTCATGTGAAGAAACACACATGCATACACACAAACAATTGGAACTGTGGTCATAAATAATGTTACCATATGTGGTGCAGTGGCTGTTGCCACTGTTAAGTCCAGTCGTACAGAGCATGCAAGGGACTTATTAGTTGAGGGATTTCAGAGCTGTGGCTGAGCCCAGAAAGGAGGTAAAGGTGTGTGGAGGATATGAGATTTTTTGGGGGGGTTGAAGTGCTTGGACTGTGATGAGGTGTGTGAGATTAATGGGAGTAAAGTTGTAAGAGAAGAGAGGAAAGTAGGGGATGAGGTGCTGTGGACATGCTGAGTGGCTGATGGGGATTTTTGTCTAGTGGTTGTGAAAAACCTGCATGCACACCCGTGCTCGCTCACGGCTGATTAGAGGACGGCCATATTTCAAATTTACATATGGTCTGACCTGAATCTGAGAGTATGAGATCCTTAACCCAGTGCCCTGAAACACCACCCTTAAATGTCATTGTGCAATTTGAAACATGTGTGGATGTTGAATCCATAAGCTACTACTTATTTATTTATTTTCCTCTCCTGGTAAGATTTAATTGTCGAACAGAAATGCATGTGTTCATTCAGAGTGACAGGAAGTATATAAAATCTCACTTTGCTGTTCAACAAACAACATCTTACACCTTTCTGGATGGTTACAATATTACCTCATCCGGCTCTGAATTTTTCAAGCTGTTTGTTGAATCTGAATTTGCTGAGGAAACATTTTCAGAAATATTATTAGACTGCACGTATTCAGTAGTAACCTAGTAAATATGTAAAGTTTAAGTCCATACATCTTTTTTACAAAGTCTTGTTTATTTTTTCTCACAGTTATGGGTGCTGCCATGTTTAGATACAACGCTACACTGTAGGAAGAATCCAGTAATATGTTGCCCAGTGACTGATACTGAAGAGGTTTTATAAAACCCTGTTCTCCATAAGGAGATACAAACTCTCTCACACACACACACACGGACACGGAAATGTCTACTTGGATGGCTTTCTCACTCTAGGCAGTGTCTGTTTATTGTAGATGAGGTGTGGATGTTTATACTCCTTGTATAGCAGTTTGGAGTGTGAGGTGATTCCACCAAGCTCCCATGTGTATTATTTCTTTGACTCTGGACTGTTTCTTACTTGCTCTTCAGATGTACTTAATTTCATTGCAACACATATATGTTTGCAAAAGCCTTACTTATAAATGGTATACATGACTGGATAAATATGTGATTTGCTAATAGCATCTCATGTTGTATCTCTGAATTCACTTGAAATTGAAATTGGTTTAAATATATATAGCAAATGTAGAGTGAGTTAGATTTCACAACAGCAGTACTACATTATTTACTTGACCTTTAGTACTTAAAAAAAGGTCCAATACTAGATAATGGCAGCAAAAGAGGAGTCTTTTGTGGTTGGTATATCTGAGATTAGGTTCAGTCAACAGCAGAGCTGATCCAAATTAGCACCAAACGAATACTGTATAGATTGCTGAAATATTGTTGATATATTCTGAGATTTAAAAAGAAAAAAAAGCACTTTTCATTGGCAAGCAGAATTAGCTCTCACTTTCATAAAGGGTTGGCGTAAATTATATAATCCATGATGTCATCAAAGCACATTAGGGGGCACGGGGTCGCGGGGTTACATTGTATCATTAAACCAAAACAAATGATTTTGTTTGGATATCTTTTCACACTGTCGAACTTCTTTTCCCTCAGTTGCCTGTGCATTAGCGTTTGTATAAATACATCATAGAGGCGCGCACAATAACTGAGGAGGGATGGATGTCAGTGGTCAGAGCAGATAAGAATGACAAAGCTCTGCGCTAAGCCACGTCACCAGCAGGCCTCTCACCTGCCTGTCTGTCACACAGACGCACTCAACCATCACAGAGTGATTGTTTGGGCCCATGAGTGCGTGTGTGCGTGCGTACACCCGCACGCGCGTGTGTGTGTGTGTGTGTGATTGATGTACTTTGCCTTCCATCAACTTTACACGCCCAACACCACCACCACCAATACCTCTTGTCTCACCTCAGTCTGGGCTATCAAGGAAACATGAGGCCTTGAGAGATAGCAGCGTGCTCTCCCAGCCGGCCCTCAGCCCGCTCTGTCTCTTTTTCTCTTCCTTGTGCCAGTCACCTACTGCTGTGGGAAAAGCAGAGGAGATGAGGCCTTAAAAAACAGATCATTGTCCGCCTCCTAGATTAAAGCCAGAGAATGTGAGCATTGTCCACTGAATGGCTAAACCTTCCTGCTGTCACTCAAATGCTGCTCTGAGCACTACTTCATGTCTAAGAGGCTTATCTGCACTGAAAGGCCCCTAGCTGCTCTGGGGAGAGAGGACGTAATGAAGCGTGTTTTTTTTTTTCTTACTCTGTAGGGAGAAACCTGCTGCTGAGGGGGTGGTGGTGGGTGGTTTGGGGATTCAAGGGGTGGACATGGCCAGTGGGGCAGCTGCAGCAAGCCCCCCCCCCCCCGACCATCACCCTAAAGCCCCCCACTTCTTCTAACTGCCCTGTTCGAAAGAATTGTCATTTATCTAGTCTCACATGAGAGAGAACGGCGTATACACGGGCTACAGGCTTTAACCACTGCAAGTAGGATGGGGGGACATGAGGACATTATGTGGGGACGTGCCCAGGGACCTGCCTGTTGTCCGCGCTCAGCCGTCTGTGGGGATGATCAGCAGGCTACTGATGTGGTCCTCTCTTTGTGCTCTGCTGTTTGAAAAGGGGAAAGTTTAAGTGCTGCTCGTATTCAGGGATGAGGGCTGACGGCCAGGCTGCTAGGGTTAGCTAAGCCCCGAGGCCTCAGGGTGTGCATGTGTGTGTGCATTTGTGTGTTTGTGCATGTGTGCTTACACCATTACTAGCTTGGAATAACCTTTGAGTTTCTTTGTCAGTAACACTTAAATGTATAAAACTGTGGGTTTTACTGCTTGTGTTACCTGAGCACCACATTGGATATTTGAGGATCGTTTTATCGATTTCTAATAAGTGGACACTATTGTTTAAAGTTGACTCCCAAAATGGGGCCAAGGATAATTAATTAGCATTAATTACGAGTTCAACACTAATGTGATAGGAGAGAAAAGGGAAATACAGACTTAGGAGGCTGTAGCCTTTTTTTAATTATATTTTTTTATTATATATGTTGTTGTTTTTTAGCTGATTCTGCTTAGTCTGGCATTAAACTTGGCTTTTGGTCTCCCACTTGTTGAGTTAAAGAGCATCAGTCATGATCTCTGCTACTATTGTAGCAGGGCACACGTGGGTTTCCCCCAGTGGATCTAAATACTTGTTTCAGCATGATTTACAGTAGCCATCAGACCCTTAGCCCTGCTGTCCTTTTCTGTCTGCCTTCTGTTGCTCTGCTCATCAGTGTCTGTGTCATGACGGACACACCTGCATCCTAAGCTGCCTCCTCCAGCCCATAAGCTTTGACTATTTCCTGTCAGCAGTTGAGCTTTATTTAACACAGGCCCTGTAACTTAAAAAAAAACTGCAAGATTCTAACATATGCAGTACACAGAGGCATGTATGGCTAACATGTTTTGAAAACTGACATTGCCATTGAATTTGATTATTGATTATGAATTTTTTTTTACCAACTATTCCTACTTTTTAGACATCGTTTGAGATGGACTAGCTCTTTCTTTAGCGCTGCTACTTCATTGCTGCAAGAGGGATGTTTAATGCATAACAGAACAATTCGCTTTATGGGCCCAGGAATGGTGTTTTCTCTCCATTCTCCACATCACTCCACAAGGCATGCGTACACTCTCTAAACGCAACCTCTGACCTGGGAATCTTGTGGGGTTAGTGCTGCCCGCGCCTTTTCTGTGCTGTGACGGGAAGTCGAGTGGGTTAGAGGGTCTCAGAGTAGACCAGAGGAGCTGTCGGCTGGAGGGGGAGAGGAGGAGGAAGCTAAGTGGCGTGGCCCAGCTGTGATGAGTAGCCCAGTGGTCCATTTAGAGCACCAACCTCAAGCTGGGAGATAGTACATCCCAACAACCTGAGTGGACTTCTTGTACCAGTGTACTCGTGGCTCTATCAAAAATGTGAAAATACGAAAGTAAAATTGTCGGAACATAAGTTGTGCAGCATGTTAAATTGGACGCTTCATACGTCCTGTGGTGCTCTATCATTTGTGTGCGTCTCCGAGAGCTTCAGAGTACCAACTAAAGTAGACGCAGATCAACTGAGGGTTTAGATTTAAAGAGTGGTTTCATCTCACCTATGGTGTTCACTGTCCTGGTGATATTTCTAAGCAATTCCATGCAGTCCGTTTTGGAACAAAGTAACAGTATTAAAATGGTGTCCTTTATGTCACAAAATGTTTTTGTCCACGTCAAGAGGATGAAAATCGGATTCCTGAGAATCTGAATGTTAAATAGAAAATGATTCATGGGAATGATCGCTACATATCAATGATTCACATAGTACAATGTGCCCATGCACCCAAGAGTGATAGGTGCCACATTGTGAAGGAGATGGAGAGTGGATTTGAAGGTTCTTTTTCAGTAAACATTTAAAAGAGTGGAGAAGTGAACAAAAGCGTTAAGAAGGAGCTGTTTTGTTGCCCCTTTTTTAACCTAAATAGGCGGTCTGTCCGACCGAGGCCTTGGCTTCAAAGTATTATCCCACACATGCAATTACCATTTCTATCAACTGGGGAGAAAGATTATGCTTTTTGGGTGTTCTTCTGCGTTTCTTCCAGTGGATTCACTTGGTGAATGTGACACGTTTTGTGTCTCCCACCCCCTATTGAATTTAAAAGTTCTCTATTCTCCGAGTGAGCTGAGGAGAGTCCTACACGCGGGCTGAATAGACACTAAATCTTTCAAGGTTAGGACTTAACCTTCTCCCACTCCAATTCATCTTCAAACTTTAGTCTGAAACCAATCAATATCAGATGATTGGTAAACAATGTGCAGTGTCTGATAGGCAGGTACCAAGGGCCCTCAATGGGATTGCAAATGCTTTGTGCGTTCAGAGTCGCTTTTGCTCTAAAGCACTGTCACAAAAAGTAAAATTACCATTCGCTTGGAATGATGCCATTCATCTTTGTCAGAGCGCCAAGCTCAGCACGCAAGCCGCTCCCCTCAAATTAATTCCTTGTTTTGCATCAGCTGAATTTGCCCAAATCCAGGAGGATGGCTCAGGCTGCACCTCGCCTGCATTTTTAATGCAGCAATTCCAGCTGATTTTACTATGCACGGGGCCCTGTGGCTTTATTTACTTCCCAATCTAGAAAGAAAAGAAAATAGATATGAAAATAAGTTGAGAAAATGAGATAAATCTGGGTGTGAAATTTCAGACACGGCATGTTCCAACCTGGAGAGTTAGAGCAGTGTAATACACGCACGCTCTTGAGAGGCTGCTGCGATGCCGTTGTCGATTTGTCATTTCATGTTGCGAGAGCTCCTGCACAAAGGTAATGTCTTCCCAGAGGCTCTTACCCATGTAATATTAAGGCAAAACATTGGGAAATGAATGTCTGAGAAATTCATTTGTTATTCTGGATAATATATTCCACAATATGCCAGAACATTTAAAGTATAATTTAGGGGTGGGAACTACAAAAACTACAAAATACAGTCATATATTTCCCTTAATTTATATATATATATATACATATATAATTTATTTTTATTTTTTTGTTGGCTGTACAGGCACTATGCAAACTGTGCATTTCTGCCAATTACTCCACATTATGACATAGGACAAACAAGAGACTTTCACATACAACTCTGGGAACAGAATCATGTCTGAAATTAATATGTGCAAAAAAAAAAAAAAGGAAAAGGAAAAAAGAAAGAAAGAAAGAAAGAAATAGTTGAATCATTTCCACTAGGGGGCCTTGAGCAGTTCTTTCTTTGCATCTCTGCTGCTCCTCTTGCCTGCTGGGTAACCCAGTTTCCCTCTGTAGCTCATGCAGATACTATCCCAGTGTTGTTTCATGGTGCTGAACCCACAGCGACAGCAGTGATGAGATTTTAAGGAGTAGGTTGTTCTCTTCTTTCACTGTCCTCTCTGTCGAACTTAAATGCTAAAAATGGCCTCTGAGGCTAATTTATAGTTGTGGCGACTGTCACCGCTGATTTGTGATCCCCAATGTTTGTGTTTATGGAACATGCCTTATTTTCTTCATCTTATCTGCCGGCAGATGGACAGCATGGTTTGACAGGGTTTATTTAGATGTGTGCTTTTTCCGGCACAAAGTATGGTTGGGTGCAATTACCAAGGACATAGAGTGAAGCCCTGGGGTCAGAGGCCCTTTCCTGTCTCCCTCCCTGAAATGAGTAAGCGTAGCTGCAGCCAGATCTCTGGATAGGTATATGGCAAATCTAAGTACAGCGAAATGGCCATTTTAGACTTACATTTTAAGAATCTGGATGTGTTGCTTGGAGAAATGTGATGAAGAGAAGAGAAGAGAAGAGAAGAGAAGAGAAGAGAAGAGAAGAGAAGAGAAGAGAAGAGAAGAGAAGAGCTGCTGGAGATAAGTAAGATAAGTGGGTCAAGCCTGAGAGACTGCTCTTCACCTCAGACACCTGCACCTCTCCACAGATCCCTCATCAAGGACTCGCATTGTCTGAGGCCTACGCCATTGTCTGCTTAAGGGCCCTCCAGATTTGCTGTGCTGCTCCAAGTGGACTCAGCCCTCCTCTCCCCAAGAAACAGACAAAACAGTGGATTCCAAAGTGCCGGCCCCTTGGCATTCCCTTGCCTTTGGGAGATAAAGAGGGGAACTTCGGGCTGATTCACTCCTCCACTCTTCATCCCTCTCCACAGCCCACCAAAAAACTAGAAGATGAGGAGGAGGAGGAGGAGGAAGAGGAAAAGAAGAGACTTGCCAGGGGTAGTAGAGGGGTGGTCTTGGGGTCAGAGAGTGATTAGTGAGAAGCAGAGTGGCGCTCCTTTTCCCCTTTGGTCCTCCTCTTCTGTGGTCACTGAGAAATGACTTCCAGTGGGCTTACTGGTGTGGGTGGAGAGGGAAGTTGAGGAATTATTCCCTTCTGTCTGTCTGTCTGGACTATATTTAACCTGCCTGACAAGATGGATGTTTCCAAGGGAATTCCCCCCCCCCCCCCCCCCCCCCCCCCCAACATAAATGAAGCCATTATACTGTGCTCCCTGGGCTTCTCCCTTGCTTTTTAGTTGTAAGTGTAGGTCTATAATGTCAGGAGGACATTCAAAATCAGGTTGATATACAACCTGAGCATTAATGCTGACATGCTGCAAAACTCGCTTATGAATGGGAGTGTACACCCAACAATGCTAACTTCACCACCTATTTAAAATCAGGCAGGTGTACATCTTTTCTCTTATTCATGCATTTAGACGTGGCTCAGCTTATGCGAACAGCAAAGGCACTCTCTGTCGACACACAGTGATCGCATACTTCTACCCACGCTCATGCACACAGACTCCCACTGTCGTTCCAGTGTGGCTCGCTGGTGCAGGCAATACGAGGAACTGGTGGAGGAGTTGGAAGTGATTAGGGAGAAATATGGCTGTCTTCCTGTAATGTCAGTAATAGGCAGCAGCACATCAAAGTCCAGGCCTGTCAGAATGATCCGGATCAAACCAGCCCCCATCTGGAAGCCATAACTGACTTTTCACTCATTTAAACACTCTTAAAACACACTGAACAGACATGGAGCTCCCGTCTCTGCTCGCCACTCACCACCACTCATATCAGCACCCTGTTCTTTCTGCGTCTGTGAGTGTGTGTGTGTGTGTGTGTGTGTGTGTGTGTGTGTGTGTGTGTGTGTGTGTATGTGTGTGTGTGTATGCGTGTGTGTTTTACTCTCTCACTACCTTAATATTGCCCGCCTCAGTGTGACATTTAATAAGCCCATATGTTTCACATTTATTTATTAGGCTGCTAATTTTTTGATTAATGTTTTCAGTCACACCTTTAGTCTCTCTTTTTTTGTGGAATGTGCAAGAAATAAAGTCCAAAGTGTGCCAATGATCTGACAGTAAAGGGGATATCTACATATGACCTAATGCACAAGCAGATATTTTTAAAGTAACATAAACATCTGCTGAACCATGAAATCAAAGAAAATATTATTCTTTCTGGAGGGGATAAAAAAGCTGGCATCAAGTGCACGCCTGTTTTTCTGCTTTGCCTCGAGTCAAAGATAAGTATCTTGTCCGTGCAAAAACGACACAGTGCATTTTGAAACAATGATGCAGAGTGCTCCCCTCCTGCCTGCTTGCTTACGCTGTGTTGACTGGACTCCTGGACACATATTATCTTTCCAAACACAAGTCGGACACGACTCTAAGTGTATTTTAATTGGCTTTGAGCCGCCTTCCTAAAGCAAACAGCTGGTGGTGTAGCTGGTGGTGTGGTGTGCTTGGTGACTGACGGGTGGCTGGCTGTAAGGGTGGGGTAGAGTCCCACTGCCTCTCTGACCACTCCACCGGCAATCAGTCCAACGAAAGTGTTTGTGCATGTGCGTGTACGAGTGTTTCCCTAACTAGATGTCTGTACACGTGCTCATGTGTCACACTGTCTGTGGGTGAGACTTGCAGGGAATATGTGTGTACTCTAGGGTGTTTCTCATTTAAGCAGTGCACACTTGCTACTGTAAAAAGATCTTAACAGCTGACAGATAGCATCTTGAGCTGAAGTGCAAGTGATTTAATACTAACAATTAAAGTAGACGTGTCGGCAGGCAGCTTGGGTCCCTGCTGTGGCCGGACAGGGAGCGGGCTGTCTCCCTGTGTCAATAAGACAGGGAGACAGGCGTGCCTCTGATGCTCGTGCTGCTAACCTAGACTACTCTACTTTTTATTCCTCCCTTCATTTCTGTTCCTGTTTATTTTTCTAATCTTGTAAAAATGAATCTTTCCTGGACCAGAAGTATTATCTCCTGTTAACATAATATGCAACATTTCCTTTAAAATATAGATTTTTGATTTGCGGTTGCTGGCCACTGTTGTTAGGGAGTTATGCCTGTTGTTGATTTTTGGCTTAACTGTCCAAAACAAGAGCGCGCTTGGATACTTTCACAGAATGATAAGCGAAAATGGAGCAGAGCGCTTTCGAGTTAAGGAAAGAGTGATGGCAAGCTGAAAAGAAAGTTTCATTCTGAGCTCAGCATATGGAGAAAAGCCCTGAAAACGACTCATTTTACAAGAACCAAGGATCTCGCTCTGAACATGGCCAACTCCGTTCTCATAAAATCTATAGACCATCCATTATAAAACACCCAGGCTCTTATGAACCCAGCAATAGGGCCTCCTGCCTCCAAATCCCCTCTGGAAGTGTTTGAAAACAAAGCGAGGCTTCACTTCAACCTCATTAACTAGTTATAATAAACAAAACAATGTGTTTTTAATGGATGGCGAGTCTCGTCTCCCCATCCCCTACTAGCTCTGGTCCAAAGCGACTGGCCAGTAGTGGGTTTCCCATGACTGCAGCTTATAGTGTCATGATGATGGATGGGCAAGGTTGGCGGGGGCTGCCTTTTGCCCTTCTCCTTTGGGATGTCCCACAGACTGACAGGCACATTGTGGTGCTCGAGTCCTGCTGACGTACTGCACCACCCGCTGGCACAGCCACAGAGAACACCAGAAAATACCTGCTTTCCTACTTCCATATTCTGCGTGTTCACCTTAGCAATGCATGCAGAGGAACATGAAAGTATAAATATAAGCAGATGTCAAGGCAGTCTAAGTTTGACCCAAGATGATAAACCCGTAGTGAGGAAATAAAAGAGGCCAAATTTTCACTTGACAATGTTTTAAGGGTAGTATGTTTCATTAGTTTATCTTTGGGTTAGCGTGCTGGACAACCACCTGAATCCAAGGACCCCTGCAGGACCTCAGCAGGGGAGACATTAGCTTCCTGATGAATAAATACCAACAGAAGCTCAGCGCCCACAACACAAACTCGGCTAATGTCGATAGGTTCAAGAGTGCCACACATGTGCATACACACGTCTCTCTCTGCATCCACTCTTTCTCTCTCTGTATCTGACTCATTCGAACGCACTCCACACCACACAGAGCGCCTCTGGAATAAAATTCTCCCAGCTAGTGTAAAACAATCCAATAACAGCCAGCACCTCTCAAAATAAAACAATAGCTCAGCTCATGCTGGTGTTGTAAAACAGCTCAGCCGATTACACGCACGTATGTGTAACTGTATTGTAAATTCGCCCTTTGGGTAATAGCACATTTTTCCTTCATTTGGTGATTCGGAGATTATAATAATAGTGGTGTTTGTGTGTGTGTGTGTGTGTGTGTGTGTGTGTGTGTGTGTGTGTGTGCGGTTGGGTTCATGCGCATGTAGCGGTGTATTTCAAATCTATTCTTACATTGTGTTTTATGCCAGTACATGCTTTTCGTTCCAGTTTTTTGCAGCGGCGCGGTGGAAGTTGAGCTACTCTTTGTTTTTGTTTTTTCTTTTTTGAAGTGTTCAGAGTTTTTGAAGAAGTAGCTACTCGCATCACCTTATTAGTTCAAAGGTCATTTGAATAGATGGGGTCAGATATAAGACTCAGACAGAAGGAGCGAGAGGGAACGAGTGACCCTGGCCCCCACGATGCTGCTCAATGTATTTGTAAACAGGATGTCATTAACACTGGGAACTGGCCAGCCTCACAATGACTTTTGTCTCCTTCTGTTGTGTGCATGTGTGAGACAGAGGCGTGTAAGGCTGGGAGGCAGAGAGAGAGTGTACGGTTGATACAATTTCCAATGAAACGCTTCGCATACTTCCACTGATAAATCAACACCCCACAAATGCCCTTGTACTTTTCTGTCCAAATAACATCCAGGTTGACTTTGTCACATCAGATAAGCACCAGCTAATGTGATGAAATTTATGGCTCGGCGTGGCTGCTGTACTAATACAGCAGCGGATTGTGTGAAGCTGTGCTAAGTGCACTCAACTGTCAGCTCTTATTGTGGTGTCAGTCCTTCCTTCTAATTAGTGTCCTCAGCGGGCAGGAAGTGGGCCTGGGCTGGACTAATCTGTCAGTGAGGCCAGACCATCCTCGCCCAAGCGACTGTTTCCTTAGATAAACCCAGAGGCCTTTATCTAAGAGAGTTGCGACACTCAGGGGGCCTGGGAAGCCCCTAGTGATTCTGTTATTAGTTCTCAGATCTACATTTTACACACTTAATCCAAAACAGATTTAATGTACAACACGTCTCAGCTTTCATCTAGGTATTTTTATACCTTACGGAAATGTGAAGTAGCATCTTTTGGTAATACTTTCGTATCGAACCACCGATCACCGTGGTGACAGGTGTTGATTGAGCATGAGAAGGAGGAAGTGTAGCGAAGGACACTTCCTGGCAGACAGTTTTATCAGTGAGGGAGCAAAGGGGTCAGAGAACGGCTGAACGAGGTTATCACACTCATGTAATCGTGTCCTATATGCGAATGGTCCTCCAAGTGCTTGGCAGAAGCCGAGAGCTGCTGACCAAGGTAACTGTCTCTTTCATATAAACACTGTGTGAGTTATAACTGAATGCTGGGTCCATCAAGTGCAGAAGTTGTTTCTTTTGTTGTCTTCTTGTTTCTTGGTTCTCAGCGTGCCGCTGGAGTTCACAGAATAGTTGGAAAGGGTGTCCAAAGGACCTGAGGTTGCTTGTGTATTGTCTAAGGGCACTGACACATCCTGCAGGGAGATAGCGCTGCTTGTAAAGATTAGCAGGCTGTCTTTCTTGACTAATGTGTGAAGCAAACAGCCAACTTGAAGTGCAAGATATGTAGTTTAAAGACGTTTGTGGCTCATTGTCTCTCGGTGCGAAACAAAGTCACGCAACAGCCTGAGGCAGGAAAGGAGAAAGTGCAAAGCGAGAGTGAATGGGCTCCTTTTCCTTCCCTTGCTATGTTTCCTTCGCACCCTCCCTCTATCCATCCTTCGCTCCCGCCTTTCCTCTCCTCCTTTCCTCACCACCAGCGGGGTCCAATTCCTCCACTTGAACGCTCAGGGCCAGCAGCGGACTGATTAGACCCACACCCCCAGCCGCGCTTCTCTGAGGACTCTGCAGCGGGACGACTTCAAATGCACCTCGCTCCTGCCACCCCAAATAAAACCTGACTGGTCCTAATGGACATATTTTAATCTCCCTGGGTTATTTGAAGATTTCTTCAGCCCACTGCTGGCCACAGCAGAAACAAATTCCTTTCGCTTTGTTGATTAAACCGCCGCCTCTCCACCGTTGCTTATCATACAGCAACGAGCCGCTCTTTTTAATTAAAAGTGAGACACCACAAGTGTGCAATTAACAGCTGGTAATTATAGAGCTCTTCAGAAGTGCAACACTCCACCTTCATTTTCAATTATATAATGGACAAGTGGCTTTTTGATCTCCAAATTAGTGAACTCTTGTAGTATTTGTTTTGTGGCAGATTTGGGGGGTTAATAGTGGCCTATGGTGGCCTGCCTCTTCCGTGATTGATGCAAGAGCAGAAAAAGGGATATTAAAAACTAAACAGTCCATCAGGAAATGCAAATCGCACCTTCATGTTAATGAGCAGGCAGCGGACCAGGCTGGCCAGCCGTGGCGTTTCATGTGGGAAAAGCAAGTGCCCACTCTGCCGCAAACTGATTAGTACATTTGAATTTGAAAGTTTAATTAAGTGCTTCTAATATAGATCGTTTTGGAGGGTGACACGTAACATTAAATGGTTTGATACTTAATTCAGCCGGCTTTTGATTGCAAAGCAAGCACGGGTAAATTTGTTGTGTGAGAGTGCTATCCCAAAGGAGGCAGAAGCCATGGACTTAATTTTAAACGTTTAACTGATAACTGATGAAAATGTTTTTTAATGACCGACGCAGTCTTTGAGTGTATAAAGCAGAACACTTGTACAGTTTTAATTACAATTGATTTCCATCTATGTACACGGTTGCGGTATTGTTAGTTGAGAGTTAGCCTTCTTTCACTCAGTCCATCAATATGAAAAAAGTAGACCCTGATTGATTTCCGACTTCATGGGTGCGTGCAGCGGGGTAAAATGAGGTGATTATTAATTGATGGAAACACTTTAATGTCTTTGGGGGATGCTTTTCAATGCCGGACCTTTTTTTTTTTTTTTTTTTTTACCAGAAGTGAAAGTATCAAGTAATTCAAAAGTAAATTACCGTTTTGGCTGTTGTGATTTGTAATTGCTTTATTTCCCAAGTCAATAAAGTTCTTAAATCAATGCCCCTTTTTCACTATAGAAGCACAAACACCCCTGTTATATTGTCTTCATTTGCATGCTGACTCTGAAATCAAGCTCACATTTCTTTACATAAATATAATCAGATGTTAGAGATAATAAGATCTCCATATTAAACTGTTAAAATACGAGGAAGTTCAGCTGAGTATGACAACTGTCTTTTGATGAAGTTGAACTAAAATGTTTCAAGGATTTAAAGTGACTTATATGATACTGTTATATTGAATTCATTCGTGTAACAGATTTCTGCTTTACTTTATACTTGCGGCTGCGTTCAGGCAATCTGTCATTAATTCCACAGTCATGTCACTCCAAATATGTATGTAACCGTAGAGGAGGGGAGGGGGGAAGCATGAAGTCAACAGTCCCAAGTCACTCAAGCACTTTGGAATTTTGCATTGGTGAATATTGGCAGTTCAGTGTGAAATAAACACCAAGTATTTAAATTTAAACCAGGTCATTATGAATGGTTCTTAAACAAAATGTCAGTCATTAAGCAATGCCATGTGGCTCTGCTTAGATTTCCTGTTCAATTTAATTTAGCAAAAAAAGAAATGGGGGGGATTTCTTGTATCCCGTCTGCATGGAACGCTGAACACTTGTTACAAGTTGGCATTTCCTGTCTATTCCCCCTGAACGAGGAGATGGATTGTCAGTGATGTGTTTTTGATTGTGTGTATGTGTTGCTGTGTGCATGGGCATGTGTGTTCTCAGTCTAATCTGAGCTGCTGTTACTGTCATGTCCCTCTCCTTCCCTCATTGTCCCTCTGCATTCCCACCTTAATCTCACTGTCATTTGGCAGCTGTCACTCTCCATTTATGCCCACCTCCTACTCCACACACACGCACACGCACACACACACACACACACACACGAACACTCTGATTCCCTCACCTGCATGAAACACCTTTCAAGTGAATTTGAATAAAGAAAAAAAAGAAGCTTTTTGATGTATCATCTAAACAATTTAATTTACACCAAATTCTAGCTACACTTTAGAAATTTTTAATAAATTGTTTCTTATGATAATAATTTATGACACTTTTTTAAAAATACAATAAAAATATATATAAGAGTTTCACATTCAAGAGGTAAATATGAGCCTCCCTCAGTCCTCACAGGGCCCGATAATGTTTATGCCTGGACTCCCATGCAGTGCTGTATAGTGTGTTACACAGGAAGACAACAATCCCCATACAAGACCAAAGTCCTACTGTATTGTCCAGTTAAATCACCTCCTAAATAGAGGGAAATTGACATCCATAACAAATAACATAACAGCTTCAGTGCTCCGAGGGGGATTTTGTTGCTCGGAGCACAGGGCTGAATGTTAGCCTTCCAGCAATCATTAAACAAACATCCTCTCCAGGACCTCTCCATGCCTGGGTCTATTCCACATGTCACACTGTGGTTTGGAAAGCCTCCGCATGCGCAGACATTATTGTATGTAACAAGTTCTGTAACAAAGTTAAGGTAGAATTGGCCTGCTGCTGCGTTAGTGGTCAAGGCAAGCAAAGTCTGAGTGTAGAAAAGCAGCCCTCAGACAAAGTCTATTCATATCCAGAAATATTAAATAGAGGATGTCAGGTGGGTAGTAGGTGGTCACCTTGTCACATTAAAAACACTCTCGGTTTTCTTTCCTTACCAAACACAGACCTCGCTCTGAATGAATTCAGCTCTTTAAGTGGGTATCGGGCCTGGTGTTTTGAACCTGTATCCGACATTTTTTTGAATAATCTGAGTTTGTATGTTCTCATGCTTCCGAATCCTTCCAGAAGGGGGAGGATCAGTAATTCATGTGGTCCATTGTGCATGTTTGAACAATGCTCACACTGATAACCTCTGACCCTCAACTGCAGTGGCATAACAGTTTCAAGAGGCTGCTTTATGTGAGAGAAATGAGAAATGGGAGCTGTGACCAGAAAAACAAACTCTTTGAAAGGGGTCGATGAGCAGGACAGGTTCAGTAGCACCAGGATTACACAGTGGTATTAAAATCGCCACATCCATAGAGAACACAGGGTGTACATGTCTCTGTTTCTTTCTCACTTTTTTAGGTTTGTTACTTTTGTGTGTGTGTGTGTGTGTGTGTGTGTGTGTGTGTGTGTGTGTGTGTGTGTGTGTGTGTGTGTGTGTGTGTGTGTGTGTGTGTGTGCGTGTGTGTGTGTGCGTTTCTCCAAGTGATGACTTTGAGTTTGTCACATGTCTCAGCCCTGTGTTGAAGGCCATTTGTCAATGGTGGAATCATTATACATGTTCCTGTCCCCCTCCCAGATGGGCATGGTGATCACCACTGACCCCCTGTGACAACCACAGCACCTTCATTATGTCACCACGGCCACCCTGTCACTACAGCAACTCTTTAACCGTCTGTGTGACACCCCTGGGTGAGACTCCAATCTCTCATCCGGAGGCCTGCCTGTCTCCGAGCTTGTCACTCTGTGCGCACACTGAGTCTGGATGTCTCTGTTGCCTGTGTGTTTACACCTTACTCCATCTGCCTTTTTTTAATCATTATATTGTATTAAACTTTAACAAATCAGCCCTGTAACTAACAGTAATATTAGTTACTGGTTCCCTAAACAGCTACAAACAACATCTTTCTATCATCTATTAGACAACTGACAACTAGACAACTGAACCGTCAATTAATAAAATAATTTCCTAGTGGGCACTATAGATATACATTTTGTCCTTCCCAGTGGGATTATTATAGATAACACACTGGACACTACACTATTACCTCTCCCCCTATTTTCTAATCAGCAATTATTCAATTATGTCCCAACAGTTGGAGGGTATTGCCAATGTCGGGTGGGGGGGACCCCAGGGCCCCGCAGAACGCCTGTGATTAGTGTTGCATCTGCAGAGAGGTGACAGAATCCCTCTTCAAATATTTTGTCTTCATTTTACGGCTCTGAGATGCAATTATGGAGCAGCAGTTCATTACAGCAGCACGCAGCGCTTCATGTTTTATGCATGTCGCCTCATTTAGGGCCTTTATTAATGAGCCAGGCCTGACCAGGCTGCTTGAGACTGTACTGCAGACTGTGCGATGGCCACCAATGGCTTGTGTTTGTGTAGGTGTTTGCGTGCTGGTGGTATGAGTAAGGAGGAGTAGGGAAGCGGGGGGAAGGAAGGAGAGTGAACCAGAATGAAGGCTAGATGGAAAAACACAATAAAAAATGTCACTGAGAGAAAACTGAATGAAACAGAAAACGCGTGTGGTCAGTGCGGTGGTCACTTCGCCGCTGTGCCCTCTTTATACCCAGCAGCCGGCCTCGTAATGCGGCTCTAGTGTTGAGACTGGTGCAGACTGGTTTGGCTTTAAGTCAGTACATTGAAGGGGTGGGGGCAGCAGGGGTGACTAACCGCACCTCCCTCCGCAGAAGAAACTCCATCTGCATCCAACATTGAGACAGATGAGGCCAATTTGGGTCCTTAAATTTCTGGGCTGTGATGGATGTGGGGTGGCTGTGCACGCTGAGAGGTTTGCGAAGGGAATGGGCGAGAGAGAGGGGAGACAGGTGAGGAAAGTGAGAAAGAGGGGGACATTCAGTGTGACACAGAATGTGAGAACAGGGAAGGAAAGAAGGGTGAAGGAGACTCACCTCTGAGCATGAGTGGTTTGAATTTATTGCTTAAATTGGTGTATTTATTGGATTTTTATTTTACTCTTTAATGTACGGCGCAGACATAGAAAGTTCGGAGACATGGGGTCAAATTGTTCTTAAAGTTTAGAATTCTTCTGAGTGCACAGGACACACACACACACACACACACACACACACACACACAGTGGAGTTATGGAGGTGATATAATGGCATACTCGATCCAGACCCTTGACCTGACAAATTAAGCTATGAAGCTAACAGCAAACATCGGTATGTCTTTATGCTTGATGCCCGCACACAGTATGTTTTGGCACTTTCTTTGCAGGTTTCAGCTGAAGCAAATCTGAAGCTAATGTGCCGGAAATGCGAGTAACCAAAAATGTCTTTGTTGGATTTTTTTGTTTGTTTTTTTCACCGCCGAGCTTCTCTTTTCTAAAGCAATCAGTGTTTGTATGGAAGGCAGAAATTCAAGGACAACATTACTGATTAACTGATACTCACTAATCTCATTTATTTGCATCTAATTACTGATATCTGACACTTAGATATTTTACATATCTTCATGAGTTACAAACTACCTTCTTTAACATTGCAGATTTTGAGTAGGTACAGGCTGTATTTGCCCACAAATGTGCCCAGCTTTAACTGACTAATGGCCTTCTTACTGCAGACCAGGGCTCCCATCTGGACTGCAGATCAGCCCCCTTTGATAAGAACTACCATCCTCAGGCCTACATAAATATTTTATCAAGTATAATGGAAATTGTCAAATCAATCTAATTGTGTAATGCATTACGAAGACATCAAACTCAAACAAAGCACATATGCTATCATTTCTTTTAACGACCAGGCCAGACCGGGCCAGGCTGGGCCTGGTTGAGCTGGCGGTTTTGTACCCAGGGGGCCTTCCGCAAGGCTGGGGTGGCTGGCAGCAACCACTCTGGATATACATCTCTCGCAGACTGGCCTCACTCACATTTCATCAAAGGAATCAATTTCTCAAATGTGCACAACTGTGAGCCATAATTATATTAGGGCCCAATGGCAGTTAGCCATGAGATGAAAGAGAAAGAAAGAGAGAGAGAGAGGAGGTAGAAAGAGAATGCTCATCTATGCAGGTTTGAACTGGAATCGTTGTTATTGTTAAAAATGGGCAATTTTTTAGGTCAAACATATTTTTTTAGCTTTGGTGAAAGTAACTCTTCCACACATTTTTTTTTCTAGATTTTATAGGTTTGCTTTCATTTTTCTATAGCTTAGTGGAAGATTGCTGATGCTGCTGTCTAAAAGGAAGATAGAAGGATGAGGACACAGAAGCAGGAAGATAGATGAAAGGAATGGCGCAGGTGACCAGAGCAAACAAATCAAAAGCTTAGGGTGTGTGACATGCTGCAGGGCGCTGAGCTGGGGGTAATTTCAGAGGAAAACACGTAGGAGTTTAGGGGATTAATGACCTTTGTCAACATGTTCTTTACACATGTCACTTCAGAGGCAGGCACTTTTTAAAATCTTGTTTATTTGCAATTCTACTTCTAACTCAAGCAAGCAATCAGCAGGCACTCATTAGGAAATTAAGATCCACGTCTCAACACAGGCATGCTCATGAGTTGTTGTTGATTACTTCTTTACTTCTGTCTGTGGCTTTACGATGGATCAGGCAGATTCCATAAACTTTGTATGGCCACAGTCTTAGCGTGAAGTATGCTATCCACTATTCCCCACCATAATCCCCTTTCTCCTTATAGCTTTCCCCTTCTCTTTACATTTACTCCTGCTCGTTCTTCTCATCTCCTCTATCCCAGGGTCATTGTATAATGCAGAGGGCCCTCTCTCTGTGCACCAGCTGATGTATGGCTTGTGGAAACAATGTGAGTACTGGGCTGTTATTCTGTTTGCTTTACATTTGACAGGCTTGAGTTAGCGTCCGACTGGGATCCTATCTCATTAGGCCAAATGCTAGGCTAAAACAATCATAAAAATCATTTGGCAACTGGCATCCCACTTAGGAACACCTGTCAACATACAGGCGGAAGATAAACTCGTGAAATTGGAGTCAGGGCCCGGATTGAATCGGGATGCGGGATAGAGATGGAGGGAGGAGTGAGCAGGAGAGAACATATGCTCCATGTTGTTAGCGACTTAATGGTATGAAGTGGCTGGGCTGATGCAGAGACTTCCTTGTTGATGATATTGATTGTGGTTTTAGGATGTAAAGTGTGTGTGTGTGTGTGTGTGTGTGTGTGTGTGTGTGTGTGTGTGTGTGTGTGTGTGTGTGTGTGTGTGTGTGTAGGGGTGTGTGTGTGCAGCACATCCATCTCTGTGTTCATCAAGATTTCATTCATTAGCGTTTCATTAATAATAAATGTGATTTGTTAATCATCCACGTTGATGTTCCAAGCAGAGTGAATTTTTTTTACAGCAAATTCATAAAGAAAAGGACTTTGTATACGCATGCGTGTCAGTCAGTAGCTCACAACTGCATGAAATGACACAAGCCTCCCCTCAATCTCAACATTTTTTTTTCTTTTATGCAAACACACATTTTCTCCCCCTCTCTCGATTCCTCGCACAGGCCTCTCTCTTTCCCTCTGCTGTTTCTTCCCCTCCTCTCCCTGTCTAAACATACATCTTTATCAAGCGGTTGTTGTCAGACAACATTAGATAATTAATAGGCCATTTGTCAGGCCTGTGAGAAACATGTTAAAATCCCCGAGCAGCTCGGCAGATAAATCCTGGCGCGTACACAGACTCCTTTGTTGTGTCAGCCTGCCATCGGAGCTGCAGATTTACCATTAACGGACGCTCATTATTAATCACAACTAATGCTAATTAATTAGGTGTGTGTGTGTGTGTGTGTGTGTGTGTGTGTGTGTGTGTGCGCGCGCACAGGGACCAGCTCAAAGTTTCAGTTTGTTCCACGGTGTTAATTGGTAACTTCGCCCACGGCCCTTAATGGAGTGTTTTCCATTTGGAATGAGGAGTCATTGACTAAGACAAGGGGGAAAAAACATGGACAATGCTCTCATTAATTAACACTGTGTTAAGAGCTCTGTTCCCGTTAGTGTGTGTTTATGTGTGTATGTGTGTATGTGTTTATGTGTGTATGTGTGTATCTGTGTATGTGTGTGTGTGTGTGTGTGTGCGTATGTGTGTATGTGTGTATGTGTGTGTGTGTGTGTGTGTGTGTGTGCGTGTGTGCCAGCTTAAACATTTTGCATAATACAAATACCAATTTGTAATAATATGGAGTGAAGGCAGCTATATAAATGGTATTTATTTAAACATACAGTAACAGAGCATTACTTACACAAAACCATCTTTGATGTATTTTCCGGTCTCTCTGGGAGTAAGCATGAAAAGCATAAAAGAAATACAAACACATAAAGCCACTAGAACAAAATTTTACATTCACATATTTTTATATGATTTGTTTAGATTTTTACCACATTCTGTCTAACAAACCATATCTTGTTTTAAATGTGGAAATTCTTGGTGGTCTGAGAACCAAATGTTGACAGATAAACTGTGGACAATTGCCTAAAACTGTTGTTGTCGAGCTACCTACAGATTTGAATGTTTGTGCTTCGTATCAGTCAGTTCCACAGTCACCCCAATGGACCCACGGACCAAAAGACTCCCTAAAAGCGGTGTTAAGGCCTCCATTAAGCACAAAGACAGAGTTAATTAGGAAGCTTATTGCCTCTCCCGAGGCCATGGGGCTCCAAACGCTCTCCTATGCACCCTGCTGAGGGAATATAGCCGCACAGTGATGCACTGTAATTAACAGTACTTAGCAAATCTACAGCAGTCATTTTCTGATTGGCAGTAGCTGTGAGAGCGTTAAAATTAACCAAATGAAAGATAATTATTTTTATGTGTTTTGAATTCAGTCACAGTCTCTTGGGGTATCTTGTTTTTCAGGACAAAAGCAGAAACAACAGCAATCATGCTATGGCCCTTCAGTCGCTGCCACATATTTTGAGTATTTGTGTTTTCAGTGCTCATTTTTACTGCACAGATATTCTTTCTAAGTTCTTGGAACAGCAGAGCAAACTGATGTCCGTGGTGCTTGGATATAAAGCGAAAGCAGGGATGTGATGAAGTGTGCAGTTTTTAAATGTGGATGATGACAAATGGAGGAGATCATATGTGATAATGTTTGACCTGTAGTACAAGGGTAAGACCCCATACATCGCCTCATGCCTGGTTGTCTGTTATCACATGAGAAAAATGATGTCTACAGATAAGCACGAGGGCCGCTCCACATTAGGTGAGAAGTTAATTTCCATATTTCATGATCTAAGACCCCCATCAATCAAGTCTTCGAGCTCTTTCTCTGGTAAATGATTTGTACTCTGAATTGTCCTCAGGCTCAGTAGATGAATGATGTTTTCATCTCATTGTACACTATGAACAGACATGGAAAAACTCTTTTCCTAACTTCACCCACTGTCTACAAATAATAAAACTCATGGTTTAGCTGACAGATTCTATTTTTTTTTAAGTCTTAATATTTTTGACTTCTCCAGCTCTTCCTCCCCTGCTAACAACAAGACGCAGCCAAATAATTAAATAAAATGCAGACAAAGAATAGAACTGGAAAAAAAGACAAACAACTGTTTTTAACAGCAGGAAAGACAGCGGATCAAAGAACCAAAAAAAAAAAAAAAACACTCAGAGAGGAGGGGTCGAGTATGTCCACAGGTAGGTTATTCTCTCTGTAAACATATGTATCCATTTGTCCCGTGGGTGCGTCCTCTTGGCGTCCCGTCAGCACTGGCTGGGTCACACCTCCATTAGGGGCTTTGTCACAGTGATTAATAGCTCTTTCTATCATCTTTAATTCACTCCCTGATGATGGCGGCCGTGCTCGCTGCTTGGGGTAATCATGTGATGTATGAGTTCGCCCAACACATTGTGGCAGAGGTGAAAATCATTCCACCCATGCAGATAGCAGGGCCGGGAACGAATGTTTTCCCTCTTAATAAAAATTAATGAATTTGGCATCAAGCTCAACCATTTGAATACATGATGTATAAGTATGTGTGTGCATATCTGTGTTTATTCAATATGCCAATATGTGCTTTCCTGTGCTAATGGCTGATTCTGATGAGGAGATAATTTTGTTTCCCTCACTGTTTTGCTTTTTGTCTTTTGGATACATAAACATCAAAGTTTCTCAGGAGTGCACCCCCCCCCCCCCCCCCCCCCTCCCGTGCTTGCTGGTACTATCTTGATGTGCAATCTGTGTTATTAATGCAGTTGAAGTCATGAGCATGCTCTGAGATGGAGTTCCCCTTCTCAATCCAAAATTCTTTCAGAGCTCCCACTTTGATGAAGGGCGTCAGCTTGCAATGGTGAAGTAATGTCCATTACTGAACAAACAAACACGACCGTTTGCTGCATGTAGGCAGAGCATTAAAAATGCATGCACTCACACACACACACACACACTGATCTGATCATCCAACTGCAGTGTCACTGCTGTCCACACACCTAAGCAAAGCTCTAAGACTAAATTATCAGTCATCTACACATGAGACCACAATTTTCAAAACTCTGCATATAGCATATTTGTTTTCAGCAATCGTTTACTTTACAGAAACATATATGTTTATGAGCCGAAATGCTCTTGTGGAGTCCAGTGGACCAGAGGAATTCCTGGCCTGAATCAAATATAAACTTGGAGACCAGTGTGAGAGGGAAAATGTCAGAGGAGAAACAGCAATGGTGGGATACAGTTACCTTTAAAAGCTCTTGTCCCTCTACCATGTGGCAAACTTCACATCCAGGCCTCTAACCACGTTACACAGTCTCTGTGCTGAAAATCATTACCCTTACTCCCAGAGCCACATTGGGTTTCATGCCCGGCCCAGTCCAGTCGAGTCTTTGAAAGACGTCTCCTTTAAATTCCCTGGGCCCACACAGTGTGTATGTCAAACACAATAGTTGTACACCGTGTAGACACTGTGATCAGGTATTGCTGCAGGGAATGACTATCAGAACTGCTTTAGTTGTAAGTCCACCTTGACAAAACATGCACGCACAGGTGCACATGCTGGATTATACAGAAAATAATAATATAATAGAGAGCTGATTCAGCAAACTATGTTCATGCATAGATTTTTTTTTCTTTGCCACAGCAAACACACAGTTTGACAGGAATTATGATTCTTACTGACAGAGGAAAACATCTTATGTACTACTTATGCAGTATTTTACAGTTTTACATTCCTCTTCACCACAACTTGTGTTCTGACCTTGAGAAAAATGGAGTCTGCATATATTTACAAATGTGTAGCTCGCTGGTCTTGACTTATCTTGTGTGTCGAGTAATGTAGCAAGCATACAAATATTGAAGTGCAATGGTTTTGTTCAAGTCTTAAGTTAATTTCTCAGGTTAGTTCATGACCGCCTGTGGCCAATCACAATGCCCCATTTATTCAATCAGACACATGTTTAATTCAAGGCCAGTGAACAAGAAGTGCGTGTGTGTATCTGGGTGGATCAAAGGTTCTGTGGCTGACAGCGCTGAGGTACAGTGTCACACAGGAAGCCCTTCAGGAATGTTCCTCATCCCAGGGATGGGTTGTTGAGCCTCATTAGCAGAGCTCCTTCTCCCTGTGACCTGTCAGTGTGTGTTAGGCACAGCCCACCACAGAGCAGCAGTTTCCTGTGGATCATTTCCGGCTTTTAGTGTCTTTCTGTCCCACCCTGCAACACCTGGCTAGCAGCCCGTTGCGTTCGCTGGCTCAATTACTGCCTTGCTGTGTCTTTGCCTGCTTGGCGACATCTCATATATGATGTTGTATTTAAAACGTCCTACCTGTACATATGACTTTGTATTTTAAATGCAACTGTTTTTCAAATTAATGTGCTTCTTTCAATCTACCTCTGTTTCAAAGACTTCACAGCATTGCAAGTTTATACCATCACATATTGTTTCAACACTGGGAATAATTCAATCTTTATTTCACTATTAGGCTCAACAGCCACGTGTGCCACTCTAAAGAAGCCCAGTGTGGGTTGAGGGGTCGCGCTTCAATATCCTGTTTCACTCCACTCACAATAAACCCTAGTGTGTGTCTCTCTGTTCCCTCTGTTTTCACTGCACATTGAAGAAAGAGTTCAGGAAAAAGAATTCTAAAACAGCTAAAATAGCACAATGCTGGGTCAACTTTGCTTTCCCACCTTGGCATCACGTCAACCACATGGCAGACTTACCTTTGTGTTTTTGCCGTAGGGCCCAAAAACCTGTTTTTGACCTATTAGGTTTTATTTTAAAAATTAAATTTGCCTTGCTTAATTCCTAAGGCAGGAACATGCCAGGCGAGTACAAATTATAAACAAGAAGTGGGCTCACTTCAGGATCTCCTGTTTTTTACTACTAATTTCCACTGCAACAGAATGAAGGTCTCCTTGCATGATACATTTGCTGTTTCCAGACCCGAAGGCCCTTCTGTCTCCTACTGTTTATTTGAACTAATCAAGTTTTCATATTTTGTCCTCCATCTCTGAAGTAAGTTAAAGAGATGGGAACAATAACCTGTTGCCACTTTATGTCATTGGACATGACCCTCACATCAAGACTTCTTGTCTCTTGCAGGTGACGGAGATGATAAGATACCTCTTTATCCATCCGACATCTTAGACGACGTATGCGGCTCTGATGGGGATCCTACACCTTCTTCGGCCCTGCCAGAAGACCCGGGATCACCTTCACTCTCTGACGATGAGTCCTCTCCACAGGACCATCTGTCATTCCAACACCAAAGCATCTTTTTCCCCCAAGAAGATCTGAGCATTCCCTTTGACTTTGAATTGCGAGAGTCAACCGTCCCATCTGGAGGGCTGGGCATCTGGAGCCGCAGGAAGGTGAACGTTGGGGAGCGATTTGGACCATATGAAGGAGAGCACAGGCCTTGTCTCCAAGATCCTACTCAAGGCTGGGAGGTAGGAACATATACAAACTCCTGTATTTCATTATGTTATCTAGTGACAGGGAATAAAGCTGGGAAGAGAGATGTTTATAGGTGGCATCAAAGATCCTTTAGGCAACCAGGGTGTCCAGATTAAAACAAGAAGCATTTATGTGCATTTATGTGACATAACTGCATTTCACTATGTTTTTTCTACAGCAGTAGTATCACACTTTTTGACGAGACGGAATTTCCTTCCCCTGTACACTGTGTAGCGTTCACATCAGTCCACTTTTTATTTCCTCCCATGTCGTCATGTTCACATTTAGCACAGTGACCACAAAGTTGTTGCTGCCGTTTGTTGCCCAATGATGTAATGTTAGGTCAGCGCGACTGAAAGAAAGTGAGTTGAGCTCGTGCTCTTAACTCAATTAAAATGAAAAGCCATAAATCCCTTCTTCATCCCGGTTAGGGACCCAGTGCGACCACTGGCAAATCACATATTGGTCAGCAGACACAAAAAAATCGAATGCAGGGTCACGGCACAAGGTCAAAGGTTAGATGTGGTCTCTGTCAGTGTCAGGCTAGTTCAGTTTTATGGAGCAGGACGGAGAGGCGCGGGGGAGTATTGGCTTCATTCAGACTCCCAAAATAGATCCTCTCTCATTTGAACGTGAGGATTTAGTCTTTGAAACTCAGGGATTTGTAGCGCAGAGCCAGGCTCATTAAGAAAAGCCGACCATGCAGCTCACTGAAGTGAGAAGTCAAGGTATATAAAGAAAACGATGATTCAATACAGCATTTTTCCTCTTTGTAGAGTCTAACTACAGAGAATGTTTCCGTGCTGCACTTTATAGCTGACTGAGAGCATGTTGGTAAAATATTAACATTCAGCTCATATAAATAGTTTGGGATTTGGACTCGTCCTCAGTTGGTTTGCATCATACAGCATTAATCCAGCCCATCAGTTCAAACTCAGTGGTTTTTGGTTTGGAGAAAACCAAAATAAATTTCTGCTCCTTAGCTATTTTATTATTTCTTTTTAAGCTGAATTTCTCCAGGAAGCAACTTCTACCTCTTTATCAACTGCAGAGCGGGATGCAAATATAAATTTGCGTTAAATTGAAGTGATGAAATAGTCTTTATTTAAGCCAATTTTCATGATATAAAATCATAATATGAAGTCCCTGTCTCTCCCAAAGAGATTTACAGCTGGTTGAACAAGCTCTGGGTTATTCTTTTTCCCTGGGAAGGAAATAAAGAAAAAAGGTTTCATGAATTTTAATCCTGTGGTAATTTATGGGGAGCTTGAATAATAATATGTATTTAAGAAGCTGAGGAGCTTGGATGTGAGTGTGCATATGTGTGTGTCTTGGGGCAGGCGGATGGGGGAGTTGAGGGGAAAGATGGGATCCTGGCGAGGCAGCACTGTATCACAATGTTTAATTACCGCCCTGACAGCAAGCCATAACTCTTTCCATTAAGTAAATAAGTTGTAAAGAATTTATGATGAAATGCCACATTATTCAGAATGGATATTCAGTGATGACATCCCTCTGCATTAAATATGGTAAACACCATTAAGCCCTCCTGACCCTCCCCCTCTTCTCCCATGCCCACCCGTTTACTATCCCTCGGCCATCGCTCACCCCACTCCCTCCTCCTCCCTTTTGCCTGCAACCCGTCAATATGCCAATAACCCTGCGGAGGGTCTGTAAAAATAAAATTGATTTGGTAAATGTGAGCTAAGATAGATATGTTTGCTTTCATCATCAATCCCGCACGGCGCAGCAAGGTGATGTCACCGACCGGGGAGCGATAAAGTGGCGCTCCCATCTGGAGCTTTTGATCTAGGGCTCTGAAGCAGCCCAGGCCAGTGGTGACAGACTGGGGAAAGTTTGTCACCAGGGAGGCCACCACTTCTCAGCGCCATCACCATAAATTTGGGAGCTTTATTCATAAAAGGGAAGAATGAGTTATGGCAACCATGATGCTTTATGAATACAGGAATGGTGACTTATGGGAAAGATAGCTTCTGTAAATAAAAGGCAGAGAAGCAGCGGCGAGGGATCTGTCAAGCTCACCTACGCTGTCGCATGCAGAACCAAAGTGCTGACCGTGCTAGCAGTTGTGTGCACAGTGTGAATGTATTTGTGTTTGTGTGCATGCTTAGGCAATTATATTAGTTAGTTGTGTTGTTTTTTATGAGCGAATTGTGTTTGTGCTGAGGATGTTTGATTGTATAGATCTAATGTTACCTGTGTCAGTCTGAAATCCTTAAATCAGACACTAGTTCAGAATGTGAGGAAGAGCTCTGCCTTATCACAAAGAAAAGTTAGAGCACTAGAGGAAGAAAGATAGAGAAATTGGGGTCCTGAAACAACTTTAAAGATATGTCAGAATTTAATTCTCAAAACACTGAAAACAACAAAAACCTTTAAGGATTTATGTGTTATTCAATCTAATGCCTAAAATAAGCAAAAATATTTAAGGTGGAGTAGTAGTATGTATAGGTTGTCAATTAAATTTAAGCAAATATGTGGCAATGACTTCTTATTAAAGCTCAGATTTCTGATTCCCATCATTTGAAGCAGACATTCAGAGCCTTGAAAAAGTCCAGAAGGATCAGTAATCCAAAGTTTGTTCCATGAGACAAACCATCATCATACAGCAGCAGTTTAATGATCCAAAACGCACCTCAGAAATTTCCAAAACTACCAAGGAGACCGAGCTGTCATTTTTCACGTCACAATCCCGCTCAACAGCAAAGGGGGAGAATATCAAATACTAAAATATTTTGAAATGTATTTTTTAATTCAAATTCAATTCAATTTCTTTATTGTCCCACAAGGGGAAATTAGTTTAGCAGCAGGATAAAAATAAACAGAACAATACTATAAAATAATAATAACAATAATAATGATAGAAAGTTCAAGGACAATTATTTGCCATTAAGGAGACAAGACGCGGTAGGGATAAAAGAGACCTGGAGTCTTTTAGTCCTCCTCGGAGGTACTCTAAAATGGCGGCCGGAAGGCAACAACTCAAACTCACTGTGAAGTGGATGGTTCACACAATTAATAATAGAATGAGCCTTTCTAAGCACATTTCTATTGTAAATGGCCAAAAGTCCATCTTGCCAGCGCCCTGAAATTTTGCTAGCAGTTTTTACCAGAAGTCCCAACCGATTCTTATTCTTCACCGTCAGGTTACCAAACCAGGCAGCGATACAAAAAGACATCACAGATTCGATAAAACTTCTATAAAACAAGGACAACATCTCAGATGAGACATTAAAAGATCTCATTTTCCTTAAAAAGAACAGTCTTTGTTGAACTTTTTTAGTAGTGGCATCAGCATGAGATTCAAAACACAGTTTATGGTCAAGTACCACACCTAGATATTTATAACTCTCAACTATCCCAATATCTGCAGTTTTAATGATAGTAGGTGATGAGCTATAAGAGGACTTCCTAAAATCAATAATCATGTCTTTAGTTTTTGACACATTAAGTGAAAGGAAGGACTCATCACACCAATTCACAAAATCATTTACAACCTGTCCATGGCTTGACTCATCCCTCACTAGAAGACTGACGATTACTGTGTCGTCAGCAAACTTCAGGATGTGTCTGTTCGTGAAACTGCCGCGACACTCATTTGTGTACAGAATGAACAGAAGGGGAGAGAGGCAACAACCCTGGGGTGATCCAGTAGAGGAGGAGAGCACAGATTGTCACAGATTTCACTCAAATATTGAAGTTAATATTATGGTGCGATGAAAGACGCATTAAATCTGAAAGAAATGTAGGTGTAAATGTTTTACATACCGATGGTGTAAGATTTATTTCTTTTTAACAAAAACAGAAACATAAATGCCGCTTTATGACTTAAGATTCATATTCAACTTTAGTGAACTAAATTTCATGACAACAAGAACAAATTTCAAATAAATCCAAATGGTGTTAAATATCTTCAGTTTTGAATATAATTGGGATCTTGTAAAACAAACAAAAATAACCGTATTGCATTCAGCCTTTCTTAGAATAAGGATGTTATGGCCTGCACTTGCCCACAGTATTTGCATGTGTTTCCCCATGGCCTCCTTGAAAATACTCTTAACGCCTGGATGCCCACCAGTCCATATTCTGCTGTCTCTTTCTCTGAGTCGTTAGCATTGAAATTCAAACTCCATTTGTGTCTGTCCTCTTCTCAGCAGCAGCAACAATAAGACAGACAGCTAAAGTCCCGGAGAGAGTTATCCGGCACTCAATGAGCCTTTGGGCTCACCCAAACTTGGAGCCCCACAGGATTATGGTTCCTGGGCTTAGAAAACTGGGTGCCTCCTGCTGGAGGAGCACTGGGCGGAGCAGGTTAGGGATACGAGAAGGGGTGGGATGGCGAGTGGGGCGGGACAGGGGCGCTTAGGGTCTTTGTGCACCTCTTGAGGGAGAAGTGGAGGTGGAGGTGGAGGCGATACTGTTGGTGGCAGTGGTGGTGGTGGGGAGGTGGTGTAGGAGATTAGCAGTGATGGTGAATGGGAGTAGAGGATTAAATGGCTGGGCAGGGCCTTTCCAGGCTCTGCCTGTCTTCTCAACCTCCCAGTCATGAGAGGATGGGAGGATGGAAGGAGGAGGAGTGGCAGATGCCTGACCAGGAGGAGGTTCATCTTTTCACTTAGTGTCAATTCAAAACGGTGTGCTTGTGATTAACTGCAACACAATAATAAATCTTAAAATTCAGGTTCGATTTGTTGATAAAACTTTATCCTAAAGAACCTTAAGCAGTCACATTGATCATATAAGGAGGTGTCGGGTCATATTTACTTAACAGCAAAAATAAATAAATCAAAAAAATGTGTTTTGCTACTTTAGCATTTTATACATTTACTATAAACTAGGAAATGAAGCATTTGTGTGTCTGCATGCTGCATGTGTGTCAGTGTATGTTTTTATGTATGCATGCGTGAGACAGAGTGTGAGAGTGTAGATGGAGGGCGTTTCAAGAGGGCGTGTTTTTTGTGCACGGATAAGCTGCTGTCCTGAATGAATGCAGATGTCTCTGGCTGGCTGTCCGCCTGTCCTCTGTGCGCTGATGGCCTGTCACCTCTCTCTGTCACGAGGAGAAAGAGCCACTCTCAGTCCTGGCTAAAAGCCTCTTAATCCCCCAGCCCCTGCCACATCCCATCTACTGTCAGCATAGATGGCCCTGCCCACAGCAGCGCTTAGAAAGGCCAGCACTAGGGATGAACCTCTCTGTCACTCACGCGCTCCCTCAATGGGCACACATCTTCACATTTTCACACATTTACACACACGCGCGGGCGTAGTTTCAGAAATTCAAAGTGAAAAAGTCTTGCATCTACAAAGGCAACGTGAACAGCGGTTGTCAATGCATTGTGTCGTGCGAACACAAGGCAGCGCTGACATCGTTGTGGGAACCTACGAGAAGCGCACCAACAAAAGCACCAACTGACCGCTGGGACACTGCGTGCAATAACACAGGAACACTATCACTGAGGTAGGCAAGTACAACCACCAAATGTGTCACCTAACAGACAGGATGTTCTGAACAAGACACCTTGTTATGGCTGTGCTGCAGAGGAAATATGCAATTTAATCACATATTAGTGGCAATTACAGGGATATAACTGAGATCTGTGTGTGTGTTACTACTAGTTAAATTTTCCTGATATCTGAGCCCCAGTCACTCACAGGTTTATTTTTCAACTCCTATAATTAAACTATAATAAAACAAAAAACATTGCCATTGGAATGACACTCATGTTGGAAGATTCCACCACTCACCCTTTACATATCACACAAATGATTAGTGACAATGCAGAAAGTGTCGCTGCTGTATACAAGGTTCTGAATATGTTACGATGCTTTTATGCAGGAAAACAAATCTTGCACTTCAAATCAAAATTATAGCTGTCACCTGCAATTTAACTCTGTAAATCATTTTCTCCTTATCTAATCAAACACTTCAGTAACACTAAAAACAGGGCAGATATTGTTTTTTGGCAGTCTTTCCGTAATCATACTGTATTTGCCTTGGCCAGCACTACCAGCAATGACAATGTCAAGATACCCTGACCCATTTAATATCTGAAGGTAAAAGCAGTTTAACCTTTGAAGAATTCTCCAATTTCACCATTCGTCTTCTCTGGTGACATTACAGTACATACATGTTCAAGAGAAATGCTGCACAAGAGCAAAGCAGCCTTTTAAACAGTGTGCAAACAATATAAATTGCATTCTTTATGAGCTCAAATGCATCATATATGTCAATGTGATCTCCAGAATCAATCACAGTTTTGTTCTGCTATCCCAACCTGTCTGTCTACTATTTAAATAACAGGAATTCATAGATGTCGGGAAAAAAAGCGTAAATTTGTAACAATTTACTTACTTCAGTTAGAAAACTAACTGAAGTAAGTAATTGTATTGTTATATTTCAGCTAAGTAAAAACTATGTTTTTTAACCTGCTAGGCAACAAAAACACCTCCAGGTTTAATCTGAGATGTTCAAATGTTGCTGTGTGTGTAGACTCCCATGAGTCAAAACAACCCCAGAAGTGCATTCACCCGTGTGTGTCAGCATCTTGCCCTTGTCTCTCCTGGTGTCTGTGAGGGAGATGGGCTTTTTGTGCTGTGTAACTGGATCTTGATTGTCTTAGACGGCAGTGATGCCCGTTCAAAACCCCCAAAGACAAAGCAAGATGGGGGTCCATCTCCCTGCCTCTCAGCTGACTGATAATCCATTTCTTTGGGTTAATCTGTTGCTTGTTGGTGCTGGTCGAGGCCAGTGTGTGTCAGTTGATCTGGGTGTTCGAGAGGTGGCGGGTAACTGATGTTCTAATCTCATGTGAGAGGAGCGAGGGGAGACGAGACACATTCATACAGACCGAATATAAGACATAACGTGTGAGGGTATTTACCGAGAGGAGTGCTGGGTCAGCCAAATCCCCCACTTTCTCCAGAGGCTACTCTTCTCTTGTTAAAGAACATAAAAACTATACAGATTTCTTATCCCCCCTTCTCCACCTTCTCCTCTTGGTTCCCCCGCCTCCTGCCTTTCCTCCGTCTGAGTTCCCAGCAGGGAGAGGAAGCTAGGTTAACTAACTGAACAAAGTCAGAGTGAATTGTAGAAGGACAAAGGCAGGCGTGAGTGGGGGCTATGCCAGTTGGAAGGTGTAGCCAGCAGCACAATACCAGGTGAAGGAGGCTCTCACCAGGGGTCGATCCAAGCAGGGCAAAGGTCACCAGCCTTATTAGATCTGAAGTGAATGGAAAAACCTGTTTGATTGAAGAAGGAGGTCAGAAAAAGCAGGGATGAGGACGGAGGAGTCCACGTATTTCAAAAGCTCAAGGCGGGGGGCATGTTTCTCTCCCTATTATACCTGACACATCTGCAAGCAAAAGTTTGAGGAGCTGATAGTGCATGGTGGGAATCAGAAAACACACATAAAATGCTCTGTGCTTAACAAAGGAGGCTCAGGAACGCATGCAGAGCAAGCTCAATAACGCAGTGACACATGTCTAGACAGCCACAGATATAATGGAATTTATATGCAGGTATATTAACTCACGGGGGAGATATAAACGCTGCTGCCTTGTAACACACATTTAGATCATTTATACTCGGCTATAGCATCTATAGCACTGTTAATACTTCTGATAGAAGAGGGAATCCTCAAAGTGAGCCTTAAAAGCTGTAACAGCTATTAGATCATTTACAGATCGAAGTAAAAGCAGAAATGAGAAAAGAGAAGTTTACCAGCTTGAGCTAATTCATTAGATCCATGAAGCTGAATTAGAGAACGCTTGAGCTAACATCCTCTTGTTAATTTACAATTCTGTTGGTAGTAAATGTGGAGAAAGTTCTGAAGTAAATATAAAAAAAAAGGAAAAGAATGAACAATGACTCCACCCGTGTAAGGAGCAAATCAAACGCATCTCATCATCTGCACAGATCCTTATGCAAAACAACAATACTACAAAATGCCATTATTCGCTTACACAGCAGCACTGCGTGTTTGAATAGTTCATCCATTTTCACAGTTCACCAAACCCAGTGAAATAAATGCCACAGGTTTAACACCCAAACACAGACCCACAAAATGTGCCCTCTGCACTCTGCACAGATAGGAGTGAAAATGAGGGGACCCCTAAACAGCATACAGGAAGCCGAGGTGATGAATTCCGTGTGCGGAGCCATGGAGCTAGGCCCATAGATACCTTATCTAGGGGGATTGATAGGGGAAGCACCTTCCCTTAAAACACACCACTGATTGTTTCCAAATGTCTTCCCAATGGGGTGGGTTATAGTGAGGGGTAGACGGGGACTCGGGGGCAGAGTTTGCAGGTTTTTTATTGGTCCAGTCTGAGGAAATAGAGATGGAATAGCAACTTTGTCCTGGCTTTCCTGCCCTGTGTTGCTGCTAGTGCTTAACTACCAGTCAGATCGCATTACCCAGGCAGTAAATCTAAGTACCGGTTAACGCAAATAATCAAGAGCTAATACTGCTCTACGAAACCACTTTCTCTGTGTCTGTGGTCAGAGCTGTGCAAACAGGCACAACCCAAGGCTTTCTGCCCTCTTAGCCTCTGCGGGACTCTCCCTCATACTCTCACAGCTATTATCACCTACACAGAATCATAATCTCCACATACATATATGCGTCCATGTATTCCTTATGAATCGTGCACATTTCTATATGTATTGTGTGGCTGGTGTGGTTTGAGTACCTATTATTTGGTTAAACATGGTAAAATCGTCAGACCAGACCAAATTTAGCACAGTAATGTGCTCCACCTTTTCCCCAATTACTCTATATTCGTACTCCAATTACAATAGAGCACGTCTCAAACCAGAACTGTGAGCAGCCAGTTCTAGAGGGAGCGAAAGTAGAGGCCCAGGGTGGCAGTAATGAGGTCTTAACCCGACTTTGCTCTATTATGTCATAATGCTTTAATTTGAGCCATATGATAGGCTGCTGTGCACTCTTGTGTTATTGGAAAGTCAATATTTGTGAGCTGGCCTTGTCTCTTCCCCTCAGATGTCGTCCCGGAGTGAATGAAAAAAGAAAAAAAGCCAAAAATCACGCAGGAGCAAATGATTGGCAGAAAAGAGGACCACACCAGGTTGTTCCAGGGTGTTGTATATACTGCTTGGTAACGTGAGTTATTAAAATGATAGGATCAATTAAGATGGCTCATCTACTCTGACAGCATGAATAAATATAGAGAATTATGTCACACGTGCCGCACTGGTCAATAGAAATGTGATTAAAAAAAACACCCTTTTAGTATAACTAGTATTGATAGAAGAATTACTGCTAGTACAAGTGTACAGAATAAATCAATGTTAGTTATTTCCTGCTCATTTCACAATTAATGTAAATGTTTGGTTATACATTTACCTGAAAAAAATGGTCACTTTACCACTGTAGGTCCATATGTATTGTTCCTTTATATCTCCAGTCCACCATATTTCACTATATTTTCAGCAAAAAAAAACTTTCAACCTTAGTAACTTATATATAAACATAAGTTAATTTTTGAGATTTGTGATCGTTTACTGTAAATGTTATGTTGGGGAAAAAAACTAGTGAATTTTGCTCTAGCTCATCTAGCTAAAAAGCTTCTTCACCATCCCAAACACAGGAAATCCCACTCGTCCCTTGATATATGTTAAATATATGCAGAGAACGCTGGGCTTTTAAATATAAATATTTTAATTGTCATATTGTCTAGTTTACTCAGTGCTGCACTTCTGCCCACACACCTTCGACCAGCCACTCATGTCTGCATCTCTTTCTAATCTAAGCAGTTCTTTGGCCTGCTGATACAGAGTGCCAATTAACAAACAGTGTATGAAATAGTTTGTACACTGTTTGAAGGTCACATTTTAAATTACTCTGGCGCTTGTATTTAATGGGGTTAATTACCTTGGTAATAACAAAGGACCACATCCTGGCCAATAATTGTTTTCAAATTGCTTTCAGGTTGCTTATTAATGATTTAGTCCATTAGTTATTGTCATTATGTAATTACAGTATGGGATGTTTAATTATATTCAGGATAAACATGCATTCCTTTAAAAACAAAAAAAGGGTTGATCGCTTCTTTTGAACAGGGTGAAGAATTTACTGCACCTGCTCATTAAGCAATGAATGATCGGATTCATTTGTAACTTTAAATGCCTTTGGGAAAATTGAAGGAAGGAAGGAATTATTGGCCAATGATATATAAGGGCTGCATTTAAAGTAACAGCAAGAATCTTTATTATACCTGTTGTTATGTATATAAGTGTTTTGGGGTTGTTTTGAGGATGTAAAATGAATACAGCTCGTGAGTTTATATATATATACATGTTTTTGTTTTTGTTTTAAGTATGGAGCATGGAGCAGGCAATTAATGTCCCCTCATAGCTGTCACCCTTTGTCAGCAGATGAATGCAGCTTTGTCACCCAAAGATAGCGGTTAGCAGATAGTGCTTTTAGAAAAGGCAGTCCCAGAGTGACTAGGAGGAAAAGTGGGACTTAAAAACACCTATGCATAACAACTGAGGGGCAGTCTGGAAGAAGATAGCATGGGCAAAAACTAGACAGGGTAAACAGAAGAGTGATAAATGAGGCAGAAGAGAACCAAAGACAGATAAAAGGGAGTGAAGGGTACAAGAGAAAGAGAAAATCAGCCAAAATGAATGAAAGAGAGACAAAATGAGCTGAGGAGGTGGAGAGGGAACTCGATGTCCTGTCTCTGGTACGTGCTGAGGGAGACAGATTTCCCGGTGGAGTGTTCCCAAGTGTCCCCCTGCAGTCTGTAATAGGATTTTCCAGGCTACAGCAGGTAGTCTGTGAAGGAACTTTGTTCATGGGAGCTCACAGATAAGGGTTAATGCAGCCCAAAGGTTCCTCCACTTCACACGGCGCTTTGGGAGTCTGTCGCTCCCTCCTCATCTGCCTGCAGTGTCAGCACCAATCCGTCACAAAGGATTTCTTCCCGCAAAACTCAGTGGCCATTTCTGACATCTCCAACAAACTAATTGTTGTCTCCTGCTCTGGCAAGTCCTGTGAAGTCCTAACGAGTTAGCGTCTTTTGCACAGATGAAAAAAAGTCTTGCAAAATCTATTTCTCAGCTGAATTACGCTCTGTCATCAGCCCAAAGTGGGAGAGGAGAGGAGGAGAGGATGCAAAAAACCAGATCCTGGTAGAGTGTCTTAGAGCAGAGTTTGGATCATCCACATTCCCTCCTCCAATTGTTCTCTTTCCTTAGGCCGTTTTATGGTTGCTTCCCTTCCCTCCAAGCTACTTTATGACATGCATTGTGAAGCTTTAGAGTTCTGGGCACCCTCTCATTGGGCCATGCAGTGCTTCTCCCCAGCCTGAGTGACAGTGGGATCAGGTCCAACTGCCACCCAGGACACTGAGCCATAAATCATCCTGCTGGCACCAGATTCTACTTCCTGAACAGCTACCAGTTCCTGCAGGGGACAAAAAGGCCTTTGTGGACTTTAGGAAGCAAAAAACCTCTCCTCTCTTTAAGGACTCTGATGTTTATGAGCGATGCTGAGAAAGAATTAGGGAAAAGAGTTTCCATTTCTTGTACTTTCTCTCTCATTAAGCACGTTAATAAGGCAATGACTAAACCACTGTTAACTGAATGTGAACACCTGTTCAGCAAAAGGTCCAAATCAGATCAGCTACTGTTTGTTTACATGCATCGCCATAGAAACTACCCACTGAAATGACTTCACAGAGATAAAGTAATCAGCTTTCGGTTTCCCCATGAACCCAGCCTTCCAGTTTCATCTCTGTTAATATAAAGAACTGCCCTCCCAGAGCTGCAGCGGGCTTCGTGGCCTCCCTTCACGCCTCCCTCACTGTTTTACATTCCTTATTTCCACCAGTCTCGGTCCTGCATGTGTGTTTGGATGGCTCCACCTCACTGTCAGGCTGTGAGGGACGGCTGTTTTCCTTGCAGGCCAGATCAAGACAGGGGATTGGCCCCAGGGGGCCCAAGGATGTGAAGCTTCTGGCATGTCCCGTAAATCTAGGGTTCCATCTCCACTGCTCGATCTGCACCCAGCAATGAGAACATCAATGAGGCGTGAGGATGAACATTCCTCAGACTGCTCTCGCACACAAACCCCCAGGTTTTGCTTGCAGAATAACACCTCGCCGCCCCTCTCTTCTGACTAGTGAGCTGTCCATCTCAGCAAAAAGTCAGTCTTTCCATCCCTGATGAAAGAAGCCCCAAACCCCAAATCTTCAGCCATGAAAAGTTTCACAAAGAGGCTGCCTGCTTCGTGTGTAACCTTGTATTAAATGATGATTATGAAAAGGCGTGTTATTCTAGAGTCTATGAGAAGTCTATGTTGATATATGTGCTTCCCGTAACCATCTGCCAATCCAACAGCATGAACCTGGCAAGGCTCTCCAAACACAAGGAGTTCAAGCCGTTCACAGTCCTTACACATTAACAGCTATGTGAGGGATGTTTTTTTTAAAAACTCTTTTATATGTTGTTAAAGTGTCAAAAAGTTTATATGGGACACCGCTTTCAGAATTCTTCTGAATCACTTTTTATATCTATTTTACTCTTTACCTTATTTTCATTTGTGTCTGATTCTTTTTCTACAGTACAGACAGGCAGTCTGTCTGTTATGTTCAGGGGTGAGAGGAACCAGGACAAAGGGGTAGACTGAAAAGTACACTGACCAATCAATAAGCATAGATGCACTGACCACATGGGCCCCGAGCAGCTCATGCGGCCCTGTTTCTCCTCACCCAGCCAGCCATGTTAGCCACGTTAACCAGATTTTTCACCCAAATGGAAATGCAGCCTGTCACTTCCATGCAGCCTCCAACTGCTGTGTCTGTCCAATCCGTCACTGCGTGCTAGCGGCCGCACAAATAGGCCTGCCACTCTCACTGTCATCTGAGTAACGGATGTCCCATCGTTACCACGGGGTGGGACCAGGCAGCACTCAGGTCCACTTTCGCTCCTCCTTAATTTTTTTCTCCTTCCTCTTCCTCTCATGGGCTCCCATTGATGAGTGGACTAGGAGTTTAAGTATGAATATGTGTATGTGGGCGCTTTTCCGGGAACAGAGGCATGATTTTTTTTTTTCTCTGTGCCGTGAATGCTCCCCCTCAATCTCCCACCCTCTGCTCAAATCTTCCATCAAGACTCAAAAGCATTGGTATAATAGGAGCAGGGGTTGGATGAAATAAATTGTGTCCTGGACTGGTAACCTAACAGCCATCATAAATAATGTAGACCTATTTGAAGGGGAAGATGGGGCATTAGAAGCTATTTACACTCCAGGAGCCATGCTATCGATCAGCATGGGACGTCCTATAGATAAGAATGGGATGATGTCATGGTTATTTATGATGATTCTTGATGGTAAGGCTACAAAAGGGATTTTGGGGCGACAGCATCATCAGTTTTTGGGATGTAGGGGGGGTATGATGCATTCTACCATCAATGGAGCAATCAGCGGGGTGGTTGAGGGAGACGCAATGGTGGATGCCTCTGACAAACGGACACCCTCACACAACCATATTCCCACACATAAAGAGGCACGGAGACACAAACAATCACAGCCACACACAGAAACATGCCACATGCATGCAGACACACGCACACAGCTGTGATAAATGCCACCGGTGTGAATAGGGTCTATAAAGACCGGTGAGAGGAGATAGCTCAGAGGAGATCCAGTACATCTCCTTCTCCCTGCGCCGTATACACATCAACATACATATGTAGAGAGTGCAATAAAACACTACATTTCCACTGGTGTGCTGTGAAGTGAGCCAAAGGCTATATTCAATATGAGTCTGGGACAGAATTACCATTCAGGGATCACTTCACAGGTCAGACAAGTACATGAGACTCTGTTGTATTAGATCAAAATTTAGAAACTGTGAGAAGTCGAGGCCATGCGAGCTGTAGTGGAAGGGGAAATAGGAGGAAGACATCTTGAAGAAAAACTTTGAGGTTCAAGCGTAGGTACTGGTCACGTATCCCACATGTCATAACGGTGATGTTTGAATAGCTTCAAGTCAAAAGAGTTCTATGGATGCCAGGATAATTTAATACATCAGCCGGTTTATTACTTTCAACGTAATAAAATATCATTATTCCATTCGACTTCATTAAAAAAAATTTTATCCAATGTACCATTTACACAACAATAAATACAAATGTTTAAGCTTAAATGTTAGAATGCAATCTCTCTCTATTAAAAGCACAGTGTCTTAATAATGAGTGACGTTTCAGTCTGTAATCATTATACCGTCATTCCGGCAACTGCAGCTTATTATAGTAAACATTAAGCACGCTTAGGCTTTAAATAGTTCACACGCAGCGCATATGCAAACATATTTCAGTATGCCATAGCTTTTAAAATGTTTAAATTAAAGGAGAAAAAGAAGGTGGAAAAACTACAGAAAGAGAAACTCCCGGTGGTGAGGGAGGTGTGGGGCAGTGGAAAGAGGAGAACAGGAGGGGAGAAAAAGCTGGCACGACTCCACAGTGTTTTCTGTCGCTGGCCCCTTGGAGCAGAAACATTATTGTGAATATTAGTTCAGAACTTCTGGCACCCATCCAGGCATCGGTCTCTGGCTGCGCAGGGTGGAGGCGGGGTGATTAGCAGCAGGGTTCGAGCCCCATCATACACACACAAGCAACTACTGCCATTAACCGCCGCCACCCCCATCTCGTCATCACACTCAAGACTAGAAAGGCTCCACAACAACAAGATGTGTGGAGTCTAAAGTCCTGCCCAGCCCTGATAACAAGTTCCAGCTTTTTAAAAATAAGCAAACACATGTGGCTGTTTGATGTCCCCCTTATCTCTGCTAACTCTGAATTCTCAGAGAGTTTCTCCAGCGAGATCAAATTCAGTAATTAATCTGCTCGCCTTTTTTTATGAAATATTATTGAGAAAAACTTTTTGCTCAAACTCAAAAGCTCACAGCTGTGTCCGTGCGCCACTGGAGTTTCCGCCAGGCTTCTTTCATGCTGCTAATGAGAAAGCAGCAGAGAAGCCTGCAAAAGTCTGCTGAGCGCTGTTAGAACTTGTTTTTCTTAGAAACATTAAAGTTGTGTGGTTGTTCTTTATAGAGCAGAGAGGGAGGAATACGCTGATTATTGTGTTAGCGTTATTCACAGTTGTCTTTTTGCATCTTGGGCCTGAGTTTCAGGTTGGTCTTCAGTTCAGTTTTATTCTCCTGGAGTGAAGAAGAAAATTAAGAATAACAAGTGTCATGTAAAATATCACAGATTGTGAAGCGTGTTTACTATCCAGGTAGCGTGTCAGGAGTCAGGAATCTAAATGCCCAGAGTCGAACAACAGTAGCACAAAGAAACTGCAGTAGAAGTTCGTAACCTCCTTTCTAGGGGAGGAGGAGGAGAGAACAGGGTCTATTCAAGAGGAATAAGGAGACACAATGCATCAGGGTCAAAGCTGGGTCAGCAAAGTCCATGAACTGCAGAATACAAGTAGTGGCAGGCAGCCGGTAGCCTGCAGAAGGGAGGCAGACAGGTGGGCTGTTGGTATTAGCCATTAGCTTGTTTAAGACCAGAGAAATATAGTGCAGAAAGATGTGCGGTCAAGGTCACTGAGGTGACAGTCCCCTTGTAGCAATATGTATATTTATAACTCCAGCTTTTATGTGCGTTTGTGCCACTTACAAAAAAGTCTCTTTGAGTGAGTTTTTGGTGAAGACGTTCAAAGGTTTTGTTAAGCGCTTGTCGTGTATCATTTTGACCTTTCACCCATGACCCCTCAGCCAGCAAATACAACAAGGGAGGACTGTAACCATGGCAACAATAGCAATGGGTCACAAAGAGGCCAGCTGAGGCATACGTAGAGCAAGCATACACTACGAATACCCCGTGATAAAAGGCACGGGTGTTTTCAGGTACTCGTTTCTACTATCCTGAGCAGTGCATTCAGAAACTTTTACCCTTTAAAAAACAGGAAACTTGCTCACAATGAAACAAGCCCAATGTGGGTGAGATGCTGGGCTCCCAGGTCTCTATCTCAGTGCCCAGGGATAGAGAGAGAAGAGGGAAGTCAGGGGTTTGTCTCTCACCCACCCTTTTGTTAGAGTACCCCCTCCGTAATAAATCTGGATCTGGTAAATAGCCCATGAATAAAGGGAGATTTTATCCTCTGTGGCACAGGGAAGATTTAGTGGGCAGAAGCAGTGTCCCCTCTCTTCTGAACAAGTACAAAGTGGTCACTCAGCGAGCCTTAAGAGGTATAAAAAGCCCGCGGTAGTTCATTAAATCTCCAGCGCGAAGATGGGACCGCTGCGATGGTGATTTACAGCAGTCAGGTGCATATATCGGCAGTGGCATTCAGCCCCACCTCTTATTCTCTGTCTGCCCCAACGAGGAAATAACTAAGCATGCTGTGCTATTTATTGGTTGCATAGTTGGGAGATACTGAGAGGTCTGGAGAATGGGAGGCAGACTCGAGTAGCATTTTATTCAACTTCCCTTTTGTCGCAGCCTAAATAGAAGCAAGAAATCATACCTGTGTCTTTTCACATCAGTGGAGGACACAGAGTGTAGCGGTCAGTTAGCGAGTGAAGCAAGTTTAAAGTATGTTGACTTATCCTTAACCTCATAAGGTTTTTTCCATTAACCTTATGAGGTCACCTTACTAAGAAATGACTGTGTCTATATTTGTGCAGTACCCCATGCGTATGGACAATATAGCCTCACTTCATATTTGGTTAATAGCTGCCTCATGGAAACATTTTCTCCTTAACTTATCGCCATTAGAAAAATATATTGTTGCACAGGTGATATGCATATGCACATAAATCCCTGCCTCCCACTCTGAACTTGCTATAATCACTTCACCCTATTATTTCTCAGATTAAATAATAAGCCAAACTCTGTCACCTTGAGGCATTTATTGCTGATGCGCTTTGCGATAAGCAACATTAAATATTTGTTCCCAGATTCTTCTGTGCTTTCTCTCACTGATAGGGCCAACAGTTACTCAGTGTTGTGCTGGCAGGGACCTTAGATAAAAAGTGCACCGAGTGCATCATCGTCATCTCAAACACAAAGGATTTTGATAAAGCTGTCACAGAAATGAAAAATGTTTGAAATGTGTGATTTCTATCATATATGTCTCACAAAGGCACAACAATTGCCTGTCAGCAGATTAGTGATGCATTTGGGTGTATAGGTATGCGGTTTTCAACTAAAAACTTAGTAGTGTGCAAGTTAGACAGCATTTTAATTGTTTGTTCTTAGCGAGAATTTTATCTTATCATCTGAATGAAAGCTACTTATCATACGGGTTTTTTTTTTTAGTTTTTTTTGCTCATAATTTTCCTGACAGAATGTTTGTTGGTTTATAAATGAGATTTTAAAAAACTACCAAGAAAACTCATGGCTGTGTCTGATTCAGAAGGTCATGTTCTCTTGAACAATTTCCAAAGTTAATTTGTTAATCTCTTTACTGAAGGACAGTCTAAGGGCAGATAAATGCCATTTACCAAGGGAGTGCTGCAGTAGAGCTCCCTAAATAGGATGATTTAGACCGGTATTAATCAAATTCAGAAATGTCAAGTTTCCCTCCATACTTAAGAGTCCCCCTTTTTTCTGCCTTTTATTTCGCTCCTCTGTCATTCTCATTCTCTTCTTCTCTTTTCTCGTCATCCACCTCTCTCTCTCACTTTCTGATGTCAGTATAAAGATGTAGCACCTGATCAGTGGAAGCTGATGTCCTAATAGAGAAGTAATGAGAATAGATCTGCTGGCTGCCGGGACGTCTGCGTGTCCCTGCGTGCCGCTGTGTTCAACCACTTATGAAAGACAGAAGAGGGAGAGAGTGATGTGCTCTGGCCCTTAGCACAAAGATAATATTCACTGTTTTATCCACCTCTGCCTGACAAATGACTGCCATTAATCAGAAAGTCCACCCACCGTCTATTCATGCGTGTGTGTGTGTGAGAGAGAGAGTGTATAAGTATGGAAAAAAATGGAGTATAAATTAAAGAAAGGCATGTGCCTTTCTGGGTGTTTGCAAAAGGAAGAAATGCAAACACGGACACACACTGATGCACACACACACACCTTGGAGATCTCGCTATAGGTAAAGATAAAGGACATTCACTTACTGACTGAAGAGGTTGTTACCTTCTTTAAACAGGTGTTTATACTGCAGCATTATTTAAAAGGGGTTGAATAAAAACAATATTCGGTTTGTGGAAAAAGAAGTAACAAGTAGAAAGTTTCGAGAAAGCGAGAAGTGGGAGGGTGAGTGAATGCGGAGGTTAACGGACACAAAGGGCTGGCGTGAACACCAGTTGCCAGCCCTCTCAGCAGATGAGGTGGCAAAGAGAGAGGACCCAGGGAGGGCCTTTTGTGTGAATGAATGTGTCTCACCCTCCAGTGTTATCATGATGGTGAGTCATTAATCACAGCCCTGACAAAATACACAGTAACCAAGAAACACACACGGGGCAGCCAAGCATACACTCGTACACAAGCGCTCACTCACATCATATACAAGGGCACGCAGCCATCTCACACTCAGTGTGCGGGCACATTTGTGGTGTGTTCGTGTTTGAATTGCTCTCTAATTCACCTGCCTCGATTAGAGACGTACTGTACTTCACCGCTCCTTTGGAGTAGAGCACTGATTGGCAGATAAAAGCAGGTAACAGCCATAAGACTGAGTAAATAGAAAGACCTGTTGGAAAAGGCCCAAAATTTGGCTCAGAGCAAATACGCTCGTTCAAATTGATTTTCAATTTTTGTTTTAATAAAATTGTCAAGGCCTGCTTTTATACTACTGCGTACAGAATAGCTCACCTATTCACATTAAGTACAAGCTACTTGAAGTAGTACAAGCTATATAAACTTCTTTACTAAATCAAATTGCTGTAAAGGAGGTCTAAGTAGATTGCTGATAGAAGCTGGCAACCAAGAGCTGAGAGCTGTTGCCCTGCAGAGCCGGTGTCCCGCACAGAGGCTTCGCTCTCAGAGTTGGCTCTCAGCCCCGGTCCTTCCCTCTGGCCTCAGTTTGGCCTTAGTTTGGGCCCGCTTGTCCCTGGCTCAGCCAAACCTCTACCACATCCCCTAGGAGCATCATTGCATCTCTGATCTGCGCCACTCTTTCTGTGCTTTGCCAAGTACACACTCCAACTGCCCAACCAAATCCAGGCATGACCCGACAGGCACACTGCCCTAACTGTGAGGAGAGGCTAACCCCAAACACAACCCACCTCCTCCAGTGACTCTCTTTCTTCTTGCATTTCAAGGCCAGATGCTCATATTTGCATTTTGCTCGTATATGTTGATGTTTCTGATGCTGTTTAGCTTACAGATTCATTCCAAAATCATTTGACACCGGCAGTCCTCTCACATGAGCTCCTGCCAGTAACAGAACAAATTACTCTATGTTGTGTTGCATGTTGTCATAGAGAACTCTCTTACACTCTTCATTTACAACTCCCTTTTTTTTCTCTTTTGCTTGGTGTCCAAGTGAGTGAAGAAAACTCTTTCACTGCTTGTTTCCCAGTAATGGCAAAGGTCGCACCTTTCCCATATTTCAACTTATTTTTCCATCCTCTTGGAAACGAAACTAAATTGTGAATTATGCCAAACTGTGAAAAACTATGCATTCTTGAAAAGTCATTCCAGATAATTATAGGCACACATATTATAACCCTTGCAATTTTTGTTTCTTTCTTTTTTCTTTTTTGTTCTAGGTCTGTTAAGTTCAACTACCTCAACAAAACTATTTTCTGTATGCCTCCCTCTGCTTCTCCACCCTACTTGTTCCTCTCATAGTCTGAGATCACATAAACAACAGCAAATCCAAATTGAGTAAGCCCCCAGCTAGGATATGCCCACCAGGGAGCAGCCTCTTTCTGGAGCAGTGCCGCAGCAGCTAAGCTGTTTAGCTTTAGGAAGCCGCTAAGTTAACTGTGGTCACTCACAGGAGGGATCACAGCCCCCGTTCACAGTCGAGCAGCATATAGAGGAAGCCATTGAAAAACAGAGGAAGAAAGAAAAGTAAAACAGAAGCAGAGAAAACTAGGGGGGAAAAAACTAGCAGTTGTATAATAACACACAGCTGCGTATGTGTGCTGTTTCTCTAAGACGCCTCATTCGGTTTGTTGCAATCAACTGTCTGCCCCTCATCTCTGGTTGTTTATGTCCACATGTCACCTAGTGTCCTAAGAAAAATGTGAGGCCTTTGCATATGAGAGCATTTAACAAGGCTGTAGCCATCGTGTTTAATAGTTCTGGTGATGATAATTGTGGGCTGCGTGATGGCTTGCTCGTTAAAGCCACTGCAGTAAGAGTGAATTTCAGGGCTGTAATTGCAGCTTGTTAGGATAATGCCAATCAGAAGCTTTTGGCCTGACTCAACACCCATGTGCACTCACTGTGGCCTCTTCCTGAAGGCCTTCTTGTGGACCGTCTGTAGTACAGCAGCCGGAGCATGGTCTAGTAAGCGGAATCATATAGTAGACACATTTTGCAAAGCATGATGTTTTGATTTTATTCTACCATGTGGGTTTCATGAGAGTCATTTCTGAGGTTTTAGTAATATTTAGTAATAGTTTTTGTTTCCCAGTTGCCAGGGGATTCTCGGGATTTTGCTTTACTGGCCCACTTAGCAAAGTACCTAAATTTTAGTTAACTCTTACGCACTCAAAAATGAGATTTAGTACGCTTGTTTGATTCAGTATTAGTGCTTTACTTACACTTTACAATGACACAAAAAGCCCATATTTCTTCATGCTGACACAAGTGTGGTAAAATCCCACAGTCTTTAACAGATTTAAACATCTCCTCTAAATTTTCTTATTTACTTCATTCCAAATTAAATTTGTATTTGGGCTGGCATTCCCTGACAAAGCGTGCCGTGTTTTCCGAGTTGGATTCCGAGCCAGCTTTGCCCGGGCCTGTAAGTGGAAGCTCTGATGTGGAGTCTGTCCCTGTGCAGGGGATGCATATAGCCACACATGGCTAGTGTATAATTTAAGATTTCTGGTGAGCTAAATAGCACTCTAGCTCAATAGCCATCAATATAGCCGCTTGTAAAATGTGACTGAGACCAGTTGGAGGCTGGCTGGCTAGTTAGGTGCTGGGAATGTTTGAGGCAGGTGGTGGAGGGCCAAGACCAAGATCCATATGGATCTGATAACAGAACAGTAGGAACAGCTTATGGGGTTTTGTTGCTTTATTCGAGCATATGGTGTCTCTCTAGTTCCTGAAGTCAGTAGCTCTGTTTCAGAGTACGTCTTGATGTCTTTTTGTCTCTCTTTACCGTTACGTCTCACTGAGTTTACACATCTGACTTACTCTTTCTCCCTCTCTGTGTATCCTTTCTAATAACGCTTCAATTGGCTTTTAGACTTTTAGCTTTGGATGGAAAAAATCTGTCGATTTATGTGTTGTTTATGTTACACGGCTTTAATGTTCTGTTTGCTGACCTGGGTTTAATGTGTAGGGGGAACATTTACAGCTTAGGGAAGTAAAGAATGAAGCTATCTTGCTTTCCAGACCGCTTGGCTTTTAATCACAATGTCCTGTTTTCAAACGAGCTAAATGAATCCCTTCTCCCGTCTTTGTCTCTAACCTCAAATATTTACTGTTGGTGTTGTCTGTTGGCGGCGGCTGAGGGAGCAGGCGGGTGGAGGGCTGGAGGAGCACAGTACTCTGCAGTGTGCCTTGGCCATGGAGGCAGAATGTGGGCCCAGCTCAACCCAGCCCCGAGGGCCAGAGAGTGTAGCCGAGCTGCTTAATTGAGATCTCAACGTGACACTGAGTGCTTGTAAATTACAATGTGCTAGCCAGACAAGCTAGAGAAGCCTTGAACTTCGCAGCAGCAGCGGCAGCACCACAAACATATGGTATGTGTGGTTGTGTGTGTTTGTGTGTGTCTCTGTGTACGTCTTCTGCACGTGTGGCTGCTCTTACTTTTTTAAGAGCTATTTGTGCATCATCATTATTCACGTCTCCTTTAGTATTTGATATGTCTGTAAAAAAAAAAAAGTTCAAAAATAATTGTGCCAGCTTCAGTTACTTCAGTCGTCTTTTTCAGCTGCTTCCCTCGGCCACGCTATCAAATCAGTCCTCCTACTACTTACTGCCGCTCCCCTTTTCAGGCCTGTGTTAACACACGCTCGATGTTCTAAACAGCTTGTCTTTCTAACTTTGTTTTTCAGTAAAGCCGATTTCTATGACGGTCCAGCATCCAAAGACATGATGTTCATCAGGTGCTGTAGAGACTGGGTTGCTAAGAATGCCTGGTAATGATTGCAAAAACAAGTAACAGAACAGGGTAATAAAAAAAAATGAGTGACGATCACGCTCGGTTAAAGGCATCCTGAACAGGTACGAGACAATTATCACACATCGACACGCACTTTCAGAATCTAACCACATTGTAGAAACCACAAACATGCACACAGGCGCACATGCATGTATACAGACTTGTCAGTCAAGCAGTCCAACTGCTTATATTTAGGAGCTGTAATGAGCGTGATGTCATTTCTCCATGCTCTTGAGAACAATCTGGCAATCTGGATACTGTCAATCACTCCATGCCTGCGGGCGTTACCGGGCCGTAGTGAGTGCTTTTTGTACTTGTGTGTGTGCAAAGAGGGAGGGGAGTGGGTTTGAATGTGTCTGCTTGTGTGTTCGTGTGTTAGTTTAGGGTTTTGATGAGCAACTCTTCAACAAAGACCCAACATATGAGCCGCACATGGTGCCTTATTTAAGGAATGGGCTTCATCATTCTCACCTCATCACCGTTGCGACTCCAAGCTAACATGCGCGTTAACTCACACCCACATGTAGCAACCAAACACACACACGTGCATGCTTTCCCCTTCATAAAAATGCGTAGGTCTACGCCGTCATTCGTGTGCACAGCTGCACGCTCACAACGCGGCACATATTCTTTAAAACCGCAGTGCCCCTTTTCCCTGTGCGGCCATTGGAGAGGATGGAAATTTGTTTTCAGTTTTCAGTTTTCCCAAGCTGTGGAAAGGAAGCAAAGGAATGAGCACTTGTAACATTAGCACCCAGTATATGTGAAAATGTGCTGATCAAGAAGACAGCAAAATAGGTGATACTTTTTGTTGTGTTTGGCAACTATCTGATGGCTGAATCACTCTCACTCTGCAGTGTCTCATTTGGTGTAAGACTCATGATTATTACCACAGTGAACAGGCCCTGCTGATGGCTTTCCATGGAAGTTTGAGGTAGGACACAAGTAGGAAAACTGTTGACTGGGCAGGGAAAGCCTGTAAGGCAAGTGGGCGACTACAAAGTGACCAGCCAAGCGACCGCCACTGTGTCTCCGTCCTTGCTCTTTTGTCAAGTGCATGTTAATGTATTAATGAAATGCAAAAGAGGGGTGGGGGCTGACATCGGTGTTGGGGGGGATCCATATAAACGGCTAATTAAAATAATGAGGAAGGAAAAAGCATGTAGTGCAGTGTCACTACTGATTAATTCATTCATAAAGAACGGGCGGGCACAGCGGGCGTAGCCCCCTGACAGCCCTTCCACTTCACAGTGTTCCCAGAGCCACTCAAAGAAAAGGAGGCTGGCGGGAAACAGAGGCAGACAGACAGGTACATTGTACAGCGCTCAACTGTCAACACAGCGTTTTATTCACCTACCCACTTAGGGCCAAGAAACTAACAATGGATTGTGAGCCGAACAGGTCAAAAATGCATCACGCAAAGGTGCCCAGATGGTAACAGTCTGAAGTAACAAGTAAACACTGCTAACATTTTCTCAACTTTTCCAATATTTCTGGTTTTAGGCCACAAACTTGGCACTGGGACGAGACTCTTTCATGTCTTTTGAAGGTTTGATGTGGGGGGCCTTCTTTAGATAAAGCTGTTGTTATCAAAAGGACTTGTGGGAAAACACCAGCTCTTTATTTCACTTTTTCTTTTGCTGTGTTTGCATTTCAAATACTCATACAGCATTCCCAGGCCGTCTGATATAGGCTAAATGTGTACACAGTTACTTAGCATTTAAGCACTTCCATTACGGTGACTTTGAAAGTTGAACATCGGTTTGAGTGTGTGTGTGTGTGTGTGTGTGTGTGTGTGTGCTGTGTGTGTGTGTGTTTTAATCAGGTCAGTTGTCTCAGTGTTTGAGTTCTCTTGTATAGAGATTAAATTCTGATTGCCCTGTGTTATGTTCCCCATGCCACATCCTTGCAGTGAACAATGCTGCATCATACTTGATTACATCCCCATATCAGATTACTTTGCTGAAATTTCACTCTTTTTCTCATGCTTCTCAAATAGCAGTTTATCTGTGCTGCTGCGGATGCGAAACGTGATTGTGCGGTTGAAATTGAAATTTTGTATCATGTGTGATGTGACGCTGTGTGCTCAAAAACATTGTAAGGAAGGAGCAAATCACATGGTCATAGGTCCACTTTTTGTTTTTTTGTTTTTTTAGATTTCCTGTGAAAGTCTGAAATGGTTCATATTTCCATTTCCTCCCCTCTCTCGTTCCCTCTGTTTCATTCCCTGAATCTTTCTTTGTGTGTCAGTCTGTGTGCAGGCAGCAGCAGGGCAGCTTGAGTGCAGACAGACGTTCCACGCTCCCTGCAGAATCATAGCCCATCAATCATGTTAACATGTTAATTAGTGGGATTTATTTTATTCAGCAGAAATAACAGTGAGGATCCCATTACAGAGACTGGCCTAAGGGCAGAATGTGTATGTGTGTGTGTAAATGTATGAGTTGGGGGGAGACCCTCTGGGGAAGACCCCTTTCTCTTCTTGTGCAACATCCAATCTCTCTCAGTGGCACAGTGTGAGAAATAACGATATGTAACAAAGACGTAATGAATCACAAAGTCAATCGTTTTACTTTGTTGTTTTTTTAAAGTCACTGAGTCGTTGTCAAACTTGCGATCTACTGCAGCGGATTTCCAGTATGTCAGGTTCGATTCACCTAAAAAAAACAAACTTATATTCAAATCACTGGCTCCTTGTTATCGAGAGAAGTTAGAGTGTTAGCAGCAACTTATATGTGCGAATTGGAAGCCTGCTCAGATGCGACCAGAGCTTTACACTCCACTGCTCACTTTCAGAGTGTAAATAAGATTAGCAAATAATACCAGGCGTTCAACTTACCACACCTGACAGCATATGATAGGTTTCGTGTTGCTTGAATCGCAGAGGCATGTATTAAAGTCTGGATGGGATGCACACACTGACTGTGGTTTTGCTTTCATTTGTTCTCTGTGCATGCTCACGGGTGATGGGCAACGTAGGTATAAGTATGAAGTAAAGGTGATGCTTATATAAGAATGAGCAGAATCTCATAGATATGCCCATAAAAGTTTGTATTTCCAATGTCCTTTCTTCTTCTTTCAGTCTTCTGACACATCAAATTTGATGTAAAATAACCATGTTGATATAAGCACAATATTCCAGTTATGACTTTCACCAGGGCTGAAAGTTTCAGGTTACACAAAATCAAAGGTATGATATGTTTTGCACTTTATGTGTCAGCTGCAATTTAAATCTTTTTTGTTTCTATAGATATCAAAGAGGAGCCACTGCAGGAACAAAACCAACCCTGTGGCACGTATCTTTAAGACCCCCTCCTGATGGCCTTTCCTTTTTAGATATATAGCTGTGCACTTTTCCAATCAGTACTCCATCACAGAGGCAGGGCGTGTGCCGCTGACACATAAAAAAGGAAGGTGAAAGGTAGAAAAAGGGGAACAGGAGCCGGGAACCTGATCCGCCTTGTCTTTATCTGGTCCAGTAAAATACTGGACTCCATAGTAATTCAGCTGGCACGCACGTGCAGGCTTCTGTGTGTGCATGTGTGTCTCCACATGTATGTTTTCATACATGCCTGAGTGCAAAGTGTGGCTAATTAAACGGGTTTGCTTGTTGCCATTTTCATTTCCATGTCTAAGCGTTTTTGTATATGTGTGTGTGACCGAGCTTTGTGTATCTCTGTGGGTGATATAAGTTTAGGGCTGTTTGATTGTTTCACCACCTGTGCCCGACATGTCCGCAGATTAGTGCCTCCCACCCTGACACTCAAATCAAACACGGCTCAAGTTTCCTGAGCTGTCTTTTGTGTGGAGCGTGTTAAGCGATTTTTAAAGTGGCCCTATCCGGTTTCTCCTCCAGGGCTGAGGGGGCACACTCCCTCTGGCTCGCTCTATCTCTAACTTTCTCTCAGTTTTGTTTTCCCTTTGTCAGTTGCAGCTGTATCTACCTATCTTTTCTGTGTGTGTGAGGAATTACCACAGTGAAGAGAAAAAGAAGAATTTATTTTTGAATTTAAAAAAAATGTTTCCTTGAATCTTTAGTGGCTACAATAAGATGCATTTGCCTTTTAGCAGGTAGTTCTGTCCATTCCACAAATGGTTCAAATGCTCATATCTCACTTCTCATTAAGTATTTAGCTGGCATCCTATTTGCATAGCTGAGAATAGAGGGGAGAAACGTGTAGATGTGTACGGGGTGGCTAACGAAGTGGCCTGGAGAGTGCATGGATGGATTCTTGCCAAGCAACGCCCCACCTGCTTGCACCCTCCGCTTACTCCCAGTCGTGACTGCCCCCAACCCCCTAGCTCATTGATGAGTGTGCCCACTCTAAAAGCTCACAAATTCTGCTCCCTTTGACAATGGTTAGGTCAGCCTAGATAAAGCACGTCCATTAGAGGCAATCGAGCCGGGGGGACAGAGTGACAGAGACAGACAGGAGGGCAAAACAGGAGGGGAAGGAGTGGGAAGGCTTTGACAAATACCAAAGGTGGCCATAACTCTGCTTGTCTTCCTGGGAAATTTTTGCATGCTTTTTTTTTCCTTAGAGCTTGATAAGTGTCTCTGAATCAAATGGGTTTTAATTAGCAGTTCCTAAGTGGTGATAGTCATTAAGAAGTTCATTAGCATATTGCCCGGCTGTTTGGCTGTTTCGATGGGGATGATGGCGCTGCTCTCTGGGGCTCGCTCTGTCTTTTTACCGCGGCAGTAGTGTGTTTGGGTTTGAAGGAGAGGAAGCAGACATTTAAAGAGAGAGGGTGGATTTAAAAAGGAGAGAAAGCACAAGAGAGGGAAAAATCTGATCTGGACACTTTGCACTTGTTTCTCATTTCTTCTGACCTTCTGATCTCCTTTCATCCTGCACCTTTTTCTCTCTCACTTCTTCATCCTCCCCATTTTGCCCCCATCTCTCTCTCTCTCTCTCTCTCTCTCTCTCTCTCTCTCACTTTCAGTGGTTAGTTTGTGGTTGTGTGGTGATGGAAGTTGATAGCTGGCAGTTGAATGCTGTTCTGTAGGGGCTTAAGAAGAATCCATCTGTGACTGTGCGGTTGCGGTTTAGTCAGACGGTGCAGACTGGCCTGCTGCGGTGGCGTTACAGAGCGGTACTCGAGATGAAAGCACGGGACATGGACAACAAAAGCCATGATAGCAGCACAGTTATGGAAGCAGATAGTATTTGGTGGCTAGGCTGTTGTTTTTACACTGCTGGAGAAATTGTGTGGAAATATAGCAAGACAAGTGCCTGTGTGTGTGTGTGTGTGTGTGTGTGTGTGTGTGTGTGTGTGTGTGTGTGTGTGTGTGTGTGTGTGTGTGTGTGTGTGTGTGTGAGGGTGTTTCATGGAGACAAAAAAAAGCTTCTTATTTGTTTCTTTACTTTATGGTTGTGGTTCACTCATGTCATAACTGCTGCTGTTTCTTTAATTCATTACTGTAAAATTGTATACAAAAGTACACAAAATATTTAGTCTTAGTTACTTATTATTAGTCCTAAATAATGATATAAAGAATATACAAATACACCAGTTGTGCTCACCTTGATAAAAGCTTTGGTCACATTCTCACACAGATAACCAGACCTATCAGCATACACCAATATCTTTAAGGAGAATGATTACAGTTTGGAAATAAGGGGAAAAAGAGCAGCACGGAGACGAAACAATGAATCGAAATCCACATTTGAATAGTTTATGCTCGTTTTTTTCACGCGCTGGCTTCCCTCTACATGAAGACATGTACAAATTAACCTTCCTTTACTCTCTCTTTCTCACTGCTGAACATACATGAATGCAAAGACACACCGAGCAAGATAAGTAGTGCTAAAGGAATATATTTGTTGTGATTTGAATTGCATATGTGAGTACTGTGAGGGATCAATAGCTCTATGTGGAATGGCGGGAGATGTCGATGCCTTAGCAGAAGGGACTGAGTAATGAGCAAGGCGTTTAATGGTGAAGAAAGAAGGAGGAGGGGGCTGAAGTTTCCCCTCCATATCACCTATCCCGCATCCTCCTCTTCTTTCTTTACCTCTTTAAATCTGTCTTTTCAGCTCTGTTTTGATCTTTGCCTTTATTTACGCTATCGTTTCCTTATTTGTGCGTTACACTTTCCTTTTTCATCTCCTCCATCTTGCCTTGTTTTTTTTCCTCCCCCTTTTCTATCCCTCATTTCTTACTGACATCATTCCTTGCCTGTGTGGTAATGCGTAATGTTCTAAAGTTGGCTCGGCTCATGGCAGACTGCTGCCGATACAGACTGATTAACTATAAATCTTGCCTCAGTGACCAGTTACCTCATAGGGATCAGACAGACAGAAAGACACACATGAGAGGAGGCTGAGCGAGCGAGTGTGTTTGTGTTATGCTGTGTGTGGGTACAGCCAACATAGATCTGTCTGACTTACCAAGCCTTATTAATACAGCGATGACTGATAACACTCACTTTCAATCCATCGCGCACCCAGTTTAAATATTAAGCTATAACCAAAAGCCAGGCCGATGACCTGAGCTTTTCCAGGGATCTGTTCTCGAGCCTGTTTGAATGGGAAACACTTGTGCTCATAATCTTTTGACTAATCCCACAGGAATGTGTCTGTGCGTCTGTGTGTTTGCGTGTGTGTGTCTTTACTCTCTTTGCTCTTCTTTCACCTGCTCGCGCACAATTAGATCTGTCAACATCATTAGCTGAGGCGTACAGTTTTCACATCAAAGTTAACAGCAAGCTAACATTTTGTACATCGAGAGAGTTTAACCGGACATTATTGGGACTATTGCTTAAAGGCATTTGACGTGTTGCTGGTTGTTTTATGAGATTTTATTAGTTAAATGATTAATTCATCAAAATGAATAAGGGGTCCATCAATATACCGATCCTCTGAACCATTCTCTAATTCATTAAAATGCTCAATTTGAAATGTGAAGTGTCTGACACATCTTTGGATTGTGGGAGGAAGGTGGAGTCCTCAGAGGGAAACCCCTGTGAAAATGGGAAGAGTGTCCAAACTCCACACAGAAATGGCCAGTACTCAAATTATGTGCAATTGGAGATTGACCTATATGGAAGATTTCCCTAAGTAGCTCTGCAAAATCACAAGAATGCACAAGTATGCACAAACCACCCAGCCCTTTTCATAAACTTTTAAACACTAGTGCTGACTATATTTGGCTCCCGCCTCTTAATTTTGGAACATAATTGATATATTTTCTGTTGAGACAAGGGAGGCGGCGATGAGAACTATGAGCAGACAGCTTGACCTTGGCAGTCGGACTCCACAGCTTTGCTCTGTTGAGCCCAGAGAATGGTCTTAAGCTACTCCCACAAGTGGTGCGATTGTCAAACGGACAGACAAGGAATCTGAATTATTTTCTACTTTTATCAGACCTTCCATGTGTATTACACCATCACAGCTAATATTTAATGCGTTTCATGATTTATAGTACTTGCAAAAAAAAAGAAGTAGCTATTTCCTCTTAATAATGCCTTCGTGCACATGACGATCTGAGAAGACGTTCACAATTAAGGCATTTCCTTTAGGATTAGGCCATAATCACGCTCTGTATTGATATACTTATCAGTCCTCCAGATACATGTTTTCTTGCTACTGCTAATGCATACACATTAAAAAAAATTTCTATATCAACAGCTTCAGGTGCAAGAGGGCACAACTGGATTCTATAACTATTTTGCAATAGTTTTTTTCACTTCCTGTTAACTCGAGAACGTTTAATCATATTTGATGGATTTTATCAGTGAGGAGATCAAACAGATGAAATCCTTGTTTTAACTTACAGTGTTTTTACTGCCGTGTATTCCCACCCACTTTCAATTAGATCTGTTTTATTTCAAAGCACAGCGCACATCATAAGAATCCCAAAGTTAAACTGTCAGGCCCCCGGTGTGATAGGCAGCATGCAAACTTTCAAGTTATTAAATAATTGGCCAACAATAGCTAATAAAAATATATTACATTACACTGTAAAGTTCATGCAAATACAATGCCATGACCCATGCAAAATCATATTGTGTATTGGTAACAGATTGAAACCCTGTGGTGAAGTGACAATGTATGAAAAGGGCCTGTCTCAGGGAATGCAGTCTCGCACGAGAGCTGTGGGTTGGAAGCATGTTTGAACTGTGAGGGCATGCTGTTCCACTCAGCGCACACAAGCCCCTCTTCACCCAGTGTGTCTCCGTGTCTGTTTCTTTTTCAAATTGCATTAATATTAACACATGATAATGAAGGTCCAGACACAGACAGAGAGGCCTTTTCTCTCCCTCACTCACACTCACTCTTTCCCCCTGTATGTCTCTGTCTCTCTCTTCCTGTGACAATTTAAACCAGATGCTATGGGTCAAGGAGTTAAGAAAGAGGGTGATGGTGGTAGCGATGTGTATGCGCGTGCATGTGCGTTTCCAGTGTCTCGATATCCAGATATGTGTGTGTCTGTGCATGCATGATTTGGTAAGTACCAAAAGTCGGGACAAGGAGGGGGAAGAGGGAGGGAGGCTAGGAGGAAAGGAAAGGACATGCCAAGCCAGGAGTCAATCGTCAGGGATTGAGGCTAGGGTTGTCGGGGGGAGATGGGGGTGGTGGGGGGCACGGGTCATTAATTTGCTGTCCTTTGTTTTGTCAGTTTGTTTTCACGAGGCCCTAGACGGGACGAAAGTAAAAGCAGTCAGCCTGAAAATTGTCTGCCTGCTCTGCAGCATGTTCTCCCCTCAGGGCTGACTAAGCCACCCCTGGGATGAGCGGGGTGCAGAGCAAGGAGGGGAGGTGGATTTGAGAAGGGGCGGCTGAAAGGGCACAGAGGTCGACCCCACTTCCCTTTCATACCAGCCACTTCGGCCAAGATTGATCACAGATTACAGATAGCAATTCTGCCCACTCCAGTGACTCCTGTGTCTCGGCTGCTTGTGTCTCTGCTTTGCTTTGCCTCCAGCCAGGCAATGTGCCAGAGATAAGAACCTACCGTGGTAATTGTTATCAGGAAATGAGTATAAGTAGTAAAGCACTAATCAATGCACACTCATGAACGCACATGTATTGCTAATTTGTGAAATAGCTTCACTTCAGTGTTGTAGAACTTGAGGAAACCTTGTGGTTTTCAGCTTTTTAGGATGCATATGTTTCAACAGTAGCTACCTTAAAATTTAAGTTTATCTTTTCTCATCTATAAAACATTGCTGTTTTATTACCTGACTTTTTTTTGTTTTAGACTGAAGACGATACAGTGTCTCAGCCTGTTGAAAAGACCTGTTTAATTAATATGTTGGGCTGAAAATGATTTCAGTTGCTGGCAAAAGTTGTAATTGTAAGCACTTAATTTAACTGAATTTCTCTAGTCAGTGATGACTGTGCACATGAAAAATATAAAAGGATTATATTTTACCTTACCTCTCTCTGCCCAAGAAGATATGAACAATTGCTTGGGAAAAAAATCTTTTGAAGAACAACAATGTCCTTCTGCATCGTCTGTGGGGGCAGCAATACTTACAGATCTTATATATCGCAATATATAAAGCAAACTACGAACATAATCAGTTTAATTTCTTAAACATATGTGATGGGACTATAAGACACATGAAGGTAACCTGGTCTTGATGAAGACAGGAAAATGCAGCTAAGGTGCCCTAATGAACGGAAAAAGACAAATTTTGGGAAAACCACATATCGAACTGTCATTCTTCTATAACAGTCAGTTTATCGGAAACAAGTGTATGCGCCAGAGAGAGAGAGAGAGAGTGTGTGTGTGTGTGTGTGTGTGTGTGTGTGTGTGTGTGTGTGTGTGTGTGTGTGTGTGTGACTAGCACACTGTACACTGAACCAATAAAACTGAAAATTGGTGGAGTAAAACACTTTTGTTCTCTGGTTACACCACCAACCCCCTCCTCACCCCCCACCCCGTGTGCCCCCCAATGGTTTTCAACTGCGTGCTGGAATTTCCACCTCTGTACCCCGAGGTCCACCTAGCCTTCCCACAATGCATCGCTTGGGGGTACATATTCCCCTCACTCTCTGACTATAGGTGAGAGAGAGCGAGAGAGAAATGGAGGAGGAAAAAAGAAGTCAGTAGTGAGAATAAGTAAATGACTCGAGACGTCTGGAGACGTTTTCTGAGGTGTTGCCACTGCTCAAATTCTGTCAAGGTGGGTACGAAGGTTACGCGGCACGGACACTGAACTTTGTGGGTGAAGAGGAAGGGGGATGAAAGGTTGCGCAAAAGTGTGACTGCCAGATGGCATTCCCCATCCACCAAGTCAGCACACCAAAAATCACATACGAACCCCACACCCACAGTAGCCTCAAAGGTGATATGTTCCTTAAGAAGTATGAAGTGTCTGTCTGCAAAAAGAGCAGCATGTGCACATGCATCTAATGTGTCTGGGGAGGGGGGCTGGGGGGTCGGGGCAGTATGCTTTTGAAATAGCTCACCGTTGGTCTTGTTTAATGCAGCCTCATGGCTAAAGAAGCTCAGTGTCTATATGTGTGTGTGTGTGTGTGTGTGTGTGTGTGTGTGTGTGTGTGTGTGTGTGTGTGTGTGTGTGTGTGTTGGATGGGGAGTTTAGCAGTATTGTGGATGGAGGATATTAAGAAAAAAAGAGGGGCGGGTGCAGCGGGGCATATTTCACAGAGGCACCCCTGCTGAGTGCTGTATACCCACATTGTTATGAGTGCACAGATCTTTAGGCCCGTAAAAATACCAGGGCTCCACTCAGCAGCAGCGTACAAAGGAGAGCCCTTGCGCTTTGTTACTCTCTCTCAAAAACGCCAAATGACATCAACCTCCCTTCCTTCTCGATCCCTTACTCTTTCTTTAATTCCTCCCCCCCTCATCCTCCCCTCGCTCCCGCTCCCCTCTCCACTCACTCTCTGTGTCTCTCTTTAAAGTGTGTGTAATGGTGTTGTAATTTCTCTGTCTGTCTATGCTCCGGGAGGCCCAGTGAATCGAGATGACTGTGCGCCGACTAAAGTTTCACAACATGTAATTAGGGCCTAAGTAGCAAGGTCAGTGCTGCCTGGTCCCGCGGCTAGCCCTCTCACCTCTCCTGCCCTGCCCTGCTACAGCTATATCTCTCATCTGTCTTTCTGTTCAATTCACTTTTTAATTATGTCCCCCTGTTTTGTTCCTTCCACATTACTTCTCTTTTTCTCTCTCTCTCTACCTGTGTTTTTTTCTTCCTCCCTCATATCCTTTCCCTTAAACGAGGCTCCCCACACCAGCTGTTTCAGATATCCACGCCTTCTCATTTAGATAAAGCTTGCCATCTTCCAAAAAAGAATGGAAATGATGTGACAGCCTCTTTATAGAAACTTTTTAATTTAATTGTATTTTTCTTCTCTTATAAATGGTTAATTGAAGTGCCGGAGGGCAGCATAGCTCGAAAGTCAATAAAACGTCCTCAGAATAGAAGTTTATAGGGGTTGTCTATGTATATAATTAAACCCTTCAGGCACTTTAGGGGGAAAAAAAAATCTGTAAAATAAATGGTTATGCAAGACCGGGCCTGGTGAGAGAGCAGATCCAGAGAGACAGAGGAGAGAAAGATAAAGAAAGGGCAGGAGACGGGGGGCTATTAGGACAGTGGAGCACACAAATCAGCGGACTTACCGACACCTCAGGGATGCCTTCACAGTGGCTGACAAGAGCAATACTCCACAGCGCTGTGCCTCCCCGAAAAAACAACAATCCAGGAAGGAGAAAGCCTCCATTGACATTTTTTTTCATTAAATGATGAAAGAGACACCTTAAAGGATTTTTTTAAGTTGCCTGTTTTCTATGTGTGATGTCACTTGCTTCGTTAGTTTTGTTGTTTAGGCGCATTATGACATGCGAGGATATGCAGTGCATTTTAAAAAGCACCTCAGGAGACTGTCCTGTTCAATCATTTGTGTTTGACTTGTTACTGAAAATATGCACACTGCTGGATTCCTGAGGGGAACTGGTCGAAAACATCGGTAGCGGGCTGCAGTGACTGGTTTAGGGTTACGCACACATAGACATCGGAAAAGACAACTTATATTTTAATGGTTACACCATACTTTAGAGAACAAGAGAACCCATTAAGACACCACTGGTGTGTTGCTCTAACACAGGGAGGTCCCGGCGATCACAACTTTGTTTGCGTACGCTCAGAAAGCATATAGTTCTTTCCACATGGGTTTTATGACTTTGTCGAGTGTCACTTTTAATGACATTCATATATCCACCACATGTATTTTACTGCTGCACATCCCCCCCGCTACTGTCAACCATGTACGGTTGAATGTGTTTTCATTCTCCTCGCACATCCATATGTGTGTTCTCCTGACACATCTGTTTGCATGTCTGTGGATGTGTGTGCGCGTGTGTCTACTGCACTGGCCAAAGAGGTGGCCCTGCTTCTCCTGACTGATGATAAATGACAGCGCCAGGAGCAGATAACCCTCCAGGAGTTTTCACAGCGGTGTAGAACATTCTGAAACTCCCCGCTGACCTGACACACACTGCAGCCTCTGTCCTGTTTGTTTTCTCTGACTGGCTCTCTCTCTCTCTCTCTCCGTTTCCTTCTCTCTTTCTAACATCTCCGCAATTGCTCCCTCTTCCCTTCACCCCATCACTTTCTCCCTCCGCTCTGGTCAGTGATAGAGGAAGGGCCCAGAGCGACCTTCTCACTGTGGGCAGTACACTGTTCTTGGCGCCAGTCAGTCGCAGGAGCACCCCCCCAACACACACGAATCTCTAGCGAGGGGTTGGGGGGGTCCTGTTGCTTCTCATTCGCCAGTGTCTTGTAAAGAGGGGAGAGGGGAAAATCTAAAAAGAGTAGTTGATCTGTTATCAGGTAGCTGTGGCGCGGCTTGTGCCAGAGCTCCTGTCGTCCTGCTGTACATTGGGGTCTTTGTTCACAGATGTGCCATTTGGGCGTGTGTGCAAGCGTGGTTACAGTAGATCTGTGTTTTTTAGGTTGTTTTTTTTTTTTAAGAGAGATGTGGGTGGACAAGAGGATGCATGCACAGTAGCCTAAATCTGGAGAGCATCAACGGCCCATTCACTTCTTAAATCAGATTCTTAAATGTCGGGGGGATGAGGGGGAGTGTGGAGGGCTGCAGGTAGGGTTATTATTGGGTAGGAGAGAAGGAGAGGGTTAAGAGGAGGATGAAGAAGAGGAGAAGGGGAGGTGGGCTGCTTTTTTACAGCCAGGCAGCAGCAGCAGGCTCTGTTTAATATGAAGTAAAGAACAGATCCAACTGCGTCATTAACTCTCAATTACAGCCATAAGGCTAGCAGGCCAAGCTGAGCTTAACTGGTGTGTGTCCGTGTGTGTGTCTGTGTGTTTGTGGGGTATCTGTGTAGGTTAGAAGCATTAATCCATGGTGATGGGAGCTCATCACAATGCGTGTTTTACGTCATGTAAAATGCAGACTGCACACAGCACACACTGACATAGCAGCCATATTAATTTATGCTTGACAGTATGCGCGCTCAGGGAATATGTGCCACATCTGCAGGGTTTTGTGTGGAAGTTCATTTAAAATGCATTTTAAAAGATGATCCTAAATTATTAAAAGTATTCTGCACTATTATAGAATTGCCCTTGTTTGCCTATAATAGAGTACGTAGACAGGGAATTTATTTACATACATATCGAAATTCATCAGAAAATATATTTTAATGGCACTTTTTTCCCTGAGCCAACAATAACTCTAACCAGCTGATTAAGATTTACAATTTAGAGTTTTAATGTTGCTGTTAAACTCTCCAAGTGTCAGCCAGGCTCCTGGCAGAAGACAGAAGTCATAGGAAGTGCTGAGTGTATGAGGAGACAATTGTAAAATCTATAAATCTGAGACAGCCTGAATAAAGTGGAAATGGATTTCCCACACGCAATAAAGGCAAAAGCAAGAGAGGGGAGCACAGCTGTAACCTGTTAGGATCATTTTGCTTAATTAAATGTTTCTATTAAAACAAACAAAAAAACAGATTTCGTTTCCTTGGAACGCTGTCATTTAAGACGCCGAAGCACAAACACTTAAATAGTCATCTCTGCGTCTGAGCCTTTCCCAGCCTTGCCTCTCTTGTAGATGAGCAGCTGGTGATCCAGATGACACGCATTGCCCGCACTGGACTGAGATGAATGTGTGTGTGTTTGGTTTTATATACAGGCTTTTCTACTTTGCAAAAAACTGAGTGTCAGCATGTATACAAACAACCACTGAATATTTAGGGTCCTTAGCTTTTAGATTAAATTACTTTAGAGCTGTCCTTTATTAAATGTTGACAGGTGTACAGATATGACAGACACTGAGTCAGACAAGCAGATGCACAAATAGACAGGATGGGAAGAGCATTTCCAGATAAACCACACAAAGAGGGAAAGACCAGATGTGTTGGGGTTTCAAAACAGTTGCTTGTGAAGGGTATTTTTAGGTTATCGTTGCATGTAAACCATGCAATGTAAACCATCTAATTCAGTCAAGGCTAGATGTATACGCTACAAAGTGGATTTTAAAAGTCCCTCTTGAACTGTCTGGTCTCTGGGATGCCACAATGACAGTCTTGTTTTATTGGTTTTCTTTGAGGACATTCACATTCGGACTGGCTCCCTGTCAGTGTTTTAGGTTACATGGAGTTCTTCTTGGCACCCAAAAGAGAGGTTGGACCTGACTCATATTATGCTCTCCTCTGGCATGCCTGGTAGGGTTACAACGCCAGGCAGTTTTTGGCTTGGCAGAGCACAGCTTGGCTTGGCGCTGCTCAGATTGGCGTTTCCATCAATACTGAATTGTAATGAATGGCAGCTACATTCGCAGTGCTCATCAGTGGCTTCAGTGACAGTGATCTCTGCGCGGATGAAAAATTTGTATGAGAAGCTTCTTGAAGCTGGTCGAGCGTTGAACAAAAAGGAGGAAGAATATGCATGTGAGATGTACATAAAAGTCCATCTTAACCCAAAACACAAGTTGTTAAAGGAGCATCATACAAACCCAGTGCAGCTGCCATGACCATTATCAGTTACTGGCAACGGACGCTCTCCCAGTACAATGACTGTAGTATTATGTGTGTCATGTTTCTCATTTCCACACTGTCTTTCAGAGCTTCCCTCTACCCCCTCTATTGTAGTGCTTCCCTGTCCAATCATCTCATCCTCCCACTGTGTTTGTGTGAAGAAGCTTGTCCCCCTGCTGGGCCAGGGTGCTGGGATGCCAGGCTGAAAGGACCCAGGAAAGAACACTTTTGAACCCCTCTTGTCCCCCTGGTTTGATGCAGTGCATCTCTCTGTTGTTGAGTTCTTTGTCAGACACTCCAGGAGGTCCATTACTTCAGACCCTTCCAACAACAATGTATGAGCCTCCCACACTCCATAAAATCCTCTCATCCTTTGAGTGCTTCTATCCTGTCCTGAAAATTGGAGAGAACAAGATGGGAACTCAGACTCCCCGAGCATGTTCTGTTTGTAATTAGGGACAACTGGAATGCATCCTTGCATTCATGTCAGAGCAGACAAGAGAGACGGTCAGGTGAACTGTGCTTCAAATGAGCTGAGTCCAGTCACTGAATGAGTACAGTTAAAGTGATTACCCTATCTGAAAAAAAACTGATGACAGTTAAATCAGCATTGCCAGGATAAATGTCTGATTCCTTCCTGTTTTAGTTTTGCTTTTGCAGAGATCCAGATGTATCACATATAGAATGTACAGAGAGAAAACTGGAACTTATCCCATAGGATCACACAAACTGCATCACCAATGAGTTTTTGATGATTCTTGTGTGTAGTTATATGTAACCTAATATGTAGTTACAAATACACTGAAGTAATTGTGGGACAAGTGAGTAAACTGGGTATACTTGTGGCTGGGTCACACAATTCTACTAACTCAACTTTCACATTTATCTCAACTACACACCTGTAGTGTTTCAATACTGTTTTGCTTTTTTTGTTTGATTTTTTTCACAGTAGTGACAAAAAATAATGTCCACAGAAACCAGACACTCATACAAAATGTTCAAAGCCCCCAAAGGAAATATTACTGATGGGCATCACTTTGGAATTTCCCTACTTTGAAAAGACTGATTCAGCTGTAGATCAAACTCGCATCTATTCTGCACTGAGGGTTTCTAGCTTTCCTAAAGCCATGTATATGAAACTTTCAGAGGGACTGCACATCTGAGAACCAGGGCAAAAACAGACTGGTGTGCTTTTCAGGGCTTTTCCCTGGGTACCTACTAGGGACTCTGATTGTTTGGATTGGTGATTTGGGATGTCCAGTGGGTCAGAGGGCACAATTATACACAGAGGCCAGGGTCATCGTTGGACTGCCTGTCTGACAACTCTTCTCAGATTAGTCATCTTGCTGGGCCCCCATCCCCCTTGTCACCATTACACTGACCACATTAGATACCTCTGGCAATCTGATCAGGGGTTTTGTTAATACAACCAAAAACTTAAAAAAGCAGAAGCCCTTTATAGAAACATATATTACAAATCTACATAAAGATATTTGATAAGCCCACAAAGTTTCCCACAAGATATGCAGTACTATTTATGCAGTAAGATTTGATTAAGCCTGGGAAAAAAATATGAAATTGTCAACTTTTAAAACAAAATCAGAGTTTAGGGACCTCGGATAATACTAGATGTTATGAAAGTGCAACAGCTTGCAGAATCACCTGTACTAAGTCCATGTCCCTAAATTTTGACTATTATTTACATTTTTGTGAAATTGTTGTGCACAAATCACCTCCTCTGCAAACAATTGAAGGAGTTATATTATTTACATTTTACTGTAAGCATTTGATTCTTTTTGGATGTTTGAAAAGCCTTGAAAATTAAGCCTGTGAATCAGCACTGGAGAAAAGCATTACAAATTACAATCACCTGGTAAATTAATTCGCTACCCCTGTTAAACTGCTCGTTATCACAAATATCTAATCAATCAATCACATGGCAGGAACTCATTACAATTAGGCATGCAGAGATGGTCAAGATGACCAGCTGAAATTCAAACTGAATATCATTTAAGTGACTTGGCCATGGCGTGGCTGTTGGTGCCAGACAGGCTGGTCTGAGTATTTCAGAAACTGCTGACCTGCTGGGATTTTCCCACAGAACCATCCCTAGGGTTTACAGAGAATGGTCTGAAAAAAGAAAATATTCAGAGAGTGGCAGTTCTCTGGGGCTTGTTGATTTTCGAAAGGTCAGAGGAGAGTTCCAGATAGCCTCAAGGAAGGCAGACTATAGTAAGGCAATAGTTACTCAAAAAACCATTCGATAGAACCAAGATATGCAGAAGAGCATTTCTGAACATGTTGAACCCTTAAAGCATATGGTCTACAGCAGCAGAAGACCACACCCGGTGCTATTCCCATTAGATTAGAACAGAAAACTGAGCCAAAAATTTATACAGATTCACCAAAATTGTTAATAGAAGACTGGAAAAAAACAATGCCTAATCTGATGACTGTTTGTCAGAATTTGACAAAAAAAGGGCATGAAAGCCGGCTTATATGAAAAGTTCAGGATGGCTGGTAGTTTAATGGTATGGGGGATATTTTCTTGAAACACTTTGAGCCCTTCAGTGCCAGTTTAAACACCGCATCTTACCTGAGTATTGTTGGTGACCATGTAGCCACAGTCTACCCATCTTCTGATGGCTGCTTGCAGCAGGATAACATACTATCTCCCAAAGCTCTAATCATCCCAAACTGGTTTTCTAAGGTGACAGTGCAATCTACAGTCACTGGATCTCTGTCAAATACAATACTTTTGGGATGTGGTAGAACAGGAGATTCACATGACGAATGTGCAGCTGACAAATCTTCAGCAACTGAGTGATGCCATCATATGGACCACAGTCTCAGAGGAACTGGTCCAGCATCTTACTGAATCTATGCCACAAAGAATTAATGCAGCCCTGATGCCAAATAAAACCTGGTACTTGCAAGATGTAACTAATGAGGTGGCTGATGAGTTTCTATACTGAGCAGAGTATCACTCTTTTTAGTAGTTTTAATATTGCATGTGCAGTTATTTCAAATGGCACATGTATTTCTTAACTTGGCTTAGCATTGAATGCAGTTGTGACACACTATAACAACAGAAAAGAATTTACCACTCAGTGACCTCCAAATTTGAGTCATTTACCATGACTTTTTTTTTCAGAAGTTGTGGGTCTTTCCCTGCGTGACCACTGACAGGCCTTTACCGTAAGGAGCTGGAAAGGCTGAAAGGCTGCGTGTGTGCAGGAACACCCTGACTCCCCGGCTCTCTTCATGTGAATACATTAATTCATTTACCACTTTCGAGGTCGCCAAACCCAAATATTTGCCTCTGCACATATTTAATATTTATGATGACGAAAGCAAATATTGCCTGTTGGATTGAGTGACACAGAAAGGTCAAGCTCTGGGCTTGGCCAGAGAGGGCAGGAAGGAATGTTACTGGTGTGTGTGCGAGGGTGTAAATGTGTGTGTGTGATCCCCCGAGAGAGCCAATCCACATCATAGGAGCAGTACACACTGCCCTGTTTGCCTTGAAACACACATGCAAATATGACACGGGTCAGTAAACAATTTACTTGAATTTGCACATTATAGATTTGCAAGCTTAAAATTTCAACTTCTCTCCTAACAGGCCGTGTTGGTGAGAGCGCGCATGTGGGTTTAAACGAAGGGGGAGCGTGTTAGCCTTTGGTTATATGGTTGTATCCAGGTTTACGTGTATTCGGATACACTGTGCTGTCTGTGTGAACGTGAGTCTACATCTTTGCATCTATGCTGTGCGAGTGCATGCGTTCCAATGAGGTGATCCATTAGGGAGGACAGTTTTACGAGCTGGTCTCTGATCTGGATCACCTCAGATGAGATCCTGTTTCCTTTGGAATGATCTCCCTCACAACTGATTCCGGCTCAAGGACTGCATGACTAAATAGTGCATATCTAATCTCTTTTGAACTGCAGCCTCATAGAAACGGCCTCAAATTCGAATATCAAGTTTGCCAACAAGCTCTACTTTCCGATTAAGTTGCACGTATATTTTGTAAATTTATAGCACCTTGCTTTGGAGCAGATTTGCAAGTTGAGCAAGCTGGCATGTAATAAAGACTTCAAGGGGCACTTCTAAATGTATCCGCTCAATTTCTTCTCTTCTAAATATTAACAGACGCACACCCATTCATTTTAGGCGTGCAATGGATGGATGTTAACTCAGCACACACCAAGTTTGTTGACAACTATCGAGAAACCTCACGTTGACCTCGAAGACCAAGAGGGATTGAGGAAGCCAAATCAGCAGATCCCTTATACACACAGATCACCTCTTCACCTCCTTACCCCTATCTCCTCACATTTTTGCCTTTTATCCTTTCTTTCATATGTGCTTTCTTTCTTTTTGCCCTTCCTTCTTTCGCCTGTGATAAGTTATTGTTCAAATTTGTGGAATGTACACAGACCAGTGGTCTCAAAGAAGTTTTAGTTTTTGAAAGGCACTCTGCTCTCTTTTTTTTTTCCGCTCTTTCGGATATGAGTAAGGGAAGAAAGGGCCTTCATGGTAGGAGTGATAAGAGTCATTTACTGACAAAGAGACAAGAAGAAGAAGAAAGAAAGAGAGAAAATCTTGAGACAATATTTGACAGTGATTCACCCACAGTTTACACCACCAAGGAGAGATATGGACTTAGTGACCTAGTCAAGGGGAAAGCAGGTGTGAGGGCTGACCAAATTCTGTGTGTTTGAGAGTGTTCATGTGCGTGCCAGAAAGAGATAAAGAGGACAGAGGATTTTTTTTTCCTGCCTCGTAGCCTGTACCTGATAATTCCAACACACTTACCTCACTTGCGTGCAATTACATCTCAGATATAACGAGTCTTATGTGATAATAGCGGAAGAAAAGAACAAAAATGACACCTTACTTTTCACACACCACTGACAGCAAGTTATTCACAAGGATGGAAAAAAGACGGTCAATTAAAGTCTTTCTGCAGCCACTGTGACAACCCAGGGGACCAATAGCAAAGAGTAATGGAGACAGAGACAGCAAATGACTGAGCCGTGCTTGGACTCAAAGGACTCATCATATTAAAGCCCTTCATATTGGTAAAGATGGATGGACAGATGAACAAGTGGATGGATAAATGGGTGGATGGACTGATTGATGGATAGTTGCATTGGGTAATTCCAAAAAGGAGGAAGGCATAAAGCAACAGAGGAGCATGACTGTGCACGACATGCAAAAGAACAAGAACAACTATTGATGGGGTAAGAAGTGAAAAAGAATGGACATTACATATTTGATTAACAGACACAAGAGAGATTATATAACTTATAAAGGTATGTTTTTTCAGGTTTTGTCTCAGTAACGCGTTGCACAAACAAACAGATAAAAATCAGAAGAAAAAAACCCAGACTGACTCCACCTTCAGTACGGGAACAGAAGAAGCCTATTCCAAAGTACATGAAAAAAGGACACCAATCCTCATGTTCTTCACAGGACGACAGCTGAAAAAATATGGAGCTGTGGATATGTTGAGTGGGTTTTTTGAAAAAAAAAATAAAACGATTTTAGTCAACTTGTGTTTATTAGTAAAATAAAATAGCTGTTTTTGAAGGTCAATGGCATGCTCATAGTAGTGGGGTGTACCATGGTGGCCATAGTCTGGCAGCTGGCAGCACTCCCTCTCTTCTTTTGTCCACTCGAGCCATTTGATGCCATTGAAACAGGGCAAAGGCAGAGAGTTTGAGAGAGCAATAGCAAAGTGTTAGTGTTAAGGTGCAGGGCAGCGTGATGCAATGTGAGACAGAAGCTAAACGAGCTCTCTTCGGTTTGTATGTGGACTCCACTCCCTAAACTCTCACCCAGTTATTAACTTATCTTACACCCTCCTCTTCATTATCATCATCATCATCATCATCATCCATTGATCCTTCAGGTCACTTCTTTTATTTTAAAAGAAAGCTTAGGAGGAGAGGGAGGGGGTAGTGGGGCGGGGGACTAAATCATGTTTTTAATGCTTTAAAAGTTCCACACCTGCGAGTGCAAAGACAGTTTGAAACCTTATCTCCTGCGCTTTGTGTATCTCCCTTTTCTTTGGTGCGGGATATGAACAAATTGTGCATTGTGTTTAGGCAGGGGCCAGAAGGATTTCGAAGGAAGGAAGCCAGCAAGCCCAGGCTCTGCACAGCAGTAGCCTGAGACGGGAGCTCAGGAGTGATTCCATGTGTAAGATTCCTTCCTTCTCACGGACAGTGCTAATGAAGTGTGTGCACCCTTTGTTAGGCGGGCTTAGCATTATGGCAAGCATTTACTGCACAGACTCTAGGCTAGAAAGATTTTTTTTTTTTTTTTAAAAGAACAAAAAGAACATAAAACATGGAAGGGATGAATCTCAGCTAAGGCCATGAAATAAATTTTGAAGTATGATTTTTTTTCTGTAATTTTTCAAAGTTTGATACATTTCCTATATATAAAAGTATGCAAGTGGGAGTACATCACCATAAAGTTATCAGAGTCTTTATCAGAGTCAATATCCACTGTCATGCTCTCTTGCCTCTGCTCTGCTGAATGCAGATGAGGGGGGAAATTAGCCAGTGTGGGAATATCAGAAGAGACAGATACCCGTGTCACCATGTAGCCTAATAGAAAGACTCCTGTTTTCAATTATAGCCAACTGTAATGATGATGCGATGTGAGCAGCAAGACAATAGTACAACTGCTGCTCTACAAAGTCGCTGTCTAGTGCCTGAGAGGGAGTGTGGGGAGGGAGACGGGAGAACAGAGGGGAGGGGGTGTTGAGCTAAAGAGTTGAGGAGGAGGCAGAATGATGGGAAGGGATGCATTGGAGGAGCAAAGTAGTAAAGTGCGAGGAATAAACCTTGTTTTTTAACATCTTTTTAAGGACATTCACACACTGTCATGTGAGAAGAAGGAGGGGGAGCAAACCTAAATCAAACATGCACAAAGATCTAAATAATGGCTTAAAATGTACTTTAGCAAGTAGTGTTGCTGTGTCTTGTCTGACAGAACACAGACAAATCACAAATGAGGCACTCCAGCTGTTGCTTTTTTGTTTCCTTTTCTCAAATCTACTGTGTTGACTTCTGTTATTACCGCTGCCAAAGTCTTCATTGCAGTTCTCCAAGGGACTGGAGAAGCTACCAAGTAGATTCAAACACAGCAAGCTTCCAGCTCTCTCGACCTATTTTACTCCCACTCCACACTCTATCTGTCTTGCTAACCCTAGCGTGACCCAAACATGCGGCCAGTGAGTTCGATGTGTTTTCTATGGACATACAGAGAAGGTATGGAGGCTCCAAACCAAACCTCAACCATGCCAGCCCTATGAGGGAAGGAGGGGCCCCTTTTTGAGGAAGTCATCACAGAGTCCAAATAACAGGGCCATCTCTGCCTGGGGCCCGCTGTCAGGCCAATGATCGATGGCCTCAGCCTCAGATGCCTGCCTTAACTGGCCAGTGGTGAACAAAGAGGGGCAAATATAGAGACAGAGAAGGGGTCATCCCTTCCACTGAGGGACTGACAGTCAGCCAGAGAGAAGGATGGAGGGAGGACAAGAATGAAGGAGGGAGGGAGGTAGTGTAAACCCCAGCATGTTGATTGCTAGTCTCCTCTTTGATTCAAAAAACAGACATGTCGTGCTGTTTTATTTCGTTTGTAACATGTCCAGAAATCTCCAGCACTGAGACAGCGCTACATTTTAGTGATTGCAGCTCCCACAGCTGTGGCCACAGGAATGTAGCCGGCGCTCCTCGCCTCCTTCCTTTCCTCTCCATCTTGCTGTCTATCTCTTATTAAAGTCATCTCTCGTTTCCTCACCTCTGTGCCTACCCTCATTCTCTCAGTCTTTCTGTCCTGAGGTGATGACTCTGGCTCTTGTGAAGTCTCTGATTAACACTGAGAGCCATTTTACCAAGAAGGCCTTCTTCCTCTTCACGTTCCTCTTCTCTCCTCTTTCCATTCTTCAACTTAGCTAGCATCTGTCTGAAGGGGGCTAAGCCCAAGCTAAGAACACAACCCGAGCTATAAGCTTTGCCAATGGCCTGTTCTTGACAAACCAACTGCAGTGGCCAATGTCTCCCTTTAGCAAAGTCCCATCAGTAAATGAGACGGGGGAAAAAAACGATTTTCAGCCAGTCTGCTGTCCCCTTCCAGTTGACAGTGGATAGCTTATTTTAAAGGGTTTTAACAATCACTACTTTCCTTCAGCTGTGCCAAATGAGACTGACGAGACCCAAGCCCGACTCCAGATGTGCACAATGAGAAATAGGCAGTGTTATTGTGTCATCTGGCAATTTGGATTCTTTGAACAGTTTATGAACACGTCTCACAGGAAAGCCATGAAAATTGTCAATTAAATACAGTTTTGAGAGAATGAGGGGCATTGTTGGTAATAAGTGAGAGCTGAAGCCCTGCTTTTGAGTGAGAGGGAGGCCAGTATGAGAGCAGATGAGCTTTTCTGCATTTGCTATATACAAGTCAAATTAAGCTGAGTGAATGTATTTGACCTTTCACCCAGTGACTCTTTTCTATCACACTCTCCAACTCTTCTTCCTCTTATTCCTCGTCTGGTTGTAGTATGCCTTTAACTACCTGTCCATTGAACTGTTCCACATCTCCACCAACATGAATGTGGTTTCACATATGCATTCCTGTTTGTTTCTCCCTGAGAATGAAGACTTAATTTTTCTCTTATTTGTGTCTTTGAGATTGTCACCTCTCAACTGTTCATGTATACAGCCCATTCTCCCTTGACTCTTCTTTAATACCCAGGCTGTTAATCCTCATACAGGTCAGAATAAGGGGCATGAAAAACTTGATTTGTCAGAGGTTTATGTACAAAACCCACCTGTTATCACAAAACTACAGGCATATGTTAAAGGTGTAGAGGTCTAGCTTTAGGTTTAAGAAAAGGTCTTATTTTAACTTAAAATAGAGTTTCCTAAGATTAACCCAACATCTTGAAAAAAAAATCCTATTAGGGTACACTGTATTTAAATTCCTGATCAGGCATCCATATATGACACGTTGGTGATGGGTTGAGTCTTAATATTACCTCACACGGTGTGTCAAAGCACCAGTACTAACGCTGACTTTGAGACACAAGCAACTAATGGGTCAATCTCTCAGACCTGATGCTGGAAAATTAATTCGACAACTTTCATCTAATTAGTCAAAATTATCATGTCAGGAGAGCAACAGGGAGCAAACTGATAAACTAAAAACGCTTTTGAATTTCTGTCAGTAAGTGCAGTTAATCTTAACTTAAGCCATTTTATTCTAGCAGAGGTGTATGTAAGAACATCAAGCTAAAGTCACACAGCGCTGCAGACTGGTCAGCAACCCCCTGGCAACCAGCAGTCGCTAGGGAAAATGTGCATTCACTAAATCCAAACCAACTTACCAATGAAAGTTTTAATTTCATACATCTGAATTTCAGACTGTAGCGGTTGCTGAAGGTCACAAGGACTTTTGCCTAAACCACACAGACAATTTCCAGCAGTTTGAATGTTTCTAAGGCGCACTGTGTGTTTCCTGCTGTGTGCTGTCTGTGAGAAAGAAAATCTACACATTATATCCGGATTCTCCTGGGAGAATCCGGATATAATGGCCTCAGTGTAATAACATTAAAAATTCATCACTTTCATTCAAATGCACAATAAACTCAGTTTATACTTTTATTGTTGAGTTTTGCTGGTTGGGATTACAAAGAATTAATTAATTAGAATTCATTGTTTAAAGAGGACGTTACCTTAAAAACTCATAAGGGAAAAAAAGTCACTCGTCGGTGTAAAGTACATAATGATAAATGAACTTGTCTCTAGTTTACTTTACAGGCCTTTAATCTGGTTTAGACACTCTGAATAAGCACCTTAAGGACTTCAACTTTAATTAATGATTCTCTGGAGAGGTGACCAGGGCAGCCAATAATTAAAGCTGTTTTTCCTCACCGTGTACCTCACAAAGATCCCAATCATTTATGTCCTCCTCCTCATGTTCTTGTAGCCCTTATTTCTTTGCGGGTAGCATTATCTTTGGTCATTGTATAACTTTGTTTAATAATGACGAGCATACTGCGCTGCAATACGGGTGGTATCTTCCTAACTAGTTCAACAAGTTGTAGTGTATCTTCTTTCTCTCAGACGTCCAGACAGAGATAATTAACAGGAAGGAAATGATTCAAGTCTGTGCAACAGTGAGGATGATGTCTAGAGGAAATGACCACCGATGACCAACAGGAGAAGAGAGATGACTGAGTTCGAAAGGTCCTGTGTACGTGTTTGTGAGGTTGATGCCTAAGCGTGTCTGGCAAAATGCAAGCTTTGCTCTTGACTTTATTCCACTCAGGTAAATGATATAATTTAATGAGCAGTGTGCACTGAAGCATGTGATGACTACGTCTGAATTCCATCATAGAAACATGATGCCTTCAAGAACCAACGGTGATAAAAACAGGATGTGTGGTGAAATCATAGACTATGCCTCTATGCTGAGTCCCACCCCATTTTAAAAGTGTAGACCAATCACACGGTACACTGTGAGAGTCAAAATGTTTGGTGAAAATGATTCCTGATGCCTGATCCATTGACATAACTACGTCGCATCTACATCTCGTGCATTCTGAACTGTGGAACCAAATGTACTTTCGGATCATTCGGTGTATCTAAGATATTATCTGATTTTCCTGAAAGAACTTGGAATCCAGTTTCAGTTCAAGGTACATGGTTGTTTAGCCCTTTATTGTTTTCTGTCTCTCTCCATTGCAGCTGCTTACATTACATTCATCTGTGTAGCTACAAAGCTGCAGGTGGGCAGCATTAGAATGCTGAAGGAGGACTGCTGATCAGATTAGATTTTGCACTCGGTCGGTGCATTCATCAGTTGGTGCGTGTTTGTGTATACGTGTTTGTGTGTGGCAGATCATTTGGTCCGCTGCTTTAAGACAAAGGGGGCCCTGGTCCAGTTTACTCCCATGGGTAGGGTACCTTTTACCTAAAGACAGAAAGACAGAAAGAGAAAATGACACCACGCAGCTTGTCGGGCTCTCCAACATTCACTCCTCCACACTACTTTATGGGAGGGTCAAGGTAGTTAACCAGTGGCAGGCGTTCAGATGGGTTCTGCTCTGACTTCAAACAGGGAACATTATGGGCGTGTGCGCTCACAGGATATTGCACTGTAAGGCCACTGAACACGGCTGGGTTTGAGAGAGGAGGCTTTGTATTGAGCCCATTAGAGTCCTAAACCGATACTAATGAAGCCGTTTCCTGTACAAACGGGGCGGCTCAAGGGAAACTGGTTCGAGTTTTTAATAAGACCTCTCCAATCCCAGTTAAGATGCTGAAATTTTTTATCTGGGTACTGAGTGGGTTAGTACTGGTTCCAAGCCGAACCTCCCTTTGGAAAAGTTAATTACACATGATTAATGGAGCGTTTTCCTTCCAATGATATCTGTGACAGCACAAAGCTGTCGTAAGGCTTGTCAGGCCCAATTCGAGCTGAATAAGTATTTATGTGATCGCATGTGATGGGCCTCCTCTCACCAGCACCAGCCCTCATCAATCAAGCCCTGCTGCTCGCAGTAGTGGGAAATTGGTCTATCAGCGCGGCTACCCCCTCCACCCCCGCTGCCACCACTGCCACCGCCACCTCCCTCCCTCCCCATTCAATCAGGCCTGAGGCTACAATGCTTCTTTAGCTCTTACTTCTGACCAACGCAGGGGTCACAGGGGGGAAAGTGGGAGCTAGAGCTGAGCCCATCCATTACAGCTCTTGTTTCTCTCGGTGGCAGCCGGACGACGGGATTCTATTAAGAGCTCCGTCTATTCAGCACTGAGATTACACCAGGGCCCTCTCTCCAAGCACACCTCACCACCAACCCCCGAGCCCTCACCAAAACCCTATACCCACCCTCGGGGCCTTATAGCCCTCCCCACCACCACCACTGCCACCAACCCACCTCAGCTCTGTCGTGCTTCCCCTCCCCAGTTCCACCCCCCTTCTACACTTCCCCCTGCTAGTGTTTTTTCTTTCTTTTTTTCTCTTTTTTTTAAACAACCACAATGACAATAATCACAGAGAGAAAGATAGAAAAGAGAAAGAGACAGAAAGACAGGAGGAAAAGCTTGGGGGAGAATCAGAGCAGACACCCTAACATGAACCTGCTCCTGCTTGGGATGTGGACAAACACACCGTCTGCCTGTCCGAACAGGATTTGGCCTAGGAGCCGCACACACTTAAAGGGAATGTACACACACACACACATCCAGAAGGCATAAGCATACCCTCCATCTCAAACAGACACAGAGCTTCAGCACCTGGCTTGGAGATCGGGACAATCTTCCCTTCACTATAAACACACTTAGATGGGTAACATCACAAACGCAACTCTGCTGCAGTTACGTCGTAAACACCCACCAGCACCAGATCAAACTGCCACTCCTAAAATGTTTAAGAAGCTCGTTTATCTCCCGCTGGCCTGAAGAGACTCTTCATTTACTTAATATGTGTTAGCTCTTGAGAGAGAGAAAGAGGGGGGAGTGCTGCTGGGGTCGCGCCCCAGCTTGGATGGATGGGGGTCTTCCTGTCAAGGAGAAGGAGAGAGACAGCGCTCCTGTCAAACAAACAGAAATTTAATACGTTGCTTTCTATCAGGATGTCCACAGTGTGTACATACTCTCTTGGGCTTGATTATGAATAACCCCTTCTATCTTATAAACAAGTGGAGTGAAGACATTCATCAGGGATAGAGAGGTAAGGGTGTGAAGGTGGAATGTTCCCTCCTCCTACGAGAGCCAACTGCTGTATTTCTGCAATGAAGGGGATGATAGAGCGCAAAGTACATCAGAGAGGAGACAAAAAAAAAGCTGAAAAAAGAATGGATGTAGAAAGATCTAGGACAGAAGAAGCAAAGGATTATCATTAAAGAAGCGAAAGGAAAGAACGGACAAGAGGAGGAAATGTGTTTTTGTGTGCATGGAGAGGGCACTCGGGGTGGGGCTGTGTGTGTGTGTGTGTGTGTGTGTGTGTGTGTGTGTGTGTGTGTGTGTGTGTGTGTGTGTGTGTGTGTGTGTGTGTGTGCGGTTTCACTGCATGGTTTGGAGTTTGGCAGCTCACATAGGGGTTAACAGGATCGGAATGCTTCTTCAGTGGCAGCGTAATCAGCACCAACTTCCTCTAATTCAGAAACCCTAGGCCTCGCTCTCCGCCTCTTTTGTTTCAGCCGGTGCTGTGCCGACAGCGTGGAGGAAGCAGCCGTCTGACAGTCAGGGGAGATGTTGAATGTGCATAAACATGGTTTCCAGGGAAGCAGAAAGAGAGAGTTAAACTGACAAACTTCTGGGTGATTATTGTGTCTGTGTGTTGATGGCCGCTTGAGCCGTCTGTGCACCTAGATATACGTGGACTTGTCAGTATGTTTTGGCGGTGTTTTGCCCACATTGCCAGCCTCTCCCAGGGGGGAAAAAAAAAGAAAAAGAAAAAGCAAGACGTGAGTGAAGGAGGCCGTGTGAGGGATACTCTGCACACTAGCTGCCAGGCCAGTCATCTCCAGCTGCCAGCCGGAGACTTTTGTCTTTGTTAAATGTTCTGTGACAATGAGATTTTCCAAAGTGCCACCAAGATAAAGAAGTGGATCGAGAAGGGTGGAGGTGGGAGGAATGGGTGGTTTGGGGGGTGGGGGCTCTGATAAGAGCTGAGATGGTCTGGTCATAGTCCAGCAGCCCTTCATCACTGCTGCAGCCCCAGATATATCTCCTCTGTGTCTCCGAAGCACTCACATACACACCTTCATCATTATGTCTCTCTCACGCCTTCACAAACTAATACACATACCCAACAAATGCACCCAATTTCAACACACACACGAATACACCTCTATTCCATCACTACAGCTCTAGATCCTCAATCGATCCTCACAGCCCCTCGGCCCCTGCCAGACACCTGCAGGTGATTGATCCCCAAATCAGTCCCTCACAACCCCAGTGCCATAAAAACCATAACAACCCATCATAAAAGCTGATTTATCTTCACCTAGTGCCGGGCCTCACAGTTAGAATATTAACCCAAAAGTGTATGACACCGGGATGATTGGTTTGGAATTGAATGAACTTGGGGAGTATCGACGAGCTTGTCTGATGGGTCATATCAAGTCTGACTACTGAAATGTGCCAAGTGAGATTGCAATCCCTCAAGCCCAGGCCTTCTAGAGACTTATACACAAACAGGAGGAGTTTTGTTGGACTCTTTGCATTTATTCATGTAAGTCTGGCTCTGTGTCTGGATGACTTTCGATAAAATCACAGATGTATTCAAATGTATTAAAGCAGACTGATTAATTATGCTCCTGTTCACGTTTATCATGAAGCAATGTGTCAGTATAAACTAGAGCTCATATGATTTTACAGCATTTTGAAATTTTAAGTATATTATATATGAGCATGGTGGCTCAGGGGTTTGCACTATTAGACCCTGCAGTCAAACCCCAGTAGGTCCCTTCGGTGCAGATGTTCTCCCCTTGCTTGGCTTCTGGAGCTGTTTTTTTTTTTCTTCTCATCCCAGGGCCCACACACAAAAACAAAAAAGATTCTTAAACTTTAAAGGTTCACTTCTTAAATAAAGGTTTAACACCGATGGGTCAACTACATCACTTTCCTCCAGCCTTGTAGATATTTTATCGTAAAAGCGAGCGACAGAAAGGTTGCATACAATATGAACGACGCGTCACTGAGTCTGCTCGACATGACAATCGTTTTCTTTCCTCCGTTGTTTTTGTTTTTGACTTTTTCTGTGTTGTTTCCGTGTGTGTCCGTCCATGTGTGTGTTCCTGCAGAAAATTGTGCCCAAGCCACATTTTAATGAAAGCTCTGGATCAGAGCGATGCCAGAAGCATGGTGTTCTGGCAGCAGCATCAGCATGTGCCCTGTACTCCGCAGTGCAACAAGCTCCTGGGTTAAATATAATCCCAGTCTAACTCAGGGGCCTCTTTGATGCTACTGAAAGCCAGTGAAGCCTTTAATGGGAGCCACTCTGTGTTCCTGTGTTATGTGTGAGCCGCTCAGCTTTCCTTCATTTTAAGGTTGTTGTAACTGATTTGTTGTTTTCCGAGCTAATTCTGACTTTAATCATGTCCACGTACGCTGTGCTGGGTAGCAGATTCCTATGCCTGCATGTGCGTGTGGTCCAGGTATTCCTGTTGGGAGGGGGTCTAAATGTGTTTAGAAAGCCACATTACTGGGACATGTCTTCCTTACAGGGACTAAGTTAACCTGAAAACATAAGTCTTTTGCTTTTTTTAGATGAATAGAGGTTTTAAGGTTAGGTTAGAGTGAAGCAGCAGTTATATTAAAGGTTAGTGAAAATCTCCAGGAAATGTAAATCAGTGTAATATCCTCTTGAGTCACAACTATGTGGGTTTCTTTATATGTCATGATGAACAGACTGAACACACTTCCACAGTCTGCTTACACAAGAATACTTTCCTCCTTTCTCACTTTTCAATTTTGACTACTTGCAAAGTTGAATATAAAAATAGCCATTATACACTCATGTTCCCCTCTTTTTTTTCTCTACGACACAACAAGCGCTCCCCCCCCCTCCCCTTCAGTTTGAGAAAAAAAACTTCCAATAAAAGCGAATACGCAGAAGAAACAGAGTGCCTGTGTTTGATCTGCTGCTGGGTTTTTTTTTTTAGATTTCTGAGAAGTATCAACCTATTTTCAGTTGTTTCCTGTTCAGAATCAAGTTAGCTGTTATCACAAGGCTGCCGGGATCATTTTCTTCGGTCGCAGCGAAAAGCTGTAAAGTCCTTGTCTGATATCCACCAACATTAAAATATTAGCCTTCCAATTGGACACGGTGTGTCAAAGGCAGCTTGTCACAGTGTTACAGCTGAGTCCTGACTTTAAACGTGAGAAGAGAGCTCAATAAATGTAATGAATGTGTGACACTTGGACATCTGAAGTGCCGTGTTCAGTTCCATACCACTTTTACCTCTTGTACATAAAAAGCCTCTTTTAAAGATGATATCTATGAGCGTTTTAGAGTCAATTTGTTCTCCCTGCCGCAAAAGGCAACATGCTCTAATTACCTCCCCCCACCTTCTCCACTGAGGCTGGAGGTGGAGGTGGTGGGGAGGTGTTTAAGTTTCCAGTCTGTCCAATGCGTATGGGAGCTGTGTGCCCACTGAATTTATGTTTCACAAACCTGACCTTTGACACTTGTGCAGCTTTATCACACCCAATAGCCCAAATACAGTGTGTCCCTATATGCCGAGGCTCTGTGGAGGAAGTGTCTGTGATTACCACAATCTGTACTACTTTGTGTACATCACTGCCAGCCCTCAGCCCCGTCTCCACTGCTCTTCCGCCTGACAGACTCTTAAGTCACTTAGGCCGCCATTGCTTCCTTCAGACAACACCATCAGGTTGCCTAAACCCAGTTAGCTTTGCATCTTATCTAATCTCACATTCGCCCTCTCCTCAGATTGTCTGAAACAGTTTAGTCCCTTACTGTCCCTTGTAGCACTTCAGCTTCTGCAGCAGAGATTGCCTCTCAGTTTGTTTGTTTTTTTCACGTTTTGTGGTAATTCTGTTGTTTTTGCATTTTGGAAATGATTTTTCTTTCATTTAATGCTTCAACTGAGAAATCCGTGAGTAAGCCCACTCAGTCGGGCATCGTGTCACTGAGTGGGTCACTCAGGGCATGAGGCTTGGTGTTACTTCCCAGTTTTGACACTTTCAAACTTTAAAGTGTCGACTTCAAAACGATTAAAAAAATACACCTACACACAAGGACACAAATGAAAGAATCCTCTACTCTTAAAAAAAAGGAGAAAAAAGAGTGCGCCCTGGATTATGAGCTCAAAGAGAAGCAAAGACGGTGCCAAAGCGAAAAAGACCATGTGCTAATTCAGCAAACACACCGGGCTTGTTCCTCGCAGGCCGCAGAATTTGTCAAGAAATCATCCCTCGCTCTCTCTGCCGGAATGCCTGCCTGACCCCCGGCAAATGAAAATAATCCAAAGTAATTAGAAGTGAGCCGGTCTGGTCCTGAGAGCCCCCGGGCGGCCGGGTAAACATGGCGGAGGGTCCGGGAGGGGCCAGTAGAGAGAGATGGAGGTGGGGGTGTGGAGGAGGGAGGGTGCTGACCTTGTCCACATAAAGCAGTGATTTATGAAGTGCAGGGCACAGCAGCAGGGCTTCTGTCTTCTCCCGCAGAACCAAATTACTGAGGTGGAGATTAACACGCCGCTCACAACGGGCCTACTTCCAGGCCCAAGGAAAAAATTTTATTTACATTTTCTCCTTTCATTTCCTTCGCCGTGTTTTAATGCTAATTGGCACCGTGCACATCCTCTATTAATAAAGACTCTTGAAACTGCGCCACTCATTCTCCTGCGCGCACCTATTGCCTGATGAATGCGCTAATTAAAAGACAAAGCCGCAGAGTGTTGTGCCGCCTGGAGCCTGACGTCTCTTTGAGCCCCGGGTGACTTTTTTTTAACCACTTGATTGAATCGCCCCACATTTAGGCAGAAATAAAAAGCGAAGGGAAAAGATGGTTGTGTGTGTGTGTGTGTGTGTGTGTGTGGGGGGGGGGGGGGGGCGTGTGTGTATATAAAGTCACGATGGAGACTTAATGCAGCTTTTCGCCGTGTCAATAGGAGGTCTCGTCATGAACAGTGGAACTATTTCATGTGGATTTGGCCGCGATATTTTCTTTCTCTCCCCTCTCTCTCGCTCTCTCCTGAAGGATGTGCTGGAATGCACCACACAGGCCTTCCCAGTGTTTCCATGTGGCCCCTCGGCTGCAGCGGGTATAGGCTCTCCAAGTTCGCTTGCTGCTGGAGTCAGTTTGCAACCCACACGGGAATCCCCCCCCTCTTCTCCAGCATGTCCCATCTGACTTTGCAGAGCACCGAAACTTAAATCACTTTTCTTTTTTTTTTCTAAATAGAAGAAAATGCTTAAAAGATATTTAATGGATTTTTTAAGAAGAAGAAGGAAGTGTGTTAGCGCATGAAGCCGAATCTCAGATAATATATGAAGCTGATTGATCTTATAAACAAATAAAAAGTGTCTACATGCATGTATGAATTTGTCTTTGCGTGACCGAACTCCTAAAAACAAACAAGAAAGCCGCAAGCAAAAAAAGGGGCCTGTTTGAGCAATTTGAGACTCCTTTTCAAGAATTTCACAGCACTTTAAACATTATCCGGATGCTGTACGTTTTAATCCTCCCCAATCAAATAAGTATGAAACACTGTGTTGCATGATATAGTCGGAACTAACATACCCTGAAGCCTGCGTGTGTTTGGTTTGTAATTTGTTGATAAACAGCTTTTCCACCTCGCCATCCCACCGTTTGTCACAATCATTATGACAAAGGCGTGGAAATAATTCTGATAAAACGGGTCTATTAAATCCGGGCACATCAGAACGGCGTTTACGGCAAACAAAATATAAATTAGAGCAACGACTCGCAAATCATTCTCGCGGTTTATTAAAGGAACAAGTGTTTTAAATTCACCCCCATCGGTCTGTTCAGCGCGGACTCGAGAGCTTTTTATGGCAGCTCGTTCAGGTGATTATATATTCAAGTCGTACACATCTTTCATGGCCCACCTAGCATCTACACGCCTTGTTGTGTAGATGTTTTGCGCACAAGATTGAAAGTCAACAAAAAAAGTAGACTTATAGCAAAGTAGGCTCGTTGCTGGGCACTTTTTTATTATTATTTGTAATTGATTTTTTTTTATTGTGTTATTATTTTGTCGCGTGACAGCTGGAGTCTGTTTTCCCTTTGCTAAAATATCCACACAAACTTAGATCGCTCGTGTGTGTAGAGATAACGCAGTGCAGCTGCTCAGCGCTGTCATAAATAGACATTCAAATCACCAAATTATACGTCACAAATGTGCAGGGTTTTATTCTGAATTTGTTTGTGTCGTGCGGGATTTTATTATGAAATGACAAAAGTCCGTGCTGGGTTTAGCTCACTTGACAGCAGCAACAAATCGAATCACCTAATTAGTTTTTTTTTAACTCTCAAGTCCCCACTCACACTTCTTTAGTGAGGTTCAGTTCAGCTGAGCACGCCATCTCCTGACTGGAAAAAGAATTGTAGCTTTTCCTTCACGTGCCCGTGCATGGAGATGGGGAGTGGGTTGGTAGGTGGGTCTGTGTGTGTGAGAGGGGGTTGGTGCGGGGGTCATACCACCGTTACCCCAATTTACCCCCGGTGATACCACAAACCCCGAGAGTTTAGCCTCTTTTTCTCACATTTCCTCCTTTTCACAAAACCCCTCGCACTTCTCTCTCTATCAGGATCCTCGATCAGGACTCGGAGAGGCTGTGAAGCAATCACTTTCCCAGATTACTTGTATTTAATACACAATGCATCATAAAACAAATCCCTCATCCTGACAGGAAGAAAATAGAACAGCTCATTCGACTTGAGCTTTCCCAATTTATGGCTAAATTAAAAAGGGTTCCAACAATGGACAAGTCGAGGAGAGGCAGGAAATCAATGACCGGGCGGACCGGGGTCTCTCCTCGGTTCTCAAGGAGCGCGAGACGATGGGAATCGGTGGCCGGGTCCTGCCTTATTTACACATGATTTTTCCTGTCCTTCCTGCACATTTGCTCCGCGATTTCGCAAAACAATGGGTATTATCTGGGATGGAAGGTCAATGTCACAGTGTAAGGAGTTATCCATCATCATCTGCTCTCATCAGCCAAAGCCCCGCTCTCTCTGGCTTTATAAGCTGCCTAATAAACTCCGCTCACTGACAACAAGGACGTTTCTGTGTTATTCTCTACCCTTGTCAGATTGTTCACGGTATCAGTTTCAGCTTTAAACTGAGAGATTAAAACACACACACACACTCAAGAAATACAATGTCCAACATTTGGTCTCATCTTGATGGCAAAGCAGGTGCACGAAGGCGCACGCAGAGCTAAAAGGTTTTCTTTTCTTTTTTTAACGCAGATTCAGAAATAACTAACCCAAGCTGATGTTGAAAATTAAATGTGTTGTGTTGTATGTAGAGGTGAGCTTTGGAAAGCAGGTGAGTAGGCCAGGGTCCTAAAATGTGGCGCATGGGCATCAAATGGCCCGTATAGAGATTCCCAGATCTCAGTGTGTGAGAACAATTAGGCTGTTTATTATCATTACTATTATTATTACTAATATTATTATTATTATCACTCGTTCCCCCTCGCATACAGCTCAAGTCTAAATGATAAGATAGCTCAAATAAGAAACGTGTAACACACTGCAGCCCCTTTAAATTCAATTCTTAATAACGACAAAAAAATGTCGAGAGGTTTAAGAAAAGGTGGATGATAATTCACGACTTTGATGCGTATGTTCCTTCATTAAAGTGTGCATACTATGTGTGTGTGTGTGTGTGTGTGTGTGTGTGTGTGTGTGTGTGTGTGTGTGTGTGTGTGTAGTTCATCCCTTTAGAAGCCCCCATCCCGACCTCTCCCTGACCCCGCTCACCCTTTCCAACCCCGGGCCTCTGTCACTTTAAAATTTACTGCGGAGAGTAGTCTCTGCTTTCCGGGGACATACATGTGTAAAGACAGTCTCCCTGCTTGGAGTCCCCTCTCCTTTTTTCTTTTTTTATAATAAGGATGGATCATCCTTTATTTTTTCTTTTCTCTCTTTTTTTTTTTTTTTTTTTTTTGAATGAGAAACATCACACACAAGTATCCGCGAGGCGCAAAGTAGGGAGGCGATGCCTGAAATCTCCCCGCCACCCCCCACCCCGAATATCTCCGCTATCACACAGACGACACATCCCGACTGGCTGAAGAGGAGGAGGAGGAGGTGGTGGAGGGGGGGGAGGAAGAGAAAAATGAAAAGTTGAATGGCTACTAGAAGACACCTGGTTGCGTCAGGACAGGAGGGGTGACAAGAGAGGAGCGGACGAGCCTTTCGAAGCGCACCGCTGCGAGAAAAAAAAAGTTAGGATCAAGTTGATGCACCGGAGGGGATTTCAGTTCCGACGTCTGCGGGACAGCGAGGGGAGAAGCGCGGAGTCGGCGCTGTCTGTGAGACAGTGTAGTGAGAAGGGATTTACTTTTACCGAGCGAGCCGTGTGTGAGAGACAGCACACAGACACATACACAGACAGCGAGACAAGTCGACTCGTCCCGCGGATTGGAGACCTGAAGAGACCGAAAAACAACCGCACAGCGATCTTTTTTTTTTTTCTTTTAATGTGTCAAAAAATCTGGAGAAGTCTCATTAGCAAAAAAATATTTTTCTACTTTTATTTTTAATTCCCAGGGCGATTTTTTTGTATTTTTATTTTTTTTACGGTGTCACTTTTTACTCAGTTAACCACCGCTGTTATTATCCCAAGAGGCTCAAAGTGTGGCACGCCAGTTTAAAAAAAAACGAGTCACCACGGTAAGAACACGCAGACTTTTATAAATAAAAACTGCTTCACTGAGGTTTTATTTTTATTTTTTTACTTTCTTTTTTCTTACACGCAGAGAAAGAAAAAGCACATCTAGGAGTTTATTCGCTCATCCATCTTGCTGAACTAAGTTTGACGTTTAAATTATTAGTTAAAAGACTGCGGTGTAGTTTACAGAATACACGACTAGGTGCTCTCTTAGCGCGGACAAAGGGCTTTATGTAACCTAAATATTTATTCAGCAGCAGGTTACACAAAGACATAAAGACAGATTTGTGACCCTGAGAGAGAGATTCCGTTTTGCATCCCAACAATCGGCTTGTCTTCATAATTCTTATCACTCGCGGTTTCCTGCAGTTGATTTGTTCCCCAGTAAAGTTTACAGCCGCGCCATGAAAAATGTCAGAGCGCTCGCGATTCGTTCGAGTGGAAATGCTGCGCGAATATTTTGTAACGATAAAGTCCACCGATGATATGATTTGCGTGATAATTCACTTCTATTGTGTTTGTTGCTCTTCTGTTGATTTCGCCAACGAGAGGAACAAAGCTGTCCCCCTGGTTTATTATTGTCACAGCCATTGTGTGTGTAGTTTATTATCTTTTACTGTTCTTGTTGCAGTTAAAATGAGTAACGTTTGGTTCATTTATTCGTTGCAACTACATTTAAAGAAACGAATTCAAACGTCAGCTAGAATCAGGTTAAATGCAAATAGATTTTTTTAGGGATGTATTTCATTTTGTGGCAGATTTTTACATTTCGTTTTTTTCTTCCTTTCTGTAACAAAATAATAAAGGAGCGATCGGTCCAAAATGAAACTGAAAGAAACCTTTGCTAATATGAAATGAATGCATATAATAATTCATGTTTTTATTTTGCTACTGAACCTACTATTTGGCTTTTTTGTCTTCCTTATGTACTGACTTATTGACGTCACTTAGCATCTTAAGAATATTTATGAATATGATTTCCATTTTTATTACTTAAATGGTAATGACATCATTCTTCAACAGGCCTCTGAAGCTTTAAAAAGGTCTCAGATATATAATGAAATTACTTTGGTACTGAGTGTTTGTTTTCTCTTTCTTTTCATTTATACACAATGTTTACTGTCTTATATTCAAAACAATACAAATAATAATAATATTAAAAGTGTGTGTGTGTGTGTCAGAGAGAGAGAGAGAGACCTGCTCCTAACATTTGAGTTCTTTTCTCTGTGGGAGGTATGTGGTTAGTCAGTGTTTGGACACAGTAACCTGGACTGATACTGATCAAAGTCTGATCTCTTGCTCTCTCTCTGTCTTTCATTCCTTGCAGATCTTGGATGGGTCAGGCCATGTAAAATTCTGCGTGGATGCCAGCAAACCAGATATCGGGAGCTGGCTGAAGCACATCCAGTTTGCCCCTGCAGCCAAGCAGCACAACCTGACAGCGTGCCAGATAGATGATCAGGTACGAGGAGACGGGTCACTCGCAGCCCACCTGGCAAAACAACCTCAACAAAGTGCGAGATAAATAGGATGTGAAGGAAAGAGAGAGGGAGAAAACATCTGCATGACTCGATTTTGAACTCCCAAATGCTGATGTGTCTTTTAAATGTCTGGCAGGATGAATCAAGCATTTAAAATGCACTCAGCCTTTTTCTAAAGCCAGAAGGCTTCCCTGTATTTTCCGACGGCTGTCCCGTCTGCGTGCTGCTGTGTTAAAAGGTGTTATTGTGATCTAAGTCAGATAGCCCCGAGAGCCGCTGGCCCACCCTGCCTTTAGTTTACTCACACACACGCACAGGTCTTATGTGACGTTGCACCATAGAGACTCCTCGCTATCTGCGTGTGTTTTCCTTCGGTAATTGTGCACTGGCTTCTGCCGTGCGAGGACCACAGGGCAGGATCAGAGGCGGCCCGCCAAGATGATAGTTCCACACACTTCCTAGTCACGCTTGCGATATAAACTCCTAGATATGCCAGGAATGTCACCATCCTTTTGCTGCTCACCTGGCTGTGCAGAGGTGCGTGCTGTATACATGGGGGCCTGTTCAGCTCAGCAAAGCCATGGCGGGGGCTCCTCCCACACAGAAACACACACACACACATTGGGACAGGAACACAAGAGGCTAAACTTTATTTGACGCGTGTGCGCAGCATACCATCGCATGACCCGAATAAAAAACATAATCTAGCTGGCGTGTTTGTCATCACTTCTCACTGGTGGTCCATTTAAATTTTCTGCTTAACGTCGCCCATTGAAATTTCTGCAAAATCTCCATTATAGTGCTTGGTAACATGCTCTAAATACAGCACTCGCAATTAGTGGTAATTAGATGCAGAAATTTCTCACAGTGGAAAAGATGCACCGAGTTTGCCTTTTCCCTGAAAAGAAAAAGAAAAAAAAAAGGTGATCGACATCTTCCAAGAAAGACCTGGCCTGTTTTTCTGTCAGACATGTATGTTTTTGTTCTGTTCTCTTCCTCACAAGGAGGAGAGAAAGGTGTATCACTTCTTCCAGAAGGCTTCCAGAAGTACTTAGCCACTCTTTTTTAAAAAGACACAGAGAGACAAACAAGCAGAGGAGAGCTTTCCTGAGCTGCCCTCTGCACGAGGTGTGACTCGCTGTCAACACTGTGGTTCTGCTTGGGTGGCTGTGTAAGGCACCGACAGGTCACGGACATGGCTATGATGAGGTGATTGTTAAGTATTACACACTGTCACAACACAGCACAATGTGCTGTCTTTAAGCCTTCCGGCCAACATCGGTGTTTTTGAAAACACAGTGTAGCGTCTCACAATGCCTGTCTGTATCTGTAAAATGAATAGACTGAATAGGGTGGTCAAAGCTGCTGTCAGTTTTTGGTACTGACTGTGTGCGAGTGTGTGTGTGTGTGTGCTGGTGCTCATGAGGGCTTTTTTTGTGTCCCTGTGTGCACAGACGTTTATGTTCATTGACTTGCTGTGAGTGTGTCAAGTGTTTTATTGTGTCTCTGAAGTGTGTGCCCACACCTGTAAGTGCCTGTGTTTCCTACATGTATGCATGTACGATTGTGTGTGTTTTGTGTATGTGTGTGTGTGTGTGTGTGTGTGTGTGTACCCACATGCACACTCTGCAAGGACTGTGAATTGTTCACTGCGGTTCAGATGACTCCCCGCGCTCCTCATTCTGAGCTGGAAATGCTAAAACACACAGTACCTGATTCCAACAGGTTTTTACTGCCACAGAGAAGTGCTGACTCCAAACGCAGCCTGAAACCACACATTACACAGTCGCCACATAACGTGTAGCATCACCAGATTTCCACAGAAGAGCCTGACTAAGCTGCCCCGGGCTCATACATTTCTTGTTCTGTAAAGTCGTCCTTCAAAACCAAGTTTAAACAAATCGTCCCTTGCCATGCGCTCAACAGAGATGATTTGTTGTACGGCCTGATTTTAAGGCAGTGTCATACAGCGACAGCAATTTCCAGGCGTGTTGGTCGTTATTTGGGCCTGGTTCTTTTCAAGCCTCAATTTAGCCCTGCCAGCGTGAGTAAAACTGGCCTCCGTCCTCTTATTTCTGACCCAGTTCTGGTTATCATAAAACTTTATGAGCAATCTCAGGAGAACGTGGGAGCGAGAGAGGAATGAATGAGGGAGCAGAGAGAGAGAACAACGTCTGTTCATTTCTTACTAGAGGAACTGTTCGCAAGTCCACTTCCCCTTTCTCTTCTCTTTTTCTCTCTCAATTCATTTGTTACTCATCTGCCATCCTCCATCAGGATAAACGTCTTTATTTTTACCCCTTTGCATGGAAAACTTGAGCGGACTGTGCAGGAAGTAATAGAGGACCTGCAAAGGAATACATTGAATATTTTTAAGTTTAAAGATATTGCGCACTGTGTGTTCAGCTGTTGAAATTTAAAAAGCTAAAGTTATTCTTTAATAATAATATTAGCTGGACTTTGGGCATTCTAAAAGAAATGAACAAGGACAGCCTTTATTTGGGTGACCTTTCTGTTTTACTACTTTATATATTTGACACGTCAGAGTGGAAAGCAACAGGAAAGAGCGGAGAGGGAAGGCGATGGCAGGTGTCACAGTCTGTGAGTCACACTGAAATCTGTAATTAATCCAGCATGCTTCAGCTCACAGGTTTGAATTTATTTAGAAATAAGAAGAGCTGTATTAAGAGAGCCAAGTATCATACATGCAGGTTCTCATTTTATTTCTAAATGAATGTGAAACTCTTTAAAGTTGGCCGGTTACATAGTTTTTTGATGTTTGAAAATTCCTACCCCAGTGCACAAGACATCCTCGCTCGCACGCTAACGCACACGCAGAGACGATGCAGCCTTAGCGCCGCTTCCACAGATCCATCCACGACCAGCACGTTTTGTTGTTAATATAATCAGGGGAATTAGCGCTTACAAACCCTCCGCTGTGCTCCTGACTCTACTGAGTCAATTGAAGGGAAAATTGATTAAAAGTGTAATTAACATCATCCAACGAGGCCCGAAGAGCCTTTTATAAGACAGTGCAGAGGGATATGAGCGTTAATCTCATTCGCTCTATTGATTCTCACTCAGTATTGAGTGGGATGGAGTGGCTTTGGGGCATATTAGCAAAACACTGACGGCCATTCACTATGTAAATACACTGGAGGTGATTGCAGCTCAGTGAGATAAAGGTATTGGACCACATTCAGCAAAAAAGAAGAGATCAGATCGTGCAATTCCACACGATTTAATGCTTCATATGACAACTTTAGAAGATTTACAGCCTTTTTTTAATTCACAGATGTAACTTTTTTTTACCTGACATTGATGCTATGCCACTAAAGAGGTACCAAAACAATTTTTGCTTTTGCTTTGATTCCTTTGCATGTAAGGAAGCCAGCATGTTCATCCAAATTGCTGGAAGCAGCTGCACATTGTGTGCTCATACTCTTTATTGCTATCTAAGTCACGAAATGGTTTCATTTAGAAGCCAAGCGATGGTAACTGCCAAACACACTGTACATGTAGCATGACCCCGCTGGAGAGGCCACAACACATGTGGACATGTTGCTGTTATGCAACTGCTGACTAAGCACAATGTTGTGGTCGATCTTCTATATTGTAATTATGCTTTGCACTTTTTTTTCCCTTCTTTGCTTAAAAATAAACAGCGTTGGGGAAATGTTTGAACCGAATGCTCGTATCCGATGTTGCTTCTTTAATTTAGTGTGGCCCCGTGTTAAAGTAGCCTGAGACTTTAAGGGATTTTTTTGTTTTTGTACTAAAACAAACAGCCGGACTGAGAGTTTACTGGGACGGGACAGCGTAGGTTAACATACCTGTTGAATGCGGTCTGTGTGCGAGAGGGCGAGAGGAATCGGCCAACAGGGTGTGGACACAGAAAATGTGACTGTGTTTACGCTGCTAATGACTAATGGTGTCAAGGTAATAACTTATCCAATTATAGCCTCTGATCCTCGTGTGGTTTTAACCTTTGACAGGGAGAGTGTATGACAGAGAGAGGAAGATAAGCAGTGACCTAATAAACTAACGCATACAGACAAAAAAGGCAACATATCCTTTAAAAAAACATACGGAGCTCTTTGTATTGATATAAAATAAAAGAAAATGTTTAAGAGAAGATCGGGGTGTTTTTGGATAAAACATGAACTAGAATCTCAACACTTTTTATGGTTTTCGGTGTGAACTCAAACACCCTGACTATCTTATCTCCAGAATTATCTTAAGCCACTGTTTGACTGCTGGAAAAAGAAATGTTTGCGTGTGTGTGTGCGTGTGTGTGGCCATGACATGCTAAGGATGACCCCAAGAGTTAAAGATGGTGTGTCCTGTTTGGGACACACAGTGACTCGCTGCCTCTTTGTTTATGTGTGTGTGTGTGTTTTCACTGTTTATCTGTGGCGACCCTCAGGGAAGGGGTGGAGCCGCTGGGGAGAAATCCCCCTCCTGTTCGTAATCACCCTCTTGAGTGTGCTTACACTGCTCCAAGAATACACGTTCTTGTGTAAAGAGTACAGAGTGGGTCTAATCGAGAGAGGTCAGAGGTCAGATTCAGAGCCAGGAGTGCTTCTTGCTGACAGAGACTTCGGTATGGCTGTTGTCTGCTGTTTGCTGCCGTTCTTTGTGGACTTTTTTTTTTTTTGTATTTTTTATGAACAATGTGAACAAATTCAACAGTGTCCGTTAATTTTTATGTTCTAAGGCTATCGTCCAGGGATGTCAAACTAATTTAACATCGTCAGCCTTAAGTTAGCCAGACCAGCGAAACACCCCTCTCTGTCAGTGTAAATACATTTAGCTGAATGCATAATCCCTGACATGTCTCAATATAAGAAAAAGAAGTGGGATTCTAAAGAACATCTCAGTTTTCGACATGATAAAGGTATAAAAAACATTCCATAGCAGATATAGTCGATGCTGGGAAAACCAGGAACTTCTCTCTTGTCTTTTAATTATTTATCTATAACCTATTTATTTGCTGTAGTATGAATGGCAACCGGGGAGGTCTTTATCAATAGAATCAGAGCTGCAAATCATTTGAAAATACAATTAAAAGTTCAAATTCTGTGCACTCCTTCACATTTTCCAAAGCTTTCCAATTGGAGTGATTCTGGCTCTTGGGCCTTATGTTTGGCACTTTAAACGGCGTTCTGGTGACTTTCCAAAGAGCCTTCCTGCTCAGTCTCAGTATCAGTCTCTCAGAGCGGAACCCCTACAGTCCCTCGTGTCTGTTTGCGCCGATGTCTGATTGTTTCTGAATCACAATATTTTTGTGCCCTTTGAGGCCCTTTGAGAGCCCCTTTGTCTGTCCGCCCATGTGCGATCTACAAAAAGACGATCCAGATTCATGCACATGCATCTCTGGTACAGAGGGCAGAGTAGGGTATGACAGAGATTATAGTTTTGGGACCCTCACAGTTCACTTCTCTTTATTCATACTAGATCTGCTTCCTTCAACATAGCAGGAAAAACATTCCCCAACTTTTAACTTTAACTGCTGGCCTTCCTTGTTAAATGAAGGCAAATCAAAAAAATTTCTCAAATACTAAAAAATAAATAAATAAATCATAAAAATGGATTCCATTTGGTGGTTATTATGTAATATGTCTCCCCTGGTCTGGATAACTGTAATGACTCCGGTTCAGCCCTGTAATGGGAGTCAGACTTCCAGGCCCTGTTGCCCTCCCACTGATTTTCTTGGCAGGTCATATTCATTTAATGCCTGAATTTAAGTCATACTTTAATGCTACCACAAAACTACATGAGTTACGATGCATCAATCACTCCTAGGTTATTGACACACAAGAGCTCTGCCTTGGTCCGGCCGACTTACTTAAGCTCCCTGTACTCCAGTGACTCAGTAGTGTCACATTTAGTATTATATCAGTTGCCAGAAGTAAGAACAATGACACAAATAATTATAGTCTGAAGCATACCTCATGATCTTTATTGTGACCGAGATATTTATCTTAACTCTCTCAGGAGCCACGGCGGCTCTTGTGTTCCCCCAGTCAGGAATTCCCTTCATAAGCGGCGTATCGTGACCTGCGCCTTCCCAGAAGCAACTCTCTCCACCCCCCTGTCGCATTTCTAATAAATTCCTCTATCATCATTGTCATGTTGACACAGCAAAGGAAGGTAATATGTTAAACGTCCGAAGCGTGCCAAATATAACTCCATGTGTGATTGTTTCACAAAGAAAGCCTATTGTGTGTCCAGGGGAAGCACCACAGTCCCAGGGACTCTCATCTGATTCTTAAATATGACTTGCCCCACTCAAAATGCACGGTCCCATATTTAGCCGTAGCAAAACTATTTATGTACAAATGCTGTACACGTAAGTCAGTATAGGTGCAATAAATAACACAAACTGATCGCACAGCTGGAAGTTTCTCCTATTGGGAAAATGGTCAATCAACACAATGCTGATTTTATAATAGTTCGTTATGCTGGCTGTTTGTTTAATTAGCTTTCTCTCCACATAGTCGTTGCCACTTCCTGCCCACTACAAGCATTACTGTGTAGAGTATTTACAGACGAGTATATTTATTCAGCAGTTGTTTGTGTTTTCTTTTTGTATTCATGAAGATGGATGCCTTACAGGATGAGTAATTACAACTTAATGACTGTGTGTATTTTCATGTATACGTCTCTTCTGCGTGTGCGGTGGTGCTATGACAATCATGTGTGTATGCTCATGCCTGTACAGTACAGCTACCTCACGTGACCTCTGCAACGCTTGCCTCGTGCTGTTATCGACAACCTAGAAGAGACAAGTTAACACAAAGTGACTGACGCAACATTTTTACTATAAAACAAAGGACTGAAGCAAATTCTTTGATACGTATCTGTGGGGCTCTTTTGATTCAAGGGTTGATTTGAAAACTTCTGCTTAAGTCATAAAAATATTTTGTGTCTTACAGATATTCTACAAAGTCACCAGAGAGATTTTTCCTGGCCAGGAGCTGCTACTTTTCATGAAGGCTGAAGAGTATTCATGTGATACGATGGCTCCTGATATTCATGGTCGGCACCTCACGCATGCACAGACACAAATATTTTGGTTTTTTTCTCTCTCTGCTGTAAACATATCTCACAAATGGTTTTTTTCTATGTTAATTACCCCCCTCCCGCCCCGACACCTTGCACTACGCAGAGGAGAGGCAGTACCGCTGTGAGGATTGTGACCAGCACTTTGAGTCCCGAAACCAGCTGCTGGACCACCAGAAGAAGCCGTGTGGGATGCCCCCCTCCTCCTTCCTGAACCCAGGTTTGAATTTTCATTATTATTACTTTTTTTCTACCACCATAAAAATAGAGTTGTACAGAGTGTCGAGAAACATGTGTTGCTGAACTGGGACCAAGACACTAATGATCTAAGTGCTTTGTCTCTCATCGGAGCAACTGAAAATGAGATCATAGAGTAGTGCTCTGTGGAAAAGGTGAATCTGATCTACGCTTTAGCCATGAGGACGACTTTAAAACCTTCCACTTTCGAGTGAATGAAGCTTTTTTTGAGCTGCTTGTATAACTTCTTATGTAATCTAGGAGGCGACAATGACCTGAAAGCCCAAGAACCTCAAGACTTGCGACCCCTCCACATGTCCCAAGGACTACACGAATGTAAAGAGTGTGACCAGGTCTTCCCTGATGTTCAGAGGTAACTGGATGGACACATTTCATCCCATAATTTATTCGAGCAAGTGCTGACAAACAAACATGTGATTCAAGACAAATCCTTCCAATCTCATTGTCTTTTTTTCTTTTTTCTTTTCTGCAGCCTGGAGGCCCACAGCTTGTCCCACAGTGAGGAGAGAGAATATAAGTGTGACCAGTGTCCCAAGGCCTTCAACTGGAAATCGAACCTGATCCGACATCAGATGTCGCACGACAGTGGCAAGCACTACGAATGTGAAAACTGCTCAAAGGTAAAGTGATGACTGTTGAAGGGAATATTTCATGATTTGGGATGCAGATATTTGTGCACATGTGTCCCCTCTGCACATTTTTCTAGAAGCAGATAGTAACCCTCCCGTGTGTCTGTGTGGTTCCTCCCCCCAGCAGGTGTTCACAGACCCCAGTAACCTCCAAAGGCACATTCGCTCGCAGCACGTCGGGGCGCGTGCTCATGCCTGTTCTGAGTGTGGCAAGACGTTTGCAACGTCTTCAGGCCTCAAACAGCATAAGCACATCCACAGCAGTGTCAAGCCCTTCATGTGTAAGTCACTAAGACCCTACCTATGTAAGTCTACTCAGTACATTATAAGAATAACAGTAATGACATGCTTTGGCTTGCCTTCTAATGTGTTTTTTGGGAAAAAAAAAAATCACTTCATCCTTCTGCAGGTCTTTTTCTCCAGAACTAATCTTGTAATGTTCTACAGGGTTTACACGTGATAATATACTGCAGCGAAGCAAAGACGTTTCTTTAGAAAGGCCCATGCAGTCTGTTTTCTGCACCAAGCCTCGCACACTGCTGACATAATAATAATAGCATTTTAACGAGCATGTAATTCAGTTTGAATCGTTGAATCTTTGTCTAACCTTGATTTTGCTTGTAACTGTGATTTAATCTAATGTTTTGTTGACATACATCTTGCAGGCTTTTTTGTCTTGTGTCTTGGTTTCTTTATTTCTTGAGCACATACTTTCTTTTTTCTTATTTTTTGGGGTCCTCACTAACTCCTGCAGGATCCAAAAACATTTGACCTTTCACACTTTCACCACCTCACACAAGAGATCTGATCTCCATATCCCCTGAAGCATTATGACCTCCACCCTCTGCCCCTTTCCTCTTTCCCCTGTTTTATTTTTTATTGTTTTTTTTTTTAAGTGGGCTCATACAAATCTGTGCACATTAAATACATACCATCTTTCTCTTTTGCCATGAAAACACACAGACAAACGCATATAAATAAATATCCATATACTTAGGCAGGAGTGACGGCATCTCCAGTGAAGACTTCAGATTTCCCTATCTCGTCTTTTGCCTCCAGAACACGCACCATTCCTCACAAATAGCAACCACATGTACAGCCCCTCTTCCCTGCGCTTCCTCTGAATTGGAGTCCATTTGCTATAATCAGCAGAAACTATGCAGGTTTAAAAACAACTAATAGCTGTCTAAAAAAAGAGAGAGAGACAAAGCAGCCTCCAACATGATGGCTGCCTGGGAGAAATCATATGTGAAGTGCCTTTTTGTGTGAGTGCTCTTGTAGGGTCTGTATGCATGTGCTTGTGTGTGCATACTAGTATTCGTGATTTAGTGCACGCAGTGTGTCAAGGATGCGTGCATACAAGCTTTTGTATGAACGGGGAGCACCCAGAGGTGCTGGGTTGTTAATTCCCACACTCAAGTGAACATTATTTATCTGCTGCACTTTTCACAGGAGCATGTTTATAATATTTTGTTTTTCAGTTTATTAAGAGCTGAAGAATACACACATGTGGTGAATCCTGTGTGTGTGTGATGCGTATGTTCTCAGGCTGTAAATGTCACAAGAACTAAACTGGCTAAACTCAGGCTATGTGGGCGTACTTGTATTTAAAAAGACACAAGGAGAGATCATTAATAGCTCTTGTTCCTTCTTCTTTTGGCTAAAATTTGCACATTGTAGAAGCTTAATTGGACTAATTTCAAGCAAATTTAAAAGACAAATTCTTTAGGGTTTTTTTAAACAGTTTAAAATGGCCTAACACACCCATGGTGATGATTAGGTAACGCTTAGAGAAACTGAGAAACTGCTGTTTCATGTCACAGTGCTAGACGTCAGCTTCATTGGTTAAATTGACTGAAAGGTCTGGGCTCAGGGAATTTTTTTCTTCTCCTTCTCCTTCCTCTGCTGCTGCTGCTTCTTCTTCTTCATTGCCCTGGCTGTGTCCAAAAAAGCTTAGCCACAAATACCCTTATTTTAATTTATTTTTCTGGTTCCTAAAAATTCACCTTTTTTTTTTCTTTTTTTAAAATATAGGATTACATTCACTCCTGGCTTGAACTTTCCCATTTGGAGTTCCTCTGGGATGTTTATTCAAATGTGCTTCCAAAATGCTTTTTTTTCCTGTTCTCCCTCTCCATCTCCTTGAATTGCCTCTTGTGCACCTTGAGGCTGGAAAGCATCCAAAGTATGCAGAAGTGAAACCACAGTGTGAGCCTAACCACTTCCTTATCCTCGTTTAGAAGATCTAATAACAATATGAGCTAAATCAATCATCCAGAAATCCTTCTTACTGCTTTTCTAAAAGTGTAGGGTGAACACAAGCTGCAATCCACGAAATCCATAGTGTGAGAGGGGTGTGACAAAGAGGGACATCTTCTGCATGACAGAAGTTCAGAGACAGAAAACTGAAAAGCACAACCAAAATAGCATATGATGGGTTACTATTCCCACTATTAAATCATCCATTTACAATAGAAATAGCTGACATATTAATATGACCAACAGATACCATCAGATGGTGGATTTTTTGTTGGCTGTTGTCACTGTACGTCTCCGGAGACAGACAGACTGACAGGCAGGCATAGAGAGTGTGGCTGTTGACTGTGGGAAGGTCAGTAAGCGCAGGATGACATAGCCAACTATGGGGACAAGGTGAGGGGGCTGAGGGGGTGACTAGAGAGGCCCAGAGAGAGGGGGGGGAGGGAAGCAGCAGAGGACGTGAGACCTGTCCCTGGGAACCGGACTGCAGGATAGGATTCATTCAACTCCACTTCCTTCTCAAACTTAAAATAGAGCCATTGTACTGAATGAGGCTGAGAATGTGTGTGTGCGTTTGTGTGTGTGTGTGTATCTTTATGCCTGTGTGTGTCTGTGTGTGTGATTACAATTTCGTTGCGGTGTGTGTGGATATTTTGTGAATGTGACTGCATGTACACATGTGTGTCTCTGTGTGATTGTTTATGGACTCCCTGGGAGCGTCCCTGGAAGGACAATGGGGCTGGAGATGCCTGGGAATTTGGTTTGATGTGCAGCTGATGAGTGGCAGCGAGTGACTCACACCATCAACCAAATAGATTCTCTGACAATTCCAGGATCTGGACACACCTCTTCTTTTCTGTTCTGCTGGAACATTGTCAGAGTATTGATGGGAACACAAGTGTATCACTCATGCTGCATTTCCTCTGCCTTTGCTTCAGCCGGCCTGAAGCATAGAAATGTCATATTAAATTATGTAATTTTGGTGTGTATGTGCATGAGGAGTTGGGAGGGGTGGAGGGTTGGGGGTTCAGTTCATGTCAGAGGCTGATGCAATCTATGCTTGTCTCTGTTTCCCTACAGGTGAAGTCTGCCACAAGTCCTACACCCAGTTCTCTAACCTTTGCCGCCACAAACGCATGCACGCTGACTGCCGCACACAGATCAAATGTAAGGACTGTGGGCAAATGTTCAGCACCACCTCTTCCCTCAACAAGCACCGGCGCTTCTGTGAAGGGAAGAACCACTTCACAGCAGGAGGGCTGTTTGCCCAGGGTATGCCACTCCCTGGGGCCCCCGGCTTGGACAAATCAGCTCTTGCAATGGGTCACAGCAGTGCAGGACTTGCTGATTATTTTGGGGCTAGCCGACATCACAGCGGACTTACGTTCCCTGCTGCCCCAGCATTTCCTTTCAGCTTCCCTGGCCTGTTCCCCTCTGGACTTTATCACCGGCCGCCACTCATTCCTGCCACAACTTCTCCTGTCAGACAGCCATCCCACGCACCTGTTGCTGGACCTGGAGTAGAGCTGAGCAAGAGTCCTTTGCTGCCTCCAAGCCCTGGTGCTCAGGAGTCTCAAGAACTTCTCAAAGCTCTCCGCAAAGACGGCGGTTCACCTGGAAGTCAAATGCCAGTGTCAGACAGCCAGGGCTCATCCTATACCAAGCAAAAGAACAAGCAGAGTGACCAGTCTGAAAGCAGCGACCTGGATGATGTCAGCACACCCAGTGGAAGTGATCTAGAGAGCACGTCAGGCTCCGAGCTCGAAAGCGACATGGACAGTGAGAGGGAGAGGGGGGCTGCTCGAGAAAACGGAAAAGGTCCAAAGAGGAAGGCCAATGAAGGAGGCCCTCAAAGCCCCGGCCTGATGGGCAGCAGCGCTGCTAAAGACTTTCCAGGCCCTTCCCTCATCCCGTCCCCGCTGGACGAACACACAGCTGTAACAGGAGCTGTGAATGACTCTATTAAGGCCATTGCCTCAATTGCCGAGAAGTATTTTGGCTCCACTGGGCTAGCTGGCCTGCAGGACAAGAAGGTTGGGTCTCTTCCCTATCCTTCTATGTTTCCACTGCCTTTCTTCCCAGCGTTCTCTCCTCCGGTTTACCCCTTCCCAGACAGGGACCTCAGAACTGCAGGCCTGAAGGGGGAGCCACAATCACCTGCAGATGACTGCAAGAAGGCCCAAGGGAAGTCTTCATCGGAGTCCCCATTTGACCTCACCACCAAGCGAAAGGAGGAAAAGTTAGCATCCTTTGCGTCTTCCAAACCAGAAATGGCCCAATCTATGGGTCAGGATCAGCCACTAGATTTGAGCCTTGGCGCCAGGGGCCGTGGGCGTAATCCAAGAGAGGAGGAGACAAAAAAGAATCCAAATTACGAAGAGGAGAAAGGAGTGGTGGAGATCCCAAAAGCAGACACTTCCTTACAACATGCTAGGCCCACCCCTTTCTTCATGGACCCCATCTATAGGTATTGTTATTACCAGTAACTCTCTAAGCCTTTATTTGGTTAAATAACAGTATTTAAAAAATGTAATTACTTCTATATGCTGCAAATGTGCATACAGATTTGCAAAGTTTGTCAGTTATTTTGTAAAACTGAATATAATCTCACTGATAACCACTAAGAGCTAATAGAAATCTACTATTAGCAGGGTTGAGAAGAGGAGAATGAGCGATCCGTTTGAGACTCTGAAAGACAAGTACATGCGACCCGCTCCGGGCTTCCTTTTCCATCCACAGGTAGGTTTAAACTATGGCTTTCATAGGAATTGGGGAAATTTGGGAAAGGATGCATACCGGGTACAACATAAAGGATTAAATATTGCATTCTTACGAGTTCAGCAGCACATTCCTACCTACTACTTTTACTCTTTTAGTTATTTAAGTTTAAAGTTGATGATTTAGATGCCTATACTGCCCTAATTTATAAGGGTACGAGTTTCATCACAGCTGTCATGGGTCTTGCCATCAAACAATGGCACAATTCAAGCTTACAAGTCCACTCTTGGCCTCCTATGTACACAGCAGTGACAGCAACATGTAATTTAACTAACCAGTGCATATTATGATTCTTTCTACAAAGAGCTTTTATCCTTAATGGTTATCACAGGCTGACCAGACTGGATTAATGAGGATTAGCATGTGACTCTAGTTTTACCCAAGCTACTGCCTGTTAAGCCCGCTGCTGGCTCCCCGAAACAGATGTGTTTCGGAAAGAAAGGCCACTTTGTGACACATCTTCCTATAATATGTCTTTGATTACAATATAAAAAAACGATATGCTCTTAAAGCAACGGTTTCTGCCCCTGGGTTTTCTGTGCCAGTATTTCCAGCGTGAGGCTCCATTTAACGGGTATGTGTCCATGCGTGCACACGGGTCTGTGTGTATGCATGTCGATGACATGTTGCATTGACGTTCATTTGTTCAATCTTCCCCCGCGGGTGAGAACGGTCTGCTGGAAAGTGAAAACACCACTTTCTCAGGCACATGATTTTTTTTCTCTCTTTTCTGGCTGTTTCAGGTCTGGTTTTTACAGGCTGTTTCATTTGTCTGATTTATGTCCCCTGTCCAGACTGCTGCATGGGTCCAGCCTGCAGCAGCCACATGGCCGTCCCACATGCCTTAATGAGGTGTCCTATCAGTAGAAACACTAACTGAGTGCTTAGGCCATCTTTATGACTTTATGATGTCTGGACACACAAATCATTCCCGCAAATACCAGACCAGGGTAGGTCTCAGCCTGACCAGGCGATGGGCTGTTCCGCGTACTTTTGAGGAGGTTTGTTTTCAGTCACCTGAGTCACTCTTGAGCAATATATTAAAAGAGAGCTTGCAAAGCTGAGGGGGCTGGAAGTCCTTTCAACCTTTAGTGATTCAGCTTTTTATTTCCTGGCAGGAAATTTTACTGCTAGCCAATACTGGCTTAGATTACATACTGGAATTGAATTTGTAGCCTTCTATAATGAGCTTATTGAACACCAGGAAGTGTTGGAAACTATAAGAGCCTCATATAATTCCAGCGCCATAACTCCGTAGATAGGCAGCTCATTGCTCATTCAATGTTAATTGCACCAAGGCCCATCATCCCTTCTGTACCCATGTGTGTCCAATCAAAAGCTGTTGATTCATGCGCCACTTTCTGGTTCTGACTGCTTTCTCTTTTCCTTCTCTTCCGCCCCTCAGTTTCATTTGCCAGATCAGAGAACTTGGGTAAGTTCCTCTCTAACATACAGTTTTGCCATGTGTCCGTACGTCAAGCAAACAAACCCTATCCCACAATTAATGCACGAGCTGCGAAACAGTTTCCAACTGACATCACCCAGCATTCGCATGGCTTTGGCCTGTCACACTCACACACTGACTCGACTGCTCAAAAACAATAAAAAGAAATTTCATATCAGTGTTTATAATGTTTAACATACTATGGTATGTGTATCCAAGCCTTTTTGATTTGTTTACATCTTTCGATCTTGACGTATCTTTACTTCTAACATGAAAGTGTTTCAGTGGGGATTTCCAACTGAGCTACACCCTTTCCATGCACCAGCCCTGAATATATGTTTGCTTATTTGGAGAATGAAGCAGACCTCTTGCAAATGGGCATGGGGGGAGGGGGGATGAGTGGAACGTGGGGTGGTGAGTGGTCTTTAGGGGTGCTGCTTTACATCACCAAGAGGGTAACAGTCTCTTTGGGACACTGGCGGGGGGAGCGGGAGGTTAGTTCCTCCCTCCAAACATCTGGTTCCTGATAAAGATCAACAAATGAGAATGCATCTCGCTAATTAGGGCCCTAACAGCATCACTGACATCTGAAGATAGCCAATCAACTGCTGGTCCCAGAGTGGTGCTACAGAAACAAGCAAGTTTACAGATGCATACACACTGCCCAGAGGGAGGGATAGGGGGGTTTTAGTAGGGGTGTGTGTCTGTATGTGTGTGTGTGTGTGGTTGAATGTACATGCGGGTAGATCAAAATGTCGAACATTTCGCACGCAATATTTCCAAGTGAGCCTGACTCGACATCCATAAAATCATTTCAGTGTTTGAAGTGTAACATGGAGCTGACTGATGGTCACTTGTCTATTGGACTGGACGTGTGAGTCATTTGCCGTGTCCCCGCACACAAGTTATTTGGCTAGAAAAATCTCCTTTTGGAGCATTTAGTGAAAATAATTTTAAATTGCAGCAACGGATTTAAAGAACAGTTGTGATCAGTTTTTTTTTATCATGTCAAGTAGTCAGTATGCAAAGAAAATATACTCCATCATGTATATTTTTTCATATAAAAAGAGACGAGTCTTAACAGAGAGCAGCCGCATGAGTAGACTGAGGTGGGATCAGAATTCCCCAGTAGATGGAGCCAAGATGGAGTAGCTTTCAGCTCTAAAAATGTCTTATCGAACAGGTTCGATACTGCCGACAGCTTTAGGGGCCCTAATGTTCCCAGGAGTTATGGCTTCTCATTGAGCAGTGCAGACAAACTGAGCATTCATTCCAGTTTCTGAAAAGAGCCCAATGAAATACATTCAAAAGAAATATGAAAGCATTTCACCTCCCTCTTGCCTATCTTTCAGCCCGTCCCCCCCTTCTTTTCTCACTTCCTCGCCTTCTCTTTCTCTCTTCTCTCCCACTTGGTCTCTCTTTTGCCTTTGATTCATGGCGTGTAGCACTGGCATATTCATAATCAAACAGACCTGACACTCCACATCCTCCCTCAGTGGGAACGCCGACGGCTGCGGCAGGAACTTTACACTCGGCCGTCACTCCTAATCAGCCACTCCCAACACCCGACTCCACCGCCATCCATCAGCCATCAGTCCTTCTCTCTCCGGACTCTGTTTTGCCTTTTCTTACTTTCTTGTTTGCACGCTTTTTTTCCTCCCTCTTTGTCTCTCTTTCTTCCATTCCTCCCCACCCCCCCCCCTCCTCTATCATCTAGTCCTTCATCATGCTTCTTCTCCAATTCTCGTGCTCTGTTTCTTTTCCCTCAGTCTCCTCGATCTTGGCGTGAAGCCTGAGAGTGACAGGGGGTGAAAGCAGGAGATGGAATGTCAAAGTCGGAGCAGGGCTCTGGTGGAGGACCCGAATCACCATTGATTTGTTGCCTTATTGAAATAAGAAAGAGAAACAGGCTGAAAATTCAATACAGGCAAAATAATGCAAATGTGTGAGTCTGCTAAAAAAAAAAAGAAAACTTTGTAAGGGTGTGTGTGTGTTTGCGTGTGTGTGTGTGTGTGAGATGGCCTGTCAGGCCCTGCGGCCTACTGAGACCCCTGCCCCTCCCTCTCCTCCTCCCTCTAGTTCTCCCTTCACTCCCCCTCCAGCCCCCCGCTCCTCCCCCATCCCGCCCCTCTCAGCACAGCGATATCATTATTACCCGTGTCTGGCCCTTGATCAGTAATGTCAACATCTTTCATATTGACGAATGTGCTGTCTGCCCGCATTGTGCACAGAATGGTTTACAGCCCGGCAGTGGACATGAATCACTCCTCTGCCACACACACACACAAACACGCACACACAGACAGATACACACTAAGCATGTGCAATCACATGCAACGGACATGCCTGTAAGCACACACATTTTGCACACACACAAATACATTACAGGAACATTCCTCACTCTCTCACACAAATATATTTTCCGTTTTTTACACACACTGAAGGTAGTTAATCAACTACGACCACCATGCAGCTCATAGTTTCTCATTCATATACATACATGAGCGCACATACACACACGGATATCTCCCCGGAGAGTATCCGATGAAAGTAAAGGTTCAGCTTCATTAGCAGATTGGCCGCAGTCCTCCTATGTGCGTGTGCGTGTGTGTTTATCTGCCTACTGTACATGCATGTTTGGAACAGAACAAGCAATGGCTTAATTTAACATTCACAGCTGCACACCTGCTCGCCACTAACCATGAATGGAAGCGTACTGGTTTTCATTTTTCGGCAAAGTTATGAATCAGTTTCCAGTGTTCTTGTCATGCACATACAGGAATTTGACCTTGTGATGTATGAATTATTCATGAGCGTCATAATGAGAATTCTCCTTCGGCACTTGTTTGACTTTTCAACTGTTTTTTGCCTGTAAACAAGACTCATTACTCAAACGATGTGAGCGAATCTATATAGAAAGTAGGTTCTCTATTAAGAAAAATCCATAACTCTTTGGCTTATGTGCTTAATGTAAAGAATGTGGGATTTCTGTGCTTCTTAGGTATTGTCAGTTTTTGCATTTTTACTGCATCTGGCAATCAGAAACCAAAACACGCTGAATGTGTTGTCTCAAAATCTTGTTTATGAAAAGTCCGATTTCATTTCTTCTTAGCTGACATGGCCCCTCACTCTGTCCTTCCTTTTTCCTGTCTCTTCAGATGACTGCAATCGAGAACATGGCAGAGAAGCTGGAGACGTTTGGCTCCTTGAAGCCAGAGCCTGGTGACCTGCTGCGCTCGGTTCCCTCCATGTTTGACTTCAGAGCTCCGCCCTCGGCGCTTCCCGACACGCTACTGCGCAAGGGAAAGGAGCGCTACACATGCAGGTAACTAAAGCCCCTAGTTTAGCTTGTATTTTTCACTTTTAAGTCAGTCATAAATTATTTTTTTAATAGTTTTTAGTAGTCTCTGCAGTTTTTCTTTCTTTTTCCTTTCTCAGAATATTTTCTTGTAAATCTTGTCTGAGACTGGTGTGCGTTTTGTGGGTAGTTTTTTGTTTTTATATGGTTGTGTTTTAGTGAGAACACATTGCAGTAAGAATTCCTGTTCTTTTTTTGGAAACACTTAAAAATTGCAAAATGTTATGTACGTCTTTATAGATACTGTGGAAAAATATTCCCTCGCTCTGCCAACCTGACACGCCACCTGAGGACTCACACAGGAGAGCAACCGTATAGGTAAGAGCATTTTTTACGGGCTCCTCGTGTTTTTTTACTTTGCGATTGTATCCCTCAACCTATCCTTACTTAGCTCTAAAAGTCTGCAGGCACATAATTGTCCAGTCAAAAATCAGATTTGCACCATAGCCGATTAACACCCCATGAAAAAGAGCTGCTTTTCTCCCCTCACACATATGAGTGAAAGCAGGGCACACACTTTCACACAGTGTACTCTGAGCCACACATACAGACAGCACAACTCATTTGTTAACAGCATGTGGATGTTTTCCCAGGGATTTCTTGTCTACAGTTAGAACAGAGTTTATGTGTGTTTTCTTATGCCATTAAAGGCCTGGAATAATTATACTACTGCTAAACAATTTGCCTGATGAAAAATGGCGTCCATCGCCTGGGTGAAAGGGGAGGTTTGGGGGGATTTGGGTTGTTGAGGAGCACAGGCAGATGTCCACACCCGGCAGCTGTGGTCACAGAGTGATCTACAACAACTTTGGCTACTCCAAATAGAGGCTTACATCCCATCTAAACAGTTATTCCCATCTTATTCCAGAAATCGTGGTTAAAAAATAGTCATTTTAGCTCTTAGTGCTTATTTTTTTTTCCATTTTGGAAGCTTTGTTTAAAGGCTCCCCTTTCTGCTCCTATCAGCCCAGCAGATTTTTCCAGGTGCATCTGAAGTACTAGTTACAATACAACAGTGGTCCAGTACCCATGCAAAAATTAATTCTGAAGACTTACTACATTTGGATGCCCCGGTGCTTGGCTTTGTAGTTACTAAGGTAGAGGAATTTTGGCCCAAAGTTCGGAAGGGGCCTGCTGACCACAGGGGAGAGAGAAAGACAGATGCAGGCCTCTACTGCCCCAGCCTGATAGCCTGCACTCTACATGCTGGCATGCCATTAAAGATCACCGCCTTTTATTGTAATTTTTTGTGGAGATAACCGGGGGGGAGGGTTCCTGAGGGACAGCCAATCGAGCGAGCTAATTCCACAAGAAGAAAAGATGTAATCTTCTCGTATAATTTTGCATGAAGAAACTTGGCAGGAGCTCCTAATTTTTGCAGGGCTCAAACCAAATCTGTTGCGTGCTTATTTTGTGAGAGAAGAATGCAATTTTATTGCGCTGGCTGGAGATAAGAGGCAGAGCTGTTTCACCTTAAACAAGCTCCTCCATCATGTCTGGGACTGTGGGACTGCTGGGACTGTCTGTATGAGTGTGTGTGTGTGTGGTGTCCTACATTATGTATCCCATTATGTTTCCCCACATAACAAACCGCAGGTTCCTGATTCATTATGCAGTACAGTTGTATTTATGACCAGCGGCATGTGCGTTTTGATGTTTTCTTCATTTAATTACTGAGCTAAACGAAAGGCATTTACTTTCTTTCTGCAGGTGTAAGTACTGTGACCGCTCCTTCAGCATCTCCTCCAACCTACAGCGTCACATTCGCAACATCCACAACAAGGAGAAGCCGTTTAAGTGCCACCTGTGCGACCGCTGCTTCGGTCAGCAGACCAACCTGGATCGCCACCTCAAAAAGCACGAGAACGGTAATCTGTCAGGTGTGTAGCATGTTTTGTAGACCGTGGACATATATATATATATATATATATATATTTTTGTAATAAGATACAATAATCAAGCTACTTTTTCTTTTTTTTCTTTCCGTATTATCAGAGAAAATGAGAGCAGCGTTTGCTGACTCGTTAGATTCATCAATCATTCCACTGCATAGCATAAAACAAAATATACTCCTGATCGGAGAGAATCTCAGAGGCTGAGAAATTAAATTATATAAATCTGTCATCGACCTCTGCAACAACAGCACAAAATATTTTTGAATGAGCTGCTTTCATCAGCAGCACAGCTCACAGCTTATGGGTTGAGAGGTTGCATCACTCTGACTCTGAATCAGCAGAACGAGCAGTGACACCTGGCCAGGAGCCGACGGCAGCGGGCCTAAGAGGAGGTCGCCACTTAATCAGACACAATGAGCAATCCATCAAATGCAAATCAATTATCTGTCAAGCTTTCCTTTTTTCGGCATTAAATTATATATTCCCCCCACTCAACACAAAACACAAACACTATGGACTAATAATACTTTGTAGAAAAATTCTTTCTCCACAGTTTATATAATAAAACCATAGCGTCTTAAGCTTTCGGCTTTTGTATCATTACTAGCATTCAGTGGGGCCAAGTATACTCAGATGTCACATAAATTTATTTTAAACTGTCTTAAGGTCTCAAAAAATGACAAATAGAGTGAAGAATCCATATCCGTTCATACAAGCACTTTCTTTTTCTATACAAAGTGCGACTTGGGGTTCAGTAACTTGCCCATGGATACAGCCAGGGATCAAACCCCCATCCCTCTAAAGCACGATTCATATTTTCCTCAGTGATGTAATGTAGATACAGATACAGATGTCACACTGACAGACTGACAAACAAAACATGTCTTTTACGGCATACTTTCATCCTTAAAAACAGTTTGGTGGCATCAAGTTCAAACACATGATGACTGGAATGTATTTTCTTTCTATAGGAACTGCAATGTCGTCCCCACAGTCTGAACTGGACAGCAGCAGCGCCATACTGGATGACAAAGAGGACTCTTATTTCAACGAAATAAGAAATTTTATCAGCAACACAAGCCAGAACCAGACATCGCCGGACCCCTCAGAGGAAGGGTGAGAGCAGCTTTATGTGGTGATACGTGCCCGTCTTTCCTCCTATTTCTACTTCTACAAGGAGATGGTTGTTTCTCGGCCTGGAGGGCCCGAGCTGATTCAAAAATAAATAATTAAAAGATAGGGAAAAAACAGATGAAGGGCGATCTTTTGAAAGGATACTGGTAAATCTACATTAGATTGAATATGTATTAACTGTGTGGGATTTACACACACAGTTAATACAATAATGTGTCGACCACTATCCACCATTTTTAGACATCCAATTTCATACCTTCCAGCCAGGCTTTGTTAATAACAATCGCATCATTTTGGGGGGTCTGGAGTAAAGAACTCTTATCTGCGATGACATTTAAGATTTGGAAAAGTGAGCAAGCTCTTTAAATCAATTGCCTCTTGACCACATGTAGGAAAAGATATCAATATACATGCAACTTCATCTGGGCTTTATGCAAACAAATTCTTGTAGCTGTGATCAGATCGGATAACAGTTGCGAGGTCTACTCTGGTCCCTGAGTTTGTTTTCACGCGCCCCATGTTGGTTTGATCACTGGAGGCCCGATAGAGATCTCGCAGACTAGCTCGTGATTGAGCAGAAGGCCTGTGAGAGCAGGGCTGAGCGGTAGAGTGTCAGAGGGACGGGAGGCAGGAGGGGTAGTGCAGCAGTTAGAGGACCACATCTGGAACCAACATGTCTGCCTACAGGAAGAGGGTAGAGGGGGTGGGGTCAAAGGGTCGGCTTGTGTTTCCTTTCAAAGTGCTGCGCTGCTGACTGCTTCTGATAGATACTTTATCCCCAGCAAATTACCACGTTTGAAAGCGTAATTAGCGAATCTGTTTTCTTAATCACAGAGTTCTCACTCCCTCTTTTGGAGCTAGTTCTTCCTTGCAGCCCCGAATACCACCTGAACTCTCCACTCTGACGAGAACACTGCTGACGGTACAACATTATCAGTTCCTGAAATCTGAGACAAAACGACGCAAATCCTTTTTGTGCTAAAATCGAATACGGTGTAATTACCTCTGTCCCCCTCTCAAACGTATCCCTTTTAAATCCAGTGCGGCTATGCTGTTTATAAGCATTCTATAATTATGTGGTGTTGTGCTTGATGTGTTGTGTTTCCTATGAATCTCCTTCTCCCCCGTTCAATTTTCAGTCCCCTTCTCTGAATCCTTTGTGCAAGAAATGGCATATTTGGGAGCTGACGAAAGATGTCCCAGAGTGTAATTAGTGAATCAGTCTTAATGTGGTTCCAGATGATTTACCAAATGGCGGTTTCCTGTGGCACTGAAACAGAGGGACAGATTAAGACTCAGGCAGTTTGGATAGCTGGCCTTTTCCCTCTCCACAGGGATAGAGGAATGGGCTGGTTGGCAGCGCTCTCATAACTCTCCCACCAAATGGGGCTGTCAGCTAAATATTTTGCCTATTAGATGAATACGAGATAGTAGGGAAAATAAACAAGGAGAGAGGCAGAGCACTCCATTTAAGTGCTGCAATGATCAACCCAGTGCTGCTGTGCCCAAAGGGGCCTCAAAGCCTTGATGACAAACGGGATTCCGGCTCTGCTCAATTCCAGCTGCCCTGTTCTGCCTCACATCAGTTCATCTACAAACACTGGAAGAATTCCTTAATCACACTGCATATTTTCTCAAAAACAGAATGAGTATATGAATAACATAATTCAGCCAACAGGGTGGATGTTTCATTTCTTCAACCTTAAATGCCTACTGCGTTGAACAAGCCTCATGAACTAATGTTCCTGGTCTGCAGGCTAAATGGCGGTCCATTTGAAGAAGAAAAGCCACTGATGGCCAGCCATAGGTCACATGACCTGGAAGATGAGGAAGCGGAAGAGTTAGGTGCGGATGAAGAAGAAGGGGAGGAGCCTAGCAACACCCCTGAAAAATCAGAAAGCAAGGTGCTCCAAAGCGACCTCGGTGATCCCATCATACAAGACGAAATGGACTTGAGTGAGCCAAATGACTTGAATCTCAGCTGTAAAACTTCTCCAAGGAGGTAATTTGACACAAGGTTGCAGCTCCAAAACAAAATGCATCACTTTAAATACGATGCTTTGAAGTCAAAAGTATCCTGGCAGCTTTTAACTGATGTTTGACATGACTTTCAGGTATAAAGACGAGGAGGAGCAGAGCAGCTACTCAGCCTTGGATCACATCCATCGCTTTACTGAAATGCGCAAGCTGGACGAGAGCGAACTGAGTGACGGAGATGGGGATGGGGATGAGGAGGACGGCTCATTTGGTTCCCCATCTCTGACTGAGGCAGTCAAACAGCCGCTCTTTAGGAAATCAAAGTCTCAGGTAGATAAAGATGCACACACACACGCGCGAGCGTACGCTTAGATACAGACAATCCATATACACGATTATCTGCAGTGTACTTAATGATTTTTATGTAAATAATATAGTAAATTGTAATCCACCCCTTATTCCTTCAGGCTTATGCCATGATGCTGTCCCTGGCTGAAAAGGACACTCTTCACCCAGCTACCCACACCCCAGCCACCATGTGGCACAGTCTGGCACGGGCTGCCGCTGAATCCAGTGCCATCCAATCCCTCAGCCATGTATGATGACACCTCTTTGCACCTACCTTTTCAGCTCTCAACCCGACCCTGATCCACCTATGGCACTGGCAGTCCATTGCAGGGGCTATTTTGCAGGAATCCCTGATTGTCCACAGAGTGACTGCTGAGCAGGAACCACAGCCCACCCGACTGCTGAGTGAGGCGCCTTACCCCCAAAACACGGCCACTGCCCTTGCAAAATCCATCCCAACCCAAGCCCCCCCCCCCCAAAAAAATAGACCTCCAGCAGATAGAGAGCAAAAATGTCCCTCTGAGACCCTAAAATTGATTTGTTACATTGACACCAACCAGGATGTGGTGAAAATAATAATGCTAAAGTAATAATAGCCGTATTTATTCTTCTGAATTTCTATGTTTTGCACAGCAAAGGCAGCTGAAAGTTGTGGGAAGTGGATATGCTGATTTGTCGTCACTCGACTGAATTTTCTGGCCGGCACATACAAAGCAAGGAGAACATTTTACACCGAGAGTAACGCTGGTGGCGTCTAAGACAGCTGGTTTCAGCCTAGCATGTTTCACAGTGTGTAAAGCATAAGAACCAGAACGAGAATTCCCTTTGAACCCCCGGAGAGATCAACAGGTGTTTCCCATGAATACATGATGATAAAACATTAAAAGGTCGGGCGAGCAACCTCGGTTCAGATGAAAATCGTTCCATGTAAGGATAGCACTGGCGGTGCTTTAATATCACTGAACTGAACTGAAGTACAAACATAAGATAGTGATTGCTCAACTAAAATCAGGCCAGTCTCCCATCTGCATCTTTCATAGCTGTGTGTGTCTGCACAATCATAGCACTGTACACAAGTGTCTGACAACTGTTGTCCACTGCACTCCATCCTGCCCACCTGCGATGTCTGTGAAAGGATATAAATAGATTGTCTGTTTAGTGGAAGAGAAGAAAACGCGATGATTTTTTTGCTTTGTTTTGTTTTGTTTAATTTACTGAAATAAGTATCCAGTGCTGAAGTTAACTGTTGTTCTGTCGAGGACATAAGTCTTTTTCAAAGCCTTTGAATCCATCCTAGTCCACCAACAATACCACTAAATAGCCCGAATGCTAGTCGTTAGCTACTCCATGCTTGTGTGTCTTTCATTTTTAGACAATCACGATTTTGTTTTTCATTTTGGTTTCTGTTGGTGTTGTTGTTGTTATTTGCTGTTGTATTTTGAGAATTGTATTTATTTCTTGGCAAACTGTAGTTTGTTTACTGAATAGCACTGCTCTTAGCCCGGGCAAGGGGGAGATTCCCAGCCGGGCCAATCCCACAGTTCAATGGGGTTTGTAGATTACATTTGAGGGCCGGATAGTATTAAAACATACAATTCACTCCTTATTCTACTAATGAAATCAGTTGATGAATAGATATTACTTAGGGGTTTTTTCTATGACAATTTATTGATTCAAATGTAAAAAAAAAAAAAAAAAAAGAAAAGAAAAAAAAGAAAAACAGTATAAAGAATTAATAATAAAAAAGCCAGGTATAATTTCTTCATAAGCGCATGATTGGTCTGATAAGATCTGTATCTGACATTTTCTACGGTTGTCTGCAAGCTTGTGCGATGTTCGGTTCATGTTAATCCCTTGTGCCAAACTTATGATAAATAACAGATTAATTTCATTTATTTTCCCGTTTTGAGGGACCAGATTTTTCTTTGTTTTTTTGGTTTGTTTATTTGTTTTTTGTCGTTGTTTTTGTTTATAATCGACTTTAAAAAGTAATCAGCAAGTTGAGGTACTTTGTTTTAATGCTTTCTACAATGTAACTGTTATGCATTTCAATTCAATACTGTGGGAGGAACAACTAAGAAATAAAGGACTACAATGTGGATTGACATGTTTTCGTTTCTCTCTTTATTACTCCAGAAAATAATTTTACTCGCTCTTTGTCCGTCCATCTCCCTCGCGCCTCCTCACTCCATACAGTCCTTCTGGCTGCCCATCATTTTGACCCACGTCAAAATTTATACTAAGAGACAAGAGTCAGAACACCACCTGGCGCTTTCTTCTGGCGCTCCCATGGCCTCCAAGAGCGAGGGAGAGTCTGAACTCTGGTCCTCTTTATTTTTTTCTTGAGGCCTTGGCTCACAAAGTGACGGAGACGCAGAGAAAAGGCTGGAGAGGGCTTGAATGTGGTAGTGGGAGCGGAGGCAGGAATGTGTCCTCTCTATTTGTGTCCGTTTGTGGGGCATGATGGATGAGGTGGGTAGATGTGATGACCTGGCTCATCGCTCAAACACTCAATAAGAGTCCCATCCTGCAGCAGGCCTCCCCATCCGGCACCCCCCTGCCCCCGTCACTGCTTGCTGCCAGCCAACGTGGGCGGACATTGTGGCTGGGAGGGTTGGAGGTTTAGTGGCCCCATTGTCCAGCGAGTAGCTCAAGTGGGGGGTTGGAGAATTGGGCATGACAGTGAAGATGGCTGGCGCTGACACTCTACATTTACAGTGCTCTTGGCACCCTAATGGATGGGTTGTTTTTCTAAGGCCCATCGTCAGCCCTCTGGGCTCTGTGGGGTGCCCAACTTTGACGAGGTCATAGTGGGTCACGCTGCGTTGATGAGGTCAGTATGGGTCGTCCAGCTTTGATGAGGTCAGCGGTAGTGATCTTGCAAGCTAGGAACATAATGAAGTGACATGATATTGGTCTTGAGTATGGGTTGTGCCATCTGCACTATTGGGGACTCATTCAAGCTTATCTGACAACAGGAGTTTGTCAGCAATCAGAACACATTTGTATCTGCTGATCCAATTTAAAAAAAAGAAACTTTGAATCATTTGGAAAATGAAAAACTGACATACCTTCTAATTCCTGTTGTAGCTTAAGAGTCAGAAAACTCCATCAGGAGTGAAGGTCTTCCACCAAGGATGTCAAATTTTCCATTGTGGGCCACATACAGTCCACTTTGATTTGGAGTGGGGCAGACCAGTGAAACTTAATCATAAATGAAAAGAAAAGTTACAGAAAAGATTCTGGTAGCTCATCACTCAGACTGTCTTATAATTATAAATTTAGAATATAAAGATTTCATTAATTGACAAAATCTCCTTGTACTGTGGTGTAGTGTGAGCGACAATGAGGGTGGGGGTCTTTATCAGCAGCAAAAGCTGAAAACCCTTTAAAAATACAGTTAGAGATTCAAAATCTATCCACTCCCTCACATTTCTAAAGCTGTCCAGCGCGCTGGACTGGGCAGCCGATTTTAGCCTGCAGGCATTATGTTTGAAAGCCCTGTTCTGTACTATCATCGTGTGACTGATTGTTTTGAAGTAACAGAGGAGGTCGTGTAAAAGTGAATATTTACAGCTTTTTACTCACTTCTGCCAAAACCACCACCATAAGGTTAGTGAAAGTCAACCAAAGCAGTCAAGTTGTTGGCCTCAAAGCCAAAATAATGACCTGAATAACACTATAAAGCTCTCTGGAGCTCACGGGGAACTTCAGAGCAGGATTTGAATTCTGTCTGCTTACACTTACAAAACATTTCTTTTACATTGTTCATAGTCACTGGTATCCTTTCTTAAAACAGCTTTTGTGTGCCCCCTTCACATCCCCCTGGTGTTATATATGCTGCTGAAATGGCAGATATCGCATAAAAAAAGCAATGTCTTAAGAGGCTTACTAATTAGTTACTAAGAGACTTACTAAGAGAATTAAAAATATATATGCATCAAGTTCAGAGATAATTCCAATCAATTTGCATGAGTTCAGAAAGGCAGTGATGCACACTTCTGCAGGTGCAATAGAGGAAACTGCTAAACAACAGTTACACCTTGACTGCATCTGGCAACTAACTTTGCTGCAGCATTAAGCCACCAGAACCTCAGAGGTCTTGCCCCCGCTGCTATTCAAATTGCCCATGTAATTACATCACCTACATAAAAAGTTCCCCTAGACAAAAGTCCAAAGGCACTGGCTCTGGAAAGAGCACCAAAATATTATGAATGGACAGCACAGTGTATAGTTCCATTGTTCGTGGGCAGCGGAGTGACACGAGGGTGTGTTTGGCACTGGCGCGTGCACTGGTTTGATCAGTGTTGATTGGAACATGCCAGTGTCACCCATGTGTCCACTCACACTTAATCAACACACTGGGACGAGCCGCTGCCGTCATTAACCCACACCTTCTCATAAAGGGCTCAGTGTGTATCCGTGTGTGGCTGGCAAGGCCCTGGATGAATGTGTGTGTAAGTGTGTGTTTAAACAGCTAAGGAAGTGAGACAGAAGAGTGTACATTAGTCACTGCAATCTGTTTTAGTTAAATGTGAGAAGTGTGTGTGTTTCTGTTTCGCAGGGTTTAGGCCTTTAAGGTGCTGTGCCACTACAGTGTGTGTGTAGTCTGGTGGGCACTCTGTGGGCAGTGCTTCGTGGGGCTCAGAGCCACTCAGCTAATGGGGCATCTGGCACAGCCTCAGAATCCATCAGGCCTCATTACAGCTCCTGTTCAGCCACCGTCCTCTTTTTTCCCCCCTCCTATCTTCCCCTCCTTCTTTCTCTCCTCACCCTCAACCCTTTTTTCCTTTCCTTTTCCACCCGTCCATGCAGTCAGCCCCGTGTGGTGTGCAGTTGCCCTGCTCCGCTTGCTGGAACATACATCACACCCTCAGAGAGAGAGAGCGAGAGAGAGAGACCATCACAGCTGGCAGCTCTCACATTGATTGACTTGGCACCCATGCTGACTCAGACACCAAGGGAAACATTGCAGAGAAGGAGACACGGAGGGGTGTGGGAGTGTATCCTTCAGGGAGGAATGAGGGGCTGGTATGGAGGGACACTAAAGCTAACAGCTGGCCAAAGTGTGTTTCTGAGTGTGTGCTTGTGTGTGTGTTTGAGTGGGGAGACACCGCAAACCACCTCATCAACTTTCTGTTGTGTTTACAGTTACGGTAGCGCGTCCTCTGTCTATGTCCCATGTGTGTACAGGACAACCAAACCAATTCCTCACTACTTGTTCTTCTTCTTCTCTCTTGGAAAGCAGCAGAGTTTAAGGTTGTGGTTTCATTACGCTGTTCGTTTTTCTCCCTGGAGGCTACGGGCCATTAGTGTTATTGATGGACACTCAGTAGAGTCCCGAGGAACAGACCGAGACAAAGCAGCCCAGCCGTGCACATGGTTTTAATATGACGAGTCTAATCAGGATAGGCGTGGTAGCAGAACCACTTGAGGCCTGCTATTGAAATCATCTCTCTTGCTCATGGATTAGATTAGAGGCTATCGGCTCCATTGTTGAAGGACTGGGCATGCATATTTTGGTTTTGGTACTTCTGGAGTCACTTAAACATAAAATGTTTGCAGCACAAAATTGACAATATATGCTGACGTTAATTAGCATACAGCATGATCCATTCATTTATGTGCACTCACTTGAATCAGAGTTCTGTCAAAGTTCTTTTCTGTGCTGAGCTCCCCCCAGTGGTGGAAGTAACAATGTGCACCTACCTGCAAAATTTGGGTTTAAAAACTCTCCCAGTTAATTAAATAAACTTCAAATATAGTGAGTGTCTAGTTAGAGCAAGCGATAGCATAAATTCTGCTGAAAGACAAAAAAAAAAAGAATCAACCTTTCTTCAGGCTTGTAATCAAACAAGCCGACATATCTAAACCAAAGATACGCTCTTTACAACACTCGGCCCCAGAGTGTGGGAGAGTTTCTTGATACAAATCTTTTTTACATCCCCGACATTTAAGATTTATTTTTTCAGGCAGCAACCAAACAAATGGTGCAGGACGTGTTGAAATGATTTCCCCTTCACTCTTTTATCTGAGCAGACAGCTTTGTCAGCTGAAGTTCAAAACACCGTGGCCTTCTGGGAGATCTGGTTCAACGCAGAGGGGCAGAAATTATCTCTGGGACGTGAAGCTATGGCAGCAAAGTGATAGAATCTCTCTTGCAAAGAGTGGCGTATGCTTAATTACAGCGAAAAAGTACCCATGATGCGATCTTACCTTTTACGGGCTATTTCATCGACAGTTTCCTCCAGCCCTCTCTTTTTCTCGCTCCCTGATAAGCCAGCATGCGTGCAACAGCGGGCATTTTGTGTTCGCTCGTAAAGTCTTTCTGCACAAAGGCCATGCTTTATTCATTTACTTGCAATGGAACAAAAGTGTCCTTTGAAATTCTGGCACTCTCAAAAAGCTTTTCATATCTCAAATCATGCAAAAGAAAACCAAAACAAAAAAACAAGGACGCTGAAACATACTGTATCAATGCAGTATCAGTACTAGAAGAGCCAAGCCTCTGCACAACAGCGTGGTAAGCATCTCTTGTTTGTAGCCATTTAGATTAGATATTTTGCCATGCCAGTTCCTCATTTACGGTGCTGCTCGCCCAGCGTGCTGCTGTGGAGAGGCTGATACAGTGGTGCAGCGGCCACCCAGAGCTCGGTGGATGGATGGCCTCTCTGGGCGTGTTTGACTGGAAACAGGTGTGTGTCATCTGAAGATGAAGGCCCAGCCGATAAACATTATTGGAGAACATCTGCTGCTTGTCACAACATGGGGCGAGCAGGAGCGCGCCGCCATCCATCAGCCTCACTGGAGAGTGAGTGTTTGGGGTGGGGTGGGGGGAGAGTCCCCTGGTACTGAGCTCGCTCACCCATCACTCAACCCAGGACGTCCTGGATATAGGGTGCATGTATGGTCCAGGCACCTGCCCGCCAGTGCTGGACCACAGCCGCCGTTGGCCAACGGGAGAGAAAACGCTCCAGTGGACATGAAAAATGCCTCAGGGAGAGTGCACTTGCTCTCTGATGCTGACACACACACACACACACCTTAACACTCAGCTCAGGTAACCCACCGTTTACTATCAGGAAGGCAGGCATGGCCTTAATACTTGACCCTGCCCAGGCTGATGATGAGAGATGTCTGGTAGTTGCCTTGCTCAAATTTGCACACTGACACACACAAACACACTAAGAGCCACATGATCCCATAGCTCTCAATGACAGCTGAAACCTCCACCCATACCTTACTGCCCCCCCACCCCCAAACCCCCAGCCCACACAACTTAGGGATCACAAAAATCAGTACCATGCAACGCTGCGTTCATAGCACATATTACAAAAAAAAATAGATGGTTAGTTAAAGGAAATGTCCACAGATGTGTTTGTTGTTATTTATTTGGTTCACGGCACCGTCACAGATGACAAAATGAAACATACTAACTGGCTGATAAATCAAATGTATCTTCTCTTTTAAACAATGTAGCACCACTGATATGCCAGGAAATGAGCACAGTAGGGTTACGAGTGATACAACTGGCACCGACCTGAGATATAATACAAATACAGTTTTTTACAAAAAATAAAAACAGACGAACACCAATCGAGATAAAATGTCTTGTAAAAGTAGTGCAGTAGTGAAAGGGTGAAATGAGTTTCTACTACTGTAAGTCCAGAGAAAAGTGCAGTAACATTTTCTTTTGTTGTTGTTTTTTGGGGTTTTTTTTGTAAAATTGCCCACCTCTGTGTCAGCAGCTCACTCGGCAAACACAAATCTGAAAGAAGTTTAAATGTAATGACTCGCGACCAGCACTGCACCAGGAAAACCTGTGGTCAGCGCTAATAAATTGAGTGTTTGAATTGCAGGGAAATGAAATTTGGTCAAGCCAAACTTAACCTTAAAGTGAGTTGAGATGAATATTGGGCCATTATTGTGTCCCAGAGCCAGCTTCTTCACAAATGAACTGGTTATCTGATCTTCATTCTTTTCAGAGGGAAAAGCGTTAACATTAAAATGCAAAAAATGTATCTGAAAAGTGCAAGCACCACTGTGAGACTCTTTCCAGCATTTAACAGGCCACTTTGGTGCACATAAAATATTCTATTTTTTCACTTTTGGACCATATTTTTGTGTCTCGCGTTGACTTTTTCTGTGTGTGTTCATCTTTTGTGTTTTAAAATAAGTAAACAAGCTGCCCCGGTATTTCTAAATCTGTTTCATACATTTTTATTTTTACATAGATATATGCTTGGCATTCTTTTACACTAAACATTAAGCCTTTTATGGACACCCACATAAAAAAAGTGGCAGTGGATGAAAAGAATCTCGTGTCAGTAACAAATGTAATTCAGGTATTGTGTGTGTGTGTGTGTGTGTGTGTGTGTGTGTGTGTGTGTGTGTGTGTGTGTGTGTGTGTGTGTATTGCTAAGGAGCTTGTGTAACTCTGAACTTTTAATTTTAGATTGACTGGGTACGTTTGAGTTCATGCTCCTTTGAAGGCCTCTCACATGCCAGGTCCACTAGTTGATCGCCCCCGAGCTTGGGATTTGGTGATTGAGTGCCAGTTTCTGACAGCCGACTACAAGTTTGAGCGAACATATTAACACCAGCATTACCTTTACCGAGATGATCTGAGTAATGCTTCACTGAGCCAAGTCCTGTGTTTGAACACCCAGTCAGATGTTTGTACCTCTGCTTGGGTTATGTGGTTTTGCTGCCTGTTCTTCTCTTTCTTTGGGACACAGAGAAGTTCAGCACTCCCGGGGTTTGGTGGAGCGGTGCTGAAAAGAAAAAAAAAAGGCAAGAAGACATCAGCACTATTTGCAAATCAAAAGCAAATGTTCTGGGGATTTTGGAGGAGAAGTTACTGCTACGTAGTCTCCCCGTGCGCTTGGCTTTGAGGAGGTAAAATGAAGACAGCTTCAAGACTGGCTTCATGCTGGGTGCAGATTAAAATAACTGTCAGGAGACGGGAGCAGCTATTGAGAGAGACAGGGTGACACACAGAGTGATGGGGCTCAGCCTCTCACACTTCATGACACAGTATTTCACTAAAGCTGGTTCAGCTTTACAGCCCTTGACCCTGGGTGTCTATGTTTTCTGTGTGTGTGAGTGTGTGCGTGTGTGTGGTCAGGTATTAGTCATGTTGTGGGGACTTGAGTGGATTTACAGAGACACATTACAGGTTGGTGTCTCCCAAAAGAGGACAAAAAGTCAGTGCTCACAATGTGAATTGTTAATTTGAAAGGGGAGGACACTCTTTAAGGTTAAATGATGATAGAGGTTAGGCAGATAATCTGTAGTCCTCTCATGTAATGATACATGGTTGTCTGTGTCTACAATACTGTGCAAAAGTCTTGAGTCACACCTCATTTCTTTATATTGTACTTTCCTGTGATTTTAAGTAGTCTTGATAGTTCCCCAGGCTTTCTGAAGGTCTTTCAAAAACATTTTCACTCATTGGCTAATTTTTCAGTCTTTTTTAATTCCAATTCTTGTGCCTGATCAATTTTAGAGGAACGTTTTTTCATTTTTTTGTTTTTTTTCGCGATATAACAGACAACTTAGCAGAGAACTAATTTTGAACTGTATTTTCAGGCCCTTTGCTACTAGCAGCTTTGTTCCCTCTTATTTAACTGAATCTACAAAAAATGCAATAGACAGTTTGACAGACATAACATAGTATTTTTGTACCACCAAGGTGGTTCCCATGAGTTTCATAGATAAAAGCGTGATATGAGATATATCATGCATAATATATATAATATATTATGCAATCTATCCTGAAACAAATGGAAGACAAAACAAAGAAGTGGAAGGCCTAAAACCAAATCATTTTAAAAGTGATGGAATGATCATCAGATTACATCAGATTTCGATCCACCATTCAATACCATCTAGAAATGATCTGATTGGCAATGGCTTTATTTTTCAATATGACAATGATCCCAGACACACTTATAACGCAGTAAAAGCACACAGTGCAACACAATCATTGATGGATTGGCCTCCCCAGAGCCTGAACCTCAACATTATTGAAGCAGTGCGTGATCATCTTGACAGAGAACAAAAGGCAGACGACATCCAAAGAAGAGCTTTGAATGTCCTTCAAGAAGCCTGAAGAACTATTCCTGAAGACTACAGGGAGTGCAGAATTATTAGGCAAGTTGTATTTTTGAGGAATAATTTTATTATTGAACAACAACCATGTTCTCAATGAACCCAAAAAACTCATTAATATCAAAGCTGAATGTTTTTGGAAGTAGTTTTTAGTTTGTTTTTAGTTTTATCTATTTTAGGGGGATATCTGTGTGTGCAGGTGACTATTACTGTGCATAATTATTAGGCAACTTAACAAAAAACAAATATATACCCATTTCAATTATTTATTTTTACCAGTGAAACCAATATAACATCTCCACATTCACAAATATACATTTCTGACATTCAAAAACAAAACAAAAACAAATCAGCGACCAATATAGCCACCTTTCTTTGCAAGGACACTCAAAAGCCTGCCATCCCTGGATTCTGTCAGTGTTTTGATCTGTTCACCATCAACATTGCGTGCAGCAGCAACCACAGCCTCCCAGACACTGTTCAGAGAGGTGTACTGTTTTCCCTCCTTGTAAATCTCACATTTGATGATGGACCACAGGTTCTCAATGGGGTTCAGATCAGGTGAACAAGGAGGCCATGTCATTAGTTTTTCTTCTTTTATACCCTTTCTTGCCAGCCACGCTGTGGAGTACTTGGACGCGTGTGATGGAGCATTGTCCTGCATGAAAATCATGTTTTTCTTGAAGGATGCAGACTTCTTACTTATGGGTGGCTGTAGCTCAGGTGGCAGAGCAGGTCAGCCACTAATCAGAAGGTTGGTGGTTCGATCCCAGACTGCCTCCTGGCTGCATGCCAACTATCCTTGGGCAAGATACTAACCCCATGTTTGCCTACTGGTGGTGGTCAGAGGGCCCGGTGGCACCAGTGTCCGGCAGCTTCGCCTCTGTCAGTGCGCCCCAGGGCAGCTGTGGCTACAATGTAGCTTGCCATCGCCAGTGTGTGTGTGTGAATGGGTGAATGACTGAATGTAGTGTGAAGCGCTTTGGGGTCCTTAGGGACTAGAAAAGCGCGATACAAATGCAGGCCATTTACCATTTACCATTTCTTCCTGTACCACTGCTTGAAGAAGGTGTCTTCCAGAAACTGGCAGTAGGACTGGGAGTTGAGCTTGACTCCATCCTCAACCCGAAAAGGCCCCACAAGCTCATCTTTGATGATACCAGCCCAAACCAGTACTCCACCTCCACCTTGCTGGCATCTGAGTCGGACTGGAGCTCTCTGCCCTTTACCAATCCAGCCACGGGCCCATCCATCTGGCCCATCAAGACTCACTCTCATTTCATCAGTCCATAAAACCTTAGAAAAACCAGTCTTGAGATATTTCTTGGCCCAGTCTTGACGTTTCAGCTTGTGTGTCTTGTTCAGTGGTGGTCGTCTTTCAGCCTTTCTTACCTTGGCCATGTCTCTGAGTATTGCACACCTTGTGCTTTTGGGCACTCCAGTGATGTTGCAGCTCTGAAATATGGCCAAACTGGTGGCAAGTGGCATCTTGGCAGCTGCACGCTTGACTTTTCTCAGTTCATGGGCAGTTATTTTGCGCCTTGGTTTTTCCACACGCTTCTTGCGACCCTGTTGACTATTTTGAATGAAACGCTTGATTGTTCGATGATCACGCTTCAGAAGCTTTGCAATTTTGAGACTGCTGCATCCCTCTGCAAGATATCTCACTATTTTTGACTTTTCTGAGCCTGTCAAGTCCTTCTTTTGACCCATTTTGCCAAAGGAAAGGATGTTGCCTAATAATTATGCACACCTGATATAGGGTGTTGATGTCATTAGACCACACCCCTTCTCATTACAGGGATGCACGTCACCTAATATGCTTAATTGGTAGTAGGCTTTCGAGCCTATACAGCTTGGAGTAAGACAACATGCATGAAGAGGATGATGTGGACAAAATACTCATTTGCCTAATAATTCTGCACTCCCTGTACTTGTATTTTGCCTTGTATGCTGTATTTCCATGTATGTTCGCAGACTTCAATAAATTCCTCCACCTATTTCCCATTTACTTCCACACATATGCAAAAATTAGAGGTTCCTCAAGTCTTTTGTATAGTGCTGCGTCTCATAGTGCAAGTATCTATTTTCTTCGTGTGTTTACCTTCACTACATGTAGGGCCAAGCCAGGTGAGCGGGCACAGGCAACGTCCATTCACCCTATCACAGCGAGCCCTGTCAGAACAGCGACACAGCAGGGAGCACTCAGGGCCAAAACGGTCTTCGTCACAGGCTGAGAAAAAAACAAAACAAGGCACAGTGAAAGAAATTAGGAAATTCAAAGAAAGGAAAGACTTGACGTAAGACACCCTAAGTCATAGGTGTCAAACTCTGGCCCGTGGGCCAAATTTGGCCCGCAGCCTAATTACATTTGGCCCGTGAAGCCATACCAAATTACTATTAGAGCTGGCCCACTGGTATTATACAGCTAATATATATATTGTTTAGTATTAAGCTTTGCTTGTTCCATATTCAGTTTTTCAGCAAAACGTGTTTGAGTCCATAAGAAAAGATTCATTCTTATATCTGGAGGAATAAATATATTTCAATAAATATTAACGTTAGCCCGCGACTTTCTTTCAGTTTTGAATTTTGGCCCACTGTGTATTTGAGTTTGACACCCCTGCCCTAAGTGATCTTTTTTTAATATCTATTTTGGATTTAAGTGAATCATGTTAATAAAAGTAATATCTACTTTTTTCACATCTGTGCCCCGTTCTTCCTGGGGGACAGAGACAGCGTCCTGTCGATGGGTCACATGGGGCCTCGCCAGCACAGTCACATGATCTTTCACAGTTCGGTCCAAAGCTGCCAACCTCACATCCTGAGAAGAAAAAAACAGAAACATTCACACGCATAATTTGAAAAATACAGTAATGATCATTCAAGTTCTTCTTTAACTACACGGAAACTGCTTCATTAGACATGAATAGACTGGGAGTGCACTGAAACCTGCTGTAAGTAGTTGATAACACGTGTATACGTAAAAATATCCTTTTTTTAAATTACATAATCCCACAAAGTAAAGCTTTTAGAACGAGATCACGATTAACACATTTAATAAACATTTTGGAAATTGAAATTTAGTTCTTAGCACACATGCAAATATACATTTAATGGAAATGAATGGATTCACACACTAACAACAGCATTTAGTTATAAGAAACTGTGCATAAACATTTTCTCAGATAGACACAAACACCCTGATCGATCCAGGTCGGTGTCTGAGGCATGTGGCTACCTTCTAGCTGCTCTTCAGTGCTCAGTCCTATCTCCTGCTGGTACTGAAGTGGCCATTAAGGCACTCAAACTGGGGCTGAGAGCCCCACGAGCTTGCAGGAGGGCATGAGGATGTAACAAGAATGCATTAAGCAGTAGGGAAACACCTGTCTCTCATCAAATAACCAGCCTGCCTGCCCACCTACCTAACAGCCTGTCTGCCAGCCACCACACACTCACATTTTGCTGGAAGTCTCTCATTCATTCATGCTCATATCTCCCCATGTACAGTCGCAGCTGGCTATCCAGGTGGCCATTTAACAATGAGCACAAACATGTGACTGTGAGCACTGCTGTGTTTTAAGTCTTCGCAGACATGCTGAATTACAAATATCCCTCTTTGTTACTCGTTTAACCTTTACTCCCATGTAGTTGCATGTAACATACTTACGTCTTTGGCACTGAGAGCCATGGTAGCCCGGTGGACACGCACATTTGCCTGTCACAGGATCGCACGCTTGCAGCACCTTACAAACGCAGGTGTGCGCGCAATTCACTCCAAAAAACCCAGATGGGCACGCTGGGAGGAACACAAGACAGAGGATTTAGGTTGGTTAAAAAGCTGTTTTATCTGGATTCATTCAGTCTTCTATGTGACCAGGGGAATTTGAAAAAGATCTACATTTCATAACGTCAACGGGACTGCTAGTAACCTTATAACCAAGTTTTCTTTTCTTTATTTCGAGTGAGGGTTTGCATACTGTGTTGACAGGAGTGGCCGTAGTATCCTGCAGTACAGCTGCAGCTGCCAGTGAAGCGGTCGCAGGTCCCATTGTTGAGGCATGGACAGTCTTGTGCACAATCAAGCCCATATTTACCCTGTGGACAGGCTACACACACAGACACACACAATGGGTTGATAACACTAGAAAGAAATGTGACATATAAGCCTGAGTGATGATTATTGGAGTAAAAAAGTAAAAAATGTGTGCATCAAACATTAAACACTGAAAACTGGGAAAAATGTCTTCTTCATAAATGCAGACTGAAGTCCATCATGTAGCTAATAATGGGGAAACTACTGCAAACTACTGCAATATAAAGTTTGTTGTTGGCTTTTAATTTGAAATGACCACAATCAAATTTTGCTGAGTTTAGGATTTTTCTTTTATTGTGGAATATCTGGAGTACCTGTCTCACAGCGGGGTCCAGTCCAGCCAAGGCCGCACTTGCAGGACCCATCACTGGGGTCACACAAAGCCCCGTTCCGACAGCTGCAAGCGTTTCTGCACTGCATGCCATAGCGCCCCCTGGGACACACTGGAGTAACAATTTTCAGGAAACATCATAATACACAAGAACTCTTCTGTTCAGCAAAAGCACTAGTGGTTGCACCAAACATAAAACACACACAGTGCACAGCTCGCGCTTTCCCTTGTCTCTTTCACACGCGCGCGCGCGCACACACACACAAACGCGACTGCACTAACCACGCTCGTGTTTATTTAAGCAACAGTTTCTAAAGAGATGGCAAAGTAGCCTAATTTGGCGCTGATATAAAAGAATAATCATGTTTCTCTGGGTAATTTAGATTGGGAAAACAATAAGCAAGCCGTCTTTGATTCCCCTGTTTATTTATTTGCTTCCTTGCCAAATCCAGCGACACGGAACACAGAGAATGAGCCACTTTAGGTTTATGTAAACATTCAACAAGAGGAACTTAAGAGGTGGTATGTCCAAGTACATGCAGGAGGCTGAAGACGAGAACATTTAGTGCAGGCAGCGCTGGAAATTCCCCGTTTGCAATCCAGCTGAATTGCTGATAAAAGGAGAGATTAAGAAAACTCAGCTCTGCCTCTGTTTAGTGGGAATAAAAGCCCTGTGATCATCGCAGCGCTTACACTGAGGAAATGGAGAATTTGTAACTTAAATACACAGGGAAAATGTTGAAAACTACACCCTCATTTTAGTGGTTGTTTCTCATTTCTAGTTAAGTGTCCTGTTTCTAAAGAACTCATTAGAGCCAGTGGTTCCTAATGATGCATGGCAGTCTCAGTGGTGACTCTCTGTAAACTCAAGAGGATTGTAAAAGAAAAATGTCTAAATATAAAGCCTGTTTGATATGTGTGATATGGTTCTGCTTAAAGTTGAACAGCGAGGTGACACTTGTAATCTAGCAGTCATTTCTTCTTGCTTTAAAGCTGCTGCAAAATGTTAAATGTGCCAGTATGCATCCTGTTTAGAGTCAGTCTTGAAACTACTCTTGTAGTTCTTTGAATATCATTCTCTGATGTGCAGCACTGTTCTTGCCACTTTGCATCTAAAATTCTGCAAATATATAATTTTGCACTAATATACTGCAAATAAACATCCTCAGTTTAACGTTACCTTGCTCGCAGGACAATCCCATCCTACCAGGGCCACAGATACACCTCCCGGCTACTGGGTGACACTGTCCACCTTCCCCACACGTGCACATCTTAGCACAGTCTTTCCCATAGTATCCACTTGGACAACCTGCATGAATAGATATGCTTTCATTCATATGAAAGAACAAATTAAAAGCTATGCATGTATTAATTTTACAGGCATCTGCATTACTTCAGTTGATGTCGACCAGAATTTTGTAACGCAACATAAAGAATGGTTGTATCAAAAAAAGTCTCTAAATCAATCCAGTTAGATTCAATTTTATTTATATAGGACTGAATCAAAACAACATTGACCTCAAGGCACTTTATATTGTAAGATAAAGACCTTACAATAATACAGAGAAAATCAAGGTTTGTCACTTGGTGACAGTGGGAAGGAAAAACTCCCTTGTAGCAGGAAAACCAGGTACAAGGCTCAGGTAGGGCAGCCATCTGCTGCAACTGGTTGGCAGTAAGGGGAGGGTGACAGGATAAAAGAAAGACTGTGACTCCAAATAATCAAGCTATAAGGGCAATCGTGGCTCAAGAGTTGGGAGTTTGCATTGTAATCGGAAGGTTGCCGGTTCGAGCCCCGGCTTGGACAGTCTCGGTCATTGTGTCCTTGGGCAAGACACTTCACCCGTTGCCTACTGGTGGTGGTCAGAGGGCCCGGTGGCGCCAGTGTCCGGCAGCCTCGCCTCTGTCAGTGCGCCCCAGGGTGGCTGTGGCTACAATGTAGCTTGCCATCACCAGTGTGTGAATGAATGGGTGGATGACTGGATATGTAAAGCGCTTTGGGGTCCTTAGGGACTAGTAAAGCGCTATATGAATACAGGCCATTTACCATAAGTATAAGTAGGCAGAAATATGACTCGCTTTGTTGCTCTTTTATTAGAGGACAAGGACATTCAAGCTTTCTTGACTTACTTGAGCTGCAGTCGCTGCCTATGAAGCCAGGAGGACAGTAGCAGGAACCAGTCCTGAAGTCACAGCGACCACCATTGATGCAGCTGCACCTGGACTTGCAATTTGGCCCAAAAGTCCCCGCTCTACATCCTACAGAAAAACCAGACACACAAAACTATTACTGGCTTAAATTAAACATATCATTGAGTCATGCAAATCTAAAGTGTAGCCAAATATGTACTCCGCAGCAATAGTTATTTCATTAGACTTCCTGTTTTATTAAAAACTAAATAAATAAATGGATAATAGCAGGTGCGTCTTATTAGCCAGTGGTTGCAACAGAAGATTAACAGTATACTTACTTAGCCCACATCGCGGCCCATAATAACCAGGCAAGCAGCTACATTTCCCCGTCACCGGATGGCACTGCTCTTGGTCTCCTGAACACTGGCACAGCTTGCTGCAGTTTTGGCCGAACACTCCAGCAGGGCAGGCTAAAATGATCAAACCGGCAGCACATCACGCACATCAGCACAACAGAAGAATGTAAAAAGCAATTTTTGGGATCATTTACCTTCTTTGTTCAAAGGTGAATGATAAATCTTCGATGCACAGGTCAGCTGAACAACTAACCTCTCTTGGCTGGATCAAAGACAGTGGTATTGTATTATGCTTATAATTTAATATCTTTATAATATATATATGTTTGTGTGTAAATATATATTCTGATTTTTTGTTTGTCTGAAGCTCTCAAAGCGTCAAATGGAGCACAGAGATTGAGGTGGGTTGAGTCGGCTGTGTTCTTACCAATGGAAATACTGATACTGATTTAGGAATGAGTGCTGCCTGAAGAAGAGTGCACAGCAAGTTGTGAATCAGTGTAAAAAGACCTAAGATGAACTTTGTGTAGGGGTGCTTACAGGTAGCTGTGTCGGGTATTTGCCTTCTGACCCGAGCCTACCATTGGTAATATCTAAAGACGTTTGGGGCTGCAGTGCAGTTTAAAAGCATGTTAATTAGTAAGCTTTTGAAAATCCTATTGTTAATTTTTAGCCTAAAAGGTGTGTGTTAATTAAAGCTTTGTTAAAAGAAGATACGTATTTCTGGATATAAATAAAATAAATAAAAATGAAAAGGAATGAGCCTCAAATGCAGTCTTAATTTTTCATTGTTATCCCTGATGGGCATTGCACACCCGAAAAGAAACATTGTGCAGATATCCATAGAGCTGGTGATACGGCAGCAGATAAGGCCTTTATGCACACATTCAATAGTATGTGGGAACAAAGACGCATGCCGTTTCCCTTTCCTTCCTCAGATTATCCTGCGAACATACTGGGACATTTAGTATTGACTGCTAATGACACCAAAACTCGCAGCAACTTTCCCTGGTGCCCAAACCCAGGCAAACACAGAGGGACATTCTTTCACACACCCTGTCTGCATACATACATATGCGCTCATCACAATAATGAATGAAGTCCCCAGACAATCAGTCATAGGGAACAAGATGAATCTGTGAACGGAGCATGTTTTCGGGTGAGACCGCAGCACTAAGCTACTCAGTCAGGCAGCAGCAGGCAGCGTGGGGGACAGATAAGAAAGGACTCCAGACTAAAGAGGCAATTACGGTGCTGTCATTATGCATGTCTGCCTTCCAAAAGCCCTTATCCGCCGCCGAGGAGACAAAAACAATGCCTTCTGTTTTACTTGGCAACCGGTGTGTAACATTTATCAGATGTCTGGGGAGTGTGTGAGGAGAGGAAGGGAGCTGAGGCCGTAAGGAAGGGGAGGAGGGTGGGTGAGTAGAAGGCGCAGTGAAGGGCTGAGAGTGACGCTGCTTATATACACTCCTTAAGGGTACGGTTTGAATAATGAAACATTCTCACAAGCACACAATTGGTTTGTTTCAAGGCGACAGTGTTTTTATCAACAAGGTAGCTAAATGGCCTCAAATGTAAGCCATGTAGGTATACTCTCCTGACTACCTGTTACAGGTAAAGGACATTAGTGAAAGTCTGTGGATATTTAAGATCTAAAAATTGAGCAAGCAAGCCACTAATCACCTCATGATTAGAATTCATTCAGACAGGTTTTGTTTTCCTTCTTACTTTTCTCGCAGCCAGCCCCTGTGAGTCCAGCTGGGCAGCCACAGCTCCCCGTCTCATGGTGACAGGACACCCCAGCCTGGCACTGACACCGCTGGGCACAGGAAGCACCGTAGAACCCCGGGAGGCAGGCTGTCAGTCAATACACACATCACACACACAGTCACTTCACTCTTATGTTCTTTAGTGCCAGTTTCATTCAGCCGCAATTTCCTCAGTCCTGTACGCACTCACATTTGTCACAGCTGGCTCCTCTCCAGCCTGGCACGCACTCACAGCGGCCTGTCACATGGTGGCAACTCGAACTATGGGCACAGTCACACCTCTGCTCACAACCCTCCCCGAAGAATCCCTTAGAACAGGCTTCAGACAAAAAACACAAGCGCTCGCGGTTAGCATGCAACATCACAGCCAAGGATGCACTTTTAGAAGATGTTTACCTTTTATATGCTTGGAAGGCTAACTGCACAAACTGTTTTGACATACCAGGTTATACGCTATCAGCTTCTTTTCCTGGAGTAAACAAACCTTTCTGCTGCTGATATCCAAATGTTAGCAAATGGAGCACAGGGGCATGCCTGTCTCTCATGATGTTGAGAGACAGGCTACAATTTTATGTGTCTTTGAAAAAAAAAACCCGCATCAGATTATGATAAAACAACTATGCTGTAAGTATAGGAAATCACCTGACTGGCAGAGGTCTCCTGTCCAACCACGGAGACACACACATTTTCCTGTCACTCTGTCGCATCTCCCTCCATTCATACAGCGGCAGACCTCGGTGCAGTTCTTTCCATAACGTCCTTCTTCACACTCTGGGACAGATGGAAAGGAAGGTTAAGAGAAAAGTTACATTCAAGTAATAATTTATCACATAAATACAACATGGCTTTTCCAAGGCACCAAATTATGAAGACAGGGACAGAAAGACAAAATATTTAATCAAGAAAAAAAGTTTTGTTTCTCTTAGCTTCCCTACAATGTGCATTCACTTTCCCTCTATTACATACACCTTTTGAGCAGTGAGTTGGACTTTCCGGTTGCCTACAGAACTGCCTGTTTCACCACATAGATTCACCAAGGTGCTGGAAACATTCCTCAGAGCTTGTGATCCACACTGACATGACACAGTTGCTGCAGATTTGTCAGCTGCACATCCATGATGTCAATGTCCCGTTCCACATCCCAAAGGTACTCTGTTGGATTGAGATCCAGTGACTGGGGAGGTCATTTGAGTACAGTGAACTCACTGTCATGTTCAAGAAACCAGTTTGAGATGATTGGAGTTTTGTGATATGGCACTTTATCCTGCTGTGGAAGAAGACATCAGAAAGTACACAAACTGGTCACAAAGGGAAGGACGTGGTCAACATTGAAGGCTGTGGTGTTTAAACAATGCTCAGTTGGTACAAAGGGACCAATAAAGTGTCCCAACAACACCAACCTGAACTGCTGATACAAGGCGATACAATGTCCTATTTGAATGTTGCAGCAGAAATCAAGGCCCATCATAGTTTTTCAAATATTCAGTTTCTAATTCTGGTTAACCTTAGTGAATTGTAACTTCAGTTTACTGTTTTGTAGCTTACAGGAGTTGCACCTGGTGTGGTCTTCTGCTACTGGGCGATCGTGGCTCAAGAGTTGGCAGTTCGTCTTGTAATCGGAAGGTTGCCAGTTCGAGCCCCGGCTCAGACAGTCTCGGTCGTTGTGTCCTTGGGCAAGACACTTTACCGCCTACTGGTGATGGCCAGAGGGGCCGATGGTGTGATCTGGCAGCCTCGCTTCTGTCAGTCTGCCCCAGGGCAGCTGTGGCTACAACTGTAGCTTGCCTCCACCAGTGTGTGAGAGTGAATGAATAGTGGAATTGTAAAGTGCTTTGAGGGCCCCGAAAAGTGCTGTATAACTGCAATCCATTATTATTACTGGAGTGCATCTGCTTCAAGGTTTGATGTGTTGTTTGTTCAGAGATGCTCTCCTGCCTTCCTTGGTTATAATGAGTGGTTGCTTGAGTTAATGTTGCCTTCCTGTCAGCTTGAAGTGGTCTGGCCCTTCTCCTCTGACCTTTAAAATCAGCAAGACATTTTCTCCCAGACAACTGCCTCTCATTGGATATTGTCTCTTTTTCTTGCCTTTCTCTGTAAACAATAGAGATGGTTGTGAGGGAAAATCCCAGCAGATCAGCAGATTCTGAAATTCTCAAACCAGCCCATCTGGCACCCACAACCACGTTTAACGCTGCTTAAACCTTTCATCTCCATTCTGATGCTCAGTTTGAACTTTAGCAGGTGGTCTTCACCATGTCTACATCCTTAAATGGAATGAGTTACTGCCATGTGATTGGCTGATTAGATATTTGCATTAACTGGCAGCTGAAAAGTTGTAAACAACACAGTTTAATCTGTAGTACTGTCAGACTCACCCAATTCACAAGCTGCTCCAGTCCATCCCAGTGGGCAGGAGCACCGGCCACTGATCCTGTTACAAGTCCCTCCATTTTGACACAGACATTGACTTGAACAGTGCCCTCCATATCGTCCTGCAGGACAGGCTGAATACACACAACATAGTATAAGCATTTGAGTTTTGACTGCAAACGTTCTATTATATTTTTCTAGCCTTTCTTATATCATGAGTTCATTTCTGCAAGTGCAGTAACTGCGCCAAGAGATTCCCGAGATAGATAACATGACTAACGTCGGTTTTCAGAGTCTGCTGACTGATATTTATACTGCCAAAAAGTTCTACAACACAGCACAGTGGTTTGAAAAATAGACTTCTTTGACATTACGGTCATCATGCTCAGTAATTAGCAGTTTAACTGATGAGCCACTCACGCAGTTGGCACCTATCTCCGGTCCACCCAGCTGTGCAGCTGCATCTCCCAGTCACATGGTTACACTGGCCTCCGTTCTGACACTCACAGGTCTGACTGCATTGCTCTCCAAACTGACCCTCTGGGCATTCTGCCACACACATGCAGGCACACACACACATTCAATAATATTCAAGTTGCATTCCTAGAAAACAGACGTGAGAGCTAATTGGTCATTTGAGACATTATGGTTTTTAGCACCCATATTGTAAACGCAGTAATAATCAAAGTCCAAGATGGCATTTGGGGTTTAAGAAAGAGGAAAATGCAATAATGACAGAGGTGCATGATTAAGTCATGCTCGTGGCTTTCTGCTCACTCTGGTTCTGGTAGTTAGAACCACAAAATGGCTGTGGGCGAGAGGAAAGTCTTGAATAAGACTGCAGAATGACAGACTAAGGACTTTAGTGGGTATTTCACTGGCTTCATTAAAACAATGGCATGAAATCCTCAAGAAACTTCAGCCTGAGAACACTGGTTAGCTGCTAAAGTCTCTTCCAAGTTGAGCTCTCCCTTTCCTAATGTTGATCGCTATATACATGTGGGTGCATTTATCCAGAATAGACTTCAATTAAACCATGTATGCCAGAGGGCACTCTTGCGCTCCCTCCTTTCTCCACCCTTACCCATCCCTAAAAAAGTCATTGGCAATGTCTCATTATAGAGATAATTGTTCACAAACACTTCATAGCTGAGTTTAAGGAGAGGATGTCGTGATGGGCTGCAGTGAGGGCCTCCCTCACACCCTGTTTTAATGATGTGGCTTCCATTACCCAGAATGCAGTGTGGTCCTGCCCAGCCGGCGGTGCACAGGCAGGCTCCTGTGATGTGGTGGCAACGGGCACCGTTCCTGCACTCGCACATCTGGCCACAGTCAAGACCGTAAAAGCCGTCCGGGCACACTGTGGGCCGAGATAAAACATCCGACTGGTTAGAACTGGCAGCTTCAGAAAAAAGAGGAGAGGAGAAGGTTTAGATGCCAATATTTTTTTATTTTGTTCTTTTTTTTTTTCCTTTCCCACTCTCGCTCTGTTCCCCTTCTTCCTACTTTCTCTCTCTGTCCTACTGAAAATACCAATATCAAATTGCAGTACCACACTGCGGCTGTTGCAAAGCGTCTGCGTTCGTTAAGTGAGCTCATGTCCCACATGTGTGGTGGATCTGGGCCACATCAAAAGTTTATGGCGGCTCGGAGGCCGTTCCCTCTGGGAGGGGGGGGGTTAGAGGGGGCACAAAGAGCCGGTAAATAGAGCACCTGCTGAGTCCACAGGCCCCACCAACACTCGACAAAACAAAGCCTGGTGTTACTGTACCCACACACATACACACACACGACAGTGCTGCTGCAGATGCAAGGCGATGCCAGTTTAAGGTCTGTTTCCCATTCTCAAGGAAAGTTAGAGAAATCGCTCGAGTGTGTGTGTGTATAGTCAAGTGACACTCACAGAGTTTGGTAAACACAGTGCCTCCCCATCCAGAGGAACCTAGCCAGAGGTTGCAGGATGAATGAGCCTTTCCACTGCTTGGATGTAAATATTATCTGTAAGCATGACTTCACTAGAGCAGGAAAGAATGACTCTGTTTATTCACGGCCTATATTTTTGATCGGTCAATTTGTCACCGAGGAGATCACAGGCAAACTCGGATGATAGTCGTATCCTGCAAAACAAAAACTTCACCCACACGGGTCTTTATTTATGGGAACGCTGCTATTTCCCCGCCAAAGCATGGACTGACTGACATTTCTCTCTTCGAGTACCCTCTTCTGTTTCCTGTTGCAGCAGTGTGCGAGAAATGGTTTGCATAGAGTCAGTCCAAATTATCTCAGCAGCCAGCAGCTCTTTCATTCCGTTTATATACTACTTCTTCTGTGAATAAGGAAAGCAGAGCGCAACGTGACCAAAGGAAGCCACAAATTGGCAAAAATGTGTAACTTGGTGGTTTCATGTATTATAAATGCCGCATTAGTCAGGGTGTTCCCCTACGGTTAATGCATCATACCCTCCTGCTCTCGCTCAAATTGATGACGGTGTCCACTCCTCCTTTTTTTCTGCCTCAAGGCCTCAAATTGGGAAAAAAGTATCTTTGCTGCTCAGCAGTTTCTGGCATGGCCGTCGTTGTGTTCCCACGCTGACAGCATGACGTCTTTGACTCTCTCTGTAGTGGTTAGGCTGTGATGTTATTAAAGCTAGCCCACTGAGGATGCTGTCATTTTAATGCAGCTGTACATTAACTCTGTGGTAGCAAAATCGTCAGTTTATTGTCTGCTGTTTATTATTATCATAGCGTTTGCTGACACCATGGCAACAAGCTGGCATTGCTTGTCCTGCAGGAAAAAATGCCTTAGTGCCATTACTTTGATATATAGTGAGCACCTCAGCACATCTCTGCTGCTAAAATATAAACAGAAAGCATCTCAGATGAGTCATGTTCCCTTTTAATAAGAGGAACAATAAGCGCATCAACAGATGTAGCAATTACTCTCCTTTTCAGCGGACAAAGTTTACAGCAGCGCGTGCACTTTATTTGAAGTCTTTAGGCAGTTGCACAATTTTGAATGACAAACTTTGTATTTGTATACACCAGCAGGGGGCGACTGGTTTCCATATTAACCACAGAGCTGCAATCTGTCATTTGATATGAGCCCAGTGTCTGCTAGTGTTTGTAAATGCAGAGTCTTCCCTCTGAGTCTTTGTTTATAGGTAGGAACACAGGATTCGGTCCACCATCACACACAAACTCACACACATACTGTGTGCCATCATTGAAAGACTCCATCTCGAGACTAAATGAGCTCTTTAAGACAGAAGGATTATTTCCAGATCCCTGGTTGTGTAAGAGCCACTGCTGTCAGCCCATAAAGCAGGTCCAGGGACCACACAGCCAGGGAGAGCAGACCACAGAAATAGAGCGGATAGAGAGAACTCAGAATAGAACTTCCTGGTTCTATTCAGGGTCTGCGTACACTGAAAGAGGTCAATGCTGCAACAACAAAACGGCCCGGTTTCTTCAACAAGAACACGGATGTTCAATGCTCCTCAGAACACAGTTCTTTTTTACTGCAACAAAATGAACTCTGGTTTTTTTTGTTTTTTTTTTGATGCAGACATCAAAGCTGCGGACCAGAAGCGCGGCATGATCGGCTTTAATTGAAGAAGCTGTGTGCTGGATGCATGTCAGGCCTCTTTCCTCCAATAATACTTGATGGGAATGCTTAGCATCAACCTCAGTACCACAAGAATGCTGAACACAACAAGGCCTTTGGCCTTATCAAGCTATCTGAATCTTGTGGAGCCAACAGCTTTTGTGAATAACAAGATCTAAGTTCTAATGAGAAGTCATTTTGTTCCCTTTAATTCTTTGAAACCGATCAAGTAAAGAGGTCTGGACGTTGTCAAGCCAAGGCCTCTTCCTGGCTTTTCCTGAAGGAAGAGGCTCATTAGAACACTGAGAAACTGGACACCTTTGTTTGAGGGGAATGGGCCTTCAGAAACTAAAATCTAGTCAGAGTGATAGCTCCATTTCCAGAGCAACGTCCAATCAGACTGCAGCCATTAACCTGTTATGACTAGGGATGTGAAGCTCTCCTCTGGTGTGGCATGGCTGTGATTTACAATGCCCTGTGTACTAGGGAGGCGCTATGAATTTCTGGAACTAGTAGTACAGTCACAGTAAATCTTTTGCTTTGTAATAACAGGAGGCCACTTCAAGTCAAAACAACTCTATTACATCGTTAAAACTCTCAGACTGCCGTTACGTCTTGTAGTTCAGGACAAATACAGGTGAATATTTGTTATGTGAAAGGTTTGCTATGGCAGGATGCTGATACAAATTATATCTTGGAATTCTGAAATGGTTCGCTCATGATATTATAAGGACAGCGGGATGAGTCACGGGATTTGGCGGACGCTTCACTGAAGTTGAAGAAAAGATTGAAGAATGTCCTGCAACACCCTCTAGTGATGAAAAATAAAAGTGTCAGCAGGAATGGAGCAGAGCCTTCAGTGTGGAGCGTTTTAAAGATGCAAAGTGTTAATGCCATAATCTTACATCAAACTAGAATCAGGAATTACATTTTGCAAAACATTTACATTTGTGATAAAAATGATTGGCCAAAATATATTGGTAGTGATTTGGGGCTTTTTAAAAGAATTTATTAATGGTAAAAATAACTGACTGCAACTTCCTCTTGCTCAAGCTAATACAGGGAGTGCAGAATTATTAGGCAAGTTGTATTTTTGAGGAATAATTTTATTATTGAACAACAACCATGTTCTCAATGAACCCAAAAAACTCATTAATATCAAAGCTGAATGTTTTTGGAAGTAGTTTTTAGTTTGTTTTTAGTTTTAGCTATTTTAGGGGGATATCTGTGTGTGCAGGTGACTATTACTGTGCATAATTATTAGGCAACTTAACAAAAAACAAATATATACCCATTTCAATTATTTATTTTTACCAGTGAAACCAATATAACATCTCCACATTCACAAATATACATTTCTGACATTCAAAAACAAAACAAAAACAAATCAGCGACCAATATAGCCACCTTTCTTTGCAAGGACACTCAAAAGCCTGCCATCCATGGATTCTGTCAGTGTTTTCATCTGTTCACCATCAACATTGCGTGCAGCAGCAACCACAGCCTCCCAGACACTGTTCAGAGAGGTGTACTGTTTTCCCTCCTTGTAAATCTCACATTTGATGATGGACCACAGGTTCTCAATGGGGTTCAGATCAGGTGAACAAGGAGGCCATGTCATTAGTTTTTCTTCTTTTATACCCTTTCTTGCCAGCCACGCTGTGGAGTACTTGGACGCGTGTGATGGAGCATTGTCCTGCATGAAAATCATGTTTTTCTTGAAGGATGCAGACTTCTTCCTGTACCACTGCTTGAAGAAGGTGTCTTCCAGAAACTGGCAGTAGGACTGGGAGTTGAGCTTGACTCCATCCTCAACCCGAAAAGGCCCCACAAGCTCATCTTTGATGATACCAGCCCAAACCAGTACTCCACCTCCACCTTGCTGGCGTCTGAGTCGGACTGGAGCTCTCTGCCCTTTACCAATCCAGCCACGGGCCCATCCATCTGGCCCATCAAGACTCACTCTCATTTCATCAGTCCATAAAACCTTAGAAAAACCAGTCTTGAGATATTTCTTGGCCCAGTCTTGACGTTTCAGCTTGTGTGTCTTGTTCAGTGGTGGTCGTCTTTCAGCCTTTCTTACCTTGGCCATGTCTCTGAGTATTGCACACCTTGTGCTTTTGGGCACTCCAGTGATGTTGCAGCTCTGAAATATGGCCAAACTGGTGGCAAGTGGCATCTTGGCAGCTGCACGCTTGACTTTTCTCACTTCATGGGCAGTTATTTTGCGCCTTGGTTTTTCCACACGCTTCTTGCGACCCTGTTGACTATTTTGAATGAAACGCTTGATTGTTCGATGATCACGCTTCAGAAGCTTTGCAATTTTGAGACTGCTGCATCCCTCTGCAAGATATCTCACTATTTTTGACTTTTCTGAGCCTGTCAAGTCCTTCTTTTGACCCATTTTGCCAAAGGAAAGGACGTTGCCTAATAATTATGCACACCTGATATAGGGTGTTGATGTCATTAGACCACACCCCTTCTCATTACAGAGTTGCACGTCACCTAATATGCTTAATTGGTAGTAGGCTTTCGAGCCTATACAGCTTGGAGTAAGACAACATGCATGAAGAGGATGATGTGGACAAAATACTCATTTGCCTAATAATTCTGCACTCCCTGTATATGCTGATATTATGTCAAATAAAGCAAAGAAAAACATTAAATCCTCAAGAAAGAGAAAGTGATATATTCTCCACTTTGGCTTCAATTGTGCATCTAGAACATCAGTGATGTCATGAGCTCATCGCCTCATGACTCATCACATGGTAGTGCTTTGTGTATGTTTTTTGTTGAGACTGGTCAGCTATTATAAAAATAAAGAGAATTTGTAGAAAAATCATACATGGGACACACAAATCTGGTTTCACTAAAGAAGTGATTCTTGTGAAAACTAAAAAGTGCAATGTAGTGCATAGATGGATGGATAGATGCATCATAATCTCATAAACACAACAGTCCACCGGAGGGATGAGCTGAAACAAGAACAAAATCAAAGGAGTGTGTTTATCCATGATTTGATCAGTTCAAGTTTGCAGGGAAACATTTAAATTACCTTGCTTAGCTAAAGAGGATTGACATGGCATTCTATTAAAATGAGACATCCGCTTATGACGGGACTGCCACAGACATATTTTGGAGTCAATTGTGAATAATGTTGCATGGTTATCCAGAGTACTGGAACTGCAAAGGCTTTCATTTCTTCTCAGGGATGAACTAAGTTTTGTTCGCATGCAGCTGCAAGCTCAAAACGTGGATTACTTCTGGAATTAGGTTTAAGAAAAAAAAATGATCCTAAGGGTTTATTCTTGAAGTGAGAAGGAACCAAAATCACTGTTAATAGCTTAAAGTACATATAAAGATACAATTATAGCCACATTTGTGTCTAATAATGCAATTAAAAGTTCCTTAAATCAAACTTTCACTCTAAAGCCAGTATACCAAAAAAAGTTGTACAAGTGATTTAATAACATTTTTGAGATTTTTAAGGCTGTAGCAAGGTTGGGGCTACATACAACAGGCATATTAGGAACACAATATATATTTATGTAAAGATATAAGATTAGAAATAACATCAGAGACAACACATGGCTTACTTTTTTCACAGAAGGTGCCCGTATATCCAGGAGAGCACGTACAGGCTCCGCTCACATGGTCACAGAGGGCTCCATTCTCACACTGGCACAGCTGGGCACAGCCCCGACCATAAGTGCCATTCATACACTCTGTGAATTGGAGCATGCACATTACACAGTCTCTTGAATGTCCAACTAAAAAAAATGCCAATCCAAAAAAAAAAAAAAACAGAAGACTCCCCACATGTGTCTCCATCTATCATTTTAAACTGAGGTTTATATAACATGTAAAATCTACAGTTATACAGTATCAGGATCGAATAAAACATTTAAACTGTATTGTGCTTGTTAAACATAAAATCAAAAAAATACTGACTGTGGTGCTGTAACTAAAATCGTCCCACGGTGGCAGCATTTAGTAAAATATACAAAATGAGACAAAATGATTTACTAGCTAAGGCAATAACTTACTCTTTTCACATCGGTCTCCTGTGTAGCCGGCCTCACACGCACACTGACCACTGACTGGGTCACAGCCCAGAGACTGTTCGTGGCACTGACAAGAACTGGTGCACCCTTGTCCCCAGAAACCAGGATCACATACTGCAAACATTACAGTGAAGGGTGAGTTATTTTCTCTGCTACTCTGTCAGATTTTCTCTTATTTTTGTCTCATTTGTTTACATTCTCACATGTTGCACAATCGTGGCCTCTTTTTCCAGGAGGGCAAATGCATTTCCCAGTCTGTGGGTCACAACTGGCATCAGGGTGGCAAGAGCAAGGTGTTAGACAGCCTGGTCCATGGTACCCAGCAGGACACTCTACACAACACAGGTGATTAATCAGAAAACTGATTCTGTCACGAACTTTCTATAATTAAATTTAATTAAAGTGTTCAAGCAAGTCGAGGAGATTACAGTAATTTCAAAATCCAAGTGTGACATCATCATTTTTTGTTTTTGTTTTTTAAAATTTGAGGTTGAATAAGTAAAAAAAAAATGTTGTATGCCTCATTAAATATATTATCATCAGCATTAAGGTCAGCTACAGCTTACACATTTGGTTTATTAAATGATTTTTTTTGTTTTAATCTCAGAAATTTCATGCAAACTCACTGTTTTGGCAGAGCTGTCCCATGAATCCTGGCTCACACTCACATGTACCGGTCTGCTTGTTGCACGAGCCTCTGTTCTGACACTCAGGACAAGAAGACTGGCACTTTGACCCCCAGAATCCATCAGGGCAGTCTGGGAAACAGCAAGTACCTTTCACTTTGATAGAGCAGTACGCAGTATTTATGTTTTTAACTTCTCAGATTTAATACACATTCAAATATTGTAGAAATTGTAGTAAAGTGCAGTTTTGAGCCATCCACGATTTTTTTAATATTTTGCTTTCAGACTTTTTTGTCATTTTTTTAAAGTCATCCTGAGCAATAGTGCTCAAGACTTTTTGTAGGTCTCTCAAAGTTTTTCTTTGGTCATTGACTGCTTTTTAGCTCATTTTCAGTCCAGTCCTGAGATGAACCAGTTTACACAAAATCCCAAAGACAACACAGTTTGAAAGGAATAAAAAATGTATTTTTACACCAACAGAGGTAACTCCAAGAATCTGAAACCTTTCCCATATCGTCATGGTGAGCAGAAGAAGTGGGAGTCCTAAAATGATACTTCAGAGCAGTAATTGAAAATTGTCCTTAAGAAACAGGAAAAAAAATCCAACAACCATCTGACACAGGACCCCAAAGATCCATCTGACTCTTCAGATGAACAAGCTACTGCTCACTGAAGCCTCATCAAAAATGGTGTCAGTGTGAGGACAGCAGTCAAGAAATCATTCTCATGGAAGAAAAAAAACAGGGAGAAAAAAGGCTGAGTTATGCCAAACTACACAAGACCCACACTGAAAATCAGTGGCAACAGGTCAGGAATAATGAATCCAAATTTGACATTTTTGGTCCAAATTATTGTTTATATGTACAAGGGAGGTCGGGGATCTTGTAAAAAGTGATGGAGTTATGAAAACATGAGATTTTGATCCACTATGTAAGATCATCTGAAAAGTACAATCATACAACGATTCCAAACACACTGGTAAATCAATAAAAATAGACCTATATGGAAAAATAACACAATGGATCACTATCAGTTATGGACTGGCCTCCGCAGAGCCCAGACCTCTACATTACTGAAGCAGTGTGGGATCATCTTGACAGAGAACAGAACAAAAGTCAGCCAACAGCTTTGAATGTCCTTCAAGAAGCCTGGAGAAGTATTCCTGAAGCCTGCTTAAAGAAATTAAAAGAAATATTGACTAAGGGAGTTCATGTTGTTTAAAGTTCGTCATAAAAGATATTGACTTACAAGCTTGTTAGGTTCAGTGATTTATTTAAAAATGTCCAAACATAACATGGAAACCCAGTATATAAGGCAAAAATTAATTTTTAATTTTATAATGAATACCTTCCTGGCACGAGTGTCCCATCTTTCCATCAGGACAGATGCATTGTCCAGTTATGGGATCACAAGAAGCTCCACTGCAATCACAGGTCAGAAGACAGTTCTCTCCATAGCTTCCAGCTTGGCAGGCTAGCAACACAAAATACACAACAGACATGATGTAACAGGAGAAAAAATAAAAGACTGGGTTACACAACAGTGAAAAAAATTATTAAGAGAGGCAGCTGGACAAGTGAAAATGTTGAAATCATAATCACTTGATGCTTATTTATTCAGCCTCTGCCAAAAGCTCCTGCTGTAATAACTGAATTAAATCGCCCCTGTCATGACCTGGCCTGCAACTTAAGCTATGGACAACCTAGAGAAAAAGGAAAAAAAACCTTTTATTTGGGTTGCAAACCCAGCAAGCCTAGGCTTGGACTGTGCACTAGTGTTGACACATGGTAACTCTGTTATCTTAGTCCGCTCCCCAGAGACATAAAGTGATGTTTTTACCAGAGGCTCCTGAGCAATATTCAGCATCACTTTAGAGCACAGCACAGAGGGTTGAACTTTCCATCAACCAGCAGAGTAAACAGCCAGAGGGCACCCTGCTGTACAGGAACCCTGCTTTCTAGTTGTGTAGTTTGCAACAACAAGAACACCTGCACTGACCAGGTGAATTCATAGATGCATTTCACCTACTACATCCCCGTAATCAGTCAAAGCTATCAAATGATGAATAGAAGAAGGAGGCGAGGATAGAGGAGTAAAGAAAGATCTATATGCTTTGTAGGGAAATTAAAAATGTGACAAAGCTGAGCAAACACATAACAAAATGCGCTGCTTTGAAAAAGGCACACAGTTGCACAAGCAACAACTATGCAAACTATAAGCATGCGTGCTGACACGTGTCAGTATGCCGGCCCACGCAGTTCACAAATTCACACACATTATTACACTGTGCGGTCTTTCACTATAAAAGCTGTGACCACATGAGTGCACTGTGGAATCGAGCTCTGTGGAGAACACTGCGTTTGCAGAGGTTAAAAGGAACGAGTGATATTATTAATGCGAGCCAAACATCTGAAAATAACTGCACTGCATACGTTAGACATCAAAATAACTGAACATGTGCTCTTACATTGGCTTTTACAAAGTGCTTTAAATCTTTCTTCTTTTTTTTTTTTTTTGCTTACCCAGTTGACAGTTATGTCCGTGAAGCCCTGCAGGACATTTCTGGCTGCACTCTCCAGTCTTGGGGTCACATGACCCTCCACCTGGACAGTCACATGGCTGCTCACAGCCGGGCCCGAAAAAGCCTGGATCGCATTCTACAATGAGACACGCAGATGCATAAAAGATTAAGATGATGTGCAGTCTCTAACCAAATATCTTAGATACCTTCATCGAGTAGAAGCTTGATTGTTAAAGACCACCGACAACCTCCTAAACTCTTCTTCTTCTTCTACACACTATTATACTAAAACTGTACTGCAAGGAAACAGCAAGACTCCCCTTTGTAGCTCACATTAGAGATGCGTTACTGCAACTGGAAACATATTTGTTCATGTTTAGAACCTTTAAAACAGCTGAGAAAGTAATACGCCCTCGTCTCTGTTCAGCATTTGGCCTGAAAATGTAACCAAACACAAATCTTAACCACTTCATTCCTGTCAAGGAATAAACTTGCTTTTTATACCTTGTTCACATCGTGGGCCGTGATACGCAGCTTTGCAGAAACAGCTTCCCGTTTTGGGGTCACAGGCGGTGGAATGTTTTTGAACACAGTCGCACTCCTTGGAACAGCCCGGTCCGTGCGTCCACCTGGGACAAGCTGAGAGGTTTTAAAAACAGACAGAAAAAGGCTGATAGTATGGAAGTAGAAGGTTAGATTATCCTCTTGTGTTTGAGTAATACTACACAAAATCCGTTCATTAGACACTTATATAACTGTTGATAGCTGCAGAAATGCTGCACTAAACCAACTTCACTTTCTGTTGTCTAAAGTTTAGCTGGTCACAATTTCATGGAAAAAAGGAAAATATATTGAAATTAAACATTCTTTGCTATCGAAATGCACTTAAGTATGAGCCAAACAAACACACCCAGTCACCATGTTATGACAACGATAGATTTCTGCTGGCTGAAGTCATGTGACTGCTGCCTCCTGTTTCTCCTGATTTATTGAACTTTGACTCCTCTGACTGTTTTTGCAAGTACTTTAATTGCTGCTTGTATATAAACGCATTTAATAAACAGATTTAAGTTTTGTGCATGACCTTTAAGTCTGACAATTGTTACATCCCTGTGGGTGAATCTTGCCAAAACTGTCCCCACACAGCAACAAAAGCTGAGCTGCACTCCACCCTGTCCCTCTTGATATTGGCTTTATGTTAGGTGCAGCTGCAGGCTCCAGTTACACCCTCTCCACCCTCTCTAACGTCCCGCTGCAGGATGAAGCAGACAGCTGTGAGAATCTGATAATATGCCTTGTGCACATTCTTCCATCATTTAGTTGGGTCTAAGAAGAGCGAGCAGCTTCCACACTGAGAAATTAAGAGTAAAACTGCTGTCGCCATGTCCTTCCGGAGGCTTTGGAGCACCCCGAAAGCAATGGGGGACGTCAACATGGTGACAGAGGAGCTGAAGAATCTTTATTACAAGCGGCTGCTGCCAGTAGAAAAATACTATTCTTTCCATCACTTTCACTCACCAAGCTATGAGGACGCAGACTTTGACAACAAACCGATGGTGCTGGTGATGGGTCAGTACTCAACAGGAAAGACTACTTTTATCAGGTAAGCTCAGGACTTGGATCATTAAAAAGAAAAAGGGAAAAAAAGGATCTGCATGCATTAACTTGCCATGTTTTAAACAAAGGGAGATAACAGTGCTGGTTTGCACCATGTGTGTCTCAAGGTATCTCATAGAGCAAGATTTTCTTGGTAGCAGAGTTGGGCCAGAGCCAACCACTGACTGCTTCACTGCCCTCATGTATGGAGAAGTCGAGGGAATCATCCCTGGGAATGCCCTCACGATGGACCCGAAAAAGCCCTTTCGCAACCTCGACCCTTTTGGAAATTCGTTTCTGAACAGGTGATGAGCGTTCACAGAGGAGAATTCCTGTTTGTATAATGTACTGATAGGATTATGCTTTGCCATTATTCCTATAAATGAATCAAGTAATCCCGAAATGCATCACATTTACAGGTTTCAGTGTGTTCAGATGCCAAATCAGATCCTTGAGAGTATCAGCATAATTGACACGCCAGGCATCTTGACTGCTGCTAAAAGAAAACTGAGCCGAGGTGAGGCTGAATGTCTTCTAATTTCCCTTTTAGTGCCAGAGGAAATTAACAAGCCTTTGCTTCTATTAATGTTGGACTGTGGGAGCAGAGTGATACATGTAGTAGACCCAGTGAAGTAGGAACATTTCAGCCAGCAAAATTCAAACACTTGAAGGCAGAAGCAAAGCTGATGAAAGCAGTATGACTTTGGGCTGGCAGGAGATAAGCTGAGAGGAACTGAAAAGCCTTTGCTTTGTTTTATGGACACATTTTTCAGTGGGTGTAACCGAAATGGCTTGAAACCAGTGAGGACCTCTGGGATGTGTAAAACGTTCCTCGATGGCTTGAGGCTGTGAGGCTGTGTTACATACAGTCTTAATGAAACCCCTATGTTTCTGTTCCTTCTCCCCAGGCTATGACTTCGCAGCAGTGCTGCGCTGGTTTGCAGAGCGTGTCGATCGGATCATCCTGCTGTTTGACGCGCATAAGCTGGAGTTTTCTGATGAGCTCACACGAGCATTCGGGGCCCTGTGCGGTTATGAGGACAAGTTGCGTGTGGTTCTCAACAAAGCTGACAGGGTGGACTCTCAGTATCTGATGAGAGTGTATGGCGCCCTCATGTGGTCACTGGGAAAAGTGTTTCGAACCCCTGAGATTTTACGGGTTTACATCGGATCCTTCTGGTCAGAGCCGAGGCAGATGTGTGACCACTACCAGCTGATAGAGTTGGAGGAGGAGGATTTGTTGGCCGATATAAGGAACCTGCCACGCAACGCTGCAGTACGCAAGCTGAATGACCTGGTGAAGAGAGCGCGCTTAGTGAGGGTCAGAAATCAGCCGTTATGATAAATTCCAACCGGTACTTTGCATATACAAATTCAGCTGCTGTGGTGACCTTTGTGACTCCCTTGTGTTTCTTCACAGGCTCATGCACACATTATCAGCTATCTGAAGCAGGAGATGCCAACCATTTTTTGTAGAGAAAGCAAGAAGCATAATCTGATCTACCAGCTTCCCGTGATTTTTAACAAGATTCAGCAGCAGCATCGTGTCCCAGCTGGCGATTTCCCCGACTGCACAAAGATGCAGGTCAACAAAACAACTTCTTTGATTATTGTTTAAATGCCATATTTGTTAGATTTCATTCACTCTAATGTTCTGTGTTAGTCTCACATGCGATTGCACACATTTTCAGGAGAAACTTTTGGGGCAAGACTTCTCAAAGTTCAAGAAGCTAAAACCGAGCCTTATGGCCTCCTTGGATAAACTCCTCAGCACTGACATCGCCAAGCTGGTCCCCTACATCCAACAACAAGAACAGAGAAAGCGATCCCTCCACGGAGTGCTGGACGGGGAATTTTTGAGAACATTCAAGCCCGAGCATTACAGCAGAGACCCGTTCAAAGAACCTCCCATAGATGAGGGGAGCGAGCTAGATTTCGATGAGTGGGTAGTGGAGAAATACAAACCCAAATATGATGAGATTTTCTACAACCTCAGTCCAACTGAGGGCAAACTTAGCGGAACCAAAGTCAAAGAGTGGATGACAAAGACTCTTCTGCCCAACTCTGTGCTCGCTCACATCTGGAGGCTGTCCGATGTAGACGGGGATGGCATGCTGGACGATGAGGAGTTTGCTTTGGCGGTCCACCTCATCGAGGAGAAAGTGGAGGGCCACTGGCTCCCCAGAGAGCTGCCTCCACACCTGGTGCCACCATCAAAACGGCTAAGTGAAGCAAGCGACGTGTCGGTGTGAACTTGTCATCCAAAGGAAACGGAAAGCTGAGAACGTGTATTCATTACAAGTAAAATTAATGCAGATTTTTTACAATGTTGGCAGTTTGAGTACTATGAAAACTGAAGTGTGTGTGTGCGTGTGTGTGTGTGTGTGCGTGTGTGTGTGTGTGTGTGTGTGTGTGTGTGTGCAAACCTGAAAACGTATTAACAGCTGACACAACCTAAAGCTTACTGTTATTGGTTATGAATAATTTGATTTTGAAGTATTATTCACACTTTTTTTGACAACTACGTTATTGTTGTCATCTTATAAGGAAACACAACAGCAAATATTGTCAGTTGCATGGACAGTCTCTCTTCAGCTAATGCAGTAAAAGTTTCATATTCCCTGACTGTTAAGCTTTTCTTTAATATGGGACATTAAAAACATTGACATTGCTATCACCAATATTTTGAACTCTAACAATTCTCACTCACCCAGGTGGCAAAAACGCCCATATAATCCTGGAGGGCACAGGCAGCCTCCATAGAGACGATGGCAGTGCACACTGTTGGGACAGTTGCACTTTCTTCTGCAGTGCCTCCCAAAAAAACCCTTTGGGCAACCTGTGAGCAAGAATAATGCCAAATAAATTAGTCCCTGCTTAGATTCAAAAATACAACAGAGCCCACATGCCTCATTTGTGAGAAGACATCTTTAATAATGGTAATGACTCATTCAGCACACACTGAAGAAGAATATAGGGCAGTGATTTCCAAACCCTGGGATATCAAGATGAATCTAGTTATTTATAAGATAATCACCCTGGTATGAAACAAGCTTTAATTCATGTTTTTTTTTTCTTATCTTTCTAGCATAAATCTTTTTAATGACTCATCAGTTTTAGAGGATAAAAGCATTCTGACAGATGTCTAATCACATAGTTAAATTCATGTGGAGGGGGTCGCAAGCAAACTAGATCCAGGTGGTTGCATGCGTCTGTAGGAATGCGTGTATACAAACCATCCTCGCAGAGCAAGCCTTGCACCCCAGGGGGGCACAAACACTTGCCAGTCACAGGGTCACAGGAGCCTCCATTCTGACAGCGACACAGGCTGTTGCAGGCCTGTCCGTAGCTCCCCTGTGGACAAGCTGAAGAGAAAGGAGATGAAGATTTTTTTTGGCTCAAAAAAAGTTCAGTGTGGAAATCCAAAGATATATATATATATATATATTTTTTTTTTTTTTAAATTTGAAAATAAACACTTCAAAAGCTAGAGTTTTGGTCTAGGCAGTAAACACTTTCAGCTTCCGTCCTCTCTTTCCTGGTGTTGTGGGTTTGCCTGACTTTCTTAATCTCACTGGCCTTGTTAGCAGTTCTGAGAAGAAACAGCTGGCCATTTAAGACGTGCTCAAGTATTCTAATCCATCAAGTTAACTGCTGCTTAACTTCCATATCGCAGCTTCTTTACAACAGTTTTATATCGCAGGATGAAATTGTTTAAAATAGTGTAGCAACGGCAGCACCCTGTGGTATTGGAACAGGATAAGAACAGGAAATAGTTCAGAATGAATGAATTAATATATAAATGAAGGGACAAGACGTATTTAGAGAAATCATAATAATATATGAAAAAGGCAGTGAACAGGTGAGTAGGCAAGGGTGTCGTTTTGTATTGAGGTACCCTCTTGACTTCCTGGTTAAATAAAATAAATACTTAAGGCATCCTGAGGCAACATGTATAACAAAGAGAGTTTTAAACACCATAAATACTTGTAATGCTTCAACAGCAGTATTAAGAGTTGGCACACTGCTTCAGCGATATGATTCAAATATAATTCAATTATTTGAGATATGGGAAAGAGTAACCCAGTTAATTATATATTTTTTATATATATACAACTTCATACAATAAAAATGTTATATGTCACATTTTTTAAAGGCCATACATGGCCCATTTTTTTTTTTCCTTATAGCCCCCTATGTTGTTGTCTACTGCACCATTCCCCATATCTTTGCCTCAGGCAGCAATATTCCTCATCTACTCCACCTGAAAATGCTGCCCAGGCCCATCACCTTCAGGGTGTGCATCTGAACACTGCCTCCCTCAGACTCTCATTTCAGATTGCTTCTAATGGACTTATCACACGTGGCTCTCCTCCTCAGGTTCAGACCAAAAGACAGCCTTTAATCACAGAGCTGGATGGGAACAATGAAGCTTTGCTTTGTAACCCAGTAGTGGACATCCTTGGCCTCGGGCTGTGCTCTTGCTGTGGGTCCTGGCCACAGTAGTAGCAGACAAATTGATTCCCCTGGCCCTCTTGTGTTCTGGAGCCCATAAACAACACAGCCTCCCACACAAGAGCCGTCAGGCTTTGATACATGACGCTGGATCGATGCACACAGGGAGCTATGTCATCTTTCTTTAACTAGACCATACTGCTAAAGGCAGTTCAAATAGCTCTGGGAAAACATGTGCCTTGTGATACAATCCAGGCTATGTGCATGCCCGTCTATGCTGTACTGTTCAATGTACAACTGAATCAGATATGTGATCAGGACATGACTCATTCGCTTTGGTCAATTTTCCCATACAAATAAATAAATAAATAAATAAATAAATGTCTTCCCTTCATCCCTTTCTGTCTGAAAGTGAGATGAGAAGATGATCATGTGCCACTTAAAATAATGGTAAATATGGAGCCAGTTTCCCCTCTAAGGCTTTGTCATAATGTGTCATTTGTATACGAAATACTTTTATAAAGTCACAATTTTTTTTATTTTTTGTGCAAAATAAGCCAATGAGATATAGCCTAGTATTTACAAATCCCACCATATAGTTTTTATTACTTCTGGATGGAGCAAAGTCTTCATGCTAAGCTAACTTGCTACAGTACACTGATGACAGGTGGCACATGATTTATCCCGAAGGACAGTGTTTGTGTTATGACGGAAAGACGTCACTTCAGAACACTTTTAAAGATCCTCACTCTCGTTGCAGATGACCCCCGTCCAGCCAGGCGAACATTCGCATCGGTCTCTGTTTACGTTGCACGCTCCATGCACGCAGTCTTCACAGCTTACACTGCAGTCCTCCCCAAATGAGTCATCTAGACACACTAAAAAAGGAAATTCCAAAGGAAATTCCTGAAGATCATCAACATTTAATAGGAAAACAAAAGGAGAGTAATAAAATAATATTGATCTGGTCAGGCACAAAGTGCAGACTCAGCACACATGCTTTGTTTTTCTTGTTTTCGGGTTTTGTTTTTTTACTGTACCTATGTGACTTTCCAGTCTGAGCTCTCCCCTGCGCTCTCTCAGGATCTCTAATACTTTTTCACTGTCACCACGGTGACTACCATCATCGTCGTCATCATCTTCGCTGCCGTAATGGGAGCGCAAGGCTGCCGTGTACTGCAGGAGCTGAGGAGCGTTGCGGAACAGCAGGTCCGGTAATCTGCCAGCCTCGAGCTGCACTTCCTCATCTTCCTCTTCTTCATCTTCCTCTTCCAGCTCTCTGTCGTAAAGAGCTAAAGAGACCAAGTACAATGTTATATGTCAAGAAGAAATGCAGAGTGGTATCTGGAAAGCTGAAAATGTTACTCACACACGCAAGAGCGCCGGTCCTCATTCAAACGGAAGCCCTGTTGACAAAAGCACTCGTACGCTCCCACAGTGTTGATGCAGTATTGTTCACAGTCTGAGGTCTCTGCCAGACACTCATCAATGTCTAACAGAAGAAAATGCAAACATAGTGCAAGTATATGAAAAGGTAGTGTAGCACTGCAAGATGACACAGATATGGATTTTTTTTTTCTACCCATCCAGAAGTTGCACTTGACTGTACATCGCTTTTTGAGTAAAATGTTCTTTTTTTCCCCCCTTTTCTAGTAGGAACTGGCCTTGAAAGGATTAATTTTTCAGGACTCACTTAGTAAATACGCTTTTTAGAATTTGTGTCATACACAGCTTTGCCACAACACAGAAAACCTTAATAAGTACCAGACTAGATGATCTGCTAAGAGTCCAACCTTACCGTCACAGCTGCAACCGTCTGGATTTAGTCTGTAACCAGGCCAGCAGCTGCACTCATAGCCGCCTGGATAATTTTTACAGAAGTGGCTGCAGCAGGACTCGTCACTCACACACTCATTATTATCTGTGGAAAGTATTAAAGAGCTGGTATGAAGAGATCCTTCTGAAGGAGCCAAAACACATTAAATAAAACAGGTGAAAACAATATATATATATATTAGGGGTGCAACGATATTCGTATCGATATCGAACCGTTCGATACAGTGCTTTCGGTTCGGTACGCATATGTATCGAACAATACAACATTTGTAATTTATTTTATCAATTTTCCTTCTGACGATGCTGTCTGTGTTGAGCGCTCAGTGAATCTGCGTTCGACTACTCCGCCTAGGCTGCACTGTCGAGCGCAGATCCACTGAGCGCTCCACACAGACAGCATAGTCAGAAGGAAGAGCGCAGGGCAAGCTAGCGAGACAGAAGTTAAGCTCTACTTGCAACAGGCAAATTGAACCTCATTCAGATCTGGCGTTTGGAATTATTTTGGTTTTCATGTGACGTATGACCCTGAAGGTAAGCGAGTCATGGACTAAAGTAAAACAGTATGTTGGATGTGCCATGCAATGCTCAATTACATTGGTGTGAACTAGTTTGTTAGCGCAGTTAGCTCGTTAACGTGTTTGCCGTCTAGCCCCATGCACGGAGCGATCGGCGGTAGCTCGTTAACGGAGATTTGCCGTGTTGTGGCGTTAAGGTCATTTCAACGAGATTAACCTGAAAGCACTAGTGGGAACACAACGAATATGACTGCACATTTACGCCGACATCATCCTAGTGCAAAGACAAGTGAAGCAGACAAAAAAGCAAGCATGCTACTAACTTTAGCCGAGTCATTTAGACAGCTGTTAGCACATGATTCTCCTTATGCTGCTGAGAATATAGCCCAGAAGAAGCGGATAGTATAGCTTTTATTTTGGAAAGAGCCATTTCTCTGTAATAAACTCTCTTTTCCAAAGATGAGTGATTCCTCAATCAGATACAGGGCTTGCAATATCGCTAGCCCGACGTCCATGGAGCTAGCGATTTTTTCAGTCGGGCTACCAAAATCTATCTCTTCCCTGCCCGTCGGGCTATTGTAGGAAGAAAATATATGTCAATGCTTTTGCATTCTTTCAGAAATGTAGCTGGGTAATTATGTCATTGGCATCGGTGAGCCACTGTCAATATGTGACATATTGAAGTCGCGTTTGAATTTGCGCTTGTTTTTTTGCTTTCACTTTGCAATCGTGCGAACTGTGTATAGAGAGCGACAGCACTGATCTGTGAGTGATGATAATTTGTGCACCAATTCCTCTGACATCGTCTTATTAATCGTTAGCTTACTATGCAAACATGACAAGTGAAATCTCCCGCAGCAAGCTTAAACATGTGAGAGGTTGATCGCGCAGAAAATCGCTGAGCTTATGTGAGTGAGCGTGTAAAAGCATTTCAGTTCTGCTGAGCCAAATAAGACAGGTCAGGGTGAAGAAGTGACAGCCAAAGAAAAGCTTACCACAAAACGGAGAAGTTATGACAAATCAGACTATAAGGCAAAAAGAAAGTGCAGCTTTATGGTTTCATGGACAAAAGAATTTCTGTGGCTGCAATATGACGAGCTAAATAACCAGGGCTGCACATAAGTGGTCCGCAGGTGCGCATTCGCTGTCAAAATAAAAAACACGCACAAGGGTTAGGGTTCAATTTAAAAACTGTACTTTTGAGTTAAAATATATATTTATAATTTTAATAAATGACAAATTAAAAATGCATGAACATTTTTTTGTATCGAAAAAATATCGAACCGTGACACCAAAGTATCGAACCGAACCGAACCGTGAATTTTGTGTATCGTTGCACCCCTAATATATATATATATATATATATATATATATATATATATATATATATACACACACACACACATATATATAGAAGGTCTGACCTACACAGGTCTTCCTGTCTTGGTCCAGCTGGTAACCCTGGTTACAGGAGCAAAGAGGGCCATTGGTGGTATGCTCACAATGATGAGAGCAACCTCCGTTGTTCTTCTCGCAGCTGTTTACAATCTCCATCTCAATGCCTGGAGATGAAAGGATCAAACCGCAATAACAGTACACAACCACAGATGAAATATAGGGTCAATGACACGGGGCATTTTTGGCTAATAGTGACTCTGTAAATCACATTTAATTTTGCATTTTATATGCTCAACATAAATACCTAATGAGAGTATGATGGATTTAAATAGGATATAACTTAGGACTCGGTTGAATTTTGAGGCATATCACGCATGTCAGTCCTGTGTGCTACACTGAAATGCTTACAAGCAAAGTTTTGTGATTCAAATTAAAGAGCAGTTTACAAGTAACCTGGTATTTGCGTTGTGTTCTGTTGTTAGCAGAAAAAAAAAGGAAATGATTTTAGAATGTGCAAGCTGCACCAGCCTGCGCTATAGTGTGCAGTGGTATTCATATTTATTTAGCAAAGGAAAGGTTACTAGTTAAATTCCCATTACAGTCAAAAAATCCCTTTGGGGTTAAAAATAATAAAACTAAGGCACATTTGAATCAGAACATTTTCAACGAAGTCATTCTGAAATGATGTAAGTTGTTCCCTTATTTGCATAATAAAAAGCACTCAGCAGTCTTTACAGTTTGTGGAAGGTAGGCTGAAGTTCTTACTTACGGTAGCATTGTTTAGCATCAGCACCGAGTTCAAAACCCGGATGACACACACAGCTAAAGGAACCCAACATGTTGACACAACCATGGGAACACTTGGCATGGCCAGAGCTGCACTCATCAATGTCTATAAGAGGCAAATATTAACACACTTTAGATACTGGTATGACAAATGTCAACAGATACACCATAACATGTAGGCAGAAACACATGAGCATGAGAAAAGTCCACTGATTGTGTCAAAGATTTATCTACCGTATTGCAAAACTGCAGAATATTATTCAGCGTCATATTAAGAAACAGCGGAGGTAAACAGGATTTCAGTGTTCATGAAACTTGTATCCTGGAACCTGACTTTCTTGGTCGAGTAGCAGCTAAGTCTCCAACCAAATCCAGAGTTCCTAAAACAAGTAGATGTGCGCAGTCCTGTGGAAAGTTAATTACAGCTCTCAACATCTTGCAGAACCACAATTAGCTATAACATTAAGTAACTACTTTCCATATGAGTTTCTCACAATGTAGCGGAGGGAATCTGGCCTACTTTGAATCCTGTTTCATTTAATTGAGGTCTGTAGGCATTGATTTATGCACAGTTCTCTTAAGGTCCCATCACAAAATTTCATTTAGGTTGAGATCTGGGCATTGACTGAGCCACTGCAGGACCTTGATTATTTTCTTTTTCATTTCATGTCATTCTGTTATAGTTTTGCTGTTGTGCCTGGACTCATTGTCCTGTTTCATGGCTCAATTTCAGCCATGCTTGACTCTGCAATCCCATAGGGAAAAGAAATAGTAAAAACTTGTAAAAGACTTGCATAAGATCTGGCCTACTTCATATAGTGAATCATATAAGGCTTACATGATTTACTCATGAAAGTGGCCACTTTCTCATTACTTTCATATATTGTTTTAGTAAGTATCCAAAACATACAAGTTTCATTTATATAATTTTTCAAGGGATCTTATATCTTTTTTCACTTTTGTATGCTTTTCATACAAGTTTCACACAAGACAGATACAAACTTTATAATATTTATATATATCTTTTCCATATGGGATGCTTTGGGACACAGTTGAGTTCATGGTCAACTCAATGACTGCAAGGCATGAATCGCTACACCTCCACCACCATACTTGACAGTTGGAATGAGGTCTTTGTGATGATATCCTGTGTTTGTGTTTTATGGCCAAACCTCTTCCCTTTGGTCTTATCTGTCCAAAGGGCATGTTCCAGAAGCCATGCAGTTTGTTCTGTGCCATGCTGCCATGTTGTTTTTATAGACAAGTCATACTTTTTCATTCTTTTTGTAACTGAACAATCGGGAACTTTAACATTCAGCATGCTAACTGAGGTTGCAGGGGTCTGAGAGGTTTTTTGTAGTTTCTTTAAGTCAAAAAGGTTGAGTTTGCTGGGAAGATTATGGCATTATATAACACACACCTGAATGCTTAGACCTGCTCACACCTGCCAATGATCTAATAATTAAGTGCATTTGATTAGTAGCGCCTCGTTGCTACTTGCCCTCTTAGTTATAGGGAAGCAGTAATGGTGTAGTTAGTTTCTCACAGGACTGCATAGAAAACTTTCTTTCTCACATACAGGAAATCAGAGGTCTTATCTGAGTTATAGCTATGTGAGTGAGAGAGAGGGCTTTGTCACCTTCACAGTTCTTGGCATCTCCAGCCAGTGCAAAACCAGGTCGGCAGCTGCAGTGAACTCGGCCTTCTTCTGAAGTACACATCTGGCTGCAGCCTCCATTCCTCTCCTCACAGGGGTCCCTCACTAACACGAGGAGAAACATACACATACATATATTTGCAGAATGAAGCTAGGTCAGGACAGTTTGATGAGGACAATTTGTATTCTTGACATCTGAATCATGCACATTAATATACTTTCTGTCACAACAAGATTCCTAGTAAAATTAATCAGTGCATTAGAAAATCCATGAAGACTATTCAGATTTTGAGCTGTGTAATGCACAGCTCTGCCACTTTAACAGATGTTTCTGCACCAAAAGTTAGGCTGACTTACATTTACAGTGTCTCCCATCCCTCTTCAGCTGGTAGTTCTTCCGACACTCACATTTGTAGTGATTGTCCCCCGTGTCCACACACTTGTGTTCACATCCACCATTCAAGACAGAGCAGGAATTCACAGCTTAAGAGCAAAGAAGATAGACGAGTGCTCAGTAAAAAAAAAAAGTCATAAAGCCCATCCGCTCAGGTGCTCAAGTGCAGATTTAATGGGGCTGAAAGTCGCACTAAGTTTTCAGTAACTTAGAAAGGATGATAAATATAACTGAATTTTCTGGCAATTCAAAATACCTTTCACAGCTCAAGTTGCACAGCTGTATAATTGTGGAAAACACTTGAGTAAATGCAGGAAACTGGAAAAAAAAAAGGTCTTCAATAGGCCTGTTGGTCCAATGACTACCTCTGGTTTATTTTCTAATGATCTTTCCATCCTATCATTCCTGCAACTTAATGACGTGCCAAATATGAATATTAGCCGTGTGCCTTCTGGGTGCTCTAAACACAGACATGATGACACAGGCTGTAAAACTGAATGAACGGCAGGCTTTTAACACTGATGACTTCCACAGACACAATTAGCCATCCCTCTGCATCCGTACCTATCCTTTAACACAAAGCTGCAGCTGGAAACTGAGAGCATTAGGGGACATACATAGAAACAGAGATGTACCGATTTTCTCCAAGTAACAAATTGTTTCATTAAATGACAAATTTTATGGCCCTAAAAGGGTAAAAGTACTTTACCGCCTTGCATTTCTCCTTTTAAATTGTGTCTGAATTTCTCACAAGGATTATTCAATGAAGTTCTAACTTCTACGCTTTCATTCTGTTTTTTTCACTATGTCTGTTTGTTACATTTGTACAAAACCCAAAGTGAAGAAATTAGTTCTGGCATTAACTGTGTTCAGTGACTGCTACCAATGAAGTCTGGTTTTCATTGGACTGAACACTCACTGGCCACTTCATTATGTAGACCTTGCTAATCCTGGCTTCAGAACACCCTTAATTCTTTGTGGCACAGATTTATCGAGGTGGTGGAAACATTCCACACAGAGTTTGGTTCATGTTACAGCGTCACACATTTGCTCCACATCCATGATATCGCCCACTTTGGGATTACGATTTCGCGTTGTGCTAAGAAACTATTCCCCACACCATTATGCCAACACCCGCAGTCTGAACCCTACCATCTGAATGTTGCAACACAAATCTAGACTCATTAAGCAGGCAACATTTTTTCAGACATCTATTGTGAGCTGTAGCTTCAGGTTCCTGCTCTTAGCTAACAGGAATGGCACCCACTGTCATCCTCAGCTGCTGTAGTCCAAGTTTTCATATCTTGAGATGCTCTTCTGCATACCGTGGCTGTAATGACTGGTTATCTGAGTTATTAATGTCTTCCTGTTAGCTTGACACAGTCTTACCATGTTCCTCTGACCTCTGACATTAAGAAAGCATTTTCGCCCAGCAAGCTGCCGCTCACTGGATATTTTCTTTTTGTCGAACTGTTTTCTGTAAACAATAGAAATTGTTGTGTGGGAAAATCCCAGCAGCTAAGCAGTTTCTGAAATGCTTCGACTGGCTCGTCTGGCACCAACAACCTTTCTTCCCCTATTGTAATGCTCAGTTTGAACTTCAGCAGATCATCTTGACCATGTCTGCATGTTTAAAAGCACTGAGTTGTTTCCTGACTTATTACAGATTTGTGTTAACCAGCAGTTGAGAAAGTATACATGTCAGTTATGCCTCCAGTTTGCACTCTTGGTAAGGTAAGATAAGATAAGATAAGATAAGATAAGATAAGATAAGATCAGATCAACACAAATCATGGCAACAACAAAAAACGAAAATTGCACACAGACCTAAGCATAAATGACAAAATATTGCCATAAACACTAAAAACATCAGAGACAATGATGCTGATGGATTCTCGTATACACACTTTCTACATCCATGTTCCGAGTAAGTGCATTATCAGTGTGTATCCTAAGTATTTGTATGGCATAACCTTTCTAATGTCATGAACGTGTAGTAAAGGGCTCTGATCGCCAGATGATCTGTTGCTTAAGTTTCATAAAATAAATATGGTGAGATTGACATTAATATTCCCATCAAAAGCTTGGAAAGAAAGCTCACAAGCAAATTCTCAGAATGTCAGGCTATCCATCAAAAGTGCAATAAATTCAAACCATTTTTTAAAAAACTGTATTTTATCTGTTTTATTACAAAGAGAATGATTGCATAAAATCCTGAATTATTAATGTGGGAAAAATACTGTGTGGGGAGGAGTAGATAGAAAACAGTTTCCACAAGTGCTGTAAATCCTTTTCTTTAGTACTTACCGATACAAGTTCGACCATCTGAGTGCATGCGGAAGCCTTCACTGCACTCACAGTGATGGGAGCCCGGTGTGTTGACACATGTCTGCTGGCATCCTCCATTGAGCTCCTCACATTCATCTACATCTGAACACACAGATATGGAATGCATGCATACCTCATACAGATATATATTTATATGTATTCATGCACCCAGGGGCGGATCTAGAAGGGTGGCATGGGGTGGCAAGTGCCACCCTACAATGATTCCTTGCCACCCCAAGTGCCACCCCAGTTTTGCATATGACAGTGTTGTTTATTAAAATAAGATAGCATTAACAGTTTGAGCGTAGTTACAGTCAACAGTGAATATAAATGCTAAAACTGAATGTATTGGATAGTGTTCCCCCCCTGCAACATTAACAAATGGTTCAGCCCATAGCAGGACCGGCTTTTTTCTTGTTTTCAAATCAAATCAAATCAAATCAAATCAAATCAAATCAAATCACTTTTATTGTCACATCACATGTGCAGGCACACTGGCACAGCACATGCGAGTGAAATTCTTGTGTGCGAGCCCCACAAGCAACAGAGATGTGCAAACACAACAACACAAACGAGCAAAATACAAGAATGGCCGACCTGAAACTAATAAATATATGTACAATATATAATAGTGTATGCATTTCTGGATGTGTATACTAAATATTTTCGTGTGTGTGTGTGTGTGTGTGTGTGTGTGTGTGTGTGTGTGTGTGTATACACATTTTTACAAATTAAATAGTAAAAATAGTTTTCAGTAGCAAGCGATGCTTATGATTGTGCCAGAGCACATTTTGAACAACACCATGGGAATTTCGGATTTTACACAGGTGTTTGGATGTTACACTCTGGAAATGGAAGAAAGGTGAGTGTTATGAACCCTCTGTGGTCCACGGACACTCTGCACCTCCAAATCACATGACTATTTTAAGGTGACATAGCATCAAGCTGCAGCCACGCTGAGTTTCTATTTCAACCCACATTGAAAGTTCGGACTTCAAAGTTTTTACATTTTAATTACAGGCCAGTAAATCCAGAGTTATGATAATATATATAAGCCACGCTTTTTTCGTAAATACTGTCGTCAGGTTTTTGTGTGTGTGTGTTTTAAGCGTTTTCTAAGGACAGCGCGAAAACAGTAAAGAAAGGGGAAAAAGCCACCGCTTTCCTATCGGTGGACAAATGCACCATGTCGACCAATTCAAAAAAAAAGTCAACATATGGAATTTGGTTGTTTAGGAAGAGGGAAAAGTTTTGGGAGTGACTGTAACGGCAGCGAGACAGAGCGAGCAAGTGTGTGTGTGAGAGAGAGTTTTTAGATGTGGGAGATTTGTGATGGTTAGTGTGGAGTGTATACTTAGTGTATTGTGTTGTCTTGTGTAGCTGTTCTGTTGTGTAGTCGTTTTGTTTTGTGCATATGTGTTTGGGTGGGGGGGAGGCTTTGATTTTGCCACCCCATTTGATTTCTTTGCCACCTTCATGCCACCCTAAGAAAATTTCTCTGGATCCGCCCCTGCATGCACCACGCCTTGCTTCTGACTGATTCAAATATGAAATTTACAGCCATCACAGTGATGAATATGGAACAGTTTCTCTGCTTCTTGATTAAAAGTTTGCGCTTTGCTCAGGAATGAGACACCTGTAACTGTGGTCAGTTGTGAGAGAACAGGCGTTCAATTTAATGAAGGATTAAAATGAGCTTTTTAGAAACAAGGAATTTATTACATCCTTAATATAAAAAAAAAAGTCCCACCCAGCTTTGAGGTGGTCTAATTAAACATTTCGTTTGACGCACGCCAAATAACAGAAAATGAATAACGCAATTTTACGGGATTGTGGAATAAAGAGGTGTAATTGTGTAATTTTAACCAATTTTAAGCTCCAATTTCTCATGCTTTAAAATGTTAATTATTAAGTGTGCTGTTCAGCTTATTCCCCCATCAGCTCCTTCAGTTTTACTAGTGAAGAAAAACACTAAAAGCTAACTGCATATTATGTCTCCTGTGAACAAAACGATGAAACGGTGAATATCAGCAGCACAAACTACATGTACTCTGAGCTCCGAAGGAAAGACTTTTACAACTACACTTTCTTTGGTGTGAGTGATGAGTGGTTTATCATGCTCTTTGCACACGATTCATTTGTTCACTGTGTTTCCTACAGTGTGTGTCAGAGAGAAGGAAGCCGTGAAGCCAAAAACCTGAAACCTCAACTCACGTATACGTATTGGGGACGGTGCTCATAAGATCCTCCAAAACTCTTCCTGCTTGTCATCTCTGACTTTTTGAGATTACACTAATTCCTGTGTTATGTCTGTGTGTGCAATGACTGCCCAAATAAAGTTTTATTTTGTGTTTTCTTTTTGTATTTTTCCCAAGAACATGTGGTTCAGTTTATTTGAGCATGCACAACACAACCATAATTCTGGTTTCTCTGAGGTCAGAGAATTTCCTAAGTACTACAAATATACTAAATCACTTTCATATAGTTTATGTGTGCATTTATTTGTGTTTGTGTTTTGCTTTCTACACATTTAAATCCCTGGCAAACCCATGTGGGCAATCCTCTCCAAAGTGATTGCAAGACTATAGTCGCCTGAAGAAATTCCTAATGGTTTGCCCCATTCTTTGAACATATACATGGATGTTAGAAATATTTACTGCACATTGCACTCGTAAGGTGTGTGCCACTGAAACAAGGCTCTTTTGTATGACTGCTATTGTGAATGATGCTTAACATCCAAAACAGCTGAACAGAAAAAAGTTTGTCAAGGTTGCTTATTGGTTTCCCCAGTTGAGATAATTTCAGCGTGAGACACACAGTGAGGTGCATGCAGGGCTGGAGGTATCACAGGTCAGGAGGTCATATCATGTGACAGCAGAATTGTTGAGCTAACACATACAATTAGGCGAAACAGCAGCCTTACTAACATGCTGCTGAACTGCTTTAGTGGCACAAATGAGGTAGAATTTTTTTTCTTTTTTTTAAAAAAAAGGTAGTCTGAATGTTAAAAGAGCCCATTTTAGTGAGAACCAAAAACTCAAAGCAAGTTCTCTCACCAAAATCTTCAGGGTGCTTCAGTTTTGGTCAGATAAAACTCTAAAAATAGTAACGTCACTTTCTTTTCTGCCACATGTTAAAGTCAAAAACACTCTTTTCTGCCAGTAATTTAACCACATGTAGTGAACAAATGGGGCAACTGTGGTTCAGGAGATAGAATGGGTCACCCGCCCCGGTCTGGCTCCTCCAACCTGCATGTCAAAGTGTCCTTAGGCGAAATACTGAACCCCAAGTTGCCCTTGATGCATCTATTGGAGTGTGAGTCTATGAGTGTTTGGTGCAAGTGAAAAATGCTATGTAAGTATCAGGTTGTACTTTCACGCAAATTCACACAAAAGCCCCTAAAATAAGAAATGAACAGCTGCTAATGCTGCTCACTCCTGACTTCTCCAGCAACCTGTGAGGCATAAAAATGTTAGAGTGACACTATCCTGCCTTAAAGGTCAAAGATCAGGAGCATTTGTTCACACCTGTAGCTTTTAGGAACAAATGGGCGCGCCGCTAACTCAGCGTATTTCTTTCAAAGAAGACAGATGAACTGGGAGGGCACGCTTGTTATAATATATCAGCACTGCCTGTGTGGACAGATGCATGTGTAGGTCTACAGAGGCCAGATCATTTAAATGTAGCAGATTCAAGAAATACTTGTGGAGAAAACACAAAGGCCACTGAATTACCTCACATGGATGAATGTGAACAAATGCTCACGTTCATTTATAGATGGCACCAATGTTTTTAGTCAAAATAATAGGTGTGTCACTATGTAAAAGTTTCTAAAGTTAACTTTTTTCTCTCTGAGTTTAAAAAGCCCAAAAAGTATACAATGAATGGTAAAATAAAGGCCTAAATTAAATGTACAGTGATCATTTTTTGTGCTATTGCTGATGGAACACAGTACCACAGGCTCATGTAAATGATGGCATGTGTCTGCCTATACAGTAGATGAACACTGAGTGCATCATCTGCATAAAGACACAACTGCAGTAAAGCTTCTAATCAAGAGATTGAGAAAAGATTAGGAAGGAGAAGAAGATGGGCAGATACTGAAAAATGGATCACGCCAGTGTTTTCCTGCAATGTCATAATTATTTTTTCCTAACCAAGCGGTTTTGGTGCCGTAACTTTGACTGTTTCAAATGGGAAGTTGCATCAAAAATAACGTTATGATTGGCACCTAATGTCTCTACCATAACGTTATTTTTTACCCTAATAAACTTGCACAGAATTTCTGTGACTGTGTCTTGATTGTGATGCTATCTCGCTGGGAAAAACTTGACCACAGGCAGACAAGCAGCCAAAGTAAGCCCATGCAAAAATGCCTTCATTGTAGTTCCCATAACTAATTACTCAGTGCATTTATGATTTCAGACTAAAGGTAAATTGAAGCAGGAAAGTGGACTGCCATAAAATGTTGGAAGAGAAGATGATCGTATTTAGGGCTTTCTGTGCAAAAAGCTTTATAGTGATGTCATAATTAATCAGCTAGGGGCCGTCTTACTATGGGGTTACACAAGCTGGGACACATAAACATGACACTCAGTACTCAGTAGTCATTAGTACTGAGTTACATGAACTCGATTACAGAGAACAGAGTCGTAGCACTACTAAATGATAACAAATTCACAGGCACATTATATTATATTATATTATATTATATTATATTATATTATATTATAATAATAACAATGAAGTTAACCCAGGAGGTCAGTGTTTGTACGCCAGCTATTTCTAGATGTCCACCTTACCATTGCAGGCCTTGCCATCTGGCCCCAGTCTACTGCCTTCAGGGCACTTGCAGTAGTAGCTGCCAATGGTGTTGCAACAGTACCCCTCACAGCCGCCTTCATCCACTTCACATTCGTTAACATCTGAAAGAAGAACATTAAAGGCTAAGTTCACTAAGTTAATTCACAGTTAACAAAACATTGCAGCTTAATTAAATGTGACAAAAGGATTTTTGGCCTCACTGCATCCTAAACTCTTTGTAGGGTTTTTGTTTGTTTGCCTCTTTCCTTTCTTTTTATTTTTTTCTTTGTATTATTTTAGGGTCTTCACCTTACAATACAATGCATCTTGAGGAACTGTTGTTGTGATTTAGTGATATATATAAATAAAATTGAAGTCTATTGACAGGATTTAAGGATCGGTGCACTCATGAAGCACAATGAAAGAACAGGAGAAAGTCTCATCCCTGCTGCTCAACCACAAACTGCTCAAGTGCAAGAGACACAATCCTGAGACCACCGAACCTAACACTCCGTTTACCCACAGGGCACAACCAAGAGAGATGGACTAAGACCTTGCCAGGGGAGGCTGAGGAGTATGATCCCCCTAAACGTGAAGCACACCATCCAGACCCTCCTCTTGAAGAGGGGATCCACCACCCAAGTTTTTCAGTCCAGGTACAATCTCCCCAACTTCCACAAACGTTGCATATGCGTGTTAGCTGTTACAACCCCACAACATCCAGAGCCTTGAGAAACTCGGGACAAATTTCATCCACTCCAGAGGCCTTGCCAAACTACCTCAGTGACCTCACCTCCAGTGATGGCTTAGTCATCCCTTTTGTCCCTAGACTCTGTTTCCTCTACAGAAGGCATGTCAATGGAATTGAGGAGGTCTTCTAAGTGTCCCTTCTACTACCCAACTAAAAGGCCTCATTAGAGGTCAAATAAAAAAAAAAAATACTGGCATTAAAACTCTTTTCAAAGTCTTAATATGTTTATCTAACCTTACTTCTTACTTGGTTTTCCCAACCTTCTAATCTGGTGTGATTTCACCACACAAATTTTCCTTTATCTTCTAATATGCATGAAGCGGTAACAAGAAACCCTATTAATATGAATGATCTATGACACATGGCAATGAGATATTGTTCTAAGTATTATTTTTATAGTAGACAGATTGTTGGCTGAAGATTTATAACAGGCAGGTCTGGTAAATGTTACTAACATCTGCAGTAACAAAGGAAGACATTTTAATTTATAGCATTGCTTTAAAATAGTTTCTGGTTTGTAAAACGGGCTTTCATTTGATATACAGAAATACTTTTTTTTGTTTGCGTATTTCTGTTTTACTGAAGTCTCCACTGTTTAAACTGCTTTCTATTGAAAACACTACAATCTTTCATACCACCTTTACTATCCCACGCCATTACTTATAACCGGTCAGATGAGGTTGGCACCTATCGTCCCTACAATCCAAAGATAGCTGTATAGACTTGATCCTGATCAATGAGTGTAAAATGTTACACTGCTGTTTTTTGCCACAGTAGTTCTGGTCCATGATACACTGTTACAGGACTGGTTTTGAAAAGGGATACGCTGTCAGTGATATGCAGACATCAGATACAGACATCTCCTGTCAGAGAAGGTGGAAAGGAAATATTATTTAGTATCTTTTCGTCATCTGTTAAAAAGATTAAATGTGGCCCCTCACTGTACATTGAGTTTGTTTATTCTGAATAACAGGAAATTTCCAATGTGGAGAAACAGTTTGCGGAAAAAAAACAGGAAACAGCGTGCTTTTAAAAAAATGCATCGTATGGCAGCTTGTTTTTATTAGATTGAAGGAACACGACAACAGTGTTTGTTTAAATTAGTCTGATGTATCACTTTGTGAAAGTCATAATCTTTTTTTTATTAACATGCTATTATAAAATAACATGCTTTTAATGGTGGTTTTTAAGATTTGTTTAGCTTTTCAAGGGGTAATGAAGGAATAATGTCCTATTTCTTCAATATACCGCTATCTAACTATTTATGCAAAGGCTAATCTAAAGGCACATACATTTTAAATAAGCCGTGAAACAAAGCCTTTGGTTTCGGGGGAGAAAAAAAAAGGCTTTCGATTTTAACATACTCAGCAGTACTCTTATGTTGATCCTGCAGGGGGAAGACACCCATGGAGCAACCGATGACTTGGCCAGAGTTACTAAAAGACAACAGGGTATGAAAAACTGTTTATGTTGTTCAGGTAAAATACTTGATAATATATCTGTTTCCCCACATCTGCATTCTCAAAAAATAAGAAATAAAGAAAGGATTTGAGTCTGTGCTGAAAGCTGCTTCCTGATAACAGCACAAAGCCACAGCAGTCAGTTTAGACAAAATTGTCTCCAGCTGAGCACGCAAGATGCGTTATCAATAGCCTATTCAAATCCTTTCATGCGATGTGATGCAAAGAGCCATAGTTTGGACGAGCGATGCTGAATTATTGCAACCATGTGTGTTCCCTGTGGAGATAAAGAGATACTATACGGCTCCATATTTTACAGTGGTGAAATCAGGAGCAAGGAAAAGCAGCAGCCGTGACAAATATCCTCAGAAATTGAATGCTTCGCTTGAACATTAGTTGTTACAGGATTTTAAAAGTTTGCAGAGTTCTGCAGGACCTCAGAAACAAAGGATGGGTCGCCATATTTCTTTTTCAGGCCACACCCACACTTGGTTTCCAAGGGCATGCAGGGTTTTCTGGGTAATGTAAAGGGAGACACAGTTTCACAATTAATTTCAAGAATTTCTGAAGGAGACAATGATCAGTGCTGATTATTGCAGATATTTATCTTTTGGGTTTAGCTCTTTATAAATCACTTTTCCTTAGTTGTTTTATTTTTATAATTAGCACATTGTTTTCCTCAGAAAAATACACATAAATAATGTAAGCCTTGGCTTTACAAGCCTTTACTTACATGGAAGTCCAACACTCTTCCCATTCATCTTTAACAAGAAGAGGCTCTAAGAAACTTTATGCCCATCCGGGAAAACACACACACACACACACATGTGCATACCTATAGCTGTCCACAGAGACACAACCCTGTTCTATACTTTTCATCAACTCACAAGGAAGTGACATAGACTCTTAACCTTACAGCCCTGCCCCCCCACTCACACATCCCCACTTTGATCCTGCAGCTCCCTGGAGCCTTAATGAGCTCTCCGTATTAGCTCAGGGTCATTTGTCATCACCATCAAGATGGTGCGCAGGGAGAAGTGTTCACTTAGTGCCTTTCAGGGCATTTTTAAAATCTATCTTTTTCCAGCACAAAACAACGCAACGCTTAAAAAGAAAAGTGTTAGCGATGTGAACTGTGTCGCCCTGTCATCGTTACTGAATAGCACTTATTTTAATGAGAAGACCGAAAAAACAAAAATGTTTTTCCATTTAAACCGTCACCTATATGCAGGAATTTAATGTATTTTTTAATTAGTTATAGAATTCCACATAATTCAGCCTCAAAATCTCTGCAGACAGTCATCAAAAGAAGGTACTTTCAGCTGCTCCCTTCCTTACCCAAGGAGTCACCATAGAGCCGAAGTAGTGCAACTAACTTATTTTATCAGGAAGCTATCGATTTTAAACATAGCGATACTGTATATGATCTCAACTTGTTGCAACAGATGGCTTTGTGAGCCTTCTGTCAGAGCTTTCGTCTTCTTGTAATGTATCCATGTGTCTATCTTGATAAAGTTCAAAACAAGACGGAAACTGTTTTCTTCTTCATTTATGAATGGAAGTGATTTGTGTTTCCCATCAGTTAGGCCAAACAGAGAGGACAGCTGTTTGAATGCTTTTGTGTTCTCCATAGACAACTATCAACCACCAAGTCCTTATTCCTGGATATCTCATCAGGTGTTATTGACATTACTGTCTTCAGCATAGCATACAGTGCCCCCCCCCCCCTTTCCAGTTTCTCCAAGGACCACCGTTTTTCTTCCCCTAGAAAAAAAAACTACCTTTAGTACATGGACATTAAATAAATCAACAAACCCTCAGCAATGTGCCCATTTTCCTCATGGTAAAACATTTAAAGATACAAGTCTGGATCAATAACTGAATCAGCAGGCTTTGGCTGCATGATTTGTCTCTCTCAGCACTCTTCAATGAATGCAGCAGAGCTTCAGTTGTCGTAAGTGAAATTCAAGCCTGAGTAGATTTACTGATTCTTCCTTAATAGATGGAATTTGGGTCTGGAGCAGGACCGGTATTTATTTCCCACCTATTCTAGGTTTGTTTCTATTATGGCAAGTTAACTGTGAAAAGAAATACTTACCAGACAGACCAGTAAAGAAAAAGCCTCAGCTCACACTTCTCTACAATAACAGGCCATTTTTCAGCCTTTTTATTTTAACTTAATGTTACACATTACCAAAAAGATTATTTAAACTGTGAGATTATGCTCTAAATATACACCATGAACTTTTGGAAACGTTCATGAAACAGGACACATTCTTACTCAGCTATTCTACTTCAGCAGCTCCACATAACTGCTATTTGCCAATGAGCTGTAATATTTCAAATGTGAGCTGTTCCAAGTGATGATTTTGTATCTTTTTCCAGTGCATTGCTCCATTAGTTATTTGTTTTACATATATGTATATATATATATATTTTATTTATTATTATTTATCGAAGCTGAAAATGTGTTTTAGCTATGATGTAGAAGTGTCCCATTGCGGAGAAAAAGCAAAAGACCTTGTGAACCATACCGAAAGGTCAAAGGTTATTCAGGGACAGCTGAGGAGCTTAAAGAACCTGTCACAGAGAAGGAAGTAAGCTTCAACAATCTGCTCAGCGGCAACTAAAGATGAGACAAAAGGTGGATTGTTTTCAAGATATGGCGAGCTTGAGGAAGGGATACAATCAATCATGGCTCAGAACATTTAGGAAGAATGCCAACTGTCTTTAAGTCCCGTCTGAAGCATACAATAACAGAGGAGGAGAAAGGCAGAGCTGGTCATTGGTGATGGAAAGCCCTAATTTTGGATAAATGGGTTTGTTAATATGATGCATTGATATGTGAGAAAGTATTTTGAAAAGCTTCCTTTCTCCTTGCTCTTAATTTTCTATGTGACAAACAATTAGCCCTGCTCACTTTCAACCATGTGGTGAACTCACTTGTGCAGCTCACATGCTTCCCATTTGTCTCTTCAAAACTTGTTTTTATTGTAAGGATGGATCAGATGTTTTAGGGGGACACAGATTATTTACTTGGTGTAAACATTTTTTTCTTATCTTTCATTTCCTAATAGTAAATAATAAAACCTTATTTGTTCTCTGACAGTGCAGCACAAGAGACATGAATCACAACAACTGTGTGCTATCCTGCTTTCTCCCCCAACATTTAATCCACGCACAACACCAGCATTTTTCTCTGTAATTACCAAAGTTCCAAAATTAAAACCCAGTTCATTAATTGGGATTGAAAAGTTGAACTGGAGCCCCTGGCTTGATAGTCTTATTTGAACTTTTTGCCCCATAATTCCATCAAGTTTTCTTCAACATCTGGGGAAACTATCTTCCTCAAAAATGCCTTCCACAGAGAGGATGAAACATGGATGTAGATTTATGCCTAACTGTACTGCAGGTAGAAGATTGTTCAGCATCTCAGTATTGCTGTTTCAGATATGGAATAAACATGATCATGCTAAGGATGATTTTTCAGTTTAATAAAGCTTTGAACGTTACTATTTACTTTTCATTGTGAAACAACATCCATGCCAGGGTCTTTCTAGCTTTTGTGAATTATTACACGTAGTAAGATGTACTAAGTTACACAGCGTCAGCATGTTCTAACTTTCACCATTCACTCCCAACATTTCCCCTAATGCTACTGACTGCTAATGCTGCCTACTTACTGTCATATGTTAAAGGAAAAGTTTACCTTTAAATGAGCAAGAACACGAGTTATAAAGAAAACCATGTTGTTAGAAAAACTAGTGAAGTGTGTAGGCCTGAATGACACACACCGCTTTCAGCTCTTTGATGTTCTCCTACAAGACAACAAAAGGTCAAGATAGCATTTTTTTATCTTCTTCTGAGAAAAGTTCACACTGAAAAACAATCAGAATTGCACTGCTTGCTTTATAGCCAAACAGCTGCATATCAGATATTTCTCCAGTTTTAGATTAGTGAAGGCCAAAAAAGGTTTTTATCCCTTTTGCTAACTTCCCTAAAGTAGTTTTCAGAACTCTGGGGCACTTTCTTGGTGGAAAACTCACCACTTGTCTACTTCAAAAATCTCGAAAAAGGGGGCCTCTATCTTAGGCTTATTTTTCTAAACCCAAAACTAACACTATAGAGCACAGCCAAACCGAGTTCATGGAAGAATAACTCCACTGCTACTGTAGGAATTCAACAGTGAGCCTTGAGTGCACATGGCTCATCTCACAGACCATTAGCTGCGGCCTGTTCAGCATTAACCTGATAAAAATGATAGCTAAATGCATTTGAAAAGATGCCGGGGTGTTTTTTTAGCATGTGGCTACTTCCCTGTCACATGGCAGCAATTGATCTAATGTTCCTCCCTCCTCTGATAGCTATGCTGATCATGTAGCACTTGCCTTGCTCCCCCCTGTGTCCTGCTGTTAGACGAGCCATATTCACGGTCTGTGTCTCGGCATATGATTCCTACATCCACATATAGAGACTTCAGGAATGAAAATGGGATGACTGGGTGCACAGGTCACAAAGGAAGCAACGCTAGCACATAACAAACATTATCACTGTCTTAGTCTCAGTGTTTAATAAGAAGACAAACTATGTTTATCCTGAAAAATCACACATGACTATAACTATGATGATACAGTTTTTTCTGTGGATCATGGAAACCTCTGGCATCCAATCACTATTAGAGTTCAACATTTAATTTTAACTTGCTGTAAGGTCTGATGTATTCAGCCAGAGGCATCTGCGGCTTTTAACTCAGTTTTCAAAAGCTGATCGCTACCATGTGTTTAAAACATGTCTTGGGAGATTGGTATTGGTTTCTCAGTCATTAAGCACATATTACGCCAGAGATGCACAGGAACCTTCAGTGAAGCTTTTCATTAACCACTATTATTAAAAACACAAAGCGCTAGCCAAAGCAACAACCGACCTGTCAGAGGTCATTTAGACATTTGCACTTCAGTTCTGTCAGAAACAAACGTTATGACTTCCACACCTCACAGACTTTAGTAGCCATGACCTAAATTATTGTTGCAGAAACCTTTCAGACAAGACCAACATAGGCACTCCAGCCTGCCATCATTACAACCACACAGTTGTCATAATTTAAATAAATTACTGCCTGCTGCACATGTGTGAGCTGGGACTTTAGAGTGCTGTCTTATATCCCAGGTTGTGTTAAGATCATAGTTGTTGACAATGATTTGGAACTACAACTGTTCTAAAATGACTCCTTTGTACCTAGAGGGAAAGAACAATCTGCTTCTGTTGCTTAGGAGTTAAAGCACAATGCTCAAAACTCACCTGGAGCTCTGCTATGACCTAAGTGCACGGAAAGACTTAGAGAAGCTAAACTCCCCGCATGGTATGTTAGTTAAGAGGATTCCTTCCAAACCTGTGAAAGACATCACTGTTTTGTGAGAACAACCACAGGAGCTACTAAGACGTTATACACCTTCATTCTGGGTCTTCACGAACATTTCTATCAAATTAAATCTAGGACTAGATTTATTTATTTTTCCTCAGCCATGTTTTTATTGTAACCACATATTGATATTTTGGCTTGACTACATCGTTGAGCTTAATTACTTCCAGAGACCTGAAAGAGACTATGGTTTTTTTCTCTTTCTTGAAGGACAGATTGTTTCACTGACACTCTTGTTAAAGTTCAGAGCAGGAACAGGCATACCAGTAAAAATTCATCCTGAACAGATTTTTCTTTCTGTCCAGAGTCAAATCCAGGAATGTGTGATATTACTGCCAAAGACATGTGAAAGCAGTAGAAGACAGAGGACTAAACACTGGCAGAGGCTCTACAAAGGATATACACCATACCAAGTGAAGACATTACCAAATCATTTTTCCTGAATCTTTTCCAAGTTGCAAATATTTTTTAGCTATATTCAAAACCCACTGGATTAGAGTTAACAATTTCCAGTATGTTCCCTGAACCGGTCCTAAATGATGTATGCAGGAAACATTAATTTTCTTGTGTGAAAAATGGAAACAGTCAAGCGTAAAGTACAAGAATTTGCATAAACACCTCCACAGAATACTCAAAGAGGAAACATGCAATGAGCTTAGCATATGTACAAATCTGCAGAACCCAACTAAAGCTCGACCATTATCATATATATCAGTCAATTTCAGTTGATATTAGGTATTTGCCGATATCATTAGTGGCATTTATATGATAGAAAAATATATATATAAAGTAAAGAAACACCTTCAATCATGTTATGAGTGTTGATGTTCCCAAAGGCACTCTGAAACTTCCCTGCTGGTAATATGTGTTTGAAATGCTACAAACACAACAACCAGAGCCCTAAAGCCAGTACTTCAGTGTTAAACATGGTTAACCATGTTTCTTTACAACAGTTTTGTATTTTACTGTTGTATATTTTATATTTTGTAGCGATTTTTGAAACACCATCTGATGTCTCTGGTGTAGGTAGCACTCATAGGGATCATTTTCTGTGGAAGAAAAGTGTTATGACCCGTGAAAAAAACCCTTTTATACTGGTTAGATGCTGCCAACGCCAACCCCATCATATCAACCTGCATTGGAAACTCTGGTTTAATTTAAGGAGTTGATAATCAGCTTTGTGTGAGCGCTTATCCTGATCACCAGCGGTGAGGAGAGTGAATCCAGAAAACAAAAAGATAACCTGGATATGCTGGACTTGGTTCATAGTGCAGGAAGCTGTTCTACAAAGCTAGTTGAATCTTCCTTGGTAAATTCAGGGTTAAACCTGGTTTTCAGTACTATGAACATGGTTAACTTCTTACTGCGGTAGCTTGCCATGGTAACATATGCTGTGAGCTAACACAGATCAGATTAGGTTCCAGATTAGAGATCAACATGTATGAAATCGTCACCTACTGACCAATCAATTCCCAGAAAATAGCATCCCCATTCTTTGAAGTTCCTCAGACATCTGTGTGTGGAGAGTAGGAGGGTCTAAAACTTTTTAACAGCATCTAAAGTGTTTTTCTTTTCCAGATAAGAATCTTTTCTGAATATCGACTAGTATAACCAATGTTCTTGTGTTGTTTTGTTTTTTTCATGTTGGCTGCAAGCTATTTTTATTTTAAAATATTTCTATTTTTCCAAAAGCATTTACATATGAATCCTAAAAAAGATGACTTTTTTCATACACTCTGACCTTATATCAAATTTGTACAGAATCAAGACTAAAATTGTCTTTTAATGTAATTAAGTTAAACATGATTTAATTAAATACTTGATTGTAATACATCAGATTCTTCCATGTCTTAATGAACCAAGTGTCATATTGATACATCTGTTAATTTACTGGGTTTGCATTATTACTGGCTGTATTTCCTTCTTTCAGATAGGCTAAGTTTTATTAATGTAGTAACGTCTTTTCCAGACCTACTGACCACAGCACTCAAAGTGCACACCTTTAGTACACCTCTATAGTACTTTTCCTCTCACAAGCACACTGCTGTGTTGCTTTCAGTCTACATTGTTTTACCTCTTAATATTTTTCCAGTGGTTTCCATATTGGTCTTAAAAACTGGGGCTCTAGAGCCAGTCCTGTTCAAACACATTAACGACAAAAATAACATTTAGGTGTGAGAACATTTAGGTAGGAGAACCATGAAAATCCAAACACATGCACATATAAACCTGCTGCAACACAAACAAAAATAACTCCCGATTCTCTAGGACACATTTCACTGTTGAAATACTGTAAAACAAATCAAAATGCACAAACACAGTCAACAAAATCCAAGACTTAAAAGAAAATTTCAACATCCAAACAAAACTCCATCCATTTATGCCAGACTGTTTATAATCTGTTTTACACAGTCAAATGCACAAATAAAATAAACAGAGTCTCTGCTTCCTGTACCAAAAGTAAATACACAACAGAAGAGACCTGGTGGTAACTGAGTCACCGTCTCCCACTGTTTTATTTACTGCAGTCATCCTAACAACTCTGCAGGAAAAGCCACTCCCTCTATAGCTATAGCTGTTTCCCATTTCAGTAGCTCATCGAAAAACTTTAATACAGTCATAGAGAACTTCAGTTGTATTGAAGCCTTTTCATTCGGCAATCACAGAAGAAAACTTTCAGAGACAACCTACTGTAATCTACCACACTAAAGACTGCAGACGTGTTCCTGCAACTCCATCTCCATCATCCATTCAGCTTTATGTCATACAATCAAGCCCGACCTAATTCACACCTTTGTAAAAATATGTACACAAGTGTTCAAACACTGACACAGATAAAGATTGGTGTGTTTAATCTGACAGAAATCCCGTCCAGACAGGAGCTCAGTGACTGGGGTGAGATGTGATCCGATAATAGACAACCCAAGGTCCGCAGAATTAAACATTCAAGTTCAAGTGAAGAAAGAAGATTCCATGAGAGAAAATGTGATTTACACTGAAACTGCAATTCCCCCGAGGCTGTCAACAGAGTTCCTCAGATTTAAAGTCTGGAAATAAAACTGTCCAGTCCACTTCTGTTGCTACATATACTTAGTTTAATTGACACACCGCCTGGTGACTTTGCTTGTGTTAGAAAAATCTTTGTTCTACCATACATTCCCAACAAAGTTTGTTTGGATGTTGCTACCTATAATATCACAACTTATATCAATTAACTTTTTGCAAGAAAGTTGTAATTTCTATTGATTTTGATCGCTGTCTCATTAAAAACACCCACTACAAGATCTAGTCTTAAGCACCGTTCATAACAACTGTTCCAAAAGTGCACTGAAAGCAGCCAAGGCTTCTTTAGTGAGGACCAGATGGTTTCTGTCCTCACGCTGTTATGTGCCCATGGTCTCTTAATTTTATACAGACACATGCACCAATCTAACCAAACCAAAGCCTAATCCAAGGCTTAACAGAGTGAGACAGAGTGGCATTCACAAGTAGGGATAAATAGAACTATTACAGAGCCGGCTCCAGAGTCTCAACACATGCTTCAGGCAACATGCAGGCTGTTTATGACCTCCCAGTGTCAACACCCCGGCCTTGGTGTCAGTGGCTGACATAGATTTCCTTGGATGATGCCTACTGTCTCACATCAGAAATGAGAAGCAGGTGGTCAGCTGGCCCGCACAACACACAGTGGGTTCTACCACCACGACTTGGCCAGAGCACCAAAGAAAGTAACAGTTCAAGAAAGTCAGTCAGTGATGAGTGCTGAAAAGAGGCGAGGGGGAGCAGTGCCTGGATTGTAACTTGAACTAAAACCAGAGTCAGTCATGTTCGGCTTTTTCTCAGTGTACATTTTGCCTCTTTTGAAGTCTAAATCTGCTGTGGTGAAAAGGCAAGGCTGACATATCCTTTGTCCTCACAACGCACTTTGTTATATATCTTAAGAAATAGTGATAGGATTAATAGTGACAGGATTAATAGTGACAGGAAGTCGTTTGCTACGAGCAGTCCAAGGAAGTCAGCCTTGTAATTAAAAAAAATAAACTCATTGTCATTTAATGAATTGCAATTTTCACTCTAAAAAAACACGTTCTTTAATTCTCCAATCACCTTTTTTAGCAACTGTAAACAAAATACTGAAATATGATTACCTTTTTAGCTTGAAATCACAGAAAAGTCTTCTATTTATTTTCCTGGGAGTGTAAAATTCACGCTTTCCTTCCTTTCCTGTAGTACCAACTCCCCTTAAGCTAGTATTTAAGGCCCAGATTTACTAAATGGGGCAAAAGAGCAGTGAGTGCAGTCCCCAAATAGCGCTCATACATGTGGTTAGATTTACAACTGAAAACGTTTTCTGAACTTAAGTGGAATCAGTTAATTTCAATATAAAGCTCAAAAATTAAGACAAGTAAATTGTGTGTCACAAACATTAGCGAATCAGTTTATGTGCTTGATTTAAATATTCTCCTTAATGTATTTTGAACTTCAGGAGAAGAACCCCTATTAATATATAAGCAACAGGATCCATCACAAAAGTTTCAGAGTGCCCAGCTCCAACACACAATCTGAAATATTCACTGTGGTTCTTTGTAAATACTGATAATCCTTTCTCTTTTTCTGTTACATCAAAACCCAGTTCGTGCTGGTTTTTGAGGCTCGAAACAATCTGATGAGAGTTGTAGTGTAAAAACACCAAGGGGGTAAAGTTGCCAAAATGTGGGTTAAAGTTGCTGCTATGCTGCAATCAATAACAACATTGTAATTTGTCCAATGACAGGTGAAGCCCTAATTTAATCAACAAGCACTATTGACTTAAAAAAAAATAACACAACACTAATTCTGAGTGAAAAGAAAGCAGAGAAGTTGAACTAATTCTTGTGAGTACTTTTTTTTTTTTTTTTTTTTTTAAACTGAGATTTATCTATCTGACAAAGCAGCTGTTCTCATGCAGTACGTCGGCCTCCAGTGCAGGTGCAGAACATAATATAGATACTGAAAGACTGGTCAGTGTACAAACTGACAAACACCAGAAACATTACATGCAGCAGGATTAAATGCACATGGCAAAGGATTCAGACACGAGGGATGGACTATAAGTCTACCAAAGTCTTGCGAAACATCTTCATGGCCAAAGCGCACGACAGCTACCTTTAACTTATGACTCTGAGGTAAAACGACAGAGGTCAGCATTCCTTCTTCTTAACTGTTCCTGTTTGTTCTAAATCATACTCGAATCTCACACGGGAAAGAAAAAAAGTGTCATTTTGAAATGTGAAATCTCACAATACGAATCTAATAAAGAAGGCAGGTTAATAACGATAGTAATTTGCTTAAACCCACACAAATCAGAATGACTAGTGCGTGTTTTTGATGCCGCATCAGGCAGAGGTTGCGAGGGAAGGAACCTGGCTGAACACAGAAGCTTGGCTGACTCTCTCGGCGCATAATGTTTCTGGCAGAAGACTGTGGATAAATCTGTCTCACGAGACGAGAGAAGGAAAAGTGTTTTCAAGAAAGAGAAGAGCAAAACGTGCGTTCCCAAAGAGGACGTGAAAGCGAGAGGATGAAAGTCCTGATTATAACATCTCTGTTTCCAATCCATCACTTAGATGTGTGAAAACCAAAGAACCCGCGTGAAAACAAACGCGAGCGCTGCCTCTAACAAACAACAACAGGCTTGTGTGAAAACATCTTAGCAAGAGGAAGGACTGTGTTACACCTCTGGCAGGCCCCTTCTCCTGGGAAATCTAACAGCAAAGCTTATGTGTGTGTCTGCCTGCATGTTTGCGTTTCTGTGAGCATGTGGGGGGCTAGAAACCAAATATCTTCCGCTCACCATTCTCTCTTTGCAGGACTCCTCCAAAACAGCAACAAGCACACAAAAACTAGAGTTACTTAGACTGCAATGAGTGGAAAGAATAGACAATGATGGCAACAAGAGACAAGAAGAATAATAAGGGTTTAACTCTGCTTTACTTCAGATGTTCGCTATTTATTTGTGACAGATGCCAGGTTGCTCAGTTGCAGTTCATTAAGAACTGAAAGGCTGAGATTTTAGAGGTTTTGATTATGTCCAGTTTATTTATTTGTGTAGAAGTCCTTATCTCCAACAATTCATATTTCTAAGTTGTTTTGGCTTATTTAAATGCAATTTAAGTAATAGATACTGCTTAGATGCATTTTAAAGGAAGCCACATTTTAGCAAATACACTTATTCACCTTCTGGTAGGTTATTGCTAAGAACACACGTGCTGCCTTTGTATCTCTGCAGTAATTTAAAGGTTGCAGCAAATGTCTGGTTTGCTCAGTACAAAGACTGGAAGGGAGTGAAAGGTTGGTCCCTGTCAAATGTTCACTGTCCTTTCTCTGAGCAGTGATCTGGCAAACAGCTGTTCAGCTGAAAGAGACCTTGTACAGGAAACCGGTTGCACATGTAAGTATATGCTAACCATCAACTGGCTGCCTTATGTTATACCGTGCAAGAAGCACGCTGATAACTGAGTGACATGGGAGTTCACATTGGCTTCTAAACTGGAAATATCCCTATTTCCAAACTATCAAACCTTAAAGAATACTCAACAAACAAATCAATTAATTCAATGCATTAAGGAAATGTTCAACCAGGGGGAAATATTGGTAGGTGAAACCAAATTTCTATTTCTGAAGATTTTTTGTTTTAGTTTTTCTGTCATATAAAATAAGGACTGAAGACAGTCTCATTAATGAGCAGTTTTTATAGAGAGGAAGCTCAGCTGGGTTAGCCACAGCACTCCAGGCTCTTGCCTTCAAAGAAAAAACATTTCTCCCAAAAAACCCCCACTTCTTCCACCTTTAACTAGCCAAAGCCCCCACAGAGCAGCCCCGTCCAATCACAGCTACAAGACAGGCTCATTCTGCTTTAGCAGAGTGAACACATAAGGTCTGAACTGGACCCTGAATATACACAAGTGTGTTTGCCGGCTCCCAAACATATATTTGGCTATTTTGAATTACCTGCATACTTCAGTGACTTATTTTCAATTGAATAAATTGGCAAAATCTTTAGTTTTCATCTTCTGGGAAGCTGAATACTCACCATATTGACATCGCGTCCCTTTGAAGCCCAGTGGACAATGACATATTTGGTCTCCAGTCTCAGCACATCTCCCTCCATTGAAGCACATATTGGCACTGCAAACCCCTGAAGGTATCACATAGCATAACGCTGCTGATATATCCAAGTTATGTGTGCACTTCTGCATATACAGTCTTGACCAGCAGTGGGCAATTAATTTTCCGATGGGGCCACATGAGAAACAGAGACTGTTGAGTTCAGCTTATTGGTGCAGCACTCCACAACAGTCCTAGTTTCTCATGTGGCTTCTTGGGAAAATTAATTGCCCATTGCTGGTTTAGACAACAGGCTGTTTCAGTTATTGTTTCAAGTGAAACTTCACAGCAGTATTGAAAGTAGCTCTATCTGATACATGCTGATGAAATGCAATTACTCACTGTGCAGACAACCTCTCTCTTCACCCTTCTGAATCCAACCAGGGCAGCACCTGTAGACTGTGTGCAAATCCACTCTGTACACTTGCCTGTAAACTGTGTAGTACGCTGTCCTGAGGAGGGGAGATTTCACAATTTTAAGGTCATTACATTATAAGGTATTACCTGTGAAGGTAATGTTGAGTGTATAAAAGATTTTTAACACATCATTAAACATTTTTTTAGATGCAAAAGCCAATTGGTTTAATAACAACAACAACAACAACAAACTTTATTTATATAGCACATTTAAAAACCATGGTGTACTAAAGTGCTTAACATGTAAGAGGGTAAGATGAAGTAAGAGGGAAGGATGAGGGCTATGGCAAGGTACCAAAACATGCTAGCAGGTTAGATGGCATTAAAACACAAAAGCAAAATAAATGCATATAAAAGCATAAAAGAGCAATAAGTGTAAAGGATAAAACAGTCAAAAATAACTGTAGTAATACTAATTAGTCACTGCTTCTGTTAATCAGAAGAATGAACATTACAACTATCAGCCCCAGATCACGTGAACAGAAGTCATCCCCAGCAATTATCGGAGAGATCGCCAGTGGCAAACCAAATTTTAAAAGTCTACATTTACCTCCTCTCAACACCCATACACCATTTGTGGCTTGTGCATCCCTGCTTCCACACCTTCACCATGCGGGTAAAAGCCTGGACGCAAGGTTGACGGCTCCCTACCATGGACATCTCCTGGTCAGCACAAACATTTGGCCTGGGCATGAAAAACACATAGTTTATATAACAAAATGGCAAAAACTTGGGGGAAAAAATCTGTTTTTCTGATGACTTTCAGTAAATAGTGCTTTATTTGTATTTTTCTGTCTATGTGTCGGTAGGTGACTGTGTTGAGGGGTAGACAACAGTTATATATACATGTTCTACATGTTCATTTGTTTTAGTATTACACATTATCACCGTCTACTGCTTTTATCACTAGATAAACAACCACATTTTAATTGTTACAATGTAAATCTACAAAATAAAGTGCAAGTGTATTGTTTTGCACTGATGTAAAAAAAAAAAGCCTCAAATCTTAAACTTTGTAAGCTTCTATTTAAGGAGCCTGCATCTGTTTATGTTGTGAGTGCAGGTAAACTATCCATAGGTGTCCTCCTCCTCAAACCATCTGGTTTCAATATAGGGCAACCTGAAGTTAATTAGAGGAAATATTCTTCTTCTCTGGTAATGAAAGAATCAATCATGTCCTCCACAGTCTATTTAAATTCAAAACCCTCAAGTACAGTCCAAAGAAAAGCACATTCCTTTGGAAGTTATTATGCAGATGCACATTACATCCGCGCTACAAAAACAGTGGACACGCATGCACGAGGGGACCCGAAAGAGAGACTCCTAGTGGTCATTGAGCAGAAAAACACAGAGTGGAGAGAAGTGAGAATTATAAATGGTGAAATCAAAAGTTCAACAGAGTTTAAACTCAGAATCTCTCTTTTAAAAATCCAATCTAACGCACGCTGCTTCTGTCATATTTAAAAGCATCAAATCTTTCTCATTCACCTGATCATATATTCAAGTGTGTGCTCACAGTGCAAACGGAAAGCAGTGGAAACGATATTAAACCAAAAAAAAAAACCCCAAAACAAACCCAAAACACGTTACTTACATGCCAAGCTGCAGCTCCAAAGATGACGCGATATGCATAGTGCCAAATAATATTACGCACAAAATAAAAATATGTGGGAACATAATTTCAGCCAGTTACAACCACGGTCAGAAGTATTCAATCGGCGCAGGCTCTGTGCCTGTTAAATGAAGAGCATCCTGACATTTATGAAAGTCCTCCTTTAAACATGACTCACGACTTTTGTTTATCCTGCAATGGTATCCCTGATATCCCGTTTGCTTGTTACGCAGAGGGGCAACTGTCTCATGTCAAAGGCTGCCTTTGAATGGCTCCGAAGAAAGGCACCACCCACAGTGACTGTGGGGCCATCTCTCCAAACCTCCGGCAACACTGACATGTGCACTCATTAGTAATACAGCCAGCTTTGCTTATAAGACAAAATATGTAGTTTCATCAAAAGGCTATATCGACAAATGCTCCTAAATTATTCTGATTTTTTTTAAATGGTTCGATGTGCATATAAAATAAAAATAAACTACTTTCAACAGTTTTATATATATTAAGCTTTACTGAATACAATAAAGCAGATCAATAAACATTCAGTGCAGATAAATTATGTTATTGCATTTCGTAAAGTTGAATTCTTTGCCAAATTAAATAAGCCACAATAAAAGAAAATAATAGATATAACACCTACTATGGTGACTTAAAGTCATTTCTGAAAGCATGTAGAATATTTAAATACAGGCTATTTAAATGGTAAGCTACAATAAACTAACAAGTTAGACAAATTATATTATTTTAGGCTGTACTGTTTGCACATATGTCCAGTTTTTTCTCTGCTTTTAATTTCAGCGCTTGGTACCAATGACATAACTTCCCCAGAATTACGCCACTTCCTGTTTAGCGTGCAGACAGAGGAAGAAGCAGGAAGAGAGGAAGGTCCTCTCTCACAACATAGAGATGCTTAACAGCTAATTCACCTGTAATACCTAAAATACTTGAAACTGAGCTTTACATTTCCGACTGCAGGTTTGTTCCGTCAAAAAAATTCTGAATAAGTTCTTCGACGAAACAGCGGCCCGTGGCAACAGACTAAACGGTAAGAAATATGGCTAACGTGCTAGCTTGAAATGGCGCTAAGCTAAAGTGTTTTCTGTCAATTTCATTTTCGGAAGCTAACCTGTTTTCTGGAATCCAAAGTATTTCCGTAAATGTTTGTGGATAATAGTTTCTGAATGTTGTTATATGGGTAATGTATTAGATATTTCTTATGCTAGTACAGTTGGATAATAATTTCTTGGCATCTTGTGAGCATTAAGGGCTTTAAAATAAACACTCTGTAATGAGACCAGCAGTTCTTTAATGTTAAAATCAATTTTTTTGCTTTGGGGTCAATGTTCGACTTTTGCGTGACTCTGAAAAAATCAGAATACATCATGTGATGACTTATGATAACATCACAAGCCTGTTCCATTTTTAATCCCCTCTCCACTACTCCAATAGCACCACCACGATAAGTATCACTGTGTCCCTAGAGGAGATATTCTGGTTTTGTGAGCTAGGGCTAGGTTTAACAGCTGAAGCCACACACTGCATAACAACAGCTATTCAGTGTGTGGCTGAAGTAAAACTATTTTAGCTCAAAGGGTTATTGTATCAGCATGTTCTCTTTCTTTAGGGATTTTTTTCTGTTTAACTAACAATTAATTCTGTGTTGATGAACAGCCAAATGAACGGAGCAACATTCCCCTCTCCAACAGCTGATATAGCTGAAATTAACCGTATCCACTATGAGCTGGAGTACACCGAGGGAATAAGCCAAAGGATGCGCATCCCAGAGATGCTCAAAGTGGCTCCAACAGCCCACGAGGACCCTAATTTGGGATCGCAGGAGGTCCCTCACAGTGTTATAATGCAAGTCCCAGAGAGAATTGTGGTTGCTGGTTAGTATACTGTATGTTTTCTGTCCTTTATGTCACACTATGTCTGCACATCACTGGTGACTCACCATTATGGTAGTTCCTCACAGACTTTTGCAGATTATAGAACTCCTTCTATCAGTGCCACAGGACTTTGCTCCCAGATGCCGTTTCACTGCCAGGATCCCATCAACTATTTCACTTTTAACGTAACAATTACAAACCAGCTTGCGATGTGATCACACTAGCCACAATATCTTTGATATGTTAAGACATACCCAGCTCTAGAAATGGTCTCTGTTGACACAGCCATACATGAGGAGTTATAAACATTTAATAAAGAAAGAGAATGAAAAGGGGTGTAAAGTGGGACAGAGGAACTACTACAGCACGTGTCTCCGTGTTTCTCTTCACCACAGAGAACCACATGAACATGAACGTTTTACGTAATGTGACATCAGTACCACTGCTCACATTATTTCCACTGAGTTGCACTACACATGAGCAGTTTGCCCCCTGCATTGAGTAAAGCACAGTTCATGCACACCATTCAGGAAGCACTGGTGTGCTGTGGTCAAAGTTCAGCATTGTTGAACTATGACCAGAGCACAGTGATGTGCATTCACACAAGGAAAACAAAGCTTGACATTCAAAAGCAAAAGAAAAAAAATGAGTGCAAAAGCCACTGCAACACAGATTTTAAGCTCAACTTAGCTGTTACTTACTGCTTTTTATGTGAAGGGGCTGACATGCATACAGGTAGCATGGCAGAGGGGATATTTGTTTTTTTCCCACTATTGGTGTGAACTAATTGATTTTAATTCATTCAATTTTGTATTAAAAGCACAGCATACTGTTAAAGTGTTAGAAGTGATAGGTTAGTCTCACAGTACATTTCATTTGTCAGGAGGCAGTGATGACTCCCAGTTCTCCAGACCCAGAGACTTGGACCTCATCCAGTCAACACCACTGGAAATGCTATCACTTAAAACTCCACCCAGAGTCCTCACCCTCAATGAGCGACCCCTGGACTTCATGGAAGACGATCAGCGGGTGGCTCCAGACAGTGAGGAAGTGGTAAGTGATAAATCAGTAATTTTTTTAATTACAGAGAACACTGTGTACAATTCACCCATTGTTTAAGATAATGTCCTTAGTGTAACTCATAACCAGAAAATCAGTTGTCAATGCTATTCCTTGTAGTTGCGGCCCCAGGGACGTTTACGGAGGGAGCGTTCAGCCAGTGAGAATGCGGCTGTCCGTCAGAACACTCAGCTGATGCGCAACGATTCAGCGTGAGTATGGGTCCATTAACTGGGTACCAGCTATTACGTCTTTGTGCATGTAAAGCATGCAGCATCTTTCTTTTGGTTTCATTCTTGTATTGTAAGCCACTGTGTCAGGAGCTTTTGCTGCTGTCAGTGTTGATGCAGAAACTTTTTGCTACTTTTTAATACATTAACAACATGTTTTTATTGGTAGATTATTTCCAAATTGTGAAATATTTAAAGATTAATTGATTAGTTTAAATAAATTACAAATTTGAACACTGTTATCCCCTCTACGCAGAAGGACAGGAATAGCTGGGGAAGCACTGACAGGAACTAGTGAAGCAGACTGCTTTTAATGCAAAGTGATTCAAATTTGAAGCTTTAGTAGCTTCATGTATTTGTTTGAAGGCCTGGTGTAAACTACAAGTGCTTGGCAACTTTATTATTTTGACAGAAATTATTAGGCTTAATATTTGAGAAAAATATTACACAGTTCTCGGACAAAAAAAAACACCTTTTCATGTCCTGATCACTTTCTGCAACACAGCACACTGGTACTGTTAACAAGGTTCCTTGTCTGGCCTGAATGGTGAACTAGAAAATAGTCACTTAATCAAACATAAAATCAGCTCCTTTTGCATTCCTGTTTCTTGCCAGATGTGTTAGAACATGGTGTGGTTGGCAGGTTCAGTCTTTGGCTGCTGCTTTTTGCCTATTCACTTTCACTCTGATATTAGTTTTGCACAGTCAGTGGAGGACAGTTTCCTTTCCTTATTTCTATCCCTTTCCTTCCTCCTTCTCTTGTACTCTCTCTTCTTCCCTTCCCTACTGAATTTGCTGCTCTTAATGGTGGGCACTGAGCAGTGCAACCCCTTCCCCCCCAGCCATTGCTCACCCATGCCCCCCTCTCACCGAGGCTGAAGAACACAACCTCTACAGCGCTAGTGGTGTCTTATCTTTCATCCAGTCCACTACACGTCGGGCCTACCAGCACGTCCTGGAGGTCTTGGATGAGAACCCTCGCAGGTGACCTCCCAATCATCTGGTCTTTTTTTTTTTTTTTTTTGCTTAAAGGTTTTGAAAAAAAAAATTGCCCGAATGGGTATTGGTGTAAAAAGGCCGTAAAAATTGCAACAGCTATTTTCATGATAGATGGCATTAAATGTACTTTCATTTCTGCCCATAAGCACCATTTGTTTTGGATTGGGAGAGGGTCATGTGGTACAGGTTGTGTAGTCTCAAGAATCTTGTGACCAGTTTTAACCTTTAACAGTATTAATAACACATGTATTAATCCCAGAAAATGTAGAAAAGGTTTCTAAGCTCCTTGCTTGTTGAAGAATAAAAAAACTGAAGCTCTGAACTGCCACTTCCACCAGTGGTTGAATCAAGTTGTTTGAGTTGCACTTTGACTAGGGTTTGGCGATATGTAAAAACTTTTACATCGTCAGTCCACTAATCAATGATGGGCGATATATTCGCGCACGCGCAGACTTTTTGATGGGTGGAGCAATATGATCATGCACGGACTTTTTTCCGCGTTTACATCATAGAAGTCCAAACATGGACGAACTAATTTCCAAAAAAATTAGGGCTGTCCGAGCAAGCAAAGTACTCAAACATGACTAACTTGCATGAGCATGTACGTGTCCACCATCCGGCTCAGTATGCTAGGCTATCACCAGCTTCTGCAGCTCCATCAACAAGCATTTGGGCACACTCTGAGGAGGGTGCATTTGCTCACAGATGAAAGAGGGTGCTGTTAAAACCGCGCTATTATTTATTTATTCTTTTGTTGACTGCTTCTATTAGCGCCATCATTATTAGCAAACTTACTCATGGGCGAATAAATACATAAATTGCCCTTGTAAAAACGATCGCCAATGTGCTGTCTATCGTCGATAGTCGATATATTCATCCAATCGCCCAACCCTAACTTTGACTTCTCAAACACCATAAATGTTTGCTTTGTAAGAAAGGGAATAATTCACACTGAGGAATTTGTTTTATCGTCCTTTGAAACTTCAGAGATGGTGTATTAAAGAGAAAGTGAAGTAGTGCTGACAACTTATTTCACCTTCAGGTTCAGCACTTCAGTTACTCCAGGGTTAAACGCTGTGCAGAGCATGTGGATTCATTACTGAACTTTCCAAGGAGTTTTGCAAGTGTTTGACCTTTTAATTGTTTAGCTTTTTAAGGAAAGAATAAGGTGAAAATGGATCTTCTAAATATTGCTCACAAATTTATATTTTCTGTATGCTTAAAAAGGTATTTTTAGAACACTTACCCACATTCTTTGTCCCCTTTGAAGACTAAAGTGATATAGTTGTGACTTGTTTTAAGACACTGAAAACAACTTTAGGGACATAAGACTTTTTAAAAGGACTAGAAAGAATAGAAAATTAGAGAAAGTCTAGGTGCATTAAAGACATCCAAGTTGTGTGCATGGATGCAACATTGTTGGTTTCTCTATATCTCTTTCGCCTTTTCCCAACTCTGTCTTTCCCCACCCCTTAGCAAATCATCACTGCGAGGGGGGTCGGCTTCCAGCTCCCACCCCCTGCATGATTCCAGGTAACTTCATCTGGCACTTCGTTTTGTTCCTCTCTCCTTGTCCTCATCCTTTCCTACCTTGAGTGGTAGGACACAGATATATGGACACAGATATCTATAAAAATTACATTGCCATTGTTAAATTGTTCTGCGTATTTGAATGTGCCGTGTGCTGCTGTGACTTGGTTATTTTGTGATTCTCAAGCTAGCCTTTTTTTTTTTTTTTTAAGGCTTGCACTGTCAACATATGAACCCTCTCTGGATGGGACAGCTGATGACATGACTGTGGTCGATGCAACAACACTTCGACGGCAGGTTAGCTCATGATAAATAAATGAATTCTGTCTTGTGTGGTGCAAGAGGCCAGACTGATAAAACAATTTTTTTTGATTCGGCAACAGCTCATCAAGTTGAACCGGAGACTCCAACATTTGGAGGAAGAGAACAAAGAGCGAACAAAGCGAGAGATGATCCTGTACTCCGTCACCGTCGCTTTCTGGCTCATCAACACTTGGGTGTGGTTGCGACGTTAGAGCCTGTGTTTCCGCCATCCACATGACAAGAACGTATTATCCTTTATCCTATCAGTTAGCTGCTCACTGCACTTAACCCCTGTGTGAGGAGATGTTAGCACGTGCAAGGCCTGTTGCACATAGGCTCAACATTTTGATTTTGTTTATTTAAACATGTACAGTTTTATTTTTGTACTCTTATTTTGTTCCATCTATTCCATTTTCTTGTGTTTTGTTTTTATTCTCAAATTCTGCTGCCCATTGCTAAGTTGTTGTAAATATTTGTTCATGTCAATCGGACCTCATCCAGAGGCACAGTATATAGTTCACCCAAAAAAAAAATAAAATAAGGAGCTGTAGTGTGGGGACATACAGCTCCATGGTGGTAATGCTGAATACTAAGAGTAATATGTGACTTGGCTGGTAAATTTAATAAAGTTTAGTAAAACCGTACCAGTCATGTGTGGTCTTGTATTTTTATTGAGACATTAACATAGTTTTTCCTGTAGAGGAGTTAAATGTCTCCCGAGGAAAAAAGCCTAAAATTTACAAGTGTATTTATTTGGGTGGATTCTCTCAAACAAAATAGATACATTTGCTTTTGAAATGGTCAGAATTAACCAAAAATTATACATATCTGTTACAAAACAGCTAGCATTGTCTTACCCATTGCACTGTATTAAACCACAAAGGACCACAGTTGTCTGGGAAAAACCCTGAATGAAATAAAATTATATAAAATGTTGCTGTAATGTGAAGAGTAAACGTATAATTCCCCCCGAGAATACTGACCAAATCAGTCCTGAATTTATTCTTTTCACAGTATAACAGCTGACAAGCACACAGACAAAACGGCTATCACAAATATGCTACAGATTGAATTGCAGTTTACTATTTTAATTCATATTTCAAATTTAATGACACCAAGGTATTACTCAAGCTCCTCGATCAGGCAGCGTGGTGGAGAGGAGGTTCGGTTTATTTTTGAGTTTGACGGGTCGGAAGGCGCACCCTCATCCTCTGGATACACCAGCGATGTAGAATTGCCAGAGACAGCCGGTGATTTGTCGCAGCCACTTGTTAGGAACAAAAAGCTCTTAGCTGGAGCGGATGTGGAGATGCTGTCACTCTGAATCCCAGCTGGTGCTTCCCCGTTGCTGTCACCTGATATGACTTCTATTTTTGGTTTAAAGGCCTGCCTACAAGGGAACGCTGCGTTAAAGTCTTCTGTGTCCACATCTTCCAAATCAGGCAACTCATCAATACGCAATGAGCGACTTGCTGGAGGAAGGTGAATGGTTTCCAGCAGCTCTGCATCTTGTAGCTCTGTAATCCGTGGTCCAGGACTATGTACCGGTACATCGTCATCGGCTTCAGGAAGGGGAGGCTGTTTGTTTTTACTCTGCTCTCTCTCTGCTTCATTTCTCATGGACTGTTTTTCTTGTTTATTTTCTGTCTCTAACATGTGCCCTACAGTACTGCCTTGCTCATCTGCTGGGATCTTTTCCCTTCCTTTCTCTTCTCTTACGGTGTGCGTTATCGGAGAATGGTCCTGGGTATCTTCATCTAACTGCTCTCTCATCAGGAGTTGACCTGCCTCCTTGGTCTCAAGATGTTTACTTGCTGGTTGATTTTCAAGAAGTCCCTGTTTTGACTGTTTCTCTAAGAACTCTTCATGGGCATCCAGGCTGTCCTGCACAAAAGCTTGTATCTTGTCACCTTGTGAAGAAGTTAAAATCTGGGTACCGTTTTCCTCAGTAGTAGTTTCTGGAGTAGAGGATGCATCGGTTTTCCCTGAAATGAAACAATTATACTGTGTAAACATTCATCCACATTTACTCTCAGTATACAGACGAGGGTAGTAAAAGCTGAAAGCTGATTACCTTTATCCTGTAACTCTCTGAGTCTGCGTCTTTCCTGGGCCTTCTTCCGAATCATTGCCATTCCATCCAAGCTTTCCTGAATTTTCTTTCTCTCTCGTGTATCCCACTGCTCCCTCTCCTGGCGTTCCCCTTCCAGCCCTCCCACTGCCCACGACTCAGCACATGCCCTGTCTTTAGGAAACACAGGGCGATCGTCAAGAAACGTGAGCTGCTTGAGGCGTACAATCATATTTTTTCTGTAGTTTGGGATTTTTTTCACGACCTCATTTCCCATTAGATTCAGTACACGCAGTTCTGGCATGGCCTCAAGCACAGGGAGGATGTCAGGGTCGTGTAACAGGTTGTGAGAGAGGTCTAATACACTAATGTTCAGACACTGACTCAAATGCTCTATGTCACCAACAGTTTCCAGCTTGTTATGGGCAATCTGCAGAGTACTCAGGTCAGGAAGGCAGGAGATGTTCTCTATGATGTGTATGTAGTTGTTGGAGACGTTCAGGGTGCAGAGTTTCTTCAGAGGCTCAAGGTTTTCCAGCTTGTATATGAGATTTTGCTGAAGGAACAAGCAGCGCAGATCAGTCTGAGCATCCAGATTCTCAATGCGTTGGAGCCCATTGCTTTCCAGCCAGAGACATTTCAAACCTGTGTACTCCTCTAAGTTCTCAATGGTGGAGAAACCTTTGAAATGCAGATACAGCGCGTCATTGTGGCATGGTGTTATGTACAGTTTGTTCTGCTTACAGTGGTCTCTCAGGAATTTCTTGGTCATCCGTGGTCCTGAGTGTTTTTCATTTTTCTCCTGAGGTGAACTTTGCAGCTCTTTTTTCCCAAGGTCTTCTTGAGCTCCACTGCTGTCAGAACTTTCTCGGGCATCCCCACCTTCGACTTCAGTTGCTACCAACACTTGATCTTCCATCCTTTCTTGATTTTCCGAAGTGGATATCGTTAAAATTGATATCAGAAACATACAATACTTCTTAACGATTGGTTTTATAGGCGTTTCTGAATTGTACAGTCGAATAAATAGCAATCAGCAGCCTGCCCCGGTCGTTAATATTAGTTACCGTTTACGCTTGTTTCCATGGTAACGCTCCGTCTTTACGCTCCAGCCTACCGGATATGCTTTGTTGCTCCGTGTCGGACACTTTTAGTGGTTGCACCTTGCTGTTTAGGGACCCAACATGGCGTCAGGGTACTTACTAAATCGTGGTGCTTTGACATTAGGAATTCATTGCCAGCGCGTCTGCAGGGATATTTCACTGTCACAGGTTAGAGAGAAAAAGCGATGGATGAAAGCTTACACGTACCTCATGGCGAAGAAGTTGAAGCTGGAAGGACCTCCACCTCCGACGCCACGGTAACGCCAAAAATCACTAGAGAGCGTCTCAAGGCCATTCGTGTATTTGATATTTCAGTGTGTTTATTTTTTCATAGTCCGTTGAGAAGCGTGCATATGGACGGCCTTTTAGTGCAATTTTACAATTGTTTAATGCAGATGTTTTAGCGCTGCGTGTGGCGTTACTGGTTTCATGGTTTTTCCAAATAACACCAGAAGCGTAGCTAGCTGTCGAAGCTTCTTTGCCCAAGGGTAGAAAACCCAGATCCTCCCCGTGATCTCGGTTAATCTTCTAATTTTATCATTGATTTAATATATAAAAATGTCATATTTTAATGACCGTATGCTTTGTCCATGGCCTTCTAAGACTTTCTGTACACGCTTTTAGTGATTTTAGACATGATTTTAGCCACTGTACACTCCTATTTCTGTTTGGTATTTACTTTTTTCTTCTTCTTCAGATCCCAGCAGCCTCACTGGGATTACCATGCAGAGATTCAAGCTTTCACCCATCGCCTGCATGAAAATTTCTCTCTTGAGCTCCTGAAAACAGCCTTCATCAATCCCTGTTACCTGCAGATGGAGCAAGAGAAGAGAAAGGGGTTGGGTGTGGAATCTGAGACTGCCGCTCTTGTTCTAAAAGATAATATGCAGCTGAGTAAAAAGGGGTCTGCGTTCGCTGAAAGCTTCCTGATCAACTGGTGCAGGGCAAGCTTCCCGAGCCTCCCGGCCATCGGGGTGGAGAGTATTGTAGGGCACCTCACCAGTCCAGCAGTCATCACTTACGTAGCCAGAAATCTGGGCATTGAAGACCTAACAATGAGTGCAGAATTCCCTGTTCCAGATGATGTTCTCTGTTCTACTTTCATGGCAGTGATCGGAGCTCTGCAGGAAAGCAGTGGAGCTGAGCGAACTGGATTATTTCTCAGGGTAGGTCGCTTATGGCACAAAATCATTGGCACGTAATAATTCGCTTAGAGGAAGCATAATTTGTCCACATTGCTCAGTTGCCTCTGCTGTGTGTACAGTGGTGGGACATTTTGTTCTTTTAATCCTACCTCCACCTTCTTCCTAGGATTTTCTGGTGACTCAGCTGATAGGAAAGGACCTCTTTGATATGTGGACTGTGGTCAACCCCATGGGACTACTGGTGGAAGAGCTTACTAAGAGGAAAATTCCTCTGCCGGAGCCTCGGCTCATCCGGTCTGCTGGAGCCAGCACAGTGTTGCCACTGTATTTTGTTGGCTTATACAGGTATGTGTTCTGTTGTTCGTGCGTTGTTACTGTTCTAAATTTAAAACGGATGCGATGGGTTAAAATTAATGCTATGAAGAATTTACATTTTTGTCTGATCACCTCTTTGTTAATTCAGTGACAAGAAGCTACTGGCTCAGGGTCCAGGAGAGACACTTGCAGCAGCCGAGGAAGAAGCAGCTCGCGTGGCCCTCCGGAAACTTTATGGCTACACTGAGAACCGCAGACCCTTTGACTTTTCTCCACAACAACAACAACAGCAGCCTTTTATTCAGTCAGCCAGCAATTAATTAACATCTCTAAAGCTGCAGCAAGAAACATTTAAAGGGGGCAAGGACGGACAGGAATCTCATTTGAAGACTTAAGGCTTCCCACTGATTGCAGAGTGTGCTGAACATGACATAACTGGTTCTTGTTGGGTATTTAAAAGTCAGGTCCTTCAGTCAAAGCAGAGCACTATAAGTCTTGATGTTCTAAGAAAAAATGTTGTAAGATCTGGTGCAGACAGAATATTGTTCCAGTAACTGATGACATCTTCAGTAGTGAACTAGACTGGTCAGCTCACCCCAGATTACAACAGAGGTTCTGAAGTCCATTGCACAAAATACTCTTGTAAATAATACAAATACCATTTGGTTTACTTTGTATTATGTAATAATATGTTATTCAGTTGTAATAAAGTGTGTAAAATACACATCCATTCTGACTCTTTTTCACTCATATTTCTCCACACATTTCATCAGGGTATTTGCACATGCTCCTGTGACAAATTCTTCTTAAAATATCTTTAAATATCTAATATTAATTTTCGATCGTACATTTTCCTGAAACAAATAATCAAGCATTGCGTTTAAGGAATTTTACGTATCTTTTAATACTTGACGTATTTCATTAATTTTTTTTCATATAGTGACGCAGTGCATTTTTTAATGACTTGATTAACATTGGGTCTAGTTACAATCTTGTAGTAACCAATACCGCACAGTGGCGCTGTTGCGTTAAAGAAAGAATAGTGGTGCTCTTTGCGCTGTCTGGAGCACAACCAAAGAGCTGTCCCGTTAGAAACAAGATGATGCTCTTTGTTTCAGTTTGCGTTGTGGCCCGCTGCAATTCTTCAGACAAGTCACCGAGCGTACTGTCTGCTTCTATGTACAAGTCACAATTTGAACTGAAGATAAAGTAACTCACATAGCCGCTAACTGCCACAATCTTTAAATTGTGTTGTTGATGCCGTTAAAATGCCTGCAGCGTGCAGCGCATACGACACAGTTAATGCCAACTTAAATAAAATTAGATTAAAAATAATAGCCTCTATCTGTAGTGGATATCTTTGACTGTGATGAGTTTAATGGGCTCACGTTTGGCCTTGAGTCATGAAGACTCGCTGTGGCTGCATAACGGGATTTAAGCGAAGGCGGAAGTAGATGGCAGCACAGCTCTTGTCCCGTTAGCTAGCGCCAGGTCCATCGCCTGAAAACTCCTTGTTCGAGGAGACGCGAGGCCGCCCTGACAACAGACCCACCTAGCGATTCACTCTGTCTTTACGAGTCGACAACCATTAAAAAGAAGAAAGCACAGCTCTTTTAGTTTTAGCTAGCTAGCTTTCCGTCTCTCACGGTTTTATTCAACCCCCGCTATAGATTCTTTACCATGGCGGCGAGTGCGAAGAGAAAACAGGAGGAGAAACACCTGAAGATGCTGAGAGAAATGACGAGTTTGCCTCCCAACAGAAAGTGCTTTGACTGCGACCAGCGAGGCCCGACCTACGCCAACATGACTGTGGGTTCCTTCGTCTGTACCTCCTGCTCTGGCATCCTGTAAGTATTAAGTTGCACAGTGACCTTAGCTTAGACATGGCGCACACGATATTAATGCGCTTCGGCTACACGGGGTAAACCCAGCCAGTTAGTCAAATAGTAGCACTAGCTACCGTCAGATGGGGAACTAGAAAAGACGGAGGTAGTGTGAGTTTAGCTGTTTTGACATTGCAGTGTGGTGCGTTGGGCGGGGTGCATAGAGGTGTCAGGCGAGCGCACCAACCAGCCGAGATGCTAGCTAACGTTAGCATCCAGTGTTAGCAAGTGAACTTATCTGACACTTGCAAGCTAGGTCCACAGATAAGCCAGCTGCTGCTGCTTCCAGCTGCCGGTAACGTTAGGAAGCACCACCTAGTAACTGAGCCGGTCCGCCCTGTGGAGCCATATGTTTGATTCACTTAACCGCATTTTCGCTGCAAACGTGATGGTCGACACCTGGCAGAGCGAAAGTCGTGTTATCTTAAGACGCGACTGAGATAAATGTAAAATCTGTTATCAATTGTGCGTAGTTCACTCATCTATTTTGTGTTTTCGAATTATTTATCCTCTGGCATAACATCGCAGCTCGAATTAGAGCTGACAACGCAGTTGATCAAAAGCTTTTTTTTCTCTCCGTGTATCTGCAGTTTACCTCCTACGACGGCTCTGAAGCCCATGCATTTACAAGCATTGTAGTTTCATTGTAGCAGAGTGGAGGGTTTTATTTGTAATTTTTTTTAATTAAAGTCTTTGTGCAGTTGTGTAATAAGCATTTTTTTTAGCTTGGGATTAGTGGAGCACTCCGCTTCTTCTTATTTTGCCACACACACACATACGTCTCAGCTCAGCTGTCATATTTCCTTCTTGCATGTTGTATGATGCTGGATACATTCAGAAAGAAAATGGTTTAATGCAATAATAACAAATCACTTCGTCACTCAGTTTTACATCAGTTTAGTGGTAAATGGGGCAAAAGATGTACAACATGGAGGAAGTGTTTCCCTCTTACTGCCCGTGTTGCACTAATCATTCTCAATACTCTGCAGTAATCGACCTTTCAGACTGCACTGACATGTAGTTCACTGAGAAACAACACACACATGAAATGCTAAAATAAATTATAAGTGCTACCACCATCACCCATAAAGACACAAATACTTGAATTAGATCTGCATGCACCTTTTATACAGATCACCTTGCCATTTTCTGTTCATGAATAATTATCATTCTAAAAATGTTGTAGGTAAAAGGTAAGGTTTTTATTGTTTAGTAAATGCCCACTGACCAGGTTTGAGTTAATGTAGCTTAGCTTTGGTGAGCATTAGATAAATTACATGCTGGCTGATACTTTCACTTCGTTTACCGCCACCAGTGGGTGTTTCTGTGGGGACGCCACTGTGTATTTCCCATGTGCTTGCCCTATTGCTTTAAATCCTGTAATAAGAGCTAATTAAGTTCATTTTTTTAGCTTGAGATCTCTGTTCTAAACCTTATATCCTTTCTTTTTTGTCTTTCTCGCTGACTTTTGGTTAGATAAAGGTCACATTCAAGGAAAATCTTTCTGTTGGAAGAGTGTGGGGCTGAAAGCATAGATGTCTGTATGATATGCGCAGGAAGCTTGATCTGATTTTTAGGTTCAGGAAGTGGTGTGGCCCCACTGTGCTGCTACATCAGCAGCATGTGATGTTGTGTATGTGAGCAACAGGAAGTGGCTGTGAGGTCACGTTGGAATTATGAGTAGTTAAAATTCATGCGCAGACTTGATAATTTCAATCACTGTCTTGGCTTATTATGCCAATTTTCTGAATAACCATCGTGTTTTCTTTATTTTGTCCAAGTAAACCAAAGCAAACTCATCCAACATTACAGGTGGCTTTTTAATTCCTTTTTCTTTTAAGATTAACACTGTTGACTTTCTCTGGAGTGATGGAGAGTTCACAACAACTTACTTCTTAATAACCTTCTTCCTCCCGTAGCTGTAGTTGTTTAAAGGGTGGGGTTGGAATTTGCTATATAAACACATTCCTCATGATGGTGGAGCCTTTCCCAGGAGGAACGCCAATCGATGTCTTACTAGAGATTTGCTCATGACGGGAAGTAACCCCACTTGACCCATGTGTTCCTGAGTAATCAGAGTTGGGAAGGTGTCACAGACACCAAATGTGCTGATACATGATCTGATCAATGGCTAGTTACCAGAAATGACTTTAATATAACCCTGACATTTGATTTCTCAACAATGGTGTGGAATCTGTGAAACAGGGATGGGGTGACTAAATTAGTGAGTCACTAAATTAGGAGTGGGTATTCTCTGTTGTATGAGACGCTTAATAACAGTACTGTTAAAAGACTAAAATATCGTTTTTTGCAGGGATCTAAAGCAGTGAAATGAAGTGTGTGGACTTTCCTCTCTTTGGAGACTTTGTGACTTTGTGTTTCTCTTACCCTGAGGCAGTTGCAGTATGCAAATGAGCCGAGTTCCCATCTCTGAACTAGTGCAATAGGGACTAGTTCATGATTATTTTACAGTGCAATATGTGGTACTGTTCTCTGACACGTTGTGATAAAAGCAGTTCCTTTATACTGTGCAGCTAATGATTGTTACTGCAATTTAATTCTCCTGAAAAAATCAACTTAATATACATTTTAAAATTTATAGAAGTAACAAAAATGACATTTTCAGAATTAGAACTCCTCAATGGGACCACACTGCTAAGACGTTGATATAATATTTAGACCTCAAGGGCTCTGGAAACCTCTCCCTCTATCTGACCTAGTTTAATCTTCGTAAGACTAGAATTTGGTCACTTATCTTCCTCAGGGAGCTGGAAAAACGTATCCAGTTTAAAAACAATTCGTTTTTTGTTTTTGTCCGTTCCTCTCTACCCCGCAGTGCAGTATCAGGGGACCATTTTAGTTTTTAAAACTCTGTTTTAGGGATTTGTAATCTCCTTCTACTTTAGTGTGACGTGGTTCTGCTGTGATTGGTCCGTGTGTATATTTTTGTAAGCCTAACACAAAGCACTAGTAAATGATTAAAAACTAAAAGTGCACTGCTTAAACATTAGTCATGTACGTGGCAGGCTCAGCATTTGTATGAAGGGAAAGCAAAACCCCCACACATTTTCATGCAATCTTTTCCACATTGACATAATGATCTAAAAGAAATAACATAATTTTATGTTCTTAAATGTGAACCGACAGGTCTTTTGGGTGTTCACAAACAGCACGAATTAGCTAAACTGTAGCTTCTGTACTCTGTACCAGATAGCAGTGAATGTTTTTTTTGATTAAAGTCAATCCACTGACTGACGGATGTATTGAGAAAAAGGTTTAATGACAACAAGTTCTGTTAGAGGTAACAGCAGTGAATAATTTAACAGGCCCGTCTAGTATTTCAATGCCTTCAGCATCTGACTGCTCTGTGTATAACATCGTGTTTGTAAGCCACAGAAAGTTGATCCTGTTCACCTGGACGTAGCGTTGTCAGTGGCAGAAACATTTCGTCACTTATCCAAGTGACTTCTTCAGTTTGTAAACTTCATACAAAACTTTTCTTGTTATAAAGATGCAGGGGAAACATGCAAAACTCTTGGTAGTTCTTGTAGATGATAAAGCAGGAGTTCAAGTATTTAAAAACACTTGAATTAAGAGTTCTTTGTATATTATCCACAATCAAAAAACTAACTTTGCTTTAATTGTGTGTTCCTAAATGTTAATACCATGTCATTATGTCTCTGTAGCATGTTACTGTGTTTGAGATTAAAACTGAGGTTGATAAAAGCTGTTTTAATCATTTATATCTGTCCACCATACCTGTAAATACGTCTATTGTATAATGGGGCTTTGAGTGCTGTCGGAATGCTTCCTTTAACACATCTGTGTTATGGCTGATTAAATCCACTATCCATGTCCATAAGCGAGTGTATCTGTTGTGCTCCTGACATGCTGATGGCTGCAAAGGGAAAAGGAAGGAAAAGATGCCTGTGGCCACTGTTGGCACAGTGTAATGGCTATCCTAATGATATTTGCTGATGATGGCTGTTTGAGTTTACTCACTGCTCACCACTTTCTCTGCTTTTAAAGGCATTTGAAGTTGCAGTCCAATTTATAATTTTAGTTACTTTCTGAAGACTGGTTATACTGATTAACAGCAAAGGTTAATGTAAGCAACTAGAAGCACAGATCCTTTTTTATAGAATTGAAGATTTATTTATTTCAATATGTTTTATGTGTTGACAAGTACTTTTGTTAACTCGCAGTTAAAGTGGTCTTCACGCATGGTAAATGTTCTGTGGTCACCTTCTCACAAAAACAGGTGGTGACCGTGCCAGTCAGCACGACATCAGTTTTCATCTGTAAGCGATTCGAGGAAAACGTGCTCAGACAATCAGGCCTGGAGCTTAATAATAGACAAATGATTGCTCTTTTCAACTCCTACCGTAACCAGGCATTTTTAATTTGGGCCATTGTGGCATTGACTGTGTGACCTTCTAAGGAAAGTGAGCCAGGCTTGTGTGGTCTAATGGGTGTTACTCCATAATTGAAGTTTCTATATTAAGGAAGATTGTTCATTCTTTTAATGTTTGGACACTCTCAGTTCAGTCAGTGTAAGTGAAGAGAGTTTCACCCACTTCCTCTGGTTATTGTACTCCCTTTCTTTTTCTGTCAGTATGTCTCTCTGTCATTAAGTGTCTCTTTCATTTCTCTCTATAATCATGACTTCTTATCCTCAGTTACTCACTTGTCCTAAGTCTCTCTCTCTCTCTCTCTCTCTCTCTCTCACTCTCTCTCACACACACACACGCACACGCACGCACGCGCGCGCGCGCACACCAGCAACCATTCAGCTTTCAGCTAATTAAATGGTCCCGTCCTGAGAGGTGGGCTCTGGAGTGTATCAAGATGAGGTTTTCATGTATGTTGTCTTCAAATTAAATTGACCCTTGTTTCTATTTTTCCATAGACGAGGACTGAATCCACCCCACAGAGTCAAGTCCATCTCCATGACAACCTTCACGCAACAGGAAATAGAGTTCTTACAGAAACATGGCAATGAGGTAGGAACGGCAACTCGGCCCTGTCAATTAATAAAGTTAGAAATTAAGCCCAAGGTCAACCTTCCCACTGCTTTCCTTTCTGACTAGTTAGATTAGCTTTTGGTTGAGCCATCATTGTTTGTCCTCGTCTATTCAATATTTAATAGACAGGTTGGCATAATGTCAGCCTCTAAAAATCTTGAAATGGGCTGTGTCTGTTGTGAAAGTTCTGCTTTAGTGTTTGTATTTAAGTAGCCTGTTGCACATATGCTTGATAAGGCAATTTAGGCACGCTTGAAATTCATGTGGACTATTATCATTTTACTGCTGTAGAAAGTTTTATAAAACAAACTCTAGATTAAAAAGTGCATGCTACTTTCCGACAACAAAAATTGTTGTAAGGCAAATGTTTTGTCAGTTTAATACAGGTGTTGTGTCACACTTTTATTGAATAGACAGGTCAAGCATTTCATGCATTATACTGGCACCTATTTACTTATGAGAAGTATAAACAATCGACCAGTTGCACTGTGCAAAATACCGAAGGGACGAGATATTTCGAGTAAACGGAGTATGAAATAGTGCAGTGCCACCCACGAAGGACAGTCTATTAAAGGATGTGGCAAAGTGGCATGGAAAGCAGACATGAAGGAGACTCAAGGTTGGAGCTGATGCATATACGCTTGAAGGCTGGTCTATAAATACTGCCTGTAAGTTACCTTTCTGTCTTCATAGAGCGCACTTGACAAACACTGAGCGGAAGGAGGATTTAATTTATGTGGCTGGTGGCTTACCCAACTAAAGTCTTTTTGGGAAACAATGTTATAAACTGTTGGTCATAAATTGGTGCCCAGTCCCAGTGTTTTCCTGTTTAAAGCAGTGTTTTTCTCACAAAGTATTTATTTTGACAACACCTAGATAATATTAATAGCTGCCCAAGTATAGTTGGTGACTCATATCAGCACAGAGTTTTTGTTTTGTTTGTTTTTATTATGTTTTATCCAGGAGAACAATGCCATCCACAACTGATCTACTTCTAGACATCCTGAAAGTCCAGTTGTGACTATTCAGCTCGCACCAGCCGTCCCCATGTCATTGTTTCTCTTTCTTGGTGGCTCATTTGCCGGGTTGTCATTGTGGTGGTCCTTAATAACGATGCACTGCTCCAAGGCTCATCCTGAAGTTAGACCTACTACAGCTTTACTGTCTTGAACTGTATGATGACCGGGAGGCTTCTGGTTCCCCCAGAGAGCCACTACCGTGCTGTTATAATGAGGTCACTGTGTCTGGAAACAGAAATAAGACCACTGCAGTCTAAGATGCATAAAATATATTATTTTGCAATTTATTTAAGGCAATATGTACACCAAACATGTTTGTTCTCCAATATTTTTACAGAAAAATAAAGTGGATCTTTTGGAATAGCTTGTTTTGGAAAGTCCTGAACTTGAGCAAACTAAAATGGAATAGCCTAAAGCACGTGGTCCACGTGAAGAATTCCACCCTCATCCCAGAGTCAAATGTGTTCAAAGCATGGGATAAAATTCCACCACTCCAATTGGAGTGGTGGAATTTTATCCCAAGACAGAAACGCTTTTTTGTACTTATTGCTGCAAAGGTTCACACCAGGGCAGAGGTTCGCAACCCCTTTATCTGTCAGAGGGGGTTTTCTGTTTTGTTTTTTCTTTACTCTGCAACTTTATCTTACATGTGGCTTGTCTTTTTATTTGCTTGTCTATTTTTCCTTTATTGGAACAATTTCATTACTAATAATGACTGATGGCAAAGCTCTGTGCGTGTGTGTGCCGTTTCCTCCAAAAATCCCTTTCTCTAACTTTGTGTGTTCTCAGGTTTGTAAACAGATCTGGCTCGGTCTTTATGATGACAGAACCTCTTCAGTACCAGACTTCAGAGAACCACAGAAAGTCAAGGAGTTCCTACAAGATAAATATGAGAAAAAGAGATGGTATGTCAGTATCATAAGCTTGCTGAGAAAAGATCTCTGTCAGTGTGCATTGTGCAAAGGTTTTTTTTTTTTTCTCCCTCTCTCTCTGGCTTGGAATGTTTCACATGTGCCTCATAGCAGTTAGCCTCTAGCAAGCCACCAAATACCCCTCTTGAGATGTACAGAATCTAGGTCATTACAGTAAAACTGCTCTATGTGCAAGACTTAATTGCTCCACGAAGTTATAGGCTTTAATCAACTGAAATATGTATGAGCTTTTTCTAGATGTTCTAGAGCTTCTTTTTTGACTCTGAATAAAATTGTCATTGGTGTTTGTGAAATAAGAACTAGCCAAATGATTACTGTTTAAGTTTAAAAGTTAGTCACTGATTGTCGCTGATCACTCAGTGATTTAAAAGAAAAAAGATAAAAGAAAACAACCAACAACCTGTGATGCATCTTTAACGGCTTCTTGTAAGATTTTTATTTATCCTCTGCATTTTTGTTATGACAAATTTGATACACCCAAAGTGTGAATTGGGTAAGCATGGATGTTGTTACAAAACATCAACTCATCCATCTAGTGTTTAGTCTGAAATATGATCAAAATGAGAGCAATGACTAGTGCATGTTTCAACATGCTAGGTTTGCTGCAGACAGGCATTCACATGGTCTGCTCTGTGCGCACACACAACTTGTAGTGTCTCACTCTTATAAATGGTAGTTTAAAACTACCATTTAAAAAAAATATATACACACACACACACACACACACACACACACACACACACACACACACACACACACACACACACACACAAAATTTATTTATTAGTGTAAGTAATGCATAAATTGTTGATTGCTTCCAAGGTACGTGCCTCCTGAACAGGCCAAGGTAGTGGCGTCAGTCCATGCTTCCATCTCTGGCTCCTCAAACAGCAGCACCAGCAGCACCCCAGAGGTTAGACCACTCAAGTCCCTGCTGGGGGAGTCGGCACCGTCTCTACACCTCAACAAGCACACCCCACCAAATCAGGTGAGACTTTCATAGTGTACACACATGCACACAAGTCATCATATGATTAACACATATGTTGGACAGCATAAACCGGTTCTTGTTCAGTGTGCCATATATGCCACATCTAGCAGGGTTGAGGTGAAAATATGTAGTTACTACATATTCTCCCCTCAGGTTGGTCTTTACAATGGTGTGAATATTTACGCTGTTACACTTTCAGCTTTGAACTGGGTTATCAATCGACAGTTAACACTCAGCATTGTTGCCGATGTTAAAATGAAACCTTATGATGGGGCTTTAGTGGAAACGATGCTACCAGTTGATGACCTTGTTTACTTTGCTGAATGCTCTGTGGTTCAACACTACCACAGTTACTTAGTAATCCATTTACACACACATCCCTAAATGCTTTACTGACATGTTTACATTGGACTTACTTTTTAATTAGCAAATCACTTAGCAAATTATCTCATAGATACAAAGAAAATAACGACTCTTCGCACAAATGCAATGACAGATTTATTGACAACAGGTGCAGTCCAGGATTAGACTGTGAATTGTTTCACAGCAGTATTAAGAAGCCATGTCTTTTAAAGACAAAAGCATATTCATCTTGTTTATGATAAATGACCAAATTTGCCCACTGAGATAAGGCTCATCTTTCATCGCTAATGAGACAGTGTCACCACAGTCTGTTTTTTCATGTGACCTATTATCTCCTCTTTATTAATTTGCATGAAGGCTGTTTAAGAGCTCATTTATACCGGTTTAGTTATTTATAACATTTTTTTCAAATGCATCTCTTGTCGTCACCAGTCTCCTGTAGTAAGCCGTGGACAAACCCAGCAGCAGCAGCTCCATGACAAGAAATATGACCTCCTCAGTGACTTGGGTGGTGACATCTTTGCTGCCCCGCCCAACATGAATGCAGGCGCCAGCTCCAGTTTTGCTAACTTTGCACACTTCAACAGCCACACAAGTAAGCAACAGACCAATAACACTGCAACTAACAAAAACATGAGCAATAATAAGTAATGTAGTTACCACTTTAAAACACTTGTAGGCAAGGTCTGATTTGCTTCAACCAGTGTTTTCGAGTTTCACTATTGAAATGTGCATGGCATAGCTTAGCCAGCAAGTTGTCTCTGATGGAGATCCCAACTAGAGTTGGTTAAACTGCCTTTTCAAGAAGGTCACACCAGTATCTCATTTCCCTGGGCATGTACAATGTACATGAAGATAGTCAAGTCCTCAGCACACATAATCCACAATAAACAACAAAAAAAGCCCCAATTACCAATCTCTTACCAATAAATAACTAGGTTTATAGATATTGGATGTGGGGTGGGCACTTCTCCAGAGGTGGTGTATTTACTACATTAGATGGGATTAGGATGCCACCAGTTTGGAGAAGATATGAATTTGCTATACATCAGGAGTCATGATGTGCCCTTGGATTGTATCAAAATATATTATAAAATTGCATCAGACAGACAAATTGCCATGGTTACTAATACTTGTAACATGTGGCTGTTAGCATTTGCTTTCAATGGAGGATAATGTCCTCTCATTTCTCCCTCAGAGCCTTTAAGATTCATCCTTAATGCAAGAACTAAAGTGGTGTTAACACACCTAACAAACATGCGCACAGGTGTGTTAAAATTAATGATGTGTGTAGTGCTAAGCACACAAGTCCTGCTTTATATTTGGGTGTGCACATGAAGGACTCTTGGGTGTTACTGGGAAATAGTGAATGTCGAGGTATATAAGCTGCTACGCATTTTAAGTTGCACTGCTCTACTACTCTGATTATTCCTCACATTTAACACATCACCCATTGTATTTTATTAGTAGTGTTTAACCCATTGTATTTGTTTTGCAGTCATTCATGTCTTTGGATATTGTATGCATTCATTCATTAATCCATTTTTTTCCCCTCACTTTTTTTTTCTCCATCTGTTTGTCTGTACAACACCTCTACACAACTTCAAGTGGCACAGAATACCAAAGGAGAGGCAGACTTTGCTAATTTTGATGCATTCGGGAACACTTCTGGGTCGACAGGTGGTTTTCCCTCTGCACCCCAAGCACCATTTCAACCCCCAAATACAGGTAGAACAAGCTGGTTTTACTGGACAAATAACACAACTAAATCAATAACACAGAGGAACAGGTTTGCTTTATGTACACAGGCAGACATGTAAGAATTTACATAGACAAAAAATTTAGTCACACACACCTCAATGGTAGTCAAAATTTCTCTCACATCATCATTTGTTGGTTTATTTAAACTGTTGTATCACCTCTGTTCCCAAACCTTTACATATGTGTAGTGTTCATTCATTTTTTTGTTCAAATGTAAACATTTCTTTACACCAGAGAGTTGTACGGTTTTCAGATGATCCTGTTTAAAAGAGAGTAAAAGAGACTAAGACGTGAAGTACTGTGTTCAGGAGATTATCCACTGTACCTCACTAGAGACATTTACTGTAAACTTTGCTTTGGGCATACACAAGCTTCATACAGCTTAGCCACATGTCTGAGAAACTAACATTTTTGTGTACTTTTGAGGTTCTAAATTAAAGCTGGTGTTGTGCAATAGATGAGCGCTAATCAATACATGCGGTGTCAGCCAAAGCATTTTTTCTCTCTCTCTCCTACAGTGTTTCAAAAATACATTGGCAGCTTATTGACACATCCTCTGGCTTATTTTCAGCACTTTGACTCATAAGTCACATACTCTTATTTGAACAGTAGTTACTGCCACAAACTTCACTTCCTGTCAGGAAAATGTTGTGTACTACAGTGCCCTCTGCTGGAGGTGCATATTGACTCTGTGTGAAGCGGCCTCCTTAGTGTTTATTTTTATTGGAAACATTTTTACGTGGCTTTCTCACAGATACTGATTGCCTTGCATAGGGCTGCTCGATTATGGCAAAAATGATAATCACGATTATTTTCACTGAAATTGAGATCACGATTATTTGACGATATTTATTTAACCCTTTAAGACCTACTATAGAACCAAGTCCACCAGAGCTTATATATATATATATATATTTTTTTTTTTTACATGCTGTAGTGCCATTTGTGGGAGCATTTCAAGTTGCTATACATCAATACAACTGTTATAGCCCATATTTTAATAATATGTATGCATTAAGTCCATAGTAATTACATAAATTGCAAAAAAAGTGCAATAAACTACAAAAAAAATTGAAAATCGCTTTTGTTTTGTTTACATATATTTCTACTTGGAGAAATTTAAGAGGTTTATCCCTCAAAACTTTAAATACAATAAAGTTGCAAAAAATAGTTTCCCACCACAGGAAATTTATTTTGAGTGTCTTCATAGTTTTATTTTGGAGATACAGCAATTTTTATATACTGCAGGAAAAACAAAAAAGAATCCTATGATGCAAATTTGCAAAGAAAACAGCATGTGCATCATTTCACTGTGCGAAGTGTTACGAACAGCTGATAGGAACGGCAAAGCGTGTTTCTGGAATATTATGTTTTTGTTGCTGCAAGCGCTTTTTATGCAATTTTTGCAAAGCTATATGTGGAACGAAACCGTGACCGAGGACAAGCTGATGGCATAAGATGTAAGTACAACTCCTCCGGTTTCATATGCAAAACAAATTATTGCGCTAGCTTACACGGTTCAGATTCTACAGGGATTTAAAAATAGTTACGCAAAACGGAGCGTGCTGCTTTGACCGGCTTTAAAGGGTTAACAATGACTTTTAAAAAATAATATAAAATGGTGTGCAACACCACTGACGTTTTTTTTTTTTTTTTTTTTTTAAACTCTCTTTTCAACCAACAGCAGTCACTCTCCTCTCCAAATAACTTCTGCTTAGCTTTCCGAGCTTCCCTCGGGTCCTCTTAATCAGCGGTCTCCAACCTTTTTTGCGCCACGGACCAGTTTATGCCCGACAATATTTTCACGGACCGGCCTTTAAGGTGTCGCGGATAAATGAGGGAGGGGCTAATAATCGGCTCAGTCATTTTTAATGATCGTTGAAAGCCCAGATCGTAATCGTGATTAAAATTCGATTAATTGAGCAGCCCTAGCCTTGCACTGTCTGCCTTCAGCTGTCAAATCTGTCTTACTTGTTTTTTATTTTGGTTTTTTTTTTTTATCCTTTGCTTTAGCAGTATTTGATTTGCTTTGATTTAGCACTTCATAATATTTACCTCTGGGTTACCTGACATCTTTTCTTTGATTTCTCTGCCATCTTACATTGCTCATTACCCCATTTCTGCCTCCCTCTTTGATTTGTGGCTGCAAGCGTTCACTGTGCTCTCATCCAGCCGCAGTATGGGTGAGTTTGCCACTGCTCTGCCTCTCCAGTGTTCACACAGTAAGTCTCTCTGCGCTTGCCCTCATAACAGCTTTCACTCTCTCACCCATCTTGTATGTGTAGTCATTGTGATCCCAATCCTCTCTTTGGGTGTTGTGTGTGTGTGTGTGTGTGTGTGTGTGTGTGTGTGTGTGTGTGTGTGTGTGTGTGTCTCACTGTGTGGGTTTTTTTTTTTTTTTTTTTGGTCCATTTATACTAAAATTAACAGCTGATAAAGCTCAGTGGTTAAACATAAGTCTACTAACCTTTGATTGTTGTAATGATTAATATGACCTACTGTGCAAAATAGACCAAAGTGTATAAAAATCCAACAAGGCAACATGAAAAGAGATGATAAGAGGAGATGCATATTTTCCCCTCAAGCAATAATGATAATATTTTTTTTTAATGTGCTTAATCTCTAGATTATTTTGCAAAAATTACTTCTACGAAAGCTTTTACCCTAGAATCTATTTTTTGTAAACTGTAATGTGGGATGCCTTTAAACTCAGACTCCTTTAGTGTCCCTGACCTAAAAGTCATTAAATAACCAATATTTCATAGAAAGCAGTGAACTGCTGATTAAAATGCAGCGGTATCGGTGTCATTACTAAAAATTGCCTTCTCTCCCCCTTAGGGTCACAACAACTGTGCTGCGTCCCAGTTAGCTCTGATTGTTTTACCTCGGTGTCCAAAATAATTTATTATTCTGTGTTTGCTTTTAATGGGCTCCATACAAATCTGCTCTTCATGTGCTGCAATTTGGAAATTACTGCTCTGTAGCAAAACCTCAATTTTTCTTTGTAATATGCAGGAATGTGTGAACTGAGGGTTTCCAAGCATTAACATGGCATGTTGAATTAGTTGCATAAAGATGTCCAGAGTGATTATTTTGCAGTCTGTTGCAGAAAATAGGTAAACATTAAGAGATTAATGTTTCGTTCTGCTCTAACACGTTTAGACCTGCTTGAGAGTGATCGTGTTGATATTACAGCGCTCAGTAAAATCTGCAGGGTTGTTGGCATATTAAAGAGATTTTTTTTTGGGAGATAGAAAACAAGTTGCTATCTCTCAGTGAATACATTTTGATGAGTTTTGTCTTTAACTTCCTTTCTCCACAGTATCGTGGTGAAGTCGGAAGTATTGGAGTTACACAAGAAAATTGCTGCCCTGCACATGCTCAGCCTCTAACACACATAAGTGCTAATTGTGTGTGCTCTTTTGGATTCATAGGCTAATGAAAAGCCAGCATAGTGCAGTGTAACAAAGGACAGATGTTGCTATCTATCCTTTAGAAGGTGTCCCTTTACCAGCCTGACTCCCAAGTTTACCCTTCATGCAGCTTCTTCTCTCCCTCTCCAACCTGTTTTGTTGTTTCTCAAAACCAACAATTACAGTCCCCCTTATGACTCTTTAATCTCTCTCTTTCATACAGGTAGCGCCTCAGGGGGACTAGCAAATGCCAGTTTTGCAAATTTTGAGAACTTCCCCAAATCGTGTAGTGCTGACTTTGGATCCTTCAGTTCCTCCTCCCAGAGTAACTCCACAGGAGCTGGCAGAGACGTTGTACAGAGTACTAACATTTCTGCCGATAAATACGCAGTCCTGGCTGACCTGGATAACATATTTAGCTCTGCCAAAACAGAGCCAGGTAAACCCTTCATGCCTAGCCTGTTTCATAGATGTCCATTGTAGGGCTAGAGAATGACTGAAAAACAAAAATACAAACTGAAAACTAGGTTTAATTAGGCGTATAGATTTAAGTCCCTATAAGTTTTCTTCTCATGGCAGGGATAGGCAGTCTCTAAAAAAGGGCTGGTTTACATTTTCTAGCAATTTATACTTGCAGTAGAGGTCAGAAGTTTACATACACTCATTGTGGGCATGAATGTCAAGGTAATTTTGGGCTTTTAGACTAATGACTTAAAAAAATTGCACAAGTTTTAATTCGTTTGGGAGGTTATCTAATTCATTTAGGATCAAAATCATAAATATGGACTCAAATATATGCGTACATTCACTTAAATCTTTTAATAAGCAGTGCTAAAGGTTCTATAATCTTTTAACTTGACAAGGCCAAAACCTTTTAACTTCTCGTTACTGATGATTGACTGTAACTGGTACTTTCTGGCCTCTTTGCCAGCATAAAAAGAATTTGTTTGATAGCAGCCATTGAATTGACCAATACTCGTATCTTCACTGACTTCCTTGGACTTTGAACAATCCTGCTTCTTAGAACAATGACAAAGAAATGCTCAAAATCCCCAAATTGCCAGGACATTAATTCTTACAGGGAATGTAAACTTCTGATCACGATTGTCTATACCTCAATGTTACTGAACCAGCTGCAAAAAGGCAACTGGACATGACTGAAATGCCTCCTCACTTCTGTGAATGCTATACATCTAGGTTTGACTGAAGCATTTTAATACCACATTATTAGAAGTTTGGTGTTTGAGTATCTGTGAATTGTACTGAGCTGTTTTTTTTCTCATATAAATATGTATTTTTGGCCTAGAAAATATACACTTCCTAATGACCTAACATTTATTCCCTATTAATTTCAGTAGGTTCAGTATGGCAGCTATCTCCGGACCTCTTTGAAAGTTTAACAGCATTTTCTTCTGCATTAAGTGAACTGAGGTAAATTGAACCTGGCTTTGCTTTTATGTACTTCTATTCTAGGAGGTGGTATTCCTGGTGGGGTGAGCTCAGCAGCAGCAGCAGCAGCAGCAGGAGTGGGTGGTTTGCCTCAGAAACAGCCAGCAGGTGGAGACCGCTATGCTGCTCTAGCTGAGCTTGATACAGTCTTCAGCACCTCAGCACCTGCCACCATTGTTTACAATACCACCAGCACCTCACAAGGGTAAGAGACTGCACAAACCAACATAAATCAGACAAATCTTTTTTTCTTCATTCTGATGATCAGTGTTCCAGAATACACTTAGGAAAAGGCCACCGAGTACCTTTCTTTTTGCATCCTTTCCTAAACTTATGTGCTAACGGTGTGTCACTACAGGAGTGTGTTTGGCTCAGAGACGGGGGTGTCAACAGCACAAATACAGCAGGCTGTGCCCAGCATGGCTCAGGGTTTTGGAGGTAAGTGAACTTAAACACGTCTCTGATTTGTTATGGTAACAATGTTCACAAAATTGACACGGTTGTTAGTAATTGTTCATGTTTTACATTTCTAAATAATTTTAGAGTGAGGTTGAGGAAACTATGAGACAATCACAGAGAGATTTGGCAGTTTCATTTTGTACAACTTGCGTACTTAAATGATGATTCTTAAAGCATCAGAACTTTATCATAACTTAAAACTTAATTTGGCAAGAATCAGCCTAGTATGGTCAAGAATTTATTTTTGTTTCATTAACATTAGTTAATTAGTTTGTTGTGATGTATAAAGGACATTGACGTGGAACTGTCAAAACACCCTCTATAAGCTATCTTTAAAAAAGAAAAATGTTTAATGTATTCTTCTGCTTAGGACTTCATGCTAATTAATGTTAATTTGATGCTGTTTTTCCCATCAGCACACCCAACCAATCCATTTGTAGCTCCTGGTGTTGTCCCAGCAGCAGCTCCAACCAACCCATTCCAGTGCAATGGCAGAGCAGCAACTGTTGCAGCTGCAGCAGGTTTGTTTTTGTTGGCTGTGTCAGTGTGTGTTTTGAGAATCACCTTACTCACTTAACACCCTGCTTACTTACTTAGTTTAGTAGTTCAGTTTAACAGTGTGTATAGAAATTAAACGCACTTGTTCAGTCATAAAGTTAGTGTATTAAAAGCTGTCTTTTTTTTGCACATTGGAAGTGGCAACCTTTGCCTGTGCTACCTCAGAAGTGATTATATCTCTGATCACAGTGCCAAACACAGAAAAAACAACAGGAAAGTGGAGGAGGGCAAAAAGATTGAAAACTACAATTCACTATGGAACTGGTTAGCAAGAGAAGTGTTGCCATTTACTGGTGTGCAGAGATTGATTTTAAAAATAAATCGGTATGGTGAAGAACTTTTTGGATTCAGTTGTCTGTCTTATTGTCCTTGGCGTGCTGGACAGGCTTGATGAGGGTTCTTCATTGGCATGGGTATCCTCCCACCTTTGGTAGGTTTGTTTGTGCTAACTGCTTCCCCTTTGCTCTCATGTGCTTTGCTCTGCCAGTGAATGATTTTAGCTGTCACTGAGGAAAATCTCGAAAGACGTAAACACAGCACCACTGAAATAGCCCAATAATCCAGTTACCATTTCATCACAGAGGAACAGAGTGAAGCTGAATGAGAAATGACTAATAACGATAGGTTTGAGGATGGATTCATGTTTCCCAAATATCTGTGGTTTCTGCAGCATGGTCCTCTTCTCGGTTAAAGAATTAAAGGGGAAATATTAAACTTTATTGTTCATTAAACAAAAACTTACACCCTGAGTTATTAATCACGTTGATTACCAGATATGCTTCATTCAATGAATGAATGAAGCCTGTATCACTTTATCAGCTGTAAACTGTGTGTGTATGTTTTCTTTTGTTTTTCTTAAATCACTGATAGAATTGCTTGGTTTTTAGCTGGCTGTCTGACACATTTTGATCCCAGCTGTTGCTCCTGTGTGTTCACCAGAGATCAGACACTGCCACTAAACTTACTGATAGGGATGGGTATCGTTTAGGTTTTATCCGATACCGGTGCCAAACCGGTACTTTTGAAACGGTGCCGGTGCTTAAACGGTGCTCAAACCGGTGCTTAAAGAATGGAGAACACAAAATTGGTCCAAAAACCTCTCATGTTCAGCTGTTTTTTTTTTTTTTTTTTTTTTTTTTTTTTTTGTAAAAAGATAACAATGTTAGTCTTTTCTGCAGCTATGGGGCATATATGGTATCACTCTCGGCTGGAAGCAGTGCTTAAACAATGGAAAAAACCACAAACTTTGTCCAAAAACCTCTCATGTTTAACTGTTTTCCACTTTTTCTTTGGTCATTTTAGCCTTTTTGGCCAGGGTGAAGGGAGTATCTGCCATCAAACAAGAAGACAGCCGCATGTAGCTATGATGATGTTTGCTAGTTCACCTTACATGCATTAATGTAATAACGTGTTTAGCCTACTCAACGTAAATTACACACGAACAACATTAAGCTACTCATGCAGAGAAGAACGGCTGCTGCTGCCGTCATCATCCGTCATCATTTCTGCTACACTGGCAGGGCTAGGGGCCAGGACTCTCCTCTTCTGGTTCTTGGGGGATGTTGCTGACTCCAGGTCCGATAACAGGCACCACACCCGCAGTAGATGTGCACGGTGTGAGGTCTCGCAGCAAGCTATCAAATACGGCGCATTTCTCGGCTTTTAAAAAAACGCTATACGTCGCCAGGTGTTTCATCGGATTTGAGGTGTTACCTCCTTTGACAGTATCACAGTATCAGCTTAAAGCACTTGTTGCAGGCTGCTGAGTTTGCATATTTTGCTATGAAGTACAGCCAGACTTTTGACCGCTTCGCCTTGGGCATTTTAATCTGTAGCTCTGCTCTAAAAGAACGTACGTACCTGGACCCGCCTACTATCCTCGGAAACGTAAAATGATTGGCTAGAATTCAAAGTGTATCACATCTCAGGAAATAAAGCACTGAAATGTGCGCTGCTTTTCAGTCTGGTTACTACCGTTTATGTCAGAACCGGTGCCATCATGGCACCGGATACCGGTACCCATCCCTACTTACTGATGTCTGATTCTGACTCCCTCTTTTCTTTTTTTTCTACAGCTTGTGTGCAGACAATCTTATTGCATGTGTTTAAACTATCCAAATAAAAAACAAAACAAAACTGAGATTCTGACAATCCCAGCACGACACACAATACTGAATTGTAGACATTTTTGCCCAAAACGAGTCACACTGGGTTACAGAATCGCAGCAATAGATCAAACCAAATTTTGCCTATTATGTGTTGAGCTTTTGTTGGTTCCTAAATGTTGCTGTTCTGCTATTTTGCAGCACCATTTGGCACAGGCTCCATGAGTATGCCAGCTGGATTTGGGAATACTGCAGCCTTCAACCTCCCCACCAGCTTTAGTGGAACGTTCCAGCAACCCTTTCCTGGTCAGGCTCCCTTCCCTCAGCCTCCCGCGTATCCCCAGCAACCCAACGGTGTGTGTCATGTAGACAATAATGGCTATGGTGAGATTTGAGCTGTAGTTGTCAAGTGGTCGTCTATAAAATGTTGAAGACTTTTCTTCATGTAATATTTGGTTCACTTTATTAACCCTGACGGAAGAGGTCTTATTTGATTTGGTAATATTATTATTGTTATTATTGTTTAAATTATATTTATAGCTATATGAAAATAGAGCAAGCTAGATAGATAAATGAGAGAGAGAGAGAGAGAGAGAGATCCATGTCCATCATGTAACAGTTGAAATCACATTATGTCTTTCAGGTGGAGGATTTCCAGCCTTCGGCCAGGCCAAGTCTGTTGCAACTCCTTTTGGGCAGGCAATGGCAGGACCTATGGTCTCTAGCAACCCTTTTCTGGTTAGTCTGGTGGCTATGTGCTATAGTCTCCTGGATCAGTACTGTGCAAAAATCTTAACTCATCTTTCATTTCTTACAGTGGCTTGCAAAAGTATTCGGCCCCAACAAACATGAATCAATTTTATTGGAATTCCACATGAAAGACCAATACAAAGTGGTGTACACGTGAGAAGTGGAACAAAAATCATACATGATTCCAAACATTTTTCACAAATAACTGAAAAGTGGGGTGTGCGTAAATATTCAGCCCCCTGAGTCAACACTTTATAGAACCACATTTTGCTGCAATTACAGCTGCCAGTCTTTCAGGGTTTGTCTCTACCAGCTTTGCACATCTAGAGACTGAAATCTTTGCCCATTCTTCTTTGCAAAACAGCTCCAGCTCAGTCAGATTAGATGGACAGCGTTTGTGAACAGCAGTTTTCAGATCTTGCCAGAGGTTCTCGATTGGATTTAGACCTGGACTTTGGGCTGTTCTAACACATGGATATGTTTTGTTTTAAACCATTCCATTGTTGCCCTGGCTTTATGTTTAGGGTCGTTGTCCTGCTGGAAGGTGAACCTCCACCCCAGTCTCAAGTCTTTTGCAGACTCCAAGAGGTCTCATCTGACCAGAGCACCTTCTTCCACATGTTTGCTGTGTCCCCCACATGGCTTTGTGGCAAACTGCAAATGGGACTTCTTATGGTTTTCTGTTAACAATGGCTTTCTTCTTGCCACTCTTCCATAAAGGCCAACTTTGTGCAGTGCATGATAGTGCTGTCCTGGAAATCACCTGAGCTGTAGATCTCTGCTGCTCGTCCAGAGTCACCATGGGCCTCTTGGCTGCATTTCTGATCAGCTCTCTCCTTGTTCAGCCTGTGAGTTTAGGTGGACGGCCTTGTCTTGGTAGGTTTACAGTTGTGCCATACTCCTTCCATTTCTGAATGATCACTTGAACAGTGCTCCGTGGGATGTTCAAGGCTTGGGAAAATCTTTTTGTAGCCTAAGCCTGCTTTAAATTTCTCAATAACTTTATCCCTGACCTGTCTGATGTGTCCTTTGGACTTCATGGTGTTGTTGCTCCCAGTATTCTCTTAAACAACCTCTGAGGCCGTCACAGAGCAGCTGTATTTGTACTGACATTAGATTACACACAGGTGCACTCTATTTAGTCATTAGCACTCAACAGGCAATATCTATGGTCAACTGACTGCACTCAGACCAAAGGGGGCTGAATAATTACGCACACCCCACTTTGCAGTTATTTATTTGTAAAAAATGTTTGGAATCATGTATGATTTTTTTGTTCCACTTCTCACGTGTGCACCACTTTGTATTGGTCTTTCATGTGGAATTCCAATAAAATTGATTCATGTTTGTGGCTGTAATGTGACAAAATGTGGGAAAGTTCAAGGGGGCCAAATACTTTTGCAAGCCACTGTAATATCTTGCTTCTAAGCAGCTGGGCGTCTTCAGTTCAGTTCTTGTGCCTGAACATTTTCAGATGTTTGTTTAAGCCACTTTCATTCAAGTATAAAAAAGGTGACTAACTCAATGCATGACCCAGTGTTTCTACACATAGCAGACAACTTGGGAATGAACCAGAACAGATTATTTAGTTGAATCTGTGAAAAATGCCAATAAAAACATAGTTTGATAGACATAAAATGGTATGTGTTAGGACAAAAAAATAAATAAATCTACCGCAGACGAAAAGTATAATGAAAGTCATGCTGTTAAGAAATGGATTTCTTTTTTTTTTTTTTTTTTAAATCCAACAAGAGTTGACACAAGACATGAGAGCTGACCCTCATCATCTGACGCTTCAGTTGATCCATCAGAAATGGTCTTAGTGGAAGGGTGGGCGACAAGAAGCCATTCTTCAGGAAGCAGTATGTTCAAAAATGTCAGGAGAGGGTTCCACTGTGTATACAGACATCTGTAAGACACTGTGGAGACTGGAGCCTACCCCGGCTACCCGTGAGAGGCAGCCAGGCTTTTACAGGGCTAACATGGAGAGACAACCATTCACACTCACACCAATAACTCATGCAAACATGGGGAGAATATGCAAACTCCACACAGATAGTGGAGTCGAACTCAGGACCTTCTGAACCACTGTGCTGCTATATTTGTCACCATGACAATGATCCTAAACACACTGCCAAAAGCAAATCTGAATGGAAAACCACGCAGTGGAACACTATCAGTCATGGATTGGCCTCCCCAGAGCCCGGGCCATAACATTATTGAAGTAGTGTGGAATCATTTTGACAGAAAACAGAACAAAAGTCAGCCAACATCCAAAGAAGAGCTTTGAATGTCCTTCAAGAAGCCTGGAGAACTATTCCTCATGACTAGTTAACGTAATTACTAGAGAGCTACCAAAGAGGGTTTAGTCTGTGTTGAAGAATAAAGGTGGTGATACAAAATTTTGACTTTGGTATATTAGAACCTGTACAAACAGTTATTGACTCATGCTGTATTTTCCTGTGTGTCACAGGAAAAGTGTTTCACATTTGAATAACCTCCTGCACCTGTTGATAAGATAGATAAGATAAAGCTTTATTAGTCCCACACATGGGAAATTTGTTGTGTCACAGCAGAAAGTAGACAGTGCAAAGTTTCAGAAAGTAAACAGTGCAAAGTTAGAACAACACAAATGAAAGAAAAAAAAAAAGGTATAGGAGAAGATAAAAAGAATAACAAACTATATGCAATAGAATAAAATACTACGAGGCGGCTCGAGACTTTTGCACAGCACTTTTTATCTGTGTTTAACACAAAAATAAATTAAGAGACTTCAGTTCTTTGTGTAGATTTTATTGTGAGGGATGGCTTTGTTTTTTGTTTTTTTGTTTTTGTTTTTTTGTTTTTGTTTGAATAACCAGCCCATTGCTCTGGTGAACAGCCATATAGCTAGCATACTTTCTTCTCAGTTAACACTGGACAAGAACCTTAGTACACAGTCTCACTGCGTGCTTCCCTTTTTCGTTCTAGGGTGCGGGTCCACCTGCGCAGTATCCAGCTGGAGGCTCTTCCACAAACCCCTTCTTATAGCGGTCCATCATGTCAGCTGCACTACAGGGTCAACAACTGGCACGCTTGCATCTATTGCACTGTTTTTGTTTCACAAGTAGCTTTAAAAACACAATGTTTGTAAGAATTTGTATTTTCTATCGCAGTTTGTCATAAATGGAACATTATGCGACACAGTCGTGCTGACACTGTCGAAGGCTACAAAACAGTGATGGTGTGTGCAGAGGGGGAGGTCGATGCCCTCCCCTTTATTTAACCTGTGAACTAGCCTGGCCTCTACTGAGCCACAATGTATAATCGAACTGGTTGAAAACTAAGTTATTGCATACAGTATATCCCATTCATTATGCTGCAAATCTGTACATTTTTTTTTCTTTTAGGAAATTAGCTCTTTGTGCATATCAGTATTTGTATCTAACACACAGAATTTGCTATGACAGAACTGTTGCTTTGAAAAGCTAATGGGTACTGCCAGTTACTGTATTTGTAAAGAACCAAACTATTTGTGCAGGACCCTTTTAGATAAACTGTTCTCACTAAGGAAATGAATATATTCTGTTGTCAAGGTGGGGTTAGGGTTAGGAGGAGGACTGAATGCTACATCAGGGATGGGTGGGGGGCTCGTTTCTCTGTTGTCTCCGCCCTGCTGACAGAGTTGCAACACTTCAAATGACAGTCAGAAGAAATGGCTGATGAACTGAAAACCACTTACTTGCATTGGGTATTAAAAAAGTTTAAGTTAAGGTGTAAATATATACAGTATATATATTAAAATGAATTTTAAGTAAAAAGAAACGACCAAAGCATTCATTTATATGGATGTGTGAAACATTCTTTTATTGTTTTTGTACAAAAAAAATGATTTCTATTCATCATGTTGAAGTAAGTAATTTAAAGACTTTTTATCTGCTACTTATGAACTAATGTGAGGTCAATTTAGGGATGGGAAACCATAAGTGATACACTATAACGCTCTATACGTGGTCAGAATCTGTGTTCTTCGCTGCCTGGAGTTTCATCTTTGTCTGGAGGAATTGTCTCTTTTCTGCTTCTTTGTGCTCTCCAAATACTGAACAGACCCCGAAGTAAAAAAACAACAGAGATAACCAAGAAGTAGCTGGAATACACGGTGAACTGCAAAGAAGAGTACATGTTTAAAAGGTTAATGACGCTAATGGACAAATAAACAGTGCTGCTGTACATATTTTGTGATCTGATGGCTTACCTGGGGAATGATGGCCAGGCCTAGCCCTCTACTGTCAACTACAACAGACGTGATAATCGTCTGTAGAGCCAGTGCTCCAAAGGTATTTGCCCCAAAGACTAGTGCATATCTTTCCATTGAGAGATCAGCTGCAATCTGATACCTGCAAGCATAGAATTTGTCGTAATCTAAAGGTTGGGGAAGGGTTTTTTTTAATTTTTATTTTTTTAGCTTTTTTGCTCTTATATCTGCAATAAAAATCAAACTAAACTGTGGTAAAGTATAACCCTGATGTGACTTGACACTCTTACATTGCTATAGTTATCAGCATCATGTACAGTGACTTGAAAACGACGTAACCGCTGTAGCAGACCCAAATGTTGCCAGTGAAAGTCATGAGGAACAGTGAAGCTGCACTCAGTCCAGAGAAACCACCCAGGGCCAGCTCTCCCCACTGCTCCCATCTTACCTCAGTAAAGCCTATCCCGTAGGCAGTGGCTGCACCTGGAAAGCATGTACACGTGGGATAAGACAAATTAGGACAGCTGATTAGGTACTGAGAAATCTTATGTGTCCCTGATAACTTCCATTTGATTTAGGGAGGGGGGGAAATGCCATCTAATGTTGCTTACTTAAGAGGTTTGAGACTGCCTCCACGCCTCCGTTGTAAATGCTGAAGTTCTGAGAAGGCTGCACATGCTCCCACAGCACCTGCGCAGTATGGTGTGGGTATCATTAGGTTGTTCAAGGATGTGTGTGTGTTTAATTATTTCTGTTTAAAATATATATCTAAAATGCCTTTTATTAACACAAGAGAAGGCTTCAGCAGCTACAAGGCACTACTTGTTCACTGCAGGTAAACCCATTGTAAAGCAGCCCCCAGTAGCAATTTGGATTGCTGCAGTGATTCAGATGCTTTTACAGCTCACATTTTTGTTTATGCTGCCTTCATAACTGACCTGCACATAGTTGACAGTCTGGTTATACCCACAGGTAGCCATTGCCCACCACACAGACCAGTAGAGCAGCTGTCTAGAGGAATAGCAGTGGCGGAAATCCCTCCACAGCTGGAGGAGGACTTGGCCGCAACTCTGCGTAACGATAGATTCCTCAAGCTTCTCAGCATCAGGCTCTCCTTCTCCACTCTCCATTTCACCTCCTCCATCTTCCAGTGATGCATTTATTGCGTTTGACTGTTCTGCTGCAGTCTGTCTCCCACGTCTTTGATGAAAGAACATGCTCTTCTGTGGCATTGGCAAGAAGAAGGAAGTGAGGAGAGCGATGGCAGTGAGAACCAGAGTGAACACCAGGATGTTGTTGTATGACATGAGGTCAAAGCTGACAAGCAGCTGACCCAACACGGAGCCTACTGTATACCCCAGGAGCTGGACACTGCGGCTGTAAGAGGTGGCCTTCCGGTATCTCTTCAAATCTATTACACTGTAATAAAGCATATTCAATTGGAAAGAAAGATCAACATTGTGATATTATTTCTTCCAAACTGACCAGAAACATGCTTGTCAGACTCTCACAGCAAAGGATCAGACTCACTGTGCATGACAGCTCGGGCCAATGATGTCTGTTAGATTGTCAGTTGTTTAGTGCTTCTGTACAGTGAGGGTCACGTCTCTATTTCAGAATAATTAATATGCAGAAAACACTAAAAGTTGATTGTCTTCCAATATTCTAGCATAATTAAAAAACTTTGACTTTGTAAGTACATATTATTAGTCCTAATGCCAGTATGATTCTTCATAACTCCTGCTCCTGAACTTTAAAATTGACCTGATGAAAGATAATTTACAGTGGCACTCTGTCAGGATCATTCTGACTGTAAGATCACTGTATTAATCTGAATCCTTCTGAAATGTGCTGTGAATGAATGCTGATGCAACTCACTGTGGAAAAGCTGTTAATAAAATGAATCTGTGACACATGCAACACATTCACAGAGGAAGAGGACACAAAGGGAGGACACGCAGAGGCTGTGTTGAAGTCAGAAATCCAAATCTTTATTAAAAAACAGGCGGCGGTAACAAACAGGAAGACAAGCAGTCCATCAAACAGTCTACAGGGTCAAACATACAGAGAATTCAAACAGCAGTAAAAAATAACTGGACACTGAAAAACTTAAAGCAATGTGAGACGCAATAAAAGGAAGCAGCGCAGTATATTCACTGAATTATCATCAATTACAAAAGAGAAAAACGACGATTTCTAAGGATTATTTTCTTAAATGCAGTTAGAGTGTGGCTGGTAAAGATGGAAACATACAGAATGTAAACTGTGTGAGTTTGTGAACTTTGTTAGTAACAAATGAGGTAAAAACCCAAAACAGACAAAACACAGAAAGAGGCTCTCAGTATTCATTAATAATTAGAAAGAAACATTCTGGTCGTGGATTTTTACAGTCTTAGTTCCGCTCGCTGTCATCATTATAATCATCATGATCAATGGCGAGGTCCTGAGGTGGGCGGGGCTGTCTCTGGTGATGTCACCATGAAGGAACAGCATCTGGCACGTGTTGCTGAAACATCCCAGTACACTGGTGTAGTTTCCTCTCCAGCTGTTTGACATGTGACACTTGAACATTAAGGGGAAGAAGAAGAAACAGTGTTAGGTCAGGTGACCACATGGTTTCTAAAGTAACTGACAGGAAGTAACCAGGCCGTCAGAAATGGATGGATGTGTTTAGAGTTACTGGAGTTGGGTAACTCTACTTACCAAAAGCAGCAGCACACAGATGAAGGATCAGATGCTGAATGTTGCAGGAACATGCTCATGTGTGGTGGTCATTCAGTGCTGCAGGTTAGACAGTCCAAGACTGATATGCTGCCCATCTGAGAGTTTGAAAACACACATGCAAAGATTTATTTTGTGTTACAGTCAAAGTTGGATGTTCATTTTTGTCCTTTAAAAATGTTTGTGTATTTGAAAGCACTAACATTTAAGGATGACTCTGATCGTCTCCTTTAAAGGGGAGACAAGTGTATCCACTGATCTACGTCACTTTACCTGGATGATGACTCCTCCCCCCTCACTCAGAAACACTCCTAATATAACCAAGCAAATAAATAATATTGAAGATTTACTTACATCATTACAAAAACAGCAAAAACATCTCCCTTTGATTCTATTTCTCCATTCCTGCTGAACATCAGGCAACAATATCTCAATAAATCACAGTAAAATGTAAAGCACATGTTTTCTCTGCTTTGTCTAACCTCTGCAGAGCCTCTGTCAAGAAAAACATAACTGTAGCATAAAACAATATACATTTCATAACACGTCACTGGACAAACCTCGGTCAGTTGATTTCCTCTGTGCAGTGCAGACGAGCATCAGTCAGCAAGTGACTGCTGTGTTCTTCTGAGGAACACCACCGTCTCTCCCCACCGTCCCCATCTGTGAGCACAAACTGCTGCTCTGCTCTGCCAGCAGTAGGATCACATATCACACACCAGGGGTGAAGAAACATCAGAGCTCAACTTTGGTACTTTGATTAAACAGATCAAAAGCAGCTCTTAGTTTCAACAATCAGCAAACATGATACCAAACTGATTCTGTATGAATAAATATGGTATTTTCATACAGGTGTCAAATTAATTTATTAAAACTAATACAGATATATGTATATTTTTTTGTATAATTAGTTTGCCATTATAAGTATATATATATATATATTATTATATAATATATATTATATATTTATTATATATTTGTTCATTTAACAATTGCAACTGAAAGAAATTCAATATTGAACAAAATATATGCTCACATTCTGAGCATGCTCAGCACGCTGACAGACTTGAAGTTGCTACAGATTTTAAGAAGTGATAATTATAGGGAAGAACTTCTCTTTTTCATCCGTTTAATCAAACATTTGATGCCTCAGCTGTCTCAGTCCTGTAGCGTTCTGCAACTACAACTAACCTGAGGCTTGGATTTGGCTGCAGGTGCCCCTGTACATCCTTCTCAGCAGCACACATGTGGGTACCATTTAATCCCACTTCTTCCTGAGCTTTGCTTCATCACAAGACCAAAGGTGGCATCCCGTGTCAGTCTTATCATCATCCAGAAGAAACATTTGAAGAAACATCATGGAGAAGAAACATTTACGCGCCTCCTGGTTTTGTTTTCTGATCCTGCAAAAAGACTGAGGACAACAAAGCCCAGAGAACACGAGATACACAACATCCAACATTCAGACTCAACAGCCTCCATAAATGAAGAGCACCAGGTTGGTTCAGTTATAGCAGATATGAACATACTTCACATTACTGGGTATGAATAATAATGAGGAGGCAAACTTTGAAGATGCAGAGCATGATGTCCCATCATCAGACTGTAAACAAACATCCACCAGGCTTCTTTGTTGCCAAAATTGATGATTCTCCTATCAGGGATCAGTAGAGTGTATTAACCTGTGGTATAAGCAGCAGTCACTGAAATATTACTCTTTCAGATAAGAAATCTAGCACATAAAAGCCAGGGTGGGAGGGATCTCTGCAAACTGACTTACCTCTGCAACTGTGAAGCTCAACAAAAATCTGACTCTCCAGTCACAGACAAACAAAACCTCCAGCTGGGAGATAGAAAACGCTGTCTGGGTCTTGCTGGATGTTGCTGGTCAGAGTCCCACATTAGCAGAGTGCTTCTTGGTCCCACTGACCCATGTGGACAGCGACTGTGGAGAACTGTTCTGGAAAACAGAGAAGAGAATTAAAATAACAAAAAGCCAAACAGGATTTCCACAAAGACTCTCTTGGAATCAGCAATCAAAAAATCACTGGTTCATATTTCACTATAATATGAACAGGTTCCTCAACTGTACGCAGTTCAGATCTGATTTAATTTAATTTCCTTCACACAGCACATTCGTTCCAGGCTGACAGGTAACATAGAATTAATCTCAGGTAACATGACTCATAGTAGAGTTTCAGTAAGAAAGATTGCAGGCTCTAATATTATTACCACAACAATCCAAGGACACACCAACACCTCAGGTTTGTAGAACGATTTAAACAACTGTCTTCTGAATATTCAATTCAGGTTCACAGTGGGAGGGGGGGGGGGGGGGGGTGGTGATGAAGAGCATAACACACTGAAACACCACTACAGGCATGTAACGCAGCCAGTCAGTGAGAAGGAACACCGGCACTAGTACGGACAGATAGGAGTATGTCCACACTGGGAAAATCTGATTGTTGACCTGTCAGGGAAAAACTCATCAAAGGCAGGAAATGCATGACTTTATAGCAAATGATTAAAGGTTTTAGAATCTTGATTGGATTTTTATCACTTAGATATTTTTATTTTTTAAAGATGCCGGTTCTCTCTCTGCTATGAATCACCAGCTTGTGTGTGCATGTGTGTGTGATTATTTGTCATTGCAGCATGTACAAAAGAGCAAGTTACCAACTTTTTCCACCATAAGGACCGAAAAACTGAAAATCATTTCTTTTCTAAGTCTGTTTTGATTGAATTACACTATAGCCTTTCTAGCTATATGCCATATATACCTGCTCAGTTGTCAGATTCTTATCTGGTCCTGTCAAAAATGGGATGAGAAAAGGCTCCAGCGGTTTAACTGTGCTGAAGAATCCATAAATGCAAAGCAGAATAGTGGGATACTTCCAGTCTGATCTCCACTTCTTCACTGCCTCCATGTTGGCTTTCCTGTTTCATGTGTGAGTGTGTGATGGGGGAAAAATACCTCACAACTCTCTAGGCATTTTGTTAATCAGCAACCTGGTCAAAGAGCAACACAATCTTGGGTGACACTCGAGCACAAGCTGAGATAAAACGTTGATAAATTAAACAGGTAAGCACCCAAAACTCTGGACTTTAATACCAATCAGAAGTAACTGTTTTATTGTGTTGTTTGTCTTCCTGTCTGGGTTGCAGATAGCAAAAATACACAACACATAAATGTTTGCTTTTCAGTGTATAAACGTTTAATGTTTACACTTTGTAGTGTTTAAGAAAAGCATATTTACAAGGCTCTCGTTAGTTAATTTGCAGCTGTTTAAGGTAAATTAGTTCCAATCTTCCAAAAACCTGTCAGGCACTGACACAGGTCAGAGACGCTCTGCAGCAATCACCTCCTCCACACACTCAGGTTCCTTGGCTTCCGTGTGCCGGGGACAGGGTTGTTCACACAGGCGGTGTAGGTTCCTCGGATCAAAAAGAGCAGCGATATGACAGCATAGTAGCTGCCGTAGATGATAAACTGCAGAGCAGAGACACGACACATAATCCTAAGCATTACTAGAATTATTTTATCTATGCTATGGCAGTGAACCACCTGCATCAAATAGACCTGCGTGGAACAGCTAATGATAACCACCAGGTGTCACTCTGTCCTCACATTTCAGTGCTTCAGTTAAGCAGCAGAACGCTGAAGGGGCCATCGGGTTCTTGACTTTGAGTTGTTGTTAAATCCCCGTGTGCTGCCATTCAAATACGCAGGTACCTGTGTCACGATGTCCAGCCCCAGTGCAGCTTCATCAACAACTGTGACTGTAATGCAGAGGTGGGTAGTAACGAGTTACATTTACTCCGTTGCATTTACTTGAGTAAGTTTTTGAAAAAAAATGTACTTTTAAAGTACCTTTTTTGTGCGATACTTTTTACTTTTACTTGAGTACATTTGTGAAGAAGAAACTGTACTTTTACTCCGCTACATTTGCAAAATTCGACTCGTTACTTTTTAAAAAAAATAATTAGTTTAACACATTAGATAACATGCCGCCAGTGGAGTTTCCCAGTTTGAAACTGTGGCGGGCAGAGCGGCCCAAGCGTTTTGTGGCGGAGGCGGGGCCCCGGGCGCGGCTGCAGAGGAAGAGTGGTGCAGTGGGCTCAATGGGGCGGTACGGGAGACGCCGGTAAGAACAGCTGATGGTGGTTATGGACTGACGATGGTTTTCCCTCCCCTGTTTTATAGTGAGACGGAGAGCGGTGGCGGGATGAAAAAACGACACACGTCAGCTGGGAACGAGCTGTCAGTCTATGTGAATAGCATAAACCTGTGAACGTGTGAATAATGTGAAAAAACCTTTGCAATAAAAACCTGCCGTGGGCCGTGTACCTGCGCCTCGTATATTCCACACGTTTCAAAGTAGCAGACATAATAAAAGTCTGCAAACACAGAAAGAGCTGTGATCAAGCTATTTATTTACTGCGCCAACACACATCAAACATCACAGTTCAGTCATGTCAGCGCTGCCACAGAAGTGGTGCTCCTCCTCCTTTATGCATTCCAAGGAAGAGGGAGGAAGTTACAAACTGATCCTACCACACTTCACGTGTCTCGCTATGAAACCTAACGGATCAATGGTTGTGCTGTTTTGTGGCCTTATCAGCACCTGTAAAGGGAGTTGTTTTCTCAAACTGCTGACGCTGAAGTAAGTTCATCTAGTTTTAGAAACTTTCACTGAACAGTAACAGTGTCACAACTAAGCATATGCATAAGCACTTAAATACTTTAAATGAGAATAACAGAACATTTCTATTACAGAGGCTAGAGCCTGTCCCAGTAGTCATAGGTAGAGCACACCTGGACAGGTCACCAGTCTGTCAGAGGACTAACACAGAGACAGACATCAGAGTAACAAATCTATTTAAAATTAATGTAAGTTTGCTGCAGCTGTATGTATGAACATGTGTTTCTGTGCTCACAGTCCACCTCTCAGGAACCTGCAGTCCACTTTTAGTCAACTTTAAACAGAGCTCACAAAAGGCTGATGTGGCTGGATCAGTAGTCTGATTTAAGTACGATACCTTTGGCCAGGGATTAATCTGGTGCATCGCTTCACTGCAGTCTTACGTATTTTCCCCACACCTGAATAAAAAATACTGATATATACAAATAACAGCTTCAGCTGATGCAGCCTGACTCAATCCTAGATGTTCAGCACACAGAGACACAGAGGTGCCGTTTAAAGTTTAGTGATAACCTGAGTCACTGATCATTTACAGTATTACAGAGTCTGGCAGTCTTTGCATGATGTCCACGTCACTGTAAGTTTCTAGCTGACTCTCAGGTGTGACAGGTGTGCCAGCAGGAAAGAGTAATAATAACCTGCATCCTGAGGTTTGTCATGCAGGATTAAAGGAGCCAGGCTTTGTTCACACAGCTAGGATTGTATTTTACACTGACCCTGGGTCAGTATAAGTATCATACAGTTTAAACGAAGCACTGAAACTTGCACATATTTATTACAGATGCACTGAAGCTAATCGAGATATTTGCTGTCAGTCTGTGGCTGCGATTAAACACTTTACTGAAAACTTTATTAACTAGTAACTTCATCAGTCATGACAGAAGCTAATATTTCTGTGCTAACATCGTTTAAACAGTAACAGCTTTACTCCAATATAAGCTAACGTTTACACCGTAACTTTAAGCTAGCACCATAAAGACGGTAAAACACGTAATAACATCTACAAATGCATCTTAAAGCTGTTATATTAGCACTCGGTGTATTACTAACATAACCACATTAACATTACTGACACTCGCTGACTTTCAATAGTCATTCTATAAATGCTGTCCGTTTAAATGGTCTTACCTGTACACACTGCATATCCACCGGATTCCAGCCAGAGTGGATTCTGGAGTCTTCCACGCTCCTGTTAGTGATCCTCCATCTGGATGGATGAGAACAACCTTCTGAACAATCTAGCAGGAGATGGCCCATATCTATGGGACTGATTTGTGCTAATAACGCCCATTGTATGGACTGATAACAGCCGAAGCGGGTAAATAAAGTCACCCAGTAGCTAGCTGTGCCATTACCCAGCATACACCACTCCCTCCATAAATGCAATAAACGATACAAAAGTATTGTTCTACCTGTTTTTCAGGTAGTTGTTTACATTATATAATTTATTGTGTTCAGTATACGTCACTACAAAGTGATTTCGGAAATATATAAATATACGGACAACAGGCTCTTCCGCGGCAATCTCTTCAATCGGAGGACCCTTCACGTCAATTCCCGACGCGAGGGGGGTACCCTGCGCGTCCATAAGTGCAGCAGAGGGAGCCTGACCATGCGTCACACGTTTGACGAGTTGGGAGTGAGAACGTGTTGAAACTGCACACCTCTGTATGAACCGATCTCCTGGCTCCAGGAGGATATCTGGATCATTGAGCTGCGGCCGCAGCTCAATGCAGCAGCTTCGGCAATGGAGACGCTGAACATGGTCCATTCGGACTCAATGTCCCCAGTCTCCCTCGGAATGCTGTTGAAGCTCTGCCGGAGGTGTGCGTTGAAGATCACGCGGACTGGGGCCTCTGCTAGATGTTCCCAGCACACCCTCACTACGCGTTTAGGTGCACCGAGTCTGTCCAGCGTCCTCCCCCGCCACCTGATCCAACTCACCACCAGGTGGTGATCAGTTGACAGCTCCACCCCCGTCTTTACCCGATTGTCCAGAACATATGGTCGCAGGTCTGGTGATACGATTACAAAATCGATCATCGACCTACGGCCTAGAGTGTCCTGGTGCCACGTGCACTTATGGACACTCTTATGTTCGAACAAGGTGTTCGTTATGGCCAAACTGTGATTTGCACAGAAGTCCAATAACAAAACACTGCTCGGGTTCAGATCAGGGAGGCCGTTCCTCCCAATCACGCCCCTCCAGGTCTCGCTGTCATTACCCACGTGAGCATTGAAGGGACTCTAAGAAGGCTGGGTGCTCTGAACTGCCATTCGGCGCATAAGCGCAGATGACAGTCAGGGCCCGTTCCCCGACCCTAAGGCGCAGGGAACAAGCCCTCTCATCCACCGGGAAAAACCCCAACGTACCGGCAGCAAGCCGAGGGGATATTAGAATACCCACCCCAGCCCGCCACCTCTCACCAGGGGCAACTCCAGACTGAAACAGAGTCCAGCCCCTCTCCAGGACACTGGTTCCAGAGCCCAAGCCATGCGTAGAGGTGAGCCCGACTATATCTAGCCGGTACCTCTCAACCTCACGCACTAACTCAGGCTCCTTCCCCACCAGAGAGGTGACATTCCATGTCCCTATTGCCAGTCTTGGCAGCCGGGGATCAGTCCGCCAGGGCCTCCGCTCCTGGCCGCCACCCGGCACACAATGCACCCGACCCCTATGGCGCCTCCTGCGGGTGGTGGGCCTGTGGGAGGATAGGCCCATGTCTCCTCTTCGGGCTGTGCCCGGCCGGACTAACGGTGTGTTCACGCGATGGACGCAAACAAAACGCCCCAAACGCCCCTAATTTGACGCGTGCACATTCGCGTCTCAACGCGTGTCCAAGAAAAATCCATTGCGCGTGAAAATATCATATTTTGACGTGCGTGAACCGGAAATGTGGGAGAAATGTGGGAGGAAGTTGTGCCAGACCGGTATCCTTGCAAGATGGCAGCTGTCGAGCTAGCGCTTCAAGAGAGAGTGTCCCTTCTCTATGTACTGTGGAGAGCAGAGCAGCGGCGTAAAAGACGTCCTTGCCGTACCTGGGTCCATCAGGTCCTCCAGAGGCATGAGCAGTTTGGTGAGTTTCACCATTTGCTCCAGGAGCTGCGCCTGGATGACGGCCAATTCCAGAGATATCACTGTCGGCCAGTTTGAGGACCTGCTTTCCCTCGTCGGTCCCAGCATTGCCCGCCTAGACACCAATTACAGGCGCTAAATCCCACCTGCAGAGCGCCTGTCCGTCTGCCTGAGGTTAGTAAAAGTGTTTAATACGGTAGTCCTTTATTGATACCTGTGCTAATATGCTAAACCATCCATTTATACACTACTAACATGGATGTGGTATGCTAACAGTGAATGCTGTCGGTGTTTACTGATAGCAAACTGTGGTACAGAGACGACTGTTTATAATATTTCTGGTGATACTCAGAAGCTCTCATCAAGTCCCGATTTAATTCGATTTATGCTGTTATCAGTGTTTGCAATGATACCATGGCTGTGGTGTCACATCAATGTATGCGCTCGGTGTTTGCTGATATCAAACTGTAGCATTAGGACCACTGAGTTAACCTTTGTAGTGATACTCACTCCTTTTTATTTAGAACTGGTTTAATTCTGGGATAGTTGAATATTTGTATATACTGTAATCCCTGCAGCTGTCAGACTCTATAACAGGGCTCACCAGCCTTTATTAAAACAGAGTTAGATAAAACTGTGAACAGTTTGGTTCATCTTTAGTTACATGGTTCTATCTTGATAAGCTATGTCTTATCACAGATTAATTTTTCAAAAATATTAATGATTTAAGCAAGGAAAGGGCTAAATGTCAACATACAACTCTTTATTTCTATTAATGTCTTACTTCATTCCTACCTGATTGACATGTTTAGGAATTGTGAGTGATTGGCACACTGTAGTGGCAAAAGTTGCTGCCAATCAAATTATGATATGTTAAAGTTAAAACAAAACACAACTGTTTTAGATATTATCTAATATACATTTTGTAATTATCCTTATAATTACAAAATGTTTTATGTAAGATTTAAGTTTTGTGATTTAAATCTGACATCACAAAAGTATTTTGGAATTTGAATAATGTATTTTGTAACTGCAGTACACATAATACTAATTTTGAACAATTTTGTACAGGTTCCTTGTCACCGGGGACTCCTTCACGACCAAGCATTCAGTTACAGAGTCGGTGTGTCCACGGTGAGCCAGATCACCCCCCAGGCAGCGACGGCCATCTGGGACTGTCTAGTGGACAACTTCATGGCTGCGCCTTCACCTGGAGACTGGCGGTCCATCACAGAGGGATTCCAGGAGCGCTGGAACTTTCCTCTGTGCTGTGCAGCTCTGGATGGGAAGCATGTCCAGACAAAGGCACCCTATATATCATATAGGAGACACACACATTGATATACACTAAATATTTATTTAAGTTCTTTTTTGTGGTGCCCAAATTTATGCACCTGCTTGATTTTGTTTAAACAATTATTGCACACTTTCTGTAAATCCAGTAAACTTCTTTTCACTTCTCAAATATCACTGTGTGTGTCTCCTGTATGATATTTAACTGACATTTTTTTTTATTGTAACAACCAACGATTTATACAGGAAAATGATGGCTATTAACAAGGTTGCCCAAACTTTTGCATCCCACTGTATTAGTATATTTTGTCATTAGTATAATATGAAATAAATTCTACATGTGTCAAGTCGTGTGCCAACATTTGCTGTGTAGTAGAACTGAGACATTAGTCATTATAAAAATTTATTTGAAATAATATTAAAATTCTCAAACCGAAAAACATTAAACATAAATATATAAAATATAAGAATTTACAGAGAGACAGGAATAAAAAGGACCAGCTGCTCTCCAGAGCAGGAACAAGGCTGAGGAGGAAATGCTCAATTGGAGACTGGTGTGGACTCTTCAGGGATACCAGGATGGCCAGCTCCAGCGCCGATGGACCGTCCTGGGACCCGTCCCTCATCTGCCTCGGAGCCGTCCTCCCCTGTGGGCTTGTAAAACAGCACAGAACACAAAGAAATGAGAAGACTGCTACTAGATTTTAATTTTAACATTGAAAAAAACAAAAAAACAAAAACAGGATATAATCAGATTGGTTGTAGATATTTAGTAAAGGTGATCAGAAGGCAATCCCACCGACTAAAAAGGTATCAGTGCTTGCTGTACATACCTGTGGGTGCAGCAGCAGGAGCTCAGGGACTGGGGAGCCAGGAGAAGCAACTGCTCTGCTGCAGAATCAGTTGGTTCTATCAATACAGTATTAAATGTTAACAGGTTGAATATAATAATCGTAGAGTAGACAGTGGTCTCTCATTTATTGCAGCAGGGGTTCTCAGAATAACTAGCCCCTCGCCACGCACTTTATACACTGTTTTCTCCACACACATGAACATTGGTCACAGTTCTCACAATTGATTCTCAAAGTGCAAACCTTTGTAGATTGCAAAACGTAAAAGTATTATTATGCCCCGGTTTGTCTTCATCTGCCCGCCACTTTCGTGCGCCTTTTTCCCTCGCGGTGCAGGTGTGTATTTCCGAATAAGGGTCATAGTTATGGGTGTTTTTGTGCTGTTTTTTCTATTGGACGTGATGGTTATCAAAACCAAAAGTGATAAATTTGGCAAGCGCAGGAGACACGACACGAAGGAGATTTGTCAATCAGGCTGCAGAATGCAATGCTGTACGGTGCAATAAAAAAAATCAGCGAAAAAGTGAAGCAGTGACGGATGAACAGCGGGACCACTGTGTGCTGTTTATTAATAAACAATAAAATATATTCCTAAATGACAACATGGATAAAAGCAGAACGGTATTTGTACTTCAGTGGGAAAATAGCGGTGGCTTGCTAGCTTTTGTGCAACTTCCCCGGGTCAGTAAAAAATTTCAAAAGAGAAATGAATGAACTTACCAGGTTGCCCGATCTCTTCACATATCTTCCTCCAAGCTCAGTCCTTTTTATTCCTGTCTCGGTACAGAAAGCAGCTGGTGTCGTACAGCTCCGAGTTGTTTGCTACTGCATTGATTAGCCTTCCCCTCCATTGAAGTATGAAAGGCTTTGGCTGGATCTGCCCCTTTGACCTAGGTCACACCCACGTCACCAGGCTCCTGATTGGTTGTCGCGGCGCGATTTGACGCTGGAGTTCAGATTTTTCCAACTCGAGCGGTAGACGCAAAACGCGCGTATGCACAAAATGCAACACAAAAACTGACGCGCGTGGTTTTATTCACGCGTCAAACACGGCAGACGCGCTACACTGACGTGCGTTTCACACGTTTTGGCGTTTTCACGACGCAAATCTGCTTCTGAATTTTCGCGGGACCCGCAATCGCGTGTCATCGCGCCTTTCCATTGACTTTACATGTAAACCTGACACTCTATTCGCGTCCATCGCGTTCGGTGTGAACACACCGTAAGGCCCGGCCACCAGACGCTTGCCCTCGGGCACCCTCCCCGGGCCTGGCTCCAGGGCGAGGCCCTGGTAACCCTATCCCCGGCAGGGTAAACTGTTCCCTTGATGTTCTCTTCATAAGGGTCTTCTGAATCGCTCTTTGTCTGCTTTTAATAAATGAGGTCAGACCAAAACAAACAATATGTATTTCACCCTGACTGATGTAGACACATTCACGCTGTTACAGTCGTTTGACTGGAACATCTTGTAATTATTATTTTTAATCTAAAATAACCCGCTCTAACACCAATCTTACCTACAAGAGAGCATGCAGCCTCCACTCCTCCGTTGTAGATGGATGATGTGGCAGATGGCTCTATATGGTCCCACATAAGCTGGATGTAGTCTAAGACCTGCACGTAGCCAGCTGTGGCCAGAGCCCACCACAGGGACCAGTAGATTAAATGTCTGAATGGTGATAATTATTACAAGAGATTATGATGATGACTGTACAGCTACTTCTACTGTTTAAAAGAAGTACCCTATGAATACATTATAAAAATTTGGACCAATTAGTAGTAATCCCAGGTGTTAATTAAATGCAAGTGGGCACTCAAAGCATCTTAGTGATTTAAAAAAAAATATTGAAAGAAAATAAATGCCTGGAAGAGTAGGACTCCCTGAAGCTTTGCCAAAACAGATGAACAGTTTCTCTGCTGCAGTAGCCAGCACTGCTATTATATTCCATCTTCCCTTTCCCCGAGCCTTCTCCATCCTTATCCGTCACTGAATCCTTTTCTCCCTGTGGCCCCTCTTGCTGGCAGTCTACAGCTGCAGCCCTTCTTTCCCTCTTGAAGAACATGCTTGTCTGGGCATGGGCAACCAGAATGGACGAGAAAGCCACACTCACATTCCCAGGGTAATAGAGACGCAGTTAAATTGCCACACGTCATTGTCAGGCCCGTTGTTACATATTTGATATCATTCGTCCAGTGCAGGTCCTGCGCGGACCAACTGTGTGGGGTGATGGAGCACCTCTTCAACCTGAGCCTGAGGTTGGGAAGAGTCCCACAGCTCTGGAAAACCTCCTGTGTTGTACCAGTGCCAAAGACTTCACGCCCCAAGGACCTCAACAGCTACAGGCCGGTGGCTCTGACATCCCACCTGATGAAGACCCTGGAGCGGTTGGTCCTGGCTCAGCTTCGGCGCCTAATAAGCTCATCACTGGACCCACTTCAGTTTGCCTACCAGCCTGGCATTGGAGCGGATGATGCCGTCATTCACCTCCTACATCGTTCCCTCGCTCACCTGGAGACCGCTGGGAGCACTGTGAGAATCATGTTCTTTGATTTCTCCAGTGCCTTCAACACCATTCTTCCCTCGGTTCTAAAGGACAAGCTGGTGAACTCTGGAGTGGACCATCACCTCACTACCTGGATCCTGGACTACCTCACCGACCGACCACAGTATGTGAGGACTCAGGGCTGTGTGTCGGACAGGGTCGTCTGCAGTACGGGGGCCCCACAGGGAACGGTTCTGGCTCCGTTCCTCTTCACCATCTACACTGCAGACTTCTCCCACAATTCCACCCAGTGCTTCCTGCAGAAGTTCTCTGATGACTCTGCAATAGTCGGCCTCATCACTGATGGGGACGACAAGGAGTACAGAGGTCTGACCCAAGACTTTGTGGACTGGTGCCAGCTGAACTACCTCCAGATCAACGCCAGTAAAACCAAGGAACTGGTGGTAGACTTCCGCAGGCACAAGCATTCTCCACTGCAACCACTGAACATCCAAGGTATGGACATTGAGGCTGTGGACAGCTACAGGTACCTTGGTGTTCATCTGAACAATAGACTGGACTGGACTCATAACTCAGACGCCCTCTACAGGAAAGGGCAGAGCAGGCTGTACCTGCTGCGGAGACTCAGGTCGTTTGGAGTGGAGGGCCCACTCCTGAAGACCTTCTATGACTCTGTTGTGGCTTCTGCTATCTTTTATGGCGTGGTCTGCTGGGGCGGCAGCATCTCTGCTGGGGACAGGAAGAGACTGAACAGGGTGATCCGAAGGGCCAGCTCTGTTCTAGGATGCCCTCTGGACCCAGTGGAGGTGGTGAGTGACAGGAGAACGGCGGCTAAGCTGTCATCCCTGTTGGACAACATCTCCCACCCCATGCAGCAGACTGTGACAGCACTGAGCAGCTCCTTCAGTGGCAGGCTGCGGCACCCACGGTGTGGGACGGAGAGATTTCGCAGGTCTTTCCTCCCCACTGCTGTCAGACTCCATAATAAAGACTTTAACTGATCAAGCACACACATCCATACGTATGCAATAACACTAAGTGCAATAATCCTTTCTGTCATCGTTGTATTTTTACTCAGTTGTATATAGTATTTGTATTTGTATTCTATTTTTATCTTATTGTATATTTATTTTATTTTATTCTACTGTATATAGTATTTTATTTTATTCTATTCTGTACAGTTGTGTACTGTATTTATTCTTTGATTCAATCCTTTTGACTGTCCAACAACCCCAGTGCATAAAGGTTATCTTATCTTATCTTATCTTATTAGTGCTTGTTTAAAGTTCAGTTCATAATTTTCTTTCTTGTCATGCATCAAATGTTATTTTTCATATTATTGTGGTCAAATACTGTAGCCTGTATCACTTTATCAGCTGTAAACTATGTGTGTATGTTTTATTTTGTTTTTCTTAAATCACTGATAGAATTGCTTGGTTTTTAGCTGGCTGTCTGACACATTTTGGTCCCAGCTGTTGCTCCTGTGTGTTCACCAGAGATCAGACACTGCCACTAAACGTCTGATTCTGACTCCCTCTTTTCTTTTTTTCTACAGCTTGTGTGCAGACACTGTTATTGCATGTGTTTAAACTATCCAAATAAAAAACAAAACAAAACTGAGATTCTGACAATCCCAGCACGACACACAATACTGAATTGTAGACGTTTTTGCCCAAAATGAGTCACACTGGGTTACAGAATCGCAGCAATAGATCAAACCAAATTTTGCCTATTATGTGTTGAGCTTTTGTTGGTTCCTAAATGTTGCTGTTCTGCTATTTTGCAGCACCATTTGGCACAGGCTCCATGAGTATGCCAGCTGGATTTGGGAATACTGCAGCCTTCAACCTCCCCACCAGCTTTAGTGGAACGTTCCAGCAACCCTTTCCTGGTCAGGCTCCCTTCCCTCAGCCTCCCGCGTATCCCCAGCAACCCAACGGTGTGTGTCATGTAGACAATAATGGCTATGGTGAGATTTGAGCTGTAGTTGTCAAGTGGTCGTCTATAAAATGTTGAAGACTTTTCTTCATGTAATATTTGGTTCACTTTATTAACCCTGACGGAAGAGGTCTTATTTGATTTGGTAATATTATTATTGTTTTAATTATATTTATAGCTATATGAAAATAATATAGAGCAAGCTAGATAGATAAATGAGAGAGAGAGAGCGATCCATGTCCATCATGTAACAGTTGAAATCACATTATGTCTTTCAGGTGGAGGATTTCCAGCCTTCGGCCAGGCCAAGTCTGTTGCAACTCCTTTTGGGCAGGCAATGGCAGGACCTATGGTCTCTAGCAACCCTTTTCTGGTTAGTCTGGTGGCTATGTGCTATAGTCTCCTGGATCAGTACTGTGCAAAAATCTTAACTCATCTTTCATTTCTTACAGTGGCTTGCAAAAGTATTCGGCCCCCACAAACATGAATCAATTTTATTGGAATTCCACATGAAAGACCAATACAAAGTGGTGTACACGTGAGAAGTGGAACAAAAATCATGTATGATTCCAAACATTTTTCACAAATAAATAACTGAAAAGTGGGGTGTGCGTAAATATTCAGCCCCCTGAGTCAACACTTTATAGAACCACATTTTGCTGCAATTACATCAGCTGGTCTTTTAGGGTATGTCTCTACCAGCTTTGCACATCTAGAGACTGAAATCTTTGCCCATTCTTCTTTGCAAAACAGCTCCAGCTCAGTCAGATTAGATGGACAGCGTTTGTGAACAGCAGTTTTCAGATCTTGCCAGAGGTTCTCGATTGGATTTAGACCTGGACTTTGGGCTGTTCTAACACATGGATATGTTTTGTTTTAAACCATTCCATTGTTGCCCTGGCTTTATGTTTAGGGTCGTTGTCCTGCTGGAAGGTGAACCTCCGCCCCAGTCTCAAGTCTTTTGCAGACCCCAAGAGGTTTTCTTCCAAGATTGCCCTGTATTTGGCTCCATCCATCTTCCCATCAACTCTGACCAGCTTCCCTGTCCCTGCTGAAGAGAAGCACCCCCAGAGCATAATGCTGCCACCACCATATTTGACAGTGGGGATAGTGTGTTCACAGTGATGTGCAGTGTTAGTTTTCCGCCACACATAGCGTTTTGCATTTTGGCCAAAAAGTTCCATTTTGGTCTCATCTGACCAGAGCACCTTCTTCCACATGTTTGCTGTGTCCCCCACATGGCTTTGTGGCAAACTGCAAATGGGACTTCTTATGGTTTTCTGTTAACAATGGCTTTCTTCTTGCCACTCTTCCATAAAGGCCAACTTTGTGCAGTGCACAACTAATAGTTGTCCTATGGACAGATTCCCCCACCTGAGCTGTAGATCTCTGCAGCTCATCCAGAGTCACCATGGGCCTCTTGGCTGCATTTCTGATCAGCGCTCTCCTTGTTCAGCCTGTGAGTTTAGGTGGACGGCTTTGTCTTGGTAGGTTTACAGTTGTGCCATACTCCTTCCATTTCTGAATGATCGCTTGAACAGTGCTCCGTGGGATGTTCAAGGCTTGGGAAATCTTTTTGTAGCCTAAGCCTGCTTTAAATTTCTCAATAACTTTATCCCTGACCTGTCTGCTGTGTTCATTGGACTTCATGGTGTTGTTGCTCCCAATATTCTCTTAGACAACCTCTGAGGCCGTCACTAGTGATGTGACATTCTGTATCGAGGCTTCGAAGCTTGTGTCGAGTAATTGAGGGAGCGTTATGGGAGGAGCTGAAAATGATGACGTCTGAAGCCTCGCTGCCCGGCTGTACCACATGACTGGTTCATGAAGTGGTTCGAACTTTGCCGCGAGATATGACAGCGATATAAACCCCTCAGACTTCATTCAAAAATGTGGGTGTTTGATGGAGAGTTGCGGTTAGTGAGAGTTTGGAGACAGTTTGGAGACAGTTTGGAGGTTTATGAGAGTGAGGAGAGAAAGTCAGGAGAGAATGGAGCCAGCTAAGAAGAGGAGGATGTCCTCCCCTGTGTGGGAACACTTTGGTCTTATTCCTCCCAACAAGGTATGTAAATTTCTACAGAAGATGTATTTTCATAATACTGATGGTGCAATACAATTTATGTTAAGCTGTCTTGAGTTTTGTACAAGGTGAAGTGTTTGCTATGTGCCAGGGAGCTGGGATATAACAACAACACCTCATCCATGCTTAGGCACTACAGAGCTTTGCATGAGAATAAGGGGAACACCGATTGTGGAGCAAGACCAGGTGAGCCATCAAATGCCATGATAATATAGCATGCAGTAATGTTACTAAATGATATAACAATATTATACAACTGTTATAAGTTACGTGTGTGATATTTATATTTGTGCTTTGTCTTTATTGTCTTTCCTCAGGAGAACAATCTCAAATAGATGAAGACCTGGTTAGCATGGTGATTGAGGACTCCCAGCCATTTAACATTGTGGAGGACAAAGGATTCAAAAGATTTGTTAAATCATTAAATCCTAGCTATGTTCTCCCCAATAAAAAGGTCATAAAAGCAGTGAAAATTTAGTTTTTACAGAATAAAATGTGAACAGGCAGGACTGAGGCTCAAAGCCTCAGTGTGTAGCTGTCCATACCTCAACGTTACAAAAGCACAACTACTGTCCACACCCCAACCACACCTCACCTCACAGTAAATGATCATTTCCATTTTAAGCATTTCCAAATAATCATTTTCCATACTGCCAGTATAAATATACACAGTATACTGCCATCACTACAATATACATGTTTTACACACTCCTTTTGTTGTTGACATTTACAGGCTGTGTGCAAAAGGCCACACTCTTCAAATTCATGCCAACTAATATTTTTACGTCCAGTAGGTGTCCTACTAGAGCAAATAAAGCTTCAAGAAGCTTTGCGCTGGGATGAACCAATTGGATGAAAAGCTTCAGTGCTTCATGAAGCTTCATCTGCCCATCACTAGCCGTCACAGAGCAGCTGTATTTGTACTGACATTAGATTACACACAGGTGCACTCTATTTAGTCATTAGCACTCAACAGGCAATGTCTATGGTCAACTGACTGCACTCAGACCAAAGGGGGCTGAATAATTACGCACACCCCACTTTGCAGTTATTTATTTGTAAAAAATGTTTGGAATCATGTATGATTTTTGTTCCACTTCTCACTTGTACACCACTTTGTATTGGTCTTTCATGTGGAATTCCAATAAAATTGATTAATGTTTGTGGCTGTAATGTGACAAAATGTGGGAAAGTTCAAGGGGGCCGAATACTTTTGCAAGCCACTGTAATATCTTGCTTCTAAGCAGCTGGGCATCTTCAGTTCAGTTCTTGTGCCTGAACATTTTCAGATGTTTGTTTAAGCCACTTGACCTGTCAATCATTCAAGTATAAAAAAGGTGACTAACTCAATGCATGACCCAGTGTTTCTACACATAGCAGACAACTTGGGAATGAACCAGAACAGATTATTTAGTTGAATCTGTGAAAAATGCCAATAAAAACATAGTTTGATAGACATAAAATGGCATTTGTGTATGTGTTAGGACAAAAAAAATAAGACAAAAAGTATAATGAAAGTCATGCTGTTAAGAAATGGATTTCTTTTTTTTTCTTTTCTCTTTTTTAAAATCCAACAAGAGCTGACACAAGACATGAGAGCTGACCCTCATCATCTGACGCTTCAGTTGATCCATCAGAAATAGTCTTAGTGGAAGGGTGGCCGACAAGAAGCCATTCTTCAGGAAGCAGTATGTTCAAAAAAGTCAGGAGAGGGTTCCACTGTGTATACAGACATCTGTAAGACGCTGTGGAGACTGGAGCCTACCCCGGCTACCCGTGAGAGGCAGCCAGGCTTTTACAGGGCTAACATGGAGAGACAACCATTCATACTCACACCAATAACTCATGCAAACATGGGGAGAATATGCAAACTCCACACAGATAGTGGAGTCGAACTCAGGACCTTCTGAACCACTGTGCTGCTATATTTGTCACCATGACAATGATCCTAAACACACTGCCAAAAGCAAATCTGAATGGAAAACCACGCAGTGGAACACTATCAGTCATGGATTGGCCTCCCCAGAGCCCGGGCCATAACATTATTGAAGTAGTGTGGAATCATTTTGACAGAAAACAGAACAAAAGTCAGCCAACATCCAAAGAAGAGCTTCGAATGTCCTTCAAGAAGCCTGGAGAACTATTCCTCATGACTAGTTAACGTAATTACTAGAAAGCTACCAAAGAGGGTTTAGTCTGTGTTGAAGAATAAAGGTGGTGATACAAAATTTTGACTTTGGTATATTAGAACCTGTACAAACAGTTATTGACTCATGCTGTATTTTCCTGTGTGTCACAGGAAAAGTGTTTCACATTTGAATAACCTCCTGCACCTGTTGATAAGATAGATAAGATAAAGCTTTATTAGTCCCACACATGGGAAATTTGTTGTGTCACAGCAGAAAGTAGACAGTGCAAAGTTAGAACAACACAAATGAAAGAAAAAAGGTATAGGAGAAGATAAAAAGAATAAAAAACTATATGCAATAGAATAAAATACTACGAGGTGGCTCGAGACTTTTGCACAGCACTTTTGATCTGTGTTTGACACAAAAATAAATAAAGAGACTTCAGTTCTTTGTGTAGATTTTATTGTAAGGGATGGCTTTGTTTTTTTTGTTTGTTTGTTCATCTATCCATCCATCTTCATCCGCTTTATCCGAGGCCGGTGTGGAGAGCAGGGAAATTATTTTACTGATATTGTTAGTAATTATCATCATTACCATTGCATTAATAATATAATCTACAGTATTGATATTGCATTCAGATGTTTAAACAGTGTGTCTTTCAGAAAGACTGAGCCACAGGCTGACAGGAAATTGCAGGTTTGCAGAGTGTGCCTTTTACAGAAGTGAAACCGAAAGCAAAGTCTAAGTGCAGGTTATTCTGAGGAGCTGTTTGGACGAGGCTATGTGAATAACTAGGTTATTCAAATGGTCTTTTATACTTTTATATTCTTTGATTAAGCTTTTAGTAGAGGTTCCTGATTATAACATTTATTCAACATAGTACATATAGTTTCAGTTAGGTTATTACACATAAGGATGAGCCTCTGTCCTGGTAAAAGGTCAGAAGTGCAACGGATGAATTGAGAGAGCATGTAAGGTCGACACACACACACACACACACACACACACACACACACACACACACACACACACACACACACACACACACACACACACACACACACACATTAGTTAGACTCATTTATAGGTGAGAGGTTAGTCATGTTTGTCTCTGCAAAAGAGGAACAGTTTCTTGCAGGATGTGGGGCTCGTGTTCCAGACGAGACAGAGATAATGTTCTTTTAAACTGTGTTAAAAGTCATTGTGGTTTTGATCTGACCTATGTATGAAATGTATCTGACGTTGGCGGGGCGTCATTAAAGTCAAACCCTGATGGTATAAATATCTGCTTATGCTTTGATTAAGTCGAAGATCAATTCCTGTCTGCGAACAGAGTGATCTTCCCACGCGTGTATTTCATTAAAATCAATTGTTTGACCAAGTTCGGGACCATGGCTGTTTGTACTCTCCTTCCTCAATATTAGAACCTTAACACCGGGTCGCGGGGGCAGCAGCCTAAGGAAAGAGGCCCAGACCTCCCTCTCCCCAGCAACCTCCTTCAGCTTATCCGGGGGAACACCAAGGCGTTCCCAGGCCAGCCGAGAGATATAATCTCTCCAGCGTATCCTGGGTCTGCCCTGGGGCCTCCTCCCAGTGGGACATGCCTGGAACACCTCACCCAGGAGGCGCCCAGGAGGAATCCTTGTCAGATGCCCGAACCACCTCAACTGGCTCCTTTCGATGTGGAGCAGCAGCGGCTCTACTGTGAGCCCCTCCTGGATGGCCGAACTTCTCACCCTATCTCTAAGGGAGAGGCCAGCCACCCTTTGGAGGAAGCTCATTTCTGCTGCTTGTATCCGCGATCTCGTTCTTTCAGTCACTACCCACAGCTCGTGGCCATAGGTGAGGGTAGGGACGTAGATCGACCGATAAATTGAGAGCTTCGCTTTTACACTCAGCTCCCTCTTCACCACGACGGACCGGTGCAGCGTCCGTATCACTGCAGCCGCAGCCCCAATCCGTCTGTCGATCTCCGGCTCCCTTCTCCCATCACTCGTGAACAAGACCCCGAGATACTTGAACTCCACCGCTTGGGGCAGGAACTCATCCCCGACCCAGAGTGGGCACTCCACCCTTTTCCGGCTGAGAACCCCATGAGAATCCTCATTCCCGCTGCTTCACACTCGGCTGCGAACCGTTCCAGTGCGAGCTGGAGGCCCTCACCTGATGAAGCCACCAGAACCACATCATCCGCAAAAAGCAGAGATGAGATTCTGAGGCCACCAAAGTGATAGCCTTCCGCCACTTGGCTGCGCCTAGAAATCCTGTCCATAAAAATTATGAACAGAACCGGAGACAAAGGGCAGCCCTGGCAGAGCCCATCACCCACCGGGAACGAGTCTCACTTATTGCCGGCAATGCGAACCAAGCTCTTGCAACGGTTGTATAGGGATCGAATGGCCCATAGCAATGGGCCAGACACCACCTCCCACAGGACACCCCGAGGGACACGGTCGAATGCCTTCTCCAAGTCCACAAAACACATGTAGACTGGTTGGGCAAACTCCCATGCACCCTCAAGTATCCTTGAGAGGATAAAGAGCTGGTCCAGTGTTCCGCGACCAGGACGAAAACCGCATTGTTCCTCCTGTATCCGAGGTTTGACTAGCGGAAGGAACTCTCCTTTCCAGGGAGGCTGAGGAGTGTGATCCCCCTATAGTTGGAACACACCCTCCGGTCTCCCCTCTTACTACTGCCCCTGATCTCCACGCAACATTGTAGAGGCGTGTCAACCAGGACAGCCCTACAACGTCCAGAGCCTTCAGGAACTCGGGGCGGACCTCATCAACACCAGGGGCTCTGCCACCAAGGAGTTGTTTAACTGCCTCTGTGACCTCGGCCCCGGAAATTGGCGGGTCATTCCCCTCAACCCCAGACTCTGCTTCCTCCTCGGAAGAAGTGTCAGTGGGATTAAGGAGGTCCCCGAAGTATTCCTTCCACCGCCTGACAATTTTCTCAGTTGACGTCAGCAGCAGTCCGCCAGCACTATACACAGTGCAGGTAGAGCACCGCTTTCCCCTCCTGAGACGCCTGACGGTTTGCCAGAATCTCTTCGAGGCAGTCCAAAAGTCTTTTTCCATGGCCTCTCCAAACTCCTCCCACACCCGAGTTTTTGCTTCAGCCACTGTCCGAGCCGCATTCCGCTTGGCCTGTTGATACCTGTCGGCTGCCTCCGGAGTCCCACAGGCTAACCAAGCCCGATAGGACTCCTTCTTCAGCCTGGTGGCTCCCTTCACCTCTAGTGTCCACCTTTTGGTTCGGGGATTACCACCACGGCAGGCACCAACCACCTTGCGGCCGCAGCTCAATGCAGCAGCTTCGGCAATGGAGACGCTGAACATGGTCCATTCGGACTCAATGTCCCCAGTCTCCCTCGGAATGCTGTTGAAGCTCTGCCGGAGGTGTGCGTTGAAGATCACGCGGACTGGGGCCTCTGCTAGACGTTCCCAGCACACCCTCACTACGCGTTTAGGTGCACCGAGTCTGTCCAGCGTCCTCCCCCGCCACCTGATCCAACTCACCACCAGGTGGTGATCAGTTGACAGCTCCACCCCCGTCTTTACCCGATTGTCCAGAACATATGGTCGCAGGTCTGGTGATACGATTACAAAATCGATCATCGACCTACGGCCTAGAGTGTCCTGGTGCCACGTGCACTTATGGACACTCTTATGTTCGAACAAGGTGTTCGTTATGGCCAAACTGTGATTTGCACAGAAGTCCAATAACAAAACACTGCTCGGGTTCAGATCAGGGAGGCCGTTCCTCCCAATTACGCCCCTCCAGGTCTCGTTTTTCGTTACCCACATGAGCATTGAAGTCTCGCTCTTTGTCTGGTGCCTCACCCAGGATCAATTTGCCATGGGAGACCCTACCAGGGGGCAAAAGTCCCCAGACAACATAGCCCCTGGGATCCCTGGGATCCCTGGGACACACAAACCACTCCACCACGATAAGGTAGCGATTCACGGAGAGGTGTTTCTTTTGTTTTTTTTGTTTTTTTGAATAACCAGCCCATTGCTCTGGTGAACAGCCATATAGCTAGCATACTTTCTTCTCAGTTAACACTGGACAAGAACCTTAGTACACAGTCTCACTGCGTGCTTCCCTTTTTCGTTCTAGGATGCGGGTCCACCTGCGCAGTATCCAGCTGGAGGCTCTTCCACAAACCCCTTCTTATAGCGGTCCATCATGTCAGCTGCACTACAGGGTCAACAACTGGCACGCTTGCATCTATTGCACTGTTTTTGTTTCACAAGTAGCTTTAAAAACACAATGTTTGTAAGAATTTGTATTTTCTATCGCAGTTTGTCATAAATGGAACAATATGCGACACAGTCGTGCTGACACTGTCGAAGGCTACAAAACAGTGATGGTGTGTGCAGAGGGGGAGGTCGATGCCCTCCCCTTTATTTAACCTGTGAACTAGCCTGGCCTTTACTGAGCCATGTAGGAATGTTTAGCTTATTTTAGAGTTTAGAAATGTGTTAACATAGAATGTAGAACTATTGTAGAGACACTGACACTGCCCTCAATATAATAAAGGCCTCACTGTGTCATGAACTTAGGAGTAGATTGTAGGAGACCCCTCCCCCACTTGAACTGTGAAAGTAAAACAGAGAGGAGTTAATGCTGAGTGGAAATTCCCCAGAGAATGTTTGGGTGGGGGTCTCAACATTTGTAACTGGATAACTGTGGTCTGGAAGGGAGATGGACTTTTATGACCGCAGGGAGTCACGTACATAGAGACACACACCCACAGTGCTTTAACTGTCACGCACACACATCCACACGCACACTCACTCATGTGCACTCACACATACACACAGGTATGCGTACACAGTCACACATGAGCACTCACATAGACACGTGGGAACGCGCACATGTAGGCATTCATGTGCTCGTGCACATAGACACAGACACAGTTTGCAGCACACCGTGGGGGGTTTTATGATGGGGACGCCTCTATAAAGCTGGCTGTAACTAACAAAGGGGTGAAGATTTTGCAGAGGGACACACCGGGGGTAAAACTGATTTCGCAACAGCCACAATGTATAATTGAACTGGTTGAAAACTAAGTTATTGCATACAGTATATCCCATTCATTATGCTGCAATTCTGTACTTTTTTTTTCTTTTAGGAAATTAGCTCTTTGTGCATATCAGTATTTGTATCTAACACACAGAATTTGCTATGACAGAACTGTTGCTTTGAAAAGCTAATGGGTACTGCCAGTTACTGTATTTGTAAAGAACCAAACTATTTGTGCAGGACCCTTTTAGATAAACTGTTCTCACTAAGGAAATGAATATATTCTGTTGTCAAGGTGGGGTTAGGGTTAGGAGGAGGACTAAATGCTACATCAGGGATGGGTGGGGGGCTCGTTTCTCTGTTGTCTCCGCCCTGCTGACAGAGTTGCAACACTTCAAATGACAGTCAGAAGAAATGGCTGATGAACTGAAAACCACTTACTTGCATTGTGTATTAAAAAAGTTTAAGTTAAGGTGTAAATATATATACAGTATATATATTAAAATGAATTTTAAGTAAAAAGAAACGACCAAAGCATTCATTTATATGGATGTGTGAAACATTCTTTTATTGTTTTTGTACAAAAAAAATGATTTCTATTCATCATGTTGAAGTAAGTAATTTAAAGACTTTTTATCTGCTACTTATGAACTAATGTGAGGTCAATTTAGGGATGGGAAACCATAACTGACACACTATAACGCTCTATACGTGGTCAGAATCTGTGTTCTTCGCTGCCTGGAGTTTCATCTTTGTCTGGAGGAATTGTCTCTTTTCTGCTTCTTTGTGCTCACCAATAGACCCCGAAGTAAAAAAACAACAGAGATAACCAAGAAGTAGCTGGAATACACGGTGAACTGCAAAGAAGAGTACATGTTTAAAAGGTTAATGACGCTAATGGACAAATAAACAGTGCTGCTGTACATATTTTGTGATCTGATGGCTTACCTGGGGAATGATGGCCAGGCCTAGCCCTCTACTGTCAACTACAACAGACGTGATAATCGTCTGTAGAGCCAGTGCTCCAAAGGTATTTGCCCCAAAGACTAGTGCATATCTTTCCATTGAGAGATCAGCTGCAATCTGATACTTGCAAGCATAGAATTTGTCTTAATCTAAAGGTTGGGGAGGGTTTTTTTTATTTTTATTTTATTTTATTTTTTAGCTTTTTTGCTCTTATATCTGCAATAAAAATCAAACTAAACTGTGGTAAAGTATAACCCTGATGTGACTTGACACTCTTACATTGCTATAGTTATCAGCGTCATGTACAGTGACTTGAAAACGACGTAACCGCTGTAGCAGACCCAAATGTTGCCAGTGAAAGTCATGAGGAACAGTGAAGCTGCACTCAGTCCAGAGAAACCACCCAGGGCCAGCTCTCCCCACTGCTCCCATCTTACCTCAGTAAAACCTATCCCGTAGGCAGTGGCTGCACCTGGAAAGCATGTACACGTGGGATAAGACAAATTAGGACAGCTGATTAGGTACTGAGAAATCTTATGTGTCCCTGATAACTTCCATTTGATTTAGGGAGGGGGGGAAATGCCATCTAATGTTGCTTACTTAAGAGGTTTGAGACTGCCTCCACGCCTCCGTTGTAAATGCTGAAGTTCTGAGAAGGCTGCACATGCTCCCACAGCACCTGCGCAGTATGGTGTGGGTATCATTAGGTTGTTCAAGGATGTGTGTGTGTTTAATTATTTCTGTTTAAAATATATATCTAAAATGCCTTTTATTAACACAAGAGAAGGCTTCAGCAACTACAAGGCACTACTTGTTCACTGCAGGTAAACCCATCGTAAAGCAGCCCCCAGTAGCAATTTGGATTGCTGCAGTGATTCGGATGCTTTTACAGCTCACATTTTTGTTTATGCTGCCTTCATAACTGACCTGCACATAGTTGACAGTCTGGTTATACCCACAGGTAGCCATTGCCCACCACACAGACCAGTAGAGCAGCTGTCTAGAGGAATAGCAGTGGCGGAAATCCCTCCACAGCTGGAGGAGGACTTGGCCGCAACTCTGCGTAACGATAGATTCCTCAAGCTTCTCAGCATCAGGCTCTCGTTCTCCACTCTCCATTTCACCTCCTCCATCTTCCAGTGATGCATTTATTGCGTTTGACTGTTCTGCTGCAGTCTGTCTCCCACGTCTTTGATGAAAGAACATGCTCTTCTGTGGCATTGGCAAGAAGAAGGAAGTGAGGAGAGCGATGGCAGTGAGAACCAGAGTGAACACCAGGATGTTGTTGTATGACATGAGGTCAAAGCTGACAAGCAGCTGACCCAACACGGAGCCCACTGTATACCCCAGGAGCTGGACACTGCGGCTGTAAGAGGTGGCCTTCCGGTATCTCTTCAAATCTATTACACTGTAATAAAGAGCATATTCAAAATGTCAAGTCTCCCCTGAGCAATGCTAAAAATCCAAATCTGTGAGATGTACTACATGACCTGTAAATGTAGGAGAAGTAGGCCACGTCGCTGGCTGTCACGACTCCGTAAAAGAACTGCATAGCCTGCATGGCTGGCACACTTGCTGTCCACAGCAGCAGTGCTGTGGTGATGAAGAGCATAACACACTGAAACACCACTACAGGCATGTAACGCAGCCAGTCAGTGAGAAGGAACACCGGCACTAGTACGGACAGATAGGAGTATGTCCACACTGGGAAAATCTGATTGTTGACCTGTCAGGGAAAAACTCATCAAAGGCAGGAAATGCATGACTTTATAGCAAATGATTAAAGGTTTTAGAATCTTGATTGGATTTTTATCACTTAGATTTTTTATTTTTATTTTTTTAAAGATGCCGGTTCTCTCTCTGCTATGAATCACCAGCTTGTGTGTGCATGTGTGTGTGTGATTATTTGTCATTGCAGCATGTACAAAAGAGCAAGTTACCAACTTTTTCCACCATAAGGACCGAAAAACTGAAAATCATTTCTTTTCTAAGTCTGTTTTGATTGAATTACACTATAGCCTTTCTAGCTATATGCCATATATACCTGCTCAGTTGTCAGATTCTTATCTGGTCCTGTCAAAAATGGGATGAGAAAAGGCTCCAGCGGTTTAACTGTGCTGAAGAATCCATAAATGCAAAGCAGAATAGTGGGATACTTCCAGTCTGATCTCCACTTCTTCACTGCCTCCATGTTGGCTTTCCTGTTTCATGTGTGAGTGTGTGATGGGGGAAAAATACCTCACAACTCTCTAGGCATTTTGTTAATCAGCAACCTGGTCAAAGAGCAACACAATCTTGGTGACACTCGAGCACAAGCTGAGATAAAACGTTGATAAATTAAACAGGTAAGCACCCAAAACTCTGGACTTTAATACCAATCAGAAGTAACTGTTTTATTGTGTTGTTTGTCTTCCTGTCTGGGTTGCAGATAGCAAAAATACACAACACATAAATGTTTGCTTTTCAGTGTATAAACGTTTAATGTTACACTTTGTAGTGTTTAAGAAAAGCATATTTACAAGCTCTCGTTAGTTAATTTGCAGCTGTTTAAGGTAAATTAGTTCCAATCTTCCAAAAACCTGTCAGGCACTGACACAGGTCAGAGACGCTCTGCAGCAATCACCTCCTCCACACACTCAGGTTCCTTGGCTTCCGTGTGCCGGGGACAGGGTTTGTTCACACAGGCGGTGTAGGTTCCTCGGATCAAAAAGAGCAGCGATATGACAGCATAGTAGCTGCCGTAGATGATAAACTGCAGAGCAGAGACACGACACATAATCCTAAGCATTACTAGAATTATTTTATCTATGCTATGGCAGTGAACCACCTGCATCAAATAGACCTGCGTGGAACAGCTAATGATAACCACCAGGTGTCACTCTGTCCTCACATTTCAGTGCTTCAGTTAAGCAGCAGAACGCTGAAGGGGCCATCGGGTTCTTGACTTTGAGTTGTTGTTAAATCCCCGTGTGCTGCCATTCAAATACGCAGTAGTATAATTACAGCCTGTACACGTACCTGCGTCACGATGTCCAGCCCCAGTGCAGCTTCATCAACAACTGTGACTGTAATGATGGTCTGCAGTGAGAGGGCTACAAAAGTGTTGATCCCAAAAGTCAGAGCATAGCACTCCATGGAGAGGTTAGAGGCGATCTGAAACCTGCGGTGACAAAGTCCTTATAATTATGAGAGATTCAGCACATACTCTAAGACTGCAATAGATTTGTGTGGCAATGCAACCAGTAAGCTGACTCTAAACTAATATTGTCATCCTTTCCTCTGTATTGAACTGACAAAACAGTCAGTTTGAATGAATTCTTTAAGTTGTTCTTGTCACTTTTAAAACACATTTAGAGGAGCAGCGTGGAGAAATTCTATCATGCACTTACGTTGTGATGGTGATGAGGAGCATGTAACAGGATTTAAATATGGCATAACCGACGTAGCATACCCAGATGCTGCTCGTGAATGCCATCAGAAACACAGCACCTGACCCTACAGCTGAGAACATCCCCAAAGTCAGCTTTCCCCACACAACCCAGGTCACCTTGATGTAGCCCACAGAGAAGGCTGCTGCAGCACCTGGCCCATGAAGAAGAAAAATAAAGCAATTAGTCTGACATCCCAGCGGACGGCGCCTCCACTGCACATTTGCATCCTTCCCATTGTCATTCCCTGATTTGTCCATTACTCCTAACCTCCCTTTAACGGGAGAATAAAGGCCACGGTGGCCTCATGCACACTCATGCATTTCCTGGCCTCCACAACGCTTGCTTATTATGATGAACCAGTTTCACCCAACTCCTGGAAACAACTATCAGTAATAGTCAAAGAATCCATTACCTTTTAACTCTATCTCCTTAATAGAAGCAATTACTCTTCTTCTTCTCGCACTGAGGCGGGCCGAGCTTAAACCAAAAGGACCAGGGTGCTGCTATTCCCGTTCAAAATCAATACACATTGTCTGTGTAATCAGTTACCACAGATATGGCACAGCTGATTCCCTTTAATTGCAGGTTTTTATAGATCTATGTGCATTCAGCAATAGCAGCCTCTAATGACATTGTTAAATGTCATTTTGCTACATGATGTGGTTGTGCTGCAGTCTTCTCGCCTTCTCTAATTGAAGCAGAGACAGAGAACTCTGATTAGAGTCCTGCTTCCAGCTCACTGCAGTACAAATAAGTGGACCCCCTCTTACATCATTCTTCCTCTACTCTGATATAAAAGTAAGTTGAAAAGTAAAGTTATCTCAATTTATCTCATATGTCATTTATTAAGAGCATATATATTATATATATATGCTTTTAATAAATGAGGTCAGACCAAAACAAACAATATGTATTTCACCCTGACTGATGTAGACACACTCACGCTGTTACAGTCGTTTGACTGGAACATCTTGTAATTATTATTTTTAATCTAAAATAACCCGCTCTAACACCAATCTTACCTACAAGAGAGCATGCAGCCTCCACTCCTCCGTTGTAGATGGATGATGTGGCAGATGGCTCTATATGGTCCCACATAAGCTGGATGTAGTTGAAGACCTGCACGTAGCCAGCTGTGGCCAGAGCCCACCACAGGGACCAGTAGATTAAATGTCTGAATGGTGATAATTATGACAAGAGATTATGATGATGACTGTACAGCTACTTCTACTATTTAAAAGAAGTACCCTATGAATACATTATAAAAATTTGGACCAATTAGTAGTAATCCCAGGTGTTAATTAAATGCAAGTGGGCACTCAAAGCATCTTAGTGATTTAAAAAAAATATTGAAAGAAAATAAATGCCTGGAAGAGTAGGACTCCCTGAAGCTTTGCCAAAGCAGATGAACTACAGCGGCCACATTTTCTCTGCTGCAGTAGCCAGCACTGCCATTATATTCCATCTTCCCTTTCCCCGAGCCTTCTCCATCCTTATCCGTCACTGAATCCTTTTCTCCCTGTGGCCCCTCTTGCTGGCAGTCTACAGCTGCAGCCTTCTTCCCTTTGAAGAACATGCTTGTCTGGGGCATGGGCAACCAGAATGAGACGAGAAATGCCACACTCACAATTCCCAGGGTAATAGTATTGATATAGAAGTAGTCCAGGCCTGTTGGTTACAATTGATCATTCATTAGTGCTTGTTTAAAGTTCAGTTCATAATTTTCTTTCTTGTCATGCATCAAATGTTATTTTTCATATTATTGTGATCAAATACTACGAGCCCATACCAGCAAGGGAGACAAGCATTTGGCCAAGGGTGGCGCCAAATGTATATCCAGCCAACATTGCACTGCGCAGGTAACCAGTAGCTCTTTGGTAATTCTCTACTGGAATTACACTGTAAATATAGGAAAAGTAGGCAACCTCCGTGGAAGTCACTACAGCATAGTTGACCTGTTGATGGAATAGAGCAGTTGTAAAGAGGCAGTAGATCATGATAAACTCTATTAAATGCATTAACAACGGTATGATTTAAGTTGTGATAACCGGAATAAATACAAAAGCTTTTAAAAGATTTCTTCAAGGGTAAGAAAGCGATCCAAACCTGCCCGGCCCTGTGTGAAAAAGATTGTGACTAGCTACATTTAACATTAAAAGTTGTTTGATGATCTGAAGGATGTAAGTGTGTCAAGTATGCAAAATAGTAAGAAATCAGGAAGTGGGCAAGTATTTTTTTTCACAGCACCTTTCAGTGTTATATATTAATCATTCTTGAAACAACAACAAGAAGTTTTAACTGACCTGAAGGAAAGTCATAGCAGGAAGACCTGGGACAAAGCACAGTAGGATATAGTTGGTGATGAGAAAGAACCCCTGTACTATAATAAGGGGTTTGTACCTCAGGAAGTCAGTCAGGAGGAAGACGGGGAAAAGAAAGGCCAGGTAGGAATACGTCCAGATAGGAAACAGGTAGTTGGTCAGCTGTAGGAAACCACAAGCACCACAAAACAGTACTGATGATCCCATTTGTACTTCTTTTTCATGATATGCATATCGCACTGCTTATGAAAACTGATGCATGTTTATTTGTTTTGTTTTGCTTTCATGTAAGTGCTGAATGTGAAACTGCAGAACAGATTTGCTCCACTATCAAAGGACCTTGGATCTATATCGGACAACCATCCATCTAAAAGCAGCGAAGTAAGGTCTGAAAATCTGTTGAAAAGTAAAAGGCCACAGGGAAAGCTAAAGGCTAGGCCTGAAACTCTGATTGTGGCTGACTCTGCTGTAAAGGATGTACAAAGGATGTGCGGTAAGAACACTAAAGCCCTATGTTTCCTAAGGATATGGTCAACAACCTGAAGGAGAGAATTCTTCAAATTGCAGATGAATATCCAACTGTGACAAACATTGTTCTGCATACAGAGTCAAACGATGTGTCCAAACAACAGACGGAGGTTCTGAAATGGGACTTTACTGGATTATTAAATACTGTAAACTCTCTGAATGCAGCTGTATTCATCAGTGGACCTGTACCGCCTGTCAGAGGAGGAGATGAGAGATTCAGCAGGTTGTTTGCACTGAATAAATGGCTTATATCAGCATGTGCTGACCACTCAGTGCATTTTATCAACAACTTTAATATTTTTGGGAACGCAGGCATCTGTTTAAAGCAAATGGATTTAATTTTAACAAGTCAGGGGTGAAACTGTTCACCTCCAACTTGTTTTATTCCATACGTCATCCATCTGTGCTTCTTGCCAAGGCTGAGATAAACGATGAGTTATCTCATAAAGAGGAACAAACAGTACTGCAAGAACAGACAAAGCCCAGCAGAAACCTCGAGGAGGAGCCTCATCTGCCCCCACCTGGGATGAGCTTCAGAAAGGAGAGACATCAGAGGCGAGAAGAGGGGTCCCTATTTGCCTCCAACTCTCTCAACAACACCAACGACCAGAACCAAGGACCACGACCTTCCCCAGTCCCCCAAACCCCTGACAGGCCATCACCCTCCTCCCCCTCCCTTTCTCCCTCCTCGCCACACCTGAAATTCACTGAGGAGATGATGGAGCAGGTCAATGCTGGGCTCAGATCTACCCCCCAGCCAAATCCCTTTTTGTCCCCCATAACCCCCCACCAGAGCAGCCAAATGTTCGCCATCGAGCCCCGCCCTCAACAGAGTAATCGAAGTTACATTGCCCAGCCTCGCCCCCTTAGTTCCTCCTTACCACCTTCATGCTCTGTCTCCGAAGTCTGATGTGTGATGTGTGGAGGGTCCGGGCTGCTAGGATTATGGCAGTGGTGACTTTTCCCAGGAGAAGCTGGGACCCTGTTTACTAGAAGGTTTTAAAATTTCTGTACTTTTAGGTGATAGAAGGAGACATGTGGCCTGGTCACAACACAGAGAGCTGCACTCTAAAAGATTTTTAAATATAGTAAACATACCTTGTGTGCCACAGACTGCTCCCAAACATGAGGGGGCAAATAATACCTCTAAAACACTTAAGCTGGCTTTATTAAATGTTAGATCTTTAGCTGGGAAAACATTTTTAATTAATGATTTAATCACTGAGCACAGCCTTGATTTTATGTTTTTAACAGAAACTTGGTTGGACCAAAGTAATAGTGGAGCTGTTCTCATCGAGACGACCCCTCCTAACTACAGTTTTATCTGTGAGGCCAGGGTGAGCAGGAGAGGAGGAGGGGTTGCTGTCTTATTTAATGAATCATTAAATCATTAAATAAGAGAAACTCCACACTGGTGAAAAATGAAAAAAGAGAGTGTAGGAAAGATGAGCGCAGATGGAGAAAAAACCCCTCCAATTTCAATATGACATCTATAAAGACAAACTTCACAATTATAATTTACAACTGAGGAGTTGTAAACACCATCAAACTGTTTCAACCTATTAACAGCAAAGACCTGGAGGACATCTTATGTCAACTGAACTCCTCCTCCTGCTGTTTAGATGTCCTGCCAACAAGTTTTTTCAAAAAGGTCTCAAAGACTTCGAGTCAGACCTGTTACAGATCGTCAACTTTTCTTTAATGTCAGGTGTGTTTCCAGAATCACTAAAAACTGCTGTAATTAAACCTATACTGAAAAACGACAATCTTGACATGACACAAATGAAAAACTACAGGCCGATCTCAAATCTCCCATTTTTAAGTAAGATCATTGAAAAAGCAGTTTCTCAACAGCTCAATTACTTCTTAAAACAGAATAACTGCTACGATGCCTTCCAGTCAGGTTTTAGACAGAACCACAGCACTGAAACCGCTCTGACAAAAGTGTTTAATGACATATGTCTGAACACAGACAGTGGAAAAATGTCAGTCTTAGTTTTACTGGATCTCAGTGCAACATTTGATACAGTTGACCACAACATATTACTCAAACGACTGGAGAACTGGGCAGGTCTTTCAGGAACTGTACTAAACTGGTTCAAAACATACTTAGAAAACAGGAAATACTTTGTATCAATAGGTAGCTTCACATCTGAGCAGACAAGTATCACATGTGGAGTTCCCCAAGGTTCCATCTTGGGACCCCTTCTGTTTAACATTTACATGCTCCCACTGGCACAGATTATAAAGAACAACAAAATAAACTATCATAGCTATGCAGATGACACACAAATATATATCACAATGTCACCAGGAGGCCGAGGCCCTGTACAGGCTCTTGGTAAATGCATTGAGGAAATTAATGACTGGTTGTGCCACAATTTTCTCCAGCTAAACAAAAACAAAACTGAGGTAATAGTCTTTGGCGCCAAAGAAAAATGATTACAGGTCACCAGAGAACTTCAATCTATACACCTAAAAACCACAAACCAGGCGAGAAATTTGGGTGTAGTGATGGATGCAGACCTAAACTTAGGAAAACACATTAAGACAATAACAAAATCAGCTTACTATCACCTCAAGAATATTTCAAGGATAAAAGATCTGATGTCTCAACAGGACCTGGAAAAACTAGTCCATGCATTCATCTTTAGTAGGCTTGACTAATGTAACAGCATCTTTACAGGTCTACCTAAAAAATCAGTCAGACATCTACAGCTCATTCAGAACTCTGCTGCTCGAGTCCTCACTAAGACCAAAAAAGTGGACCACATCAGTCCAGCTCTGAGGTCTTTACATTGGCTGCCTGTCCATCAGAGGATAGACTTTAAAGTTCTGATGCTGGTCTATAAAGCTCTGAATGGTTTAGGACCAAAATACATCAGTGACCTCCTGACCCAGTATGAACCTTCCAGATCCCTCAGGTCATCTGGATCCGGTTTTTTATCAGTTCCCAGAGTCAGAACCAGACACGGAGAAGCTGCATTCAGCTTTTATGCTCCATATATCTGGAACAAACTCCCAGAAAGCCTCAGATCAGCTGAAACACTCAGTTTATTTAAATCCAGGTAAATCCAAGACTCACCTATTCTCAGCTGCATTTGAATAAAGCACCAAATCCACACTTTTAAGCTTAAATTTCAAAACTTATATTTTAACTACTGATTCACCTTGTTGTTGAATTGTGCTATATAAATAAACTTGCCTTGCCTTGCCTTTTAATAAAAGACAGAAAGTGTGTCCGTAGTCCTTACCACTTCTTCAGAAATGTTCTTGCGTGGTCCAATAAGGTATGGTGTCAGGAAAGGTTCTGCAACCCTACAGTTTGCAAAAAATCCATAGAGTGACAGGATGGCTGTGGGGTAAACCCATCCAGATGACTTCAACTTGGCCCAGCACCCCATGTTAGTATCTCAGCAAGATTTCCCTGCTGTTTCCTTTTGTTTTTAGTTGCACTTCAGTCTTGATTTAAAAAAACACTTTGAGCTTTCGTCAGGTTACCTTGTAAGTAGCTAGAATATAAACACGTAATCATCTACACATGCCTTATTCAGACTTTGACCTGTCAGGGAGCAACAGACAAGAAGAACGGTGAGGAAATAAGTACAGTCATTTATTGTGGGATTGGAGTGACTCACACTCTTAATAGGCATACTGATATTGGGAATATACAAGTGACTATTCCCTCCCAGAGTATAAAGACAGAGCTGCTAATAAAACAAAACATGAAATATTTGGATGTTTTCAAACAATTTATTACTACAAATGACTGCACTCACTGCATTGAGTTATATGAAAAGATTGGCTAGAGATTGCAGGCAAAATGAAGGCATCCGCATACAGTGGGGTGAAAAAGTGTTTGCCTCCTTCCTTATTTCCGGTTTTTTTGTATGTTTATTACACTGAAATGGGTCAGACCATCACACAAATTTACATATGAATGCCACCAGAAATACATTTAAACACAAAATGCTGTTTCGAAATAAAAGTGTTTATTATTAAGGGGGAAAAAATCAAAACCTACATGGCCCCTGTGTGAAAAAGTGATTGCACCCTACGCCTAATAACTGGTTGGGCCACCCTTAGCAGCAACAACTGCAATCAAGTGTTTGTGATAACTGTCAATGAGTTACAGAGAGCAGAGAGTTGCTTTCTGGTATGCACCACAGTTCATGAACAAACTACAATGTATAATAAACTTTGAAACTCATTACTCATCAATCAGTTTGGAAAATTGGGAAATTTTGCGTATTTATTTATTTATGAATTCAGTAAATGAAAAAACAAGGGATCGTCTCCCAAAAAGGTGTTTTACAGCATTCACCAAAAACTGATTGTTGGTGTCGTAAATGACTTGTTAGCTCCTGATCTGGCAAACATACCAGAAACATATGTCTTAGTAGTGATAAGTCATTTTGAGCAGGAAAGAGCATTCTTGTCACAAGGTAAAAGCTGCAATTTTTTAGCTTTAATTAACTATAAAAACCTTGCATCACAGTTATGTACACATCATTTATACTTAAAAAAGGACTTGATTTATTATAAAATAGGACTAATAACGCAGAGCCTTGAAAAACTGTTATTTGAAAAACAGGTTATTTTTTTTATTTTATATACAACCCTTTCGTAAATCTAGTTTACTAAAATCTATTAGAGCAAATATATTAGACATTGAAAAAAAGTGATCGTCTGCCAAAAAGTGACTGCCCGTGTTTAAACTACTGTACATGACTTGCTGGCCTTTAATATTTGAAATATATGTCAAAAGTAATCCTCATGAATGATATCAACTCATCTTGAGTTACACACAACATTCCTGTCACAAGGTAGAATTTTAGAAGTGACTGTTATATATCCTTTAGCCTATATATCCCGTTAAAAAAGTCTCACTGGCATTAAAAATTTATTTTTTTTTAAGAGCGATCTGGCAAAGACGGCAGCAGCATAACAATAGTTCTATAAAGATATTTTAACTGGCCAAAAAGGACCGGGTCATAAAGATACCTGCAAAACTGGTAATTATTTTATATATAGTCTAAAGTCTATTTATCAATATATGTAAAGACATTACACATAATTTAAAAAAACAAAAAACACACATAGAAACTTGAAATCACTTTTTGGCAGACCAGCACTTTTTGGTACATCACCGGTCCTTTAAGGCTTGTATTAGGCATGCGCGGTACGCATGCCTAATACAACGGACGCGAGTCCGGTCGCCATAACAACGGTTTGTTTCTATGTGATGTGATAGGAACCTTATTAGAAGTCAGAATGAAACTCAAGCGGTTTCTCCTCAGATATTATCCGCCAGGTAATACAAGTTATGTTTGTAGTCCTATCTAAAATGTTGCTTCTCGTGGAGGTCATATGACTGTGCCTAACCTTCATATTAAATCGTTATGGCCTAAAGTTTGTCTGACATTAGCTAGTTAGCTAACTCTTTTCAAACTCAAATCGGGAGAAGGGTTAGATAGTTTGTCATTATAAGACATAACAGGTTAAGTTAACTAGAACCCAGGTGTTGTAATGTCAGCCTCTCTTTAATTCTTTTATTTTTCATTTTTTTATGCTGTCAGGTATAATCCTTGAATACGAGAAAGGAGGATTTCTGAGGACCAAATCAATAGATCTTTTGGATTTGACTCCAGAGTGCGTGAGTTGTACCTGTTAGGATCTCTCTCTCTCTCTCTCTGCGTGTGTGTGTGTGTGTGTGTGTGATCTCAGCACTGAAGATAATGTCAATAACAAACTGTTACAACCTACGGTTACATTACCACTAAAAAACGACTTTCTGCAGACTAAAACCCTATTTAAAAACACTTTGTAACCATGTTGCATTTATTATGAAGTTGGACTGTGGAGGAGTTGCAATTCCTTAATGTGGCATTACATTAGACTAGAGATTTCTTTTAAATGACCCATTTACTTTAGGAATACCAACATTACTCATTTCAGCTCTTACTGGCAGTCACAAGGGTGTAAATCTGACAACACGGGGAGTGATATTTTCACACACATTAAACATACTTTGGTGAAATTGTAGAGTAAATGTAATCTTTGTTAAGCTGTATTTGTTATCCTAAACCCCCTTTCTGTTTCCATTTTCTTTCCCTTTTCTGTTCCTAATGTCTTGGGGTTTTTTTTTTTGTTTGTTTTTGTTTTTTGTTTTTTGTTTTACATTTTTTTTCTCTCTTTTGCCATCAAGTTACCTAAAATTACAAAAAGACTTATCACATTTTATGTTTTAATATTGTAGAACAAATCCAGATGAGTTGGTGGAAGAAATCAGACAATCAGAGCCTCTGGTCACAAAGGCTCAGGCTGATCAGGTCAAACAGCTGGTTATTCGACTTCAGAAGAAACAGACCCAGCAGGACCATCACAGGTTCTGTTTCTCCAAGGTCAGACACAAAACAGCAGTAAATAAATCAACACGTAGACATGACACTTACAAGGAATTCCTGCTAGTGAAGACATTTATCTATTTCCCTCACATTGTTGAAAGTTATTTGGTGCTCCTTGTAACCTTGATTTTAATGAAAGCATGGTTTTATGAACTAAAGTTTATTTTGTCTGTGAAACATGGCACACGTGTTGCTTATTGAGTTATGATATTAATGCTTTTATTCCACACAGACTGTTGGAACAGTAACATTTTTGCAGCATGAATAAACGGGCACAATCCATTAGCTCAGCGATTAGCAGATGCTATTTACATATGTGGAATGTGATTTGTGAAATTAGTAATTACTGTTTTAGAGAGGCACTAGAAAGCAGCAGTGATCGGGTTACTAAGTCGCTAGTGCTTCATGCGCATGTATTAGGGGAGTTAAATGGAAGTCAGGGTCAGTTGCATTGCTGGAGATCAGAGGTTACTGAATTTATTTTGCCTGCATCTAAAAATTGGGAGATCTTTCTGTTCTTAATGAGAGCAGAAAGTTATTCCACCAGTGGTGGGCCAGGAGGAAGAAGCCTTCACATTACATTATAGTTAAATGAATTATACATACAGAAGTTACATGGGTAATTTTAAAGATGAATATAGATGAATGTAGTCAATAACTAAATTGGATTTTTCAGACCAGTTTCAATTTTTTTTGCAGGAGCTCAAGGCACACATACTGCCACTGACAAACGTTGCCTTTGACAAATCTGGGTCAAGGTGAGTTTTTAACACTGAGTAACCTGCCACTTTGTTGTTTAGGAGAAATTACAGTTTGTGCAATTCCCCCTTTTCTCTCACACTGCAGGTTTATAACTGGGAGTTACGACAGGACATGTAGAGTCTGGGACACAGCCTCAGGCACAGAGCTGCATGTGCTAGAGGGTCACAGAAACGTGGTGTATGCAATTGCGTTCAACAACCCTTATGGGTAATGAGCTGTTTTAGGAAAACCTTTATAACATGGGAGGGCCGCATTGCTCAATTTAAGATTCACATGAGTGTTTCATCTTAAAAATGAATGTTTCATTGCTTTATTTTCTCTCTATTAAACTTAGAGACAAGATTGCGACTGGCTCTTTTGATAAGACCTGCAAACTGTGGTGTGCCGAGACTGGCAAATGTTTTCATACTTATCGGGGACACATGGGAGAAATAGTATGTATAATGATTTGTTTTAAATGAATTTCATTTGTGTTAGTTTTTGGTTGATTGCTGATTCATATTCGAAACACAAGTCAGTATTTAAGCTACGTGAGCATTTAAACTACAAGGTTCTGCTATGGTATTGTGTTTAGTACTTTAACAGGACCTATTATTATATTTACTGTCTACATTTTTATTCTTGGACTCATAGTAGCTTTGCATGATTTACAAGTAATCTTCATTTATCTAAGACTGAGCCTTGGGCAGCTTGTTTCATCTTCTGTCTGAGGCAAGATATTTTACTCCCATTAAGTCCATCTGCTCTCTAAATGAGCTTTTTTTTTTTCTGATTGGCTGTGATTGACTCACAAACAAGAGGTTGGGTTGGGCTGCTGTAAGCATATGGGTGAGATGACCATATTCAGTAAATTGCCATATAGAGCCAAGAATAGAAACAACTGTTTCAAATTGAGAGTTTAGAGCAGTTCATATGCCATATACTATTCAGCTTTGCTACAGAATACAATACAACCTAAGTAAAAAATATTTGTAGGTGTGTCTTGCATTCAACCCCCAGAGTACGCTGGTGGCCACAAGCAGTATGGACACCACTGCCAAGCTGTGGGATGTGGAGAGTGGGGAGGAAGTGGCCACACTGACTGTGAGATACCTTTTCCTCAAACTCTGTCCCATTGCTTTTCTTGCTCTTCTTATCCTGGTGTTGTGACCCAGATTCATTCATTAATGATGATTCATTAGCTTTTTAGTCACTTGTGAAAGTGATATGAATGCTGTCAAGTGCTCTTGATGACCAACATTTGATAGGAATGTGACAAACTCTTTAAGAAGGCACTGATAGCCCTCTCTAAGGGGAGTAGTGAGACCTCTTTAATGTGCAGACTGCACGTGGGTTTATAGTGTGACTTGCTGAATCTGTCTCAGCAAGGAGCAACTCTCTGCCCCTCTCAATTCACTTAGCTTCTCACACCATGAAGAATCAGTAATGCAGTCAACTGAGTGCAGATTCTTTAATCTGTTCTTTTTTTTTAAGTTAACTTCAATTTTATAAATCTAGCGGTAAGGCTAACCTGTGTATTTATGTTAACAAATTCAGGAGACTATAATGTGGGGGGCTCACACTAGCTATGACACCATTTAGTTGCCAGACTGCACACGCCTTTGAAAACATTAAACATTATGCACAAAATACCTCAAATGAGCCCTAAAAAGTAAAATAAATGAGGGACAGGTGATTAAAGTGGGTGCGAGCCACCACTTATGAATTGGACCACACTTACCTTCAAACTCATTCTGATCTTAAATACACACTTCTAAAGTTTGGAGGCTGTACTTTGCACTGTTGGGACAAATCCGTCCAAGGACAGTAAGACATAAACACCTGCCAAAGTTCTTAAAGCTGCCTTTGATGTCGTTCCTTCTAGGACAACAGCCCCATTTTTCTGCAGGGACACACACACACACACACACAAGGTGAAAATAATCAGCTGTATAAGCCACACTGTTGTGGTTGGTAAATATTTGCATTTTATGATGCACTTTTTCATCCATAATGTGAGCGGCTGTGAGGGAGAAACGAAATAAGACAGTGAGAGATAATGCCATCTCCTTTCAGGGTCACACCGCAGAGGTCCTCTCGCTGTGCTTTAACACAGTGGGCAGTCAACTTGTCACCGGTTCCTTCGACCACACAGTCACTATATGGGATGTTGCTTCAGGAAGGTCAGAAGTTATCAATATTATGCATCCATTTGTGCATGTGTCATCATTTATACTTCACAGAGAATGTAACACTTATCGATTCTGCCTTACAAAGCTGTGAGACTGATTAATTGCTGTTCAATTCCTTGTTTTTTCCCCTAGACGGGTCCACACACTCATTGGTCACATGGGAGAAATAAGCAATACTCAGTTTAACTGGGATTGCTCCTTGATTGTTACTGGTTCCATGGATAAAACCTGCAAAGTAAGCTATCATTAAGCCCAAATATCTTTTTTTTGTTGCCAAAATCTCTTGTCAGAGGCTGAAAACATGTCTGTTTGTATTTACCATCTCAGTTGTTTGAGCATTTGTATTTGCTCGCTTCAATTTCCCACTCTCGCAAACTCCTGTCTCTAAGGTCTATGGAGAAAAATTAAATCCTAATTCCTTAATTACACCAAGATGAGTCACGCTCACAAGTGAGAATTATCCACCTCGCTGCATTCCTCTGAGGGAGATGGCCATAATAAAGCCACTTTAGAGTTTAATGCTACATTCACACATGCATACTTCATGAGTTTTTGTAATTATCTTATATTTTATATATTTGTAATTTATATTTTATTGTGATTTTATTTGTACTGCGATTTTACTGGAAAGCACTTTGGTGTACTTCGGTCTTAAAAATGTGCTATATAAATAAATTTTGATTGATTGATTGATGAGTTTGGTGTTTCCATGCTCCATGATGAATGCATGCTCCAGTTATGTAGTTCGCTCCTGTTTGCATGTATAATTCTGTTTTTTGACATGTGTAAATGTGTTCGCAGGTTTGGGAGACTGTCAGTGGGAAGTGTGTTGCCACCCTCACTGGACACAAAGAAGAGGTGTTGGATGTGTGTTTTGATTTAAGTGGTCAACTCATTGCTACTGCCTCAGCTGATGGTGAGACAACACTTCAGTCAAAAGATTACATTCCGAGTAAAACTGTACTAGCACGGTATTACAAACGTACCCTAAATATACAACTTGTGCAGAATTTAAGATTCTGCATTTAAGATTTCTACAAATACCTAAGCTTTATTGGTTGTATAAATTTGGATTTTCCACAACAAAAGCAACATTTTTATAATTTTGTAAGCTGTGCCTGTGTGCTGAGAACTCTCTCTCTTCCTGAAACTCTCAGGGACAGCAAGAGTGTTCAGTACAGCAACACATCAGTGTCTTGCAACCTTAGAAGGCCACGATGGCGATATCTCCAAGGTAAGTTGATGAAGCCAAACTGTCTGTTCTAAAAGAACAATTTAAGTTATGGCTATTTTTTGTCATCTATTTATCTGTAATTAAATGAAAAGGCATAACTGTGTTGCTCAAGCTTTTTCAGCATTTTATCACTCTTCTCAACTTTGTGAGTATTAACTATTATTTTAACTTGTAAAGCGTAACCCTGCCCCTTGGTACACCTTACGTATATCAGGTTTTTGCTGTTGACAAAGCTGGGTTAAGGTGAGTTTAGACATGTTTTGGCATTTTAAATAATGCTTAATCGTTACTAAGGATGCCGAAGTTTGCCATACTCCATACCATTATACCACCAGCAGCCTGAACCTTTGATTCAGGGGTCAGGCTGCTTTCATGTTGTTTTCACCAAATTCTGACCGTACCATCTAAACGTTGCAGCAGAAATTGAGACTCAAGTATTTTCACCCAGAGAACTGTCGATCACTGGATATTTTCTCTTTTTTAGTCCACCCTATGGTTGTAGGTAAATTTCAGTAGACAGTAGTTACACCGGCCCATCTGACACCAACAAACATTCCATGCTCAGCGACACTAAAAATCACCTTTCTTCCTAATTCTGATTCTCAATTTGAGGTCTTTTCAACCATGTCTATGTGCCTAATGGGTGCCTAAATGCACTGCTGTGATGCCGTGTGATTGGGCGATTACTTCTTTGTAGCTATTATAGTTAAAGAGCACAGATGTGAGACTGTTATGTTTTTTAAGTTACTGATTTCATAGCAAACTTTTACCCATTTGTGAGTCTTATGTTTGAAACCATTCAGAAAATGATCTCAGTATTCGTATGGCAAATGTAGTAATAAAAAGAAGAACAAATTATTAAGTATTCTATAACCAGGGCCACAGCCACAACTTTGGGCATGCGTCATGCAGCTAGCAGCTGTGAATAAACTTGTGATTTTTGTGTAATATTGACTCAGACCACAGTTTTCCTCGCCAGTGCTTTAAATAGGTCATTTTTAAAAATTACCTAGGTAACATGTGACAGAGTGTGATGCTGAAATGGAGGGACAGGACTCGAAGCTTCAGGATGTTTTGAGTTATCGCCAGAAATCTGTGTGCACAGTTCTAAACCTGATTAACATGGCCTACTAGTAGTAACGCAAGCACATACATGCGAGTACTCTGGCATGGGGCACTGCTGTCTGACCCTGCACTGACCTTGTTCTTTATTTGGAGCGATATCACCCATTTAATATTTGTCAAGTGCGATGCTCTGCACGAGTGTGGGTTTTCCACAGGTTCTGGCTCAGAGGGCTTCTCTGTATGCATTTACTAAAACACATTAGACAGCCAGTAATAAACAGGCTGGATGGAAGATGATTCCAGGGGATTATGACACTAATCTCTCCCTAACAGGACACCAGCCATCCTCCTGTCCATGCTTCTTAACCATTTTCTTCCCCATGTTTTTCTCCTTCTATTTCAGTATCTCACTCAGTAAGCTTTTAATTTTATTTTTATTACATCTCAGTCACTGCTGTAGTAAATTCACTTTGCTACCCTTTTGTTTGTGAATAATAATATATTATAAATGATGGAATGCTAATTAAATGACTAGTTCTAAAGGTCTAAAGATATTTTTTTCTGTGTGGAAGATGGTATAAATCAGCATTCCCCAACCTTTTTTGCGCCATGGACCGGTTTATGTCCGACAATATTTTCATGGACCGGCCTTTAAAAATAAAACCAGTATCGGTAGCAAAAAAAAAGATTTATCCACAACACGGGAATAGACCCAGGGAAACCGAGTTAATGAGAAAAACGATAAAAAAAATAACGATAAAAATCCTGAAAACCATAACTTTCACACTCAAGCCTCAACTCTTGCGGCCTGGTACCAAACGACTCATGGACCCGAGGGGTTGGGGACCGCTGGTATAGATAGCTTCTCCTAACTGTGTTTTCAAACTAAGCATTAAGAGGACTCTTTCCTATTCTGGATGTTCCATTTGCTTTATTCTTGCCCTTAATTCAAATCAAAATGACAATCTAATGGAAAAAATCAGTGTTTGATTAAATTTGTAGAGCCCATTTACAGCATGCTCCAAACTTTCATTGAAAAAATCCATATGGTGTAGGAAGTAGCATTTTTGCAGGTCCTTGTTGAAATGTGTTTTAAAATTAACTTTTACCTTAAAGTTAGCCTCTACAGCTAACCAACAAAAATGGTTCTCGTAGTTTTGAGTCATTCTTACGCTACAAACAAGATGTGATTGGTTAGGCCAATGTAACCTAGTGACCATGCAAGAGAGACGATATTGAGTAATGCCAGATTAAACAAATGCTTTAGCCTTGTTAATCCTTCCTCCATTTTATATATACAGTTATATAAAAAGGAAAGTTCACTTGCTTCCAGTCTGGTAAAAATAATCTCAGATTAACAAGAACACATGACGTATTATATGGTGTCATTATTTATTTAACACAGCGGTGTCCAAACCCAGGCCTTGAGGTTTTAGATGTGTCCTTGGTCCAACACAGCTGAGTTAAATGGCTAAATTACCCCCTCAACATCTCTTGAAGTTCTCCAGAGGCCTGGTAATGAACTAATCATTTCATTCAGGTGTGTAGACTCAGGGTGAGATCTAAAACCTGCAGGACACCTGCCCTCGAGGCCTGGAGTTGGCTAAGAACACCCTTGTTGCTTCCATAGGGGTTAAGAGGACAAGTAACTGCTAACTGTTGCAAATCAAATGTATTTATTGATCATCAGCATCAGTTAGCATGCTAAATGTTAAAGTTCATAATGGCATAAAGAGAAACAGACTGAACAAGTTTGGCTTGTTTGTGAAGGTGCCTGGAGAAAGCAATATCCTTTTAACAGACAAGACCACAATGGAGATGTTTGTCCACAATGCAGTGTTTATGAGGATATTTCCAAAACTGCATATAGAAAATGTATATCGACACAAACACCTCATACAAACTGTCAAGCACAGCGGTAGAGGGGTGATGGTTTAGTCTTAGTTTGCAGCTGCAGGTCCTGGGCAACTTGGAGTCACTGAGGTGTCTGTGACGTTTTCTGTATACCAAAATATTCTAGAGCCAAATACGAGGCTTGGACTAAGTTATGTAATGAAGCGGGACAGTGCTTCTAAACAGACCAGCAAATCTACAACAGAATGGCTGAAAAGGTAAAGAGTCAGGGTGTTGCAAATGCCCGGTTTAAGTCGAGAACTCAAACTGATTAAAATGCTGTGACTGGAGCTTAAGAGAGCTGTACACATGAATGAATGCCCTCAAACCTAAGTGATCAGTCAAGCTACTTAGTATTTTTATCCTTGAGGTGTTGGTTCTATCGCTAGTTAGCTAACATAAACTAATGTAAGGCAGCAACCAACAAAACAACCCTGTGACATCTTGTTGTGTACTGACACAACATATGACCTTAAAAACACTTATTTCTCAAATCCAGCTTCTCAGACAGTGACATTGGACTAGTGCTCCATGATGTAATTTAGCCTTTCTACACATAGTGTTTCATGTCCACTTTAATATGCAGTATGCAACTGAGACACTCATCAGCTTTGTTTATTTTTTTATCTCATTCCTTTACTCTTTTTGATCTTTTTCTCTTCGCTGTCCATTTTAAAACATCAACCTTTCATTTTGGCACCTGTCATAGCTTCCACCCACACACACACCCCACCCACACCTCAATCTTCTATCCTTGCCAGCTTCTTCTCTAGACAGTTTCCATTTCCTGTCTGGGGGTCTCTCGTTGGCGCTGAGTTTAGAATTTTAATAAAAAAACATACTTTACTTTCATGGCCATCTAGGGCCAACTTCATTTAATCATCCTTTCCTTTACCTCACTGTTAGGATATAAAACCACTCAGGGAATGATAAACCCAGACTATAATACAATCAGTTTCAGCCATGATTTTCATAACGCTCCTCTATCATCTCAGAGTAGTTCCGCTGGTGCCTTTATCCTCCTTAAACATTTTAAGTTGAATGACCTCAATGGAATAATGCTACTGATATGGTAAAATTGGTCTAGACTCACCCATTTCCACCCCTCATGTCATTTCTACTTTCTCTGGCATAATCTCTTATTCAGCAACTTTGTTGCAAATGTAGCACAACCCTCGAAAAAAGTCTAACTGTCCTGGCTCTGCCTCTCTTGGTAGATCTGTTTCAGCCCTCAGGGCACCAGAGTCCTGACTGCCAGCTCAGACAAGACAGCTCGGCTCTGGGATGCTCACTCTGGAGTCTGCTTACAAGTCCTGGAGGGGCACACAGACGAGATCTTTTCCTGCGTCTTCAACTACGAGGGTGACACAATCATTACAGGTACATAGAACTGACACAGAAAACACACATAAACCCCATCTGACCATCGTACACTGTTAAAATGTAGCTGTAGGAGGCAAATGTACTCTTCATCACACCCGTCACAAATGCTTAATTGCAGTTTTTAGATGAAAAGCGTGCAGCTGTGTCCTTCTGTGCAGCTATCCATTTGTATTTGTGCTTCCCTGCAGGCAGCAAGGATAACACATGCCGGATCTGGTACTGAACATTACCTGAGGCTCAGGAGGGCATTTACATGAACACAACAATCAAATTGTGTTTGCCAAATATTGCCCACTTTGTGTCTGCTCGATTGTGGACTACTGTAAAAGAAAAACACAAAAAAAAAATCACAAACTCCTGCTCAGTTTAAACTTTGACTTCTGTGTGAAGTTAATGTGGTCCTAGAAATCAGCAGCAGCTTGGAATCTCTGCTCAGAAGATGTCATCAAAAGGAGTCGAATTCTTCAATTTCAAAAGCTGTTTATGTTTTGTTCAAGCAATAATTGACGTTATAGGAAATAGATGGATTAACTGTACATCATATAGTACCAGGGTTTCAGGTAACTTCACATCATTGTAGGAGTGCCCACCTGATGAGAAAACACAGGCTTTCCTTTGCTTCCCACCACTATTTTTTGCTATACAACATGCTGAATGAGTCTGTGACTCAGTTCACAGTGACAAACAAATCACTACTGCCCCACAGTGTTGACTGTAGTGACCCTGAAACCTCTAAATACTGTTGGGTAGCTGCCTACCATTAGTTAATTAGCACTCACCTTTGCTTTGACAATAAAGAATTTCTTGTTCTTCATCACTCAAACTGCAGATTTATTGTCCAACCCAGACTGAAAATACATTGACTATCCTTTTGTAGTCTGTGACTGAAATTCTCTGTATTGACATATGGATTTTAAATCTCCCAAACATGATGTTCGATCAGATATCTTTATCTTCTTTCAAGAGCTCATCAAAAAGCTGGTGGTTTGAAACTGATGGAAAATTGGCAGGCAGCTCTATAAAGTGTCTGTCATAGCTGGCATGTTAGAACAGTGTTTTTCTTGCCAAGTCCCCGTATTATCACACAACTAAAAACTATGACGTTTGGGAATTCTCAAATTGCTACTTTAAAGCTCTGTGTTGAAATATGGTTTTATGGATTTTTTTTTTTTTTTTATGATAAGGAGATGTAGATTAAGATTATAAAACCTTTATAGCTTTTTATAGATTTGTGCTAGACCTACATACATGAACAGAGCTGTAGGGCCACAGTACTAAATCTTTAAATTCAAGTGTCTTAAGTGTATAAAATCAAGCACCTAGCCACGCAGTCTGCCTTTGAGAAAATGTCTCTTTCTAAAGAGCTCATTCAATTAAAATGTGGGACTGTAATAGGACACCACCACTGCAACAGTCAGCCAATATTTTTGTTCATACTACCTTCTCTTTCCCCTCACCCCCAACCAGTCACAGCAGATGGCTGCCACTCATTGAGCCAGGTTCTGTCTACCAAAGGTTTCTTCCTGTTAAAAGGGAGTTTCTTTCCCACTGTCACAGAGAGCTTGCTCACAGGGGTTTGTGTGTTTCTTGGGGTTTCTAATATTGCAGGAGACTGCTGTTTTGAATTGGCGTTACATCAGTTGTATACAACTGATGTATACAGCACCGTTCCTGAATGCAAACTACAATAATAAACCTATCAGTATGGTTGTGTTTAGTAGTTTTAATTCTCTCTCTTTTTGGGGAAACAGTTCAATGGAGTGTAATAGTGTGCATAAATGCACCCCTGAATATTGAGATTTTATTTTCCCTGGTTTACAAATGACACAACACTTGCTCTTATTTCACATCACAGAAATTTATTGATGTCAAAAGATAAATACATTCATTTCTACTGTGACCAAGTTTACAGCTGTGTCGTGTGCTTTTCCCCCCGCGATGCTGTTGTAACACAAGATTACCACTAAGTAGAGAAATATACTGACCAAATCCACATACAAATTCAACATTACAAACCTTACTCTGTCTTTTTAGACATAGCAAAAGCTAAAGGAGCGGTCCACTACTCCAAGGTGCAGCAGTTCAAAATCTACAGTATATACAGTACAGCTATCCAAAATAATCCCTTCTTAAGTAACATGAATAAAATATCATACGTACTGAGTTTCAAAGTCACAACAGAGGTGGTACGTTAGCCAATGGACAACAAAAATCTGGACCTTTTACTTACATTAAGTAAATGTGCACTTCAATGTGACCATCAGAAGAAAGTGTCAGGGCTTTTTTGGGCTTAGATTTAAAGAGCCTCTTTTAAAAGTAGTTTTAATACAAAAGGTTTGAGCATGTTGAGCTGTGGGAAGGCTACAACCTGATTTTCCTACAGTATGTCCTATAGGTGCCTTTCTCTGAGTGAATAAATAAATAAAGTCATGATTCGACTGTGTGAATTTGTAAATATATATTTTCTATATAATCTGGAGCAGTTAGAACCTGCTGACTATGATCACTGGAGGGCTCATTCATTCCCATCAGGAACGTCCAACCCGTGTACCTACAGTTTGCCGTGTGTTTGCGTGCATGACGCTAGAGAGGTAACTCTGGAAACAAGAACATGCTCTCGTTAAAGGGAGATCGGTCCAACTGGACAAGGGTGAGAGGTATGAATTTCTCAAGTATGCCGATTGCATCGTGCTTTCAGCTCTCAGTAGGAGACACTTGGTGTGTTGAGACAATACACGCGCAAACAGGAACGTGTTACAAATGTGAGCGAATGAGTGAGCTTGTATTGTTACTGTTTGCAATTAGAGGCGGCAAGTGTCCTAAAGTGTCTCCAGAAGCCAATCGAACAGGCTTGACTGGAGAGACTTGCCCGCTTCTTCCGCTTTCTCGTGCAGCTTACAGAACTGAACCACAGCGTCAAACAAGTCTGCAATCCTCCACGCCTTCTGAGACATCAGGTGGACCACCCTCAGGAACTGGGACAAAAAAAAAAAAAAAAAAAAAAAAAAAAAAAAAAGTACAGTCTCATGAGCTGTAGATTTATTTATTTTTCCCCCCCCACAGTTAAATCAGGTAAGAAAATGACCAGAACAAAAAGCAAAAACAATACATCAGTAACATGATCTGCTTATAAATGTATTATTTGACAAGCCAGCAGCTTTGCCTACCTTTGCAACTCTCTTCTCTTTGGACTTCCTGAAGTAGAGAGCAGGAAGGCCTAGCTCCGAGGCAGCGATCCACTGTAGAGCCACTCTCAGCTCCAGGTCCATGCACTCTGACTCGAGGTCACAGTTTACCACCAACAGCTCCCTGATGCTTCTGTTGCCTGCTGTTCTTGCTGAACTGCTCTCTAACAGATCAAATATAATATGGCATAACGTAGTACGAGTCAGCACTGAATAACACCTTGATGATAGCTATGCTGTCCTCACTAACAAAGCAGTGTTGGGGCGCACAGACAATTCAGCCTGTTCTAAACTCACTGAAACATCAAAAGAAAATGCATGTAGTCACGCAGCGTGTTCAGCTCTCCTGGGCTCAGTTTTGCTTTGTCTTTAAACAATGATGATCTTTGAGATTAAACACTTCTGGAACAATGGACCTTTAAGATTTTATGAACACGACACACACACACACACACACACACACACACACACACGAACACACACACACACACACGTGTAATTTTTGAGGCTTAATCACAGCACTCTGCCTTGAATCCCTCAAGAGTTTCTGATGAGTAATAAGACGTTTAAACTGAGGAAGGTGTATAATTCACAAGTGGATATAACACTAAGACTTTAAGAGCAATTATTTGGCGATTCAAAAATCCGACATTCCAATATATCGGTCAGTGTTTTGTTTTTTTCTTACACATGCACGCACGAGAATATGAACTAGATCCAACATTTGTTGTGTGTTTTTATTCATTTACTCACCCAAGTCTGCTCAGATCAGCTGGTTGTTGATCCCTTAGTTACACTGCAATAGGCCTAGGCTGCTAGGGCCTTCCCTAGATGCATTTCTTCTTCCGTCACCTCTTATCACTATGTGGTTATACACCACATTGCATTAAATCGTTTTTCGTTATTAATCTCTGGCTGATCAACTAATAGGTTTCTACCTGTTAAAAGGACGTTTTTCCTTTCCACTATCACCAAGTGCTTGCTCATAATGGGTTATATGATTGTTGGGGTTTTCTCTATTATTGCAGGGTCTTTACATTTCAATATAAAGCACCTTGAGGTGACTGTTAATTGAACTGAATTGAGATTGTGCTGTGTTGCCAGTAGGGAAGTTGCAGATTGTCCTGTGGTGGACAAACTATGCGACATCAACACTCATAATTTCATTAAATGCTGTTTCTCTACCTTTTGATTTTTTTTAACAGTTAATAAATACCAATACCAGCAAATTGATAAATAGCTAATATCCTCTAAATTAGCCAGTCTCTAAATAACACCATTGATGACTACGAATTTGAAACTACACTCACCAAATACAGTCTCTTTGGCTCCTGCCAGGTGGCATCTCTCAGTCTCCTCGCTATAAAGAAAGAAAATAATGGAGACTAAAAGTTTCACATATGACATACATTAATGAAGCAGTTTGAAATTTTGGGAAAAGCAGTATCATTAATGCTTAAATGGGAAATAACCAACTTGCAATGCTACAGCAAGAAAAAGCATCAAGGTAGCAAAATCTGGATACAAGCACATCTTGAAAGCTCGCTAATTACAAAGTTGCACATGTTCTGGTAACCTAAAAGCAATGCAACAGTATTTATTTTCATGTAATTAAAATATAACCCCAAATCCAAAGTTGGGATGTTGTAAAATGTAAATGAAAGCAGAATGCAGTAATATTCGAATCTCATAAACCCAATTCTATTCACAACAGAACATAAATGTTTGAACTGGGAAATTTGACTAGTTAATGAAAACGATTAGCTCAAAAAACAAACAAACAAAAAAACACCCAGCTGGATGAACATTTTGCAACTAATTAGGTCAATTCCACAAATTGTGGAAGAGTTTTATAATATTGTTCCTTTGAATACAGACTTAGAACACCTCATCGCTGACAGCACATAATTTCATCGAAAGATTCAAAGAATCTAGAGAAATTTGTGCACAAGGACCAAGGCTGAAGATCAATATTGGATGCCTGCGATCTTCAGGCCCTCTACATTAAAAACAGGATGCTGTGTGGAAATCACTGAATAGACTCAGAAGCACTTCCAGATATCGCTGTCTGTTAGTTCACCGTGCCATCTGCAAATGCAGGTTAAATCTATCATGCGCAGAAGAAGACGTGTGACATAATCTAGAAAGTGCTGAAAGGTATACACAGTCTTTAGAGCAACATCCAGATGACAACATTTTCAGGGAAGGCCTTGCATATTTCAGCAAGAGGAGTCCAGACCAGAGTTTTTGCCAGCTGAAAACATCTGGTGCACGATGAAACAATATGAAAAAAGACAACTCAGGACTGCTGAACAGCTAGAATCCTCTATCCAGCAGCTGGTCTCTTCAGTTCCCAGATGTTTACAGACTGTTGTTAAAAGAGGAGAGGCTGCACAGTGGCAACAATGACCATTTTTTTTGGGGGGGGCATCTTCGACCATCAAAGTGACCCTTTTTCTTTTTTTAAAAAAAATGCAACATTTCCTCAGTTTAAACATTGGATATGTTTTCTATGTTCTGTTGTGAGCAAAATGCGGGTTTGTAACATTCGAAAATCACAGAATTCTCTTATTTTATGAAGCGTGCAAACATTTGTGGAATCAGGGTTTTAAAATAAGATTTTTTTAATAGTTCACTAAATTACGAACCTTTTTGGATATTTTAAAAAAATCTGCACTGTTAACCTGATTATTTACCGTTTAGACAAATGAAAAAGAACAGAATAAAAGCAGAAAATTCAAAAGGCTTTTGTCTGTTAAACAGAAAATTGTTATTTGTTCTGGAATGACACTTAATGTCCTTGTCTAGCATGTGTGAGAGAAAATAATACCTGCAAGGTTTGTGTGTATTAAAAATGTCACTGTTGACACACCAGAGACATAATAATGAGAAATACAGTGATAGCAGAAACATACTGGATTACTGTGCTTTGAGAGGGAACATCAGAAAAAGAATCCAGGTCTACCAGGCCTAAGCTAGACGTGCTGCTGGTCCCATTCCTAGGAAGGAAAAAAAACAAACAAACAAAAAAAACCAAAAAAACAACAAAAGTGTCATTTAAATGATGTCTCGAGACATCCAACACGATCGTTCACTTGTGAAGAGAACAATGTCCAAGCGCAGGGATGCAGGTCATGTTATTAGCTGGTGATTAACATATAAATAGCAGCTGCAGCAGAACTGGGCACTGAAGCTGGGAGAGCTGGTGATTCGTATTTTTTGCCTGGCAGCTGGTCCGTCTGGAAATGGGGATGAGGCATATTTGGAGGCAGTTAGGTGGGGAGGGTGGACAGGCAAGGCCGGCAGCCGTGCCCTTGTGTCACAACATAGATCAGGGATGAGGCAGAGTTAAAGTAAGCAGGTAGATGGAGAGGTTGCAGTGTTATGGTGGTGCGCACAACTACTCTTGCTCTAAACACAGTACCTTGCTACTTCCTATTAACTCTCAGAACTGCCCAGATCATTGATTGTCCAGTTTGAGAAATTAAATGAGTTTAATCATTATGGTATACATCTCTTCTTTTTGTTTTAAGGAAAAAGGGGATCTTACACCATAAACTTATTTTAATAGGTGATTAGTTGGGTAAATAAATGGGAATTTGATGAAGCAGAGAATGGTTTAGTGGATGTTATGAGCTGGCCTTTTGATCCATGATATAAGAGCTCTTGCACCACTGCAGCCTACTGCTGCAGGAGGAGATCTGGCCCTGTATGGCTTTGCAGAGCGAGCTCTCTTGCCATACACTGCATTAGCAGGTGTGGATACTGGAGCGGCAGGGAGTAAATTGGCATTGGCACAGGAGAACACAGTTAGTAGCAATGGGCCAATGAGAGCGGGGTGAGGGTGTGAGCAGCAGCGTTTGGAGCGGTATCAAAAGAGCAGCGGTTACTGACCCCTCGCTCAGGTGGATAAAACTACTGGTCTCCTCGTGGGGGTCATCTTCGGGGGTTATGTGAGACCAGCTCCCCATGCTCTCTTCACTGCTAGCACTCATAGAACGCTTGTCCCTCTTCACTACTGCAGCCACGGCTGTCCTGTCCCTGTCACTGCTGGAGAGAGCAAACCGCAAGATGTCCACAATGTCGGCGGCAATGCTTTGGTCACTTTGGCTACTGTTCCTGCTCCTCTATGCACTACTATTGTTACGCAGACACCCAGATTTGTTACTACTAACCTCCTTTCTATAAGCCCATATCGGGATCATGTCTTACTGTAAACAGTAACTTTCTACAAATGACAAATGTCTTTGGAGTGTGAAATGATTATTAAAAAGAAAACTAATTCCTTTGAATATCTTTAATGCACCAGCACACTGCATTTCCCATGGGCACTGTTGGATTTTCAGCTCTTTTTTTTTCCAGGACACTGATTAAATTAAGTCATAATCAGATGATTGAGAGCTGCCATCCTCAATTCTGCAGGGAAATCAGGTTTTATTGAACTAGGCGAGTGACTGACTTGCACTCGCACACAAGGGACAAACACATGCACTCCACTTGTTTCTAGATTACACGTTTTATCAAGCGTTATCAAAAAACACAATAAAACTCTACGTTGAGCTTTCATACATTCCACTTATCGGCTTCTCTTGCACATTAGCGATGCTGCTCATACACTTTAGTGGTGTCATTACAGTCCAAATGGAAACATGCAGTCTTTGTTACCCCAGAAATGTGAACTAAAAATGTTCTCCTTGACAGTCCTACAATCTGCTGTCTCCCGTGAAAGCCCCTCAAGACATTTACAGCATTAGAATAAATCTCACCACCATGCTGAGTCCCTGTCTTGCTAAAACGTCAGTCTGGTTTCAATTACTCGTGTATCTGACAATGCAGCCCCCAAATTCTTTGTCATTTCGGCTGTATCAGTAGAATCTCAGTTCCGATTCTATCTATTCCAATATCAGCGAGTGTTTTGTGGTTTGTTATCTTAGTGTGAGTGCAGCTTGTACTGATAAAGGGGACTTCAGCAGCCACTCTGTGGATAAAGGATGAAGCTGCTAAAAGCTTTCTGCACACACAGTACATCACCCAGACAATGTGAGTCACAGCCTAGCCAAACCTGCTAAAATAGATTAGTTAACCCAGTAAATAGATCCTCTGCGTGCCCACTAAGCTTTGATCAAACTCTATAAATAGCACCACACACCTGCATTTTATGTGTTTAGTCCAGATTTTCATACTTGATGTTTAAAAATAGTCGAGCACTTTTTTTTTTTTAAATTCTCTCCCTTACTCTTGTCAGAGAGATTGATCTCTACGTTTCACATCCAGTAGATGACTATTCTGCTGCAGGGTTATTAAAGAAAACTCTGCCTGAAGGAGGAAGGGTTGGACTCTCACACAAAAGCCTGTGAGCAGTGTAATACCTGCTGCTGTTGGTGGGAGCTCTCTCCGTATGCTTGGTAGCCGGCGTGTCTGATGACGCTTCTTGATGTCCCCCTGTTCTTTCAGGGTTTGAGACTGTCTCTTCATCTCGCTGATCTCCTTCGATGTGGATCAGCGGCACATTTCTGGGGCCCCTTATGCAGGCTGAACCGCTGTCACTTCCCCCGATGCTGCCAGCTTGCTCCTGGCTCGACCTACTTCGGCTACAGCGTAGATGGGATTGCTTGAACCCCCTCCTCCTTTCACCAACAGGCATGTGCGCCTGTGGATGTGACCCAGGTGTGCCTCCACCTACATCTTGCTGTCCCCCCAGCGCAGATTTGCCAATATCCACTATGTCAGCTGCCAGGCGATTGGCAAACTGCTGCACATGGGGCTGCAAGTCTCCTGCAGCTTCCAAATCAATACTGTCTTCAGGATCAGCGATGATCTTGTTCTTTCTCATCAAGGACTCGATAGAGCTTGACCAGGTCTCATGAATTAGCATATCAGTAATCTGGTCAGTCTTTCCCCTCTGATAGAGGCATGAGTCTGACTTGCACAGTCCTGTGGCTGACACAGAGTTGGTGGGGAAGATATTTAATGTGTCCCCGTGCACATTCCGCGCAAATCCATCAAAAGAGTTCGCTTTTATGGGCGAGTTGACAGTAAGCCGCGAGTCTGAGGAGCGCCGGTCTGGCACCGAAGACTGACGTATACAGAAGGGTGTTCTTAGAGGAGGTGGGAACAGGCTGTTGCTCCACTCTTTAGTCTTTGCAATGCCATATTCTTTGTTTTCCTTATCCATATCCCGAAGCATAAACCTGTAGAACTCCTCTGTGATGCTCTCGGTGCTCGACTGTTTAGACAGGCACGATGACGCCCTGACATTAAGGTGGCCGTTTTTCTTTGATGCAGCCTGCTGTACAGCAGCAGCCAGGATGCTGCTGGCATTCTTCCCTGCATAGTAGTCCAACAGAAGGTCAAAGCCTCTGCCCTCTGTCTCCATCTGGTTAACCATGAACCGAGAGAACTCATCTGTGATGCTCTCGCAGCTGGACTGCTTAGAAATCGAGCTGCCGCGACTCAAGTTCTGACCTAACCGGCTGCCCGGGCCCAGAGTGTTGGGTGTGCCGGATGGGTCCGCGTCTTCTTCTGGAATGCTCTCATAACTGGATGCCTTCCCACGGCTCCACCTCTCACACTGCAGTCTGCTGCGCTGCTGGCCTGTTTTGGAGGTATCCACCACATTGAGTTCAGGGCAGTTCAGGATCCTAGCAGTGACCTCAGAGGCAAAGAGGGCAAATGGGTCCTGCGGTTCATCAAGGTTTACAGACTCGTCTACCACCCGGTTGACCAGCCGCTCCATTAGCTCTGGCTGCTCCTCAGTTTTCCTTTTAATTTCACTTAGGCGGGGCGCCCGATGTTTTCTGGAAGCTGAATTGCTGTTCTGACCCTCTTTTCTCCTCAGTACTGTGCGGCAAGCAGGGATCAAATAGCCCTCGGGGACTTCAGCAGAGGACCCTTTAAGGGCACAGAACCAGGGCTGTTTCCCAGTGGAGTTTTCTAGACAGATTGCTGCAAGTTCTGTGGCCATAGACACCACCGTGGAAGCCAAATCATCAGCATAGCAAGTAATTGGTGTCCTGGACTCTGAGTCTATTCTGAAAGAGTTCAGGGAGGACTGAGGTGTCAGAGAGGCCTGTCTGCTGTCACTGCCTGTCCCCAGTCGTCCTCTCCTCTCTGTGACCTGAACTGGGATTTCACTTAAAGGCTCTCTGATTGCACCACTGCCCTGCTGGCTGTCAGAAAAGTCTTTGGCTGGCAAGGAAGTAGGTTTAGACTGAGTTTGTCTGCACAATGACTGCTGCTGTTGTTCTTTGATGTTTGCTGCTGAGGACGATGCAATGACATCACCTTCCTCAAGCGCATATTTCTCCTTCAGCCCTGCAACTGTGGATAACTTATCTGTGCAGTGCAGCACGCCGCTTAGATTCTCATTATGCCCAAATAAGCATTGTAATTGGCTTAATGGATCCTTGGCATCCTCCTTGATGTTAGCAGGTTCCTTAACACAAGCATCACCCTCTCGTGTGTTGCATGACCCTTGGTCACACGTGGAGATGTGGCTGATCTTTTTCTGTGTCAGGCAGAGAATATCAAACAGCAGATTGTTGACACTGTCTTGCAGAAATACCTGAAAGCTTGGCGCCTCCTTCCCGGTACCCTCCAGTTCCTTTTTCTTTTTTGCCTTCTCTAAAGCGTGCTTGAATAGACTGTCTGCCACTTCATTTATTAATTCATCCACCTCCCTTTCATCCGTGTAGCTTTTTTTCGAAAACGTAATGCCATCTACTATCTTGTTATGCGTGGTTTCCAGCAGATGGGCTACACTCCTGTAGCCTTGTGGCTGAGTCAGCACCTCAGCTGCTTCCCGATGCAGGACTTCAGCAATGTTGGCACGAAATGCTTCAACGCTGGTTCCCTCTGCCACGCTGCAGTGCAGCGTGAAGGCTGCGGAGGCCTCAGCAGCAGACATCAGACCGCGGGACGCCGTGTAAATTTCAGCGGGATCTGTGTCTGAATCGCCGCCGTCTCCGGGCTCCTCCATTAAGTCCACAGCTGCGACAGCGCCGGCTACCTGAGCCATGCCACACATAGCTGAGGAGAAGGAGTACTCTTCTTTATCTTCTGGTTCCTGCAGCTCCTCATCGACGTCCTCTTCCGAAGCAGATTCCATGGCGAGCTGTTCTGTTAGCTGTGGGGTAGTAATCGTGCCAATAACATTGGCAGCACATGCCAAAGCCACCTCTACATGTTTGGATACGTGTCCGCCATTGTCATGGGGATTGTGAGCCTGCGTTTCATTCTGTTGCTTTTCTCCAGTTTTGGTAGCGTGGTCGGGCACGTGAGGCACCTGGTTCTCCGGCCATTCTGCAGCCCCGTCAGAACTGTCTGGGCTCTGAACAATGACAATTTTAGGGAGCTCAAAAGAGCAGGTGCGCTGTTGGGAAGGCTGTTTAGTCTTTGAAGGGCTCTTGAAGTTGGGAGGGCAACTAGAGAGGGACACACTGATGGCTGCCTCTGAGGCAAAGGAGGTTTCATCTTGAGAGAGCCGTATGAAGGCATCCTGCAGTACTGACTCAGCCAGATTGGTGGCGTAGTACCCCGCTGACTCTTTAGTCTGGATGCTTGCTCGCTGATGCCCTTCCTTTTTCACCTCGGCATCCTCCCTTTGCTGATGACGTGCCAGCTGTCCCCGATGACTTGCAAGTCTGACACAGTGTTTCTGTGCAGCTTCTGGCACGCTCTCTCCCAGGTCACCGCTCTCTGGCTCTGTGAACAGACAGGGGAAAAAATAAAAGCCGTGGAAAGAGAGAATGACAAACGTCTACACTGATTAGGAAGCAGCACCACCGGTTTCCAAAATGTCACATCAACAGTAGAATATTATCCCGATTTGCCCTCCACTGACTCTGTGTCAAATTAAAATTTCCCTTAGAGAAAATACATTTCTGAGTGCAACAACAATAATTATAATCTTTACCCAGCTGAAAACAAACCCTGCTGTACTCACCATTTCTGAAGCTGTCGTCCTCGCTGTCATCTCCCAAGTGTTCTGAGGCCGTCAGGAAGTCTTCCTCTATGGACGAGATGGAGCGATTGGTGTCATCATCGAGGCGCTGTCCAGCCGCTTTGCCCTGCTGACACTGTCGCTCTTTTCCCCACTGCAGGCCGATCAGGAACTTGTTGATCTCAAAGATGATGCTACCAGGCTGTGTGGAGCGTCTCTTTCCTGAACACTGAAGCAGGCACACACCTGTGCATCTCTGCCCACCCTGAACGAAGCACGGACAACTTTCATGTACGCTCACACATACTCAATATATAATGTATCCAAAGGTCTTAAAGTATTAAAAAACCCACTACAGACACAACACATAGGCAAGCACAGTTAACACATATAGTCACAAACTTTACTATAAATCTCTTAAAACATTATACAGCTCTATTGCCTGTTTTTCTTCCTTATATTTGATATACTATTAATTGCTTCGGACCTGCTAATGAAAGTTTAATAGGCTGTGTAGGCTCCTAGGGCTGTTTATTGATTCTCACAGCAGTTTTAAACATTTATTTATTGGATGAGCTTCAAAAAAAAAAAAAAAAAAAAAAAAGCAACCGCAACAGGGGATTTTTTATTTAATGACAAATACACCAACAGAAAGGCTTATTAGTTAGCTAAGTGTCTGTATGTAATTTTTATTGCTGTTTAAAAATTCAGAGTATGGAATTAAAAAGCGACTTTTTGCTCTGTACCTGCAGGTGTGTTTTCTTTACACGCACCTGCTGAACAAAGTCGTATTTGCGGTAGCATCTGGATGAATTAAGTGTGAACGCATCCTTTGCATCGAAAAAGTTCAAACCAAATGTCTTTTTATCAGACTTTTTTTTTTATGGAAATGTTTTACTCTTGATGTTTGCTGCTTTGTATTCAGACATACTTTGAATCCAGTTGTCTGTTACCGGCCCAGTTTTCACATGACTATATTTGGAACACACATATCGCTTTTTTGCACAAAAATAAAAGTCAAACCTGAAGTTGGTGTTTGCCAAGATAGCCGTGTGCCTCAAAAGATGAGGACATGCTTTTACTAGACTAAAAATGGAAGAATTGCTCCATAAAACGAATGGACTCCCTCATGTGGGGTCTTTTTCCCAGCACAAAAGGTTCACATCTAATCGCACAGCGCTGCTGTACGAGAACAGCTTGTGCTCTCGGCCAGTCAATCCAAAGGCTGGAAATACTTGTAACGAATAGAAAACCACTACAAACTTACCTGAGCTGAGGGGTGTGGGTGTGCTTGGCAAGCTTCTGTGGCTTCTAATCCACCCAGCAGTAGGATCTCATTTTCTTTCGGCTGGTGGACGGTCAGTAACTCAACAAGCTTTGGCAGATCTGGAGACACAGATGCCAATTTCTGCAAGACACAATCCAAGCACAGAGACAATACTAGATGATAACAACAAAGCTTTTAGTCAAGTCACTTCAAAGCTGAACATAATGTGCTCTCTGCGGTTCCAAGTCAGAGACACATAATTATAAAATCCTTCCTGTGAGAGGACTTGAACCATGTGGAATGATCATTGATCGCCCACCACCGCCAGCTGCAAAAGACTGCAAAATCTGCATATTTTCTACACAAATCATCCCTCTAATTCTGGGTAATGATCTTGAATCCATGGCAACTGAGCCAATGCATGTATCGTATGTGAAATACAAGGACCAGAGTTCCTGAGAGATGAAAAGTGGGAAGGAAGGAGGGGAAAAAAAAAATGAGGGTGCAAGGAGAGAACAAGTGAGCGTGGAGGAGAAATCTGCTCACCTTGACGCTTTTGTCATCACGACAGTCAGTTTTCTGTGGGTCCAGATTTACAAAACAGACCTGAGAGTGAAGAAAAAGAGGGCGTCAGGATGACGGGATTTTACAGTAATTTTGAAGTTTCTGCACTGCCTGTCCATCAGCTACATTACAGAGGCCGTCTGTTCAGTCCACCACATTGTCATATTGACAGAGGCCTTTCTAAGGAGATGTTCTTGTCTCAGAGGGGCTGGTAGGAGCAGGTGTAAACCAGAAATGATTTTCTTTCCCCATGTCTCTCCTCTTTTGCTTTTCCTCTTCAGCCGTCTCCACGCTTTCACAGCGTGCCTGTCACAGTCCCCGTCTTTCATTCCCTGCCGGTCTCGCGTTCCCTCGGCTCTGACTGCAGGTTTAATGGTCTGTGATGGAGTTCTCATGTCAGTACTGGGACCCCGGGACTGTCCAATAGCTGCTGTTTGATTCTGCAGCACACAACCTCTGCTCTAAGTTGGCGCAGCCAAGTTTGTCCTGTGTGGCTAAATGAATACAACTCAGCTGCAACAGCATTGGAAGGGGAGTGCAGTTCACCTTGAGTAGTACCCCTACTCAATATGAATGTGCAGGGTGCTTCAAAGTGCCTGGGGCAGAGCGATATGTTTGCAATGCAATCACGATTTCATAATTTAAGAGAAGGAAATTATGTAATACTCAGAGAGTATCTATATCTGTCATTGTTAATGGAAAGTATGAAAACATTCAGGATTAGCAAGGTAAAATTAGAACCAGTAGTTTTCAGTTATTGGCCTGATGGGATTGGCTGTTCCGTTTCTGTTTAACAGATGGGCATATATGAGAGCATTACTGTAATAACTATAATACAAAGGCAATTTCAGAGAAATACAATGAAGGAAATTCAAGAGGAGGGTGACCCTGCGCTTGATCGACAAAAACCACTTGAAGAGAAAGGTGTGTAATAGTCTGGGAGGTCAAAGGAATCCAGGGAAGCAACTCTTGTTGACTCCTGCTCTGTATGTCCTCCTTGCAGCCCTGCATGGAGAACATAATGCTCTCCAGACAGAATCGTCCAGCCTGTCTGCAGTTTGCATTTAAAGGTCATGGTGGCAAGCCAGAGGGTTGTTAAAGAATGTCTTGAGGATGGATGTGACAAAAAATAAAAAAATAAATAAAAAAAAAAAAAAAGAAGAAAAATCCTCCAAACAGTTTATGTTTGGAGAAGGGGAAACCTGGTTATGTCCATGCCATGCGTTGGGCTGACTGAGCTACATCTCGGTCAGGGCTGCTCGCCACGATTGATGGAACAATGAATTCTGAATCGTAGCAGCAAACTCCAAATGAAAATGTCAGGATATGAATTGAAGCAATAGAGAAAGTGGGTCATGCGGCAAACAGCCACCCTGAGGAGGCGAGTGGTTTTATAGAAGATAGATAAGGGGGATAAAGTTAACGTTTTGTAACGTGACCGTAATCAAACAGAAATTACATAAAAGGACCTGAGGGAAGCAGTTCAAGTGAGGAAATCTACCAACATCCCAGAGCTGAAGCTGTACAGTGAGCTGTTTTATACAGAGAACAAAACTCCAACAAAGGACTGATCCACAGTTACTGGACATATTCAGTTGCACCTATTGTTGGATTAGGTGGTGGAACCAAATACTGAACATAAGGTTTGCATATTTTGTGTCCTCACAAATCCCTGTGGGATTGTAGATAACAGAAAAACGAATAACTGAGTCTAGTTTGTTTTAATTTAAAAAAAAAAAAAAAATTGGCTCTTGTTGTTGATTTTTTTAGGATCATGAAAGGTCACAGTGTCTAACATCTAACCATCTGTTGGTTGCTCATTAAATTTAGTCATTCTTAGTTACTGTGGTATCTTCTCTTCTCTCAGTGAACTTGGGGGTGGGGGAAGAGAATACCGCTAGCTCTCCCTTTCACTGCCGCCACCTCCACGTCTGCTCTACCTGCTGATATCTAACCCCATTCTTTCCTTTACAGACCTGCAAAAACAATATAGATTCAAATAACCACATTTTGACGCCCATCACAGTTTGAAATAATTTCCCTTGAACCTCCTGAGGTGTGCCTGGCGTTTGCTGCTAGGCTTTTAAACAGCAGTTGTGAGACGGCACACATACCTCACGACTTTCATCTTTTCCTCATTTATCTGTGTTTGCTTAAAGAAGATCTAGTCCCAGAAAGCCATGTCGAAGTATAGAAGCCACAACAGATCCACATGTATTTTTTGGGTAATTTTGGGGGGAAATAATGTCACATTTTCTAGCTGCAGATGTTACAGTGAAGCAACAACTGCTGCGATAAATAGGCCAATGTACTCATCAGTTTATATTCCAACATGAGGATTTGCTTCTGCTGTTTTTGCTATCTCTAAAACACAGTCAGGGCTTCTTCATCAAAGAAAACGGTAGAGTTAAAAGAAACAAAAGACTGGTAACTTTCAAAGAAAGGGCAGTGACCAAAAAAAACAAAAAAAAAAAACAAAACAAAAAAAAACAAAACTGTCTGCAAAGTCAGATGGAAGCAGTCAAAATATCCTTCAGCCAAAAGCATAATGTGACACATTCAGAAAGGCCAATTTCCCCCTCACCTTCAATCTGCTATCCTCCAGTCAAACAATGATTTCTAAACTATGAAGGCTAATAGGATGAAAAATGCTGCTCGAAAACAGATTCAGCCAAACAGAAAAGATGTGAAGTCAATGGCAGCTGACAATGACAGAATCTATGAAAAGTCTCTCCAGTCGCACCCTGATGAGGATGGTGGATTTTTATTTAATTATGGATGAATGGATATTTAGTCATTCATTTATGTTTGTCTGGTGCCCTTCATGGGCCGCATGTGTCACCTACAACATTCTCCTTTGCTGACTCGCTATCAAAATAATCAGAGCAATCTACTCAGCGAGGAGTGAAAGCAGTTTGCAGATTTGCTCGTCTTTTCAGATCAGTTTACAGGGCGTGATGACGACCTTTTCTGTTGTCACAATTGCCGTTAAATGCCAGTGAGATGCACATCAGGCATTAGATTACACACCAGTACAAAAATATTTCCACATGCTGAACCTAATCTGATCCAAAAAGGAGGCTGATAATTGATTTTTTTTAACTTCTTTCACTGTGTTTGGTTTTGTGTCTGCAGTTTTTCCACTTCCTGTCCACTTGCTCATCACGGGATGAACAGCCGGTTCCGTTCCCTAGCTTATGAATGTCTCAGCAGTATTCGCTTGTGCTGATTATTTGGAAATGTTCCCAGAGAAAGCCACCACGACATCTCCCACCCGTCTACCAACACGTCGCCTGCGCACAACCCACAGGCAGAACAAATCGAGCGATCCAGACTCGTGACCTTGAGAGGGGACTGAAGCAATTTAACACTATCAGACGGCGAGAGTCGAGAGGAGGTTGTTCTACATTTGGGAAAGGAGAGGATCATTCAGCCGTCTCATGGTGACGCAAGCGCAGGGACATGCTCTGATTCTATCAGACATAGTGGACAACACGCAGGTGCATCAGCCCGTCTCTGAAGGACTGACCAGGTGGGTGAGATAAAGAGGACAAAGAAATGGTTTGATGTTAGAACGTGATGAAGAATAATGGGCTCCAGTTTTGAGCAACAGCCAGTAGTAAGAGGTTATAAGCTTTGACTTATATTTTATATCAGTAGTTACATTATGGCTTCATAGTGTAGTGGTTTACACGGTTGCTTAGAAAGTCAAAGATCCCCAGTTTGAACCTGGGAGGAGATACAAACCTATTTGGGGTTGCATCAGGAACAACATGTGTACAAATATCTTGACTCAAATATGCAGTGAAGCTGATTAACGGATAAAAGTAGCTTATCACTAATTATATTCATTTTCTAAGTGAAGTTCATGGTTAAAGTTCCACTAACTGATGGAGTAACAAACCTTGGACATGCTGACATTTACAATAATCACCTTCGAGGTGGTTTATTGAGCCCGCCGAGCATATTAACACTCATTTGGAGTGTCTGACCACCTCATGAGTCTTAGATCAATACTCCCTCTCCGTCTGAGATTTGACTGCTGCTTTCACCAGCTGATTGCTACCTACCAAACTGGACCAGGAGCAACAGTGAAAGCAACGAGAGCGTTCAGAAAAGAAAAAGCCAAAAGGGTTCATTTCTATCAAACAGCTGTTTCACAGAAAGTAACGGTGTGATTTAAGAGTATTGTGAAAATAAATTGTACATTTTTTTAAGGGTGTGCACGTCTACACGCGGGCTCGTGTCAGTGTCAGAACTCTGGCTAAGACCTGCTGTTGAGCGTCTCCCCACGCTTTCGTGCTTCACTAGGTGCTCAACCCGTGAAAATTTACAGCTGTGCTCGGCTTCAGCCCAGGCGGTCAGTGTGGGAACTCGGGGTGACTCTGACCACCTGTGCTGACAGACCACCAAAACCAAAACTGTCAGAGATGACCTTTACTAGAGAAGGAAAACAAATTTCAGTTTTACCAGCGAGCTTGGGTGCTAGATGTCCTCGCCATTGTTTTAACAGACTTGAAGGAAAAACAAGTCACATACTGAACTTTGAAGCCAAACATGTGTTAAATTGCACATTTATTTTTGGAATTAACCTTGTGAAATGTTTGATACTGCTTAACAAACAAGCGGACCATTGGCTATTTTTGGGGGCTTTTTTATGATGTAGCTGATCAGAGATTACATTTTTCTTTGATTTAACCTTTATACAGGTACATGTCTCGTTTACAGAGAGTTGTTTGATGATCACTAGCATAACATATCACCCCTCCATTTTGAGCCTATAGGAATATATAGTGTGTGAATGTGCGCAGGATTGCCTGATACAGACAAAATAAATGTTAAACACAGAATACTTGTCAACATGCTGAAATTGTCCACAGGGCAGTTGTACAGTTTTAGCTTCTGTATGATACAGTTAGATTTATAGTGAATGTCCATCTATGACCCCAACTCTGCAGGCATGCACACATCCTGCACAGGGGTACAATTGTCCTGACTTATTTATGCATAAAATCCTATTTAGCCAAACTGTCAAGCAAGCACATTTCTTTCTTTGTACTAGTGCACACACACACACACACTTTACAGATAGAGTTTCAATACAACATTATGTGCACAGACATGGTCAATATAAGAAATCATTACAAACATTCTGCGTCCTTTGTCCATCAAAGCCTCATTCCTCCAAAGCAGCCCCCCTCTCTACTCCCTACTCTGATCCTCCTACACACAGCTGCTGCTCTTGGTTCTGCTGTCTCCTCTTTCTCTTTTAAGAGTGGCTCTTTTTTTCCTCATGCCTTAAAATACATATATCCTGAACAACCCTATTTACGCTTTCGCCTCATCTTTCCCCCCCCAAAAAAACAACAATAAATTCCACAAACGTGAACTAATTACTGAAATAATACTACATAAGTAGTAGTACTTGTCAGACATTTACTTTGGTCTTTTTATGCAGTTGTCCTGCAGGTATATTTTGCATGTCCTTTGTTTCCACTGGTGGTGTAATTAAAAGAAAAAAAGAAAAAAAAAAAGGAAACACATGGACATGGTCCCAAGCTTCCTTTATTTCTTTCTTGTAATGCGTTTTGACTTATCTCGGTAGCTGGCAACTTTAATTATAATCCATTTTAAGTGTAAGTGAATGCAAACTACGTTTTTGAGGGAGGGGGGGGAGAACATCAAGGCTCAGTGGCTCTGCCATATTAATTTTGCAAGCTACACTGTGCTGGTGTTGAGACCAGACAGGCATGCTGTTCACACAGACTGATGATTATAAACAGCCTGAAATTGTGGTCGTACATTTAAGTACCTGCCTATAAAATGCATAACATCAGCTGTCCACGAGGCCATAAAGGAAAAGAACACATGCTGCACACCGAGACTGGCCAGGCTTAGTCGCTTCCTATTTGATATGCGTGATCAGATATAGCTTTAAAATAAAAAACAAACAACAAAGCAACAACATGTACTATTCTCAAATCCAGATGTGAAAAAGAGGTTAATTTTAAACAGCTGTGCCTTTCTATTGCTGAATCACGCAGTGTTATACGGTCACTGCTTGGCAGTGAGCTGCTGAATTTAGCGCCCCAGGCTAAAAGAATGCTACATACAATGTTGTGAAGAAGTATTTGTTCGCTTGCCACTTACATGTTTCAGCTCAAACAAATTTACTTGAGTAATAACTTGAGTAAATATAAAATTCAGTTTTTAAATTATGATTTCATTTATTGAGAGGAAACAACAAACACTATATGAAAAGGTAGCTGCCAGCTTTCCACACCCAGGCCTGATTACTGCCAGACCTGTTGAATCATGAAATTCTTTAAATAGAACCTGACAAAGTGAATAGACTCAAAAATCTCAAAAGGCATGATCTAAAGAAACAGATGGAAAAACAAAGCTGACATCGATCAGTCTGGAAAAAGTTATCTGGAGGCTTTGGGACTCCAGTGAACTACAGTGAGAGCCATTATCCTTAAATGGAGAAAACTTGGAAAGGTGGTGAACTTTCCCAGGAGTGGGCGGTCCACCAAAATTACTCCAGGAGTGCATTGATAATTCATCCAGGAGGTCACAAAAGAAGCCAGAACAACATTAAAGAACTGCAGGACTCACGTGTCACAGTTAAAGTCAAAGTCTGTGTTTCAACAATAAAAAAAGGACACTGAGCAAAAATGGCTTCCAACGGAGAGTCCCAAAAAAAACAAAGACCCGTCTCACATTTGCCAATGATGATCCTAAGACTGACAAGGCAACCCCTAAAGTATCTGGAACGCCTGAGTCCTGTTACATCTGCTGTAAAACTAACACAGCATTTCATAAACAGATCATCACACCAACAGGCAAACATGGTTCTGGGGTTGCTTTGCTGCTTTAAGACCTGGGCTGTAATTCATGGAACCATGAATTCTGCTCGCTACCAGAAAATGGGGAAACCCTCCGATGTGACTGAATTAAAACCATTGCCAGTTAACACAATGTCTTGACTGCAGTTCTTGCTGCCAAGATTGGCAGAACCAGCCATTAGGTTTAGAGGACAAGGGCAGGACAATGCTCTTTTACACAGGGCAGGTAGGTTTGAGTAGCTTTGTCAAAATCTGTTTGATGATCTGAAACATTTACGTGTGACGCAAAAAACTAAGAAATCAGAAAGGCGACAAATACAGCTGTCGTCTTCTGATTCTTCTTACTATATACGTCAGTTGGGTTGACGGACGTATACATTCACCAAAGGGTCATATTTTTCAGTAAATACAGGTGGAAACATGTCAGTAGGATCTTTTAAGTGATCTCAAACCTTAAAGGACTGAGGTGAAAATGACTAAGAGTAGGTTACAGGTCTCTGAAGGCCCCGGGTAGGTGATGCTTCCGTTTTTGAAACTCATACATTCAATTGTGTCTACACATTTGGAGAAGTGCTGAGATGAGCTAACAATGCAGTTTATCACAAGGTTTGCAATGCAAAGAATGATTTGGCTTTATCACTGGATGAGAGTGCGTAGGAAGTTAATCAATGCTATTTCTATTTACATCTGTTGTACAGTTACACTCCCATTTCCTCTCTCCAGAAATGTAATCCTATTATCACCAACCCCAAATCCCTTCTGGTACGCAGCCACAGAAACACAGTAGTCATACTAATATTAAATCTGTTAAATAAGACATTACAGTAAATGTAAGTGCTTTGAAGCAATTTCATTATTAGCCATTACTTTCATATTATTTTTTTTCCTCCTCCACTGCTTTTACTATCTCTATTGTCACCTTGCTAGGCTAAGAGAAACGCGTGTGTCCACGTTCAAAATGCATCGTTTTAAATTTGCGAAGTCAGTGTGCTAAAGCCAACGCACGATATTAAGCCAGTGCATAAAATTACACACCTCCAATGTGTTACTGCACATTAGGCTGGCTTCCAGCTCCAGAGACAGCTACACATCACCTAAACAAGACCACATCCAAGCTACACGTTGAACTAAGACTATACGATCAACATTAAATAAACATGCACTAAAAACTAGATTTCCAACACACTATGGATTAAGAATGGTATGTCGCTCTAGTTTATGTGCGTTTGAAGGCAGGTGAGCAGATACTTTTGGAAATACAGTGTCTCTCAAAACAATTTCGGAAGAGTGAGGGAAATAAATCTTGGATGCCTCTGCACTGTTGCCCCTGAGCAGACAAATTCATCTTCGCCTCAACTATAAATATTCGGACTTAGTGACACACAATCTAATATAAAGACAAAAAAATAGGAGGACTTTAGACCACAGCTTTGCACCATAAGCAAAAATCTGTCAAAAAAGATGGACAGTCTAAAGAAGAAACTGCGAGAAGTGGTTTAAGTCTTGGATGAAGGAGGTTTTGTTTCCTGCTCCGATCCTGCTCTAAGTCAGCGCTGCTGCCGTGGCCGATGGCATATTTATTCTGCCCCCCCCCCTTCTCTCTCTGTCAGGAAGGGAAAGGTCAGGACACGACACACTACCCAAGTGAGAAGTGTTTGAGTCTTGTGATGAATAGGTCATTTTCCTACATGGACTGCAGTTCAAAGGGGAAGATGGATGGAGAGAGGAATGGAAAGTGTTTGGCAGAGGCTCTGAAGGCTAACCTAAACTTCTCGTGTCAGTTTGGGAAACATTTCCTGCATGTGAAAAGTGCCGACAATAGTTTAAATATATGGACTTCTGCTCTCTCTAATTCTTCTTTTATTGCTGGAGTTTTATGAACAGCTTAGTTTTAAATCATGTTGGTAAATAAATGCAAGTAGCAGATAGAACAATAGAAATTTGCAGAGGTTAAGCAACAATTTGCCTCGCAAATGAGAAAAAAATTAGGTGCTGTATTTCTCTTCAAAACGCTCATCTTGTCAGAGCACTCAGGGGTGTGATGAAATTCAGTGTGACTATCGCAGCAACATGACACTTCTCTGTGACTTCATGCATTAAAACATGAGTGAATGATCAAAGGTGACAACGCGATGCAGCCAGAGGTGGATTATGGAGCGAAACACAGAAAATCCGGAGCTTTTATCTTTTATTTAGCTCACAGTTTTTGGCCTTCCACACTCATTATTTTAGACTACTCCTGTTCCTAAACACAAACACTGATGCTTTTCCCCCCTTTCCCTCACTCAAGCGATCATTCCTTAGAAAACTTAACCTCATAGACTTGTTGGCCTTTGGATATCAAGGTTTAAACTGTACATATGTGTATATAAAAGTACATTTTCATCCCTGTGCTTCTTTTATGATGGCATTAACTGTAAATTCCAGTTTGACTGATTCTCTGTGCAAGCTGCAGAAAAGCTGAACGGTGAATTGAGAGTCACGAGAGCGATTTGTCATGTTGCAGTCCGAGAGCGTTGCTCCAAGGGGACGGGTCTCATCTGTTTGCAGTCGTATTAACGTTTTCCTCTGATTCATAGAAAACAGTAGAGTAAAGAAAACAAATGGCCATTGTCTTATTTATACAAAAACTGAAGATTAAGATGCTAGGGCTTACGTTATATGGAAGAAAAATTAACACTGTCTGCATAAACTCAGGTAGGAGCTTGAGAATAGTCTTCTGCAGAGTCGTCTTTATTTTCATGTTGGCACTGGTCACACACAGCTTTTCATGGAAAGCAAAAAAAGTCCCTCCGTCCCTCACATCATTTACAGGCATTTATGCATATATAAGCTTTCTTCACATTTCAATCAGGTTGAGGTTTGGACTTTGACTGGGCCACTGCAGCAACTTGATTCTTGTTTTTCTCCATTTGCTGGTGTTCTTGGATTCATTGTCCTGTTGCACGATCCAGTTATGGCCAGGTTTTAGCTGTGAGAAAAACAGCCTCGCATTTGAATACTTTGCTCTGCAAAGTCTAAGGAGCTTGTAAAGAAATGCATCTGGACTTCCCAGATGCTCCCAGACTCTTCTTTCAAATCATCTGAGAAGAGTGAAAGAAGCCATCTATGTCCACTGTGAATGACCATCTTTGAACAGAGGCCTGTGTCTTACGACACCAACTGTCTGCCATCTATAATCCAGTTTTGAGATCCCTTCCCAGAAGCCTCAGCACCCACTCACAACCTGGGTCATTTGACCTCAGAAAATCACATGATAGGGTGGGGCTAGGTTTCACCTGAAACCTTGGCTGATTGTGACCCACACCCGTTTTCACACCTTGGCTCGTGTGACTAGGTAGAGGATCATTAGGGGGTCCTCTTGGGACCCACTTGGGTACACTCCCATAGGGCTTAAAATCTGGGACTCTCCACCAATCGCTCTTAGAACTGAAGAAGCTTCTTGGATAAGAGCTGAAAGGTCTTCAAGGAAACTTAAGTCCAGATGCTTTTTCTTTCCAACCTCCTTAGACTAAAATGACCTGGATGACTCAGAACCTTAGCAGAGACATATCTGCTGTACAAAGTTCATGGTTGGGTCAGTAATTTTGCGGTATCCAGATCCTTTGGCAGCAAAATATAATCAGCCCTCCACCTTAACAGCTGGTATGAGATGTTTGTGATGATATGCTGTGGTTTGTTTTTGCCAAGCATGGCGCTCTGCATTATGGTCAAACATTTCCACTTTGATCTTGTTTGTCCAATAGACACCGTTCCTGAGGTCTTTAGTTTACATGTGACTTTGCAAACCTAAGCTGTGCTGCCATCTTCTTTTAAGAGAGGAAGAGGCTTTCTCCTGGCAACCCTCCCGCACAAGCCGTTCTTGTTCAGTCTTTTTCCTAATTGTACTGTCTTGAACTTTAATATTTAACACATTTGGGGTTTTTTACGCTTGCTCTGAGCATTACACCGTCTGACTTTAAGGTGAATTTGCTGCGACATCCACCCCTGGATTGTCTTGTGTTGCAGTTTGTGGCTGGATTGATGCTACAGACCAAGAAACTGCCAATCTCTCTGATTTGATAGAGGTGCGCACACTTGCTGATGATTCAAGTGCATCTGATTAGCAGAAAGTGGCTGCCACTTGTCCTTTTAACTCCTATGAAAGCTGTATGCATGTACTTATTTTTTCATGGTTGCGCAACCAGTGGATAACAGGTGCATTTTGAGCGATGTACAGATCATCAGCCCTCTATAAATCTATTAAACTTAAAGTAGACATATTTTCATCTCGTCCTTTTTTTCCTACATAATCGTGCAACTCTGTTACTTTGGATTATTTTTATTATTAAACATGCTCAAAGATAATAATTAAAAAAAAAAAAAAAAAAAAAAAAGGGTCAGTGTATGTCTAAGTAATTCCTATAAGGCAAAAGCTCAAAAACCCCAGTAGATAATAGGATCATCTCAGACACACAGCTCTGAAACCCTAACCAACTGCTGTTCAAATGTTTTGTTTGTGAAAGACAACCAAACTGAAGCAAGTTGGCTTAAATTGATGGCGACCTTAAACGGCTTTTTGATGAAAAATGCAGGATCAGTATGTGAAACACAGGAATGTTGGGATCTCGGTGAAATAGAAAACTGACAAAACACAGTTGTTCGAAGCTTGTGCACATCATCTACAAGAATGCAGCTCATGTCGGGTGGTTGCAGGAACATTCAATTCAGCATGCAGCTGCTCACACTTACGAAGTGTGACATGAGTGTGAGAACGGTGCTCTTTGCTAAATTACTGCCATTCCTGTTACCTTGGTAATGATTACCAAGCACTCGAGGCATCTTTTATGGATGGGGGGGAAAACAATGTGCAAGCACTTTATTGCTTATTAAGTGGTGTATTACTGCCACTTACATTAGCTACATAAAACTGACCATCTTAGCCTGTGACAGAGATAATTATAGAAATTAAAATTAACTCTTGCTCGTGTATTGATTCAGTAGCGAGGATAAACTGCAGTAAGTTCAATGGCACTGGTTAGCTAAGGCTTGAAAACCCTGTTACTGTTTGTTGTGTTTCACTGCAGACACACCTGTCAAATCCCACTTTAACCCCCAACGCTAACCTCAAAAATGTGCTGTGAACTGAGAGCAACAGAAGTAGCAATAAAACAATAAAAATCCACAGCAGGTCTGTGACACTGCAGTTTAGCATGGCGATAATAAAATAATAATTATAATCATCAGTTTTTCTAACATGGTGATGTAGTGCTTATCATGTTAACCATTAAGAACATTTACACCTACAATCTGGATGATTTGGGGAGAATCAGTTTGGGATATTTTCTACGACTGCCCTTCCTCACATAAGAAAATGCACATCAGGAAATTAAATTCCACTTCAAAAACTACTGGAAATATTCAGTGGACAGGGCATGTTGGACAGTCAATCCCGTAAATATTGGCTTTGTTATTCACAAATCTGTGCAATCCAACATCAACTTTGCACAAGGGAACTGTTTATGTGATTGTGGGATGCAGTACCATTCAGACAGAAAATGACATTGAATGTGTACATCATGTATAAAAACTTAATGACAACTCGCTGCAGATGACCTGCGTGCTATAAACTGACAGTAGAATCATTAGAACTTGTAGACGTGGAAAGCAAAGCAGCTTTTGGTCCATAGAGCTGGTCCTGCAGTGATTGAGATGAGGCTGCAAGATGTGACCGGTGATTTAGAAGTGTTGCTTGGATTCTCCTGGTAAATATGTGTAGATTACATATAAATGGGATTTTTTTTTTTTAAAGAAAAAGAAGTCAAGAAGCAGGGAGTCGAGAGATAATCTGCAGCTGAAGGTAAGAAATTTAATTTTATCCCGGAGGGGCTTGAATGTAGACTTATTATTAGGCTGTGACAGCGTGAAAGAATATGCCATTCTTATTGAGAAACAGCTGGTGTTATTAGAGAGAACAGATTGTGTACTTCAGCTACTTTCCTTAATGAGTCCCACCTACATTAAAGATTGTGAGACTCCGGGGTAAAGCATTTTATTAAGAGCGTTGATCTAGTTTATATCACATTTCAACGATGGTGTAAAATTGAACTGATATGCTTGAAGGATCAAACACCGGCCATTCCCGAACAAGAACCAAGTGCCTTTTAGCCCCTGACAGATGCAAATCCTGAATGTAATTCATACTCAATTTGCAATTCATAAGACAGAGTGACGTTAAGGAAAATAAAATGCTTCCACTCAGTGTTTTCACTGTTAATTTACAATTTCACAAAGTGAACAAAACAGCAAATTGAAATGACGTGCGAAAAGTGTTCACGCGACAGACGTAACGTCACTGAAAGTGATAAATGATTATCAAAGACCCTGCTCGTTAAAGTGAGCTTTCAAAAGCAGAAAGCAGAATAGAGCTGCAGTTTGCATCTACTCAAAGTTTTTGAGTAGATTATGAGCAAAACCTTTCAGTTAAATAGCAACAAGAAGCTACCACGAGCCTGCTGTAAAACATCTGTTTTTAAAAGACACGCTCAGTGGAAGCAGACTGAAGATGGGCCTTCACATCGTTCCTGCCTTAAATTTCAAACCGTTTCCTTTCCATCGCTGAACATAAAGACTGAACACTAGAGCCGATGTGGTCAGACTTTGTTGCCAACACGTATGCTACTCACCATGGTGCAGCCGCCCTCCATGTCGTCATCCAGCAGGCCCAGTCTGCACAAAGCCTTTTCATTCCTCAGCCAGTACTCCGATGAGTCCAGCACACTGTTACTGCACAGAACCTGAAGCACACAGATGAACTCTACTCAGATGCACCAACGCACACAGCGAATGACACCCACCCCCCACCACCACACACACACTTTCTGAGTCACCCATCCACTTTCATCTGCCACTCTGTGTTTTCCCTTCAGGAGGATGGGATCAATTGACCTTTCTCTAGGACATTTATTTCAGTTTAAGTGTCCGCAGCTAGGCATCAGAAATCTGTCAACTAAGCGGTCACAGATATTGTGTCCTCCCTTAGGTGATATTTTCATGAAACCCTAGGATGAAACGTAAAATCACGCAGCTGGTTATTTATAATGTTCTTCTCCGTAATAATCTAGTGTGTTGTAATTGCTGGCCAAGCTGTTTTAATAACCTCTCAGTTACAAAAATCAGTGATCCTCTTATGACAGTAATTGGTATCGACCTCATTAAATGCATCTGTGATCTTTCATTTGTAAAAGAAGATTGTTTTGTACTACTCAAGTGCAGCAGATAAAAGGTTAAAATCACATTTCATCCATTAATAGCATTCTTGTGCAATTATTTTGACACGTGACTGCGTTGTTCATTCTCACTATGTATTTTTAGTGACAAACCATGTCCCCCCATGCTTGCACCCTCTGGAACAGGCCATCTGTGCAGGCCTTCAGCCAGGTAAAAGTGACGCAGGGTCAGCTGATCTCGCCGAGAGCGATAATATCGAAGGCTGCTGCCACAGGTCAGCGGAGCCAGAGGCCCAATTATAAGATAGATATCACCTTCTGTCTGTACAGGACACTTTGGTGGAAGTCAGTTAAGAACATGAGCAGTAGGCTAATTAGACTCCACCAGCACACATACATAATGTACAGTCAGGCACACACACAAAAGATCTACGGTACACACACTTTGAAAGGAAATTCAATCTAAGCCACCACCTCAGCCCACTGATCTGTATTATTTCTCGTCCTGTCTCTGTGGCACTGGGATGTGATAAATCTACTGGGCTGACCCGGGGGGGGGGGGGCTGACTGTTCCTCTTATTACACAACCCCTGAGCGTCACTGGCACCCAGGAGGAGGAAATGAAAATTTCTGGCACTGCTAGAAACATATAGACTGATGGAAAGGCAAATATGACAGACAGGTGCACAGAAACATGAGCTGAGAAACACGCAACCCCCCCATCCTGTTATACCCAAGATGCTATGATCAAGACAGGTTTTGAACACCCAGTCTTACCTTCTTACAGGCGCTGATGGACGATGGCACTGCGCTCTCTGTGCTGCCTCCCTCCACCTCGATAGACTCTGAGCCTTCAAACATGGCAGACGACTGGAAGTTACTGTGAGGCAAAAGGGCACAGAGTTGACTTTGTCAGAGAGAGTTCTCGTCAAAGACTTCCCTTTTTTTAAAAAAAATCTGGGCTTACTGGAGCGGCCCATTGACTGTCACATTTGCTCAAACTGTAAAGCTGGGACACTCATCTGTTGAATTACGTAAACAGTTATTGTCAGACGGGAGATGCATTTCAATATTCTGCACCGAATACTTCATTCACTTCAGCTCGACCCTTCATAACCCAACGAGACAGGATCAAAGCCATTACCCATGCCTGAGCCCTGATCCTACAGTCAAGAAAATGTAACAGTTTATATCCAACCAAAGTGACATTTCTCATGAATAACTGAAGTTTATTTATTATTTATTTATTGTCTGTGGATGTCAAGACCCTTTTATCGCATCATTTGTTAAAAAAAGAAAAGAAAAAAAAAGTGGTCTTGTCCCCCAGAATGAGATGTACAAATACATTCTGCATAAATGTAAAGCCAAACCTTTGTTGCTTTTAGCAGGAGGCTTTCATGGTATTCACGAGACTCTAAAGTGGTTTCCATTATCTGAAATAAACTGATATCAAACAAGCATGGAGCAATGGCAGTGCACCGTCCAAACATCAGAGCTTCTGTGCCAGATCCAAAAATTTGACTTGGAAAGCAGCAGCAGGAAAAGATCACAACATGTGACCTTTATTTGGAGCGCAGGACAAAATTATTCGACAAACTGTAGTGACGGGCGTGCCTGTCAGAGTGCACAACGAGATGAAACAACACAGCAAACTCTAAAATCTCAGAAAGGCGTCATCATCCTCTATGCATGCTTTCACTGAGATAAGCCAAATCGAAGCTTATCCGGAATGGCATTTATGAGGATCAATTTGGAAAATGAAGAGGCTGGGGTGCATATTTAAATAGGAACAGCTGTTTTTTTCTATAATCCACATATTTCAAAGCAAATTAAAAGCATTCTGTTTCCAAAGTCCTCCCCTCTTCCCGGGGGAATCACACAACTGTATCCGTTTGCAGTTAATGAACATGTCTGATGTAAATAAACTGTCAACAGAAAAATGAGTTTGCTGTGAATGTCCTGAACCACTAGGAAAAAAATAAAATAAGATAAAAATAATGTACTGGAGATAAGTGGATATGACGTGCTTTAAATAGGCTGCTGTATCTACAAGGCGCACATCAAAACACCCATTCAACACACACACACACACACACACACACACACACACACACACACACACACAGGCAATGATTCTGCGGTGAATTTGTCGGATGCTTGCACAAAACTAGATGGATGCAGGGTGAAAAATGGACGCGGGAAAACGCTTTTAAAGGGAAAGAAACGAAAATGGAAATGGAATAAAGGGGTTTGTTGGTGGTTTTCATGCACACGATGAGCGTTTATCACAGAAAACTGAAGACTAGGGGAAATGATTTGTCACGCGCGACCTGCTTTCTAATCTTTGCACCTAACGACCTCTCCATCACGACAAGGTGATGACTGACAGTTTGGTGCGCTCAAGTGCTCCCGGGCCCGAGGTAACCAACAGGCATCAGCCTGAAGTGAGGACACAATTAACCCCCTGCAATGTCTGGTTTTTAGACACGTCACCCTCCCCGGGTCTGCTGCTGTAATTCACTATGAAAGCTTGTACGATTGAGGATTTCATGCTCAGGGACGAGCGGGCCAGTTTACTGGTCCACAAGCTGATAACTTTTGACGTTATCTTTGAGATTCCACAACTAAAAATAACCAGCGTGGCAAATTAAGGTCTATAGACTGCACGAGCCTTCAATTTCAGCTTCGACTACATGAAGCAGAAGACTAAAACTTACCAAGAAGGGGCAAAAAAATAAAAAACTAAATAAATTTGGAAACGTGACTGCTGTCACTGTCAGACATTTCTATCAACTAAGCCAGGCTGGGTAAAACACCTTGTTAACGGCAGAGCACTGGCAATAGCCAATAGCCTTCTCTGAAAGCAGCTCTGGTGTCACACTGCATGGATTTAGTGCGTTTTTTCCCCTCACAGTAAACAAGCACTCTGCACAGCACTGAAATCCCCACGTTGTACACCTGGAGCCTATACAACAAATTACACGCCGCACTGGCACATGTTGTAGGTAGACTTAAACTACCTAAAACACCATATCCGAAAATATCACATTAAAATTCTGTGCGAAGCCCCCCTAAAAAACATTAAAGTTCCACTCGAGTGAAAGAAAAACACCACAAAGTCTGAACAACATGCTCTCAAATCAGTTGCTGCACAGACAGATTTCGTTTTGGAATATGTGGTCGTCGATGTGTTATTTTTCTTTAAAGCTACTATAATTAAGACGTCTTACCTCGGCGTCTTCAGAAGGCACTTTGCGCCTGCCATTGTATTAAAAAAAAGAAAACAGCCAAACTGTCCTCAGCCGACGTGTTTATTTCCTCTGCGGGGGCAGGACGACAAGAAGAGGTACAGTGGAGCGCTTTGACGCGTAATTGTCCCCTGGACACTCTCCGGTCCAGATGCGCATCCCCGATCGAGGAGTGAAGGAATCCCACACTGTTTCAGCGTGACTGGATGGGGACTGTGACGAGCCGAGTCCCCCCTCCCCCCGTGGAATCAGCAGCAGAATGAGCAGCAGCAGCGCTTGCCTGTCCGCTCTGCGCGTCTGTGCCGTGTGGAAGCGCAGGAGCCCCGCGTGGATCAAACGTAACGAGCTGCACGACGCAGGCAAGGGCATTTGACGCGGATAGAGCGCGCGCGCGTCCATGCACGAGCACATCGAGCTTGTTAAACTTAAAGCGTGTAATTGTTTTGTCTGCTTTTGATTACTGGCGGTAATTATTTTTGACACTTGCGAGCATCCCAGCCAACAGCAGGCATAATTTTTGACTTATTATCCCGAAATGTCAAAATGGCGAGCCAGGCGCCCAGACAGTTTACACATTCAGCAGGCAAGGGGCAACAAGCATTCCCCTGGGAGCTCTGGTTCATGTTAAATGAAAAATTCAGCACTTTTAGCTTTATCTCAATTAACCCCAGAGAGAAGCTGTCTCCTTTTAACCGGATGCTTCACTGTGTGGCTGTTTGTTACTGTGCAGGTAGTGTGTCATTTGCCTGAGCTTGTTTGTTGGAAGACAGCTGCCAGTGCATCTGGGAATTATGCTGATGAGCACCAGGAGAGTGAACCAAAATAGTAGCCTAAAGCTGCTGGCAGCAAATCCAAAACAGTGGAAAATGTTAAACGAATCTGCAGAGCGGAAGAAACTGCAGAGCTGGCTATAATTCTTAGTGGGCTTGTCATTAGGAGCACTTTAAAAAGGCGTTTGATCCTTTACACATTTCAAAAAGGTTGTAGCTTTAAGCCTGTTATGACACACAGGGGCAGAATCTATACCACAAACACACACATCACATGGTAGTTGCCAACTGAGAGAACTATTGAATACATATATATCTGTATCTGACATCAACTAATGTTCCACCCTTTGATCCAAGGAGGTCACCAAAAGCCAGACTAGGGAGTGAAAGAACCATGACCTTCAGTTCTGTTATTGCAGTGAGAATAATGTTGCTGGAAAGGAGAGAAAAAGTGAAGAAAGTGGTGGATATGAAAGATCTGAGACAGCAGGTGTCCTGATGAGATGCAAAGGAGTGACAAGTTCCAGAAAAACCCAGCATTAAGAGTTTCAGTAAGGTTCTGGGCCACTGGGTGCCGTCATAAATGCTTAAATCTACCTTGACACCAATTCTGCAAGTCTTTCGAACTGGAAGGAAGGAAAACCACACTTCCAAAGGATTCCCTCATCCAGTTTTTCTTTTTTTTTTTTTTTTTTTTTTTAAATCACTGGTGGCGGAGAAGGCTTCCTCACAGCTCTCATGTGTGTTGAAACATGATCACTTTTACTAGTCAGCAAACCACTCTGTTACCATTCATGCTCTTTAGGTGGGGAGCACCATCATCCCGGAAGAAAACATCGAGATAGAAATGTTTCATCGTAGGGTAAAGGTGATCACTCACAACTATTTTGCATTGATTTGCAAGTGATCCTGATCTCTGAAGGGGCAAACCCAGCAAAATGCTCCCTTAGAGTAGATCTCATCACCGTAAGGTCAAGGGTTGGTCCTTTAATTTGACACTATACCATGTGTTTGTCTGCGTGTTAGAGCAAGAGAGGGGGAGAAAAGACAATTCTTTTGTAGATTTGTATGGTGACTAAAGAGTTGGGCTCCTTCACTCTGCTCAAAGGAGCATTTTTACCAAAGGGAATGTTTTTGTGCTCAAAGAAAATACATCTTATGCTGTTATCAGCATCCCGCAATCCGTCTGAGTCTCTACCCTTTGCTTTCATTCAGCTCTAACAATATCAAAGCCTAATTTCTGTAGTAGCAGTCTTGGCCATGCAGCATACAGAAAATAAGAAAAAACCCACATGATAAAGTATTCAGTGTTTCAAATGAATCTTTTCCCATCCATACTTTTCTGCATTCAAAATTAATGAAGACATATAGATAGTGCCTATAAACTTGTCTTGCTCAGCCAGCTTCCATCCAAAGCTTCTTCCACATTCTGATATAAATAGCAACAGTCCTGCATTAGCCAGCACTTCTCACCAACTGTTAATGCCCTCCCTGGTTATGTATGGTACCAGCTAATTTGATGCTTCTCTTCTGTGGAAAAGCAGTTTTTCCTACCTGAATCTTTTCAAATAAACAAACAATTCTGCAAAGAGACAGGCAAAGCAAAACACATAAGGGAAACCCATGCAGCTCACAGGTCAACAGAATAACTGCAAATAATGTAAATTAAAAAAAATCCCATCATCAGTCGGGCTTTAGAGTTTCATTATTCTGTGTGTAGTAAAACAAAGCATGCAGCATATTTTCATGCATTTCCAGTGCAGCTCTGTGTTATCAAGTATGGAGGATAGTGTCGAAGAGTATCTTGGTTTTCAGCAGAACAGAAACTCCCACGTCATCTAAGACTTTGCTGTTGGGCGGTGTGCATGAGTGACCTTAAAAGGTGACCCACATAGAATATCACTACACTACTCCCCGCCATCACCTGCACTTTCTAAATATAGATTTAATATCAGATTTAAGGAGAAAGAAGCATTCTGGCGTCACAGCAAAGCATGCGATTTTTATGAAATGCTGCATTTACTGTCATGTAGATTAGAACTTTTCTGTCTGCTATCTTCGATGGAAAGTTTTAAGCCTCAGCTTAGAGTGTCTAATATTGTGTTCTCAATACGTGTAGTAGAACCACAGAACACCTCAGGGAGTCGTGCATAACACCTAAAAATAATTTAATAAGAGTTAAATCATTTAAAAACTAAGTTTGGCAAACAACGCGTTAGATTCAATAGCTCTGTTTTAGTAAATGAACTGGTTCTTAGATTAGCTTTTTTCATACTCTAAGCACTTAAAGTGCTTTATGCAACATGTATCATTCACCCATTCATACTCTGATCAATGCACTGGAGGGCTACTTGGGTATCACTATCTTGCCCAAGGATACTTCTGCATCCAAACTGGAGACTGGAGCAGGCAGGGATCAAACCTCCAACCTCCTGATTAGCAGATGACCTGTACTACTTCCCTAGCTACAACCACCACTACTTGCCGATCTCACCCAGAATAAGTTCAATGCAGCGACTTTGACTACGAATGTGAAAAGAAGCCTCCACAATAATAAAAAGACCAGTCAGCACTGCAATTCAACGACACCACACACTGCAGCCACTAAAATCATCATACTGTTGAATCCAGACTCGCTAACACACATGCAAGCAAACACGCGCACACACTCTCTTTGTGAAGACTTCTTCCTTCTCAGGACTTCCTTTAATATCCAAAAACTTTCTCCATCCCTTCAATGCACCAGTGGGCCTTGTGTGCTGCGATGTGAAGGGTCGGAACTTTTCTTCAGAGCTCTCTTTTCTCATTCTGCGCACACCAGCTTTGATCATATTTTGTTAGAACTACTGACTGCAACATAAATAGCTTCGTGAAGAGCTTGCCTAAACATGTGCACCATTTGTACAATTCAATCACACCGCTCCCTGTGATCCTGGACTTTTTGCTCCATCTTAAAGAGTAACCACTGTGAGAAAGTATGAACACTTATCTCTAGAAGTGGTTGGACAGCACATCATACACACTAGCTCATCTGAGCTTACCCAGGCCTTTTGCTTGAGATTTTTTTCATCTCTCTAAAACTAACACAACAGTAGTAGGTGATCAAAGGGCAGTAAATCTTTCTATAATCAAGGGTGTAATTCTGAGATTTGTTGAACCCTATTTAGAAGTATAAACCTTGTTTTGGCAGAGGCAGCAGCATCTAACAGTTACACAACTGAATTTAAGAAAGTTGTAATGAAACTGAAAACATCGAATCTTCACAAATGCTTTTGTTATCTTCGGTCAGTATGCTTCCCCTCCCATAAACCCTCAGTAAAGATGATATTTTGCAATTTTTTTGAAACCCTATAAAGTTCTAAAAGACAGGAAATATTCACATTACTACTACCGCAAGTGCCACAATGGCATGATCATTATGGAATAGATACCACCAAGTTAATGTCTGTGAGTAACAAACAAAGTCTGGTACCCCAGATGTTTTGTTTTCTGAAGATTCACTGACGGAAACTTTTTTAAAAGTGCATTTGGAGTAAACTTCCAAGGGTCATATCACCATGGAAAGCATGTAACAGCTAGGGGCCCCATGTCGGTGATGGGTTCCCAAGGGCAGTGAAACTTTAAGCTACAGGAGCTTAAAGTATGAGCTCCATAAGAGGGCCCCGGATGACTCGACTTACTCCTTTTGAAATTGGTGTGCATGACTCATGGATAAACAAACAAGAATAAAAGCCGTGCCACAGAAATGAAGAGGAATCATCCTTCTGGGACAGAAAAAAGAAGAACAAAAAAGATAGTGGTGAGTGGGACAGATAATTATTATTAAATTTAACACTAAATAGATCAGTGCTGTTAGTTTGGCCTTAATTGGGAGAGACTGTGATGGCTGCAGTTACAGCCACACATATTGGGTAATATCTATCAAACATCTCAGTGCTACTTACACATAACACTACACTTGGATTTTTCTTTCTTTAAATATAGTATTTAATTTACAGAGTAAGAAAGGATTGGTTTCGGTTTAGATTTAATTTACTTATACAATCATATTATACTGTATTCTAAAATAAGTAAGCAGATTTTAGTTTACACAGTTAGGCGTATGATTTAATCGTTCTTTGTTTTCGGAGTTACCTCAGTGGCAGCTGCTCCAGGTCCTTTGGTTGATGAGCTAAGAAGTGGGAAAAAGGGCGGAGCAAGCCTATATGGAGACCTGCTAATTGGGTCATACCACAACTCTGGATCATGGGGGGAATGTAATTTGTTATGTTAGTTTCAGTCCGGTTTTTGTGTGTTCTACCCCTTTTTTTTACGACTTTGTGGACTAATCAGCTACTATTTAAATTTCCCCTTTAGATACATCAGTTTGTTAGAGTTAGTAGTAGTAGTATTGTTTTGTGCTAGCTTTTAACTAGAGTTTGGTTGCTTTGACCTCCTTTATGGGCCCAAGGTTGAGATTTTTTGTATAATTTAACCAAGTTTGTTTTTGGGTGAAATAAAAAAACCTTTTTTTGGACTGTAACCTGTGCCTGACCTTCTTTTATTGCTTGGTCTATCACAAAAAAACTTAAATTACGTAACTTCTACTGGAATCATATTTCATAGAGTTTATTGTAATATTTAAAATTAGTTAACTTAGTTGTCCTAGCTTGTCCAGTTGTGTTTGCTGTCAGGTGATCGAACCTGAAGTCAGAGTTGGGGCAGTTGTCTTGTTAGCATAGCTAGCAGGATCGAGGAATGTCGAAACTAGCAGATGTAGCGTTAACCAGTGACTGTAAAACCATATTTTAAATAGTTATTGGGATTAATATATCAGAACCAGCCAGCTTAGCATTGTCACTGAAATCAACCTGTTGTCATTTTATAGCATACCAGTAAAGGAGAGATTTGTAGCTAACTGTAGCAATACCTTTTTCCAGTTAACTGATGAACACTAGCTGTGTCCCAATTCTGAGGCCACATTTGAAGGCCGATTACGTCACAGCCAGGCAACGAAGGCTGTCCCACTTCAAAGGCTGCTCCAAATGCAGCCGACAAATGCATCCTTCATTTCCCCAAATGTGAAGGATGGGTCAGGTGTATTTTACATGGAAGCAATACCTGCAATACCTGCAGCAAACAGGGGTGAGTCTAAAGGGGGGCACGGGATGTGCTAGACCACATTAATTTCAAAAGCCAACAAGAATGTACATGGGCCATCAAACTATTAGCCACTAACCTGAGGGTTGTGAAGTTGGACACTGAATTATTGTTAATATTAACATTAATGTCTACGCCAAAAACTTGTCTCCTATTAAATCACAAAGCCTCCCATAAAGACAGAGTAAAGATACATTTTTTATGCCTTATTTAGATTATATGTATATCTTATCTAATCTGATTTGACCTTTTACTGTACTTGAGATTATTGATATATTTTTGCATTTGAGAAAGTGTTTTCTTTAAAGGTAATTTCAGGTAATTTCAATATACACACAATCAAAGGGTTTAGGTTTATTTTGACAGATGTGAAGTTAAACTTTAAAACATTGCAAAAATCGAAACTTAGAAGCAGTTCATTCTTCATTCATTAATAAGACAAAAGTATTTCCTATCTGAATATTTAAACAATTGATGGAATAATCAATAGCTTACTCAGTTACTAAAATAATCAATAGCTGCAGCCCTAGTGTAAATTATTGGACCAATCCAGTATTGTGTGTGTATTTTGTTTTAACATAGTCTAGGCCTAAAAATGATACACAAACCTGATTCTCTGTACTGGAAATAATACATTGGCCCTGTAAAATTAAATGGAAATATCATTGAATTGTGAAAGGTTTGGTGATGAATGTTTGGAGAGGTTGTGTGGTTTTCTCTGTCATGCTGCATTTAATGTAGCTTATGGAAGGGAAATTTGTGGTCACAAGTTCTGCATTTTATATTTGCATTTGAAATCATTTTTTCATTCGTTATATGAAAGTAAATTTCACATGGCTTCATTAAATGTCCAAAAGTTATTGTACCAAAAACCCCAGCTGATTTTGAAGATGTGGGAACTTTTTCTAGATTGGATTGACTGTATATGGAATGACCCTGCACTAAAAAGCTGGTAATTTTCTTTCTTCTTTGTTTGTAATAGAAAGTCAAAGTATCTTGACAGCACTATTTGGTATTCACACATTTAACATTCAGCCTCAGCATGCAGGGTACTGATGGTTTTGAAGATTTCAGCATTGAATTTTTCCAGCAAGGATCGCTGGGGTTCAAAACTGGCTTGAAACAGTTTTAAACAGTCGCATAGCAACAGCGAGTCAGTTTTAGCGTTTTCCAGAGGAGCCAGCAGAAATATGACAAACAACACGTAGCAGCACACAACACAAACTGTTGCACCTGAAGCTTCACAGATGTTGACTACCCAACACCAACAGGAAAGATGTCTTTGCGCTGTTAATGTTTTCCCTTTTTCTTTACACCACTTCCTCTTTCTCATTCCCCTTCTGACTCTCCACCCTTCATCATCTTCTCCATCATCCTCCACACCTCTTAATCCAAAGGCTTTTCAGGGGGGTGAACTAATCCATTGCACACTTTCTTAAAATAACAGACGGAAGAACAACTAAAGTGGAGATGAAAGTGCAGGCTGCTCTCATCTGCAGAGGGCAGACATCTGACAAAGGCCCAAAGTAAAAACCAAATTAGATAAGAATCAGCTGGAGTACATGCCCTCTGTCAAAAGCCTGTCACAGCAGGGGTATTTTTAATTTAGTGACAGAAATATCTCACGTGAGAGGAGAAGATGTGATGATGAATCTGAGCAGTTGTGACGTAAAAAGGTATTTTTAGAACATCAGGAGTGCGAAGAATTCAACCGTGAACTTGTGAGGGGGGTGCCTGTGGGTTCACAGTGAACGTTCAGTCAGTAAATACATAAACAAGCCTTGTCAGAATAGAAATGAGCTTGGAAGTGGCATTGAATTCAACCCACAGTTCGTGCGTGGACTTTTTGTACCTCTGCTTTGAAGTCTGAATCACAGATTATTGCAGAACATGCAAGAAAAAAAAACAGCAGTCATGCTTTCTATGTCAAGCAAAATTGGGCAGGACTGGCCGCTAATCCTCAGTTAATAAACACTGAAACAGAACCTGTTAAAATCCAAATAACGGCACCTTCTTCAAATTAAATATCTGTACTTTTTTCAGTAAAACTAAATTAACTGCTCCATTTCATCTTAAAACTGAGCAGCTATATGCTCATACAATCAAATCAATAAATCCCTGTTTTCACTTTTATTATTATTCCACATGAACAGCGGGGTTTTGCTGATGGACAGTGATGTCAGGGATTGATGATGGTCAAAGTTAATGGCTGTAGCTGGCCAATTGAAGCAAATTTGATCCCACTTCCCCAGTGATGCATTAAGTTATCTTCATATAACTTAGATTCATAATAAGGGATATATAGTTTCATTTTGCACCTTCCACATAAAACCGACATATAACCATGTATGTGTGGAGCAACTACAGTGATGCATCATTACTATCATCAAATGGGAGAAAAAACAGGAAGACATTAATGACCGCTGAACTGACTGATGTGACCACCTTTGTACGTCTCCTTGACATTTATCCCCACCGGGAAAGTATGTTGGTGAAAAATGTACCTTTGTGTAAGGACGGACAGTGAAGTTAGTATATTTGTATGCCTTTATGATTTATGCTTCAGGGGGAAATCTACACAGTAGTAACTACACTAATGCCAGCACAAGCATAAATACAGGCAACGACGTCGGCCACTTACATGAGTTTTGTCGTAGGGTCTACAAAGATTGTCCTCAGAAGTCTGAATCGGGAGTATATTAAAAAATATAAGTGCTGGTAAATGTCATGACTTAATAACGTTATTGCTGTTCACCTGATACCTGGTCACTTACGATCACTTACCATGTTGACTTAGGCTACGTTCACACAGCAGGCAAAAGCGCATCAAATTCGACTTTTTTGACCCTATGCGACTCATATCCGATCATGGTATGACAGTGTGAACAGCATAAATCTGATATTTTCAAATCCAACCTGGGTCACTTTCATATGTGGTACTGAATCCGATACATATCTGATGTTTTAGAAAGCGACTACTGGTAGAATGGTCATGTCGCATTAAATCCATCTTTTACGTCACTGACACAAGACAGACGGCAATTAACAGTGCCAGAGAAGACAAACGAGAAAGCATGGTGGCGGAAACTGGAGACGGAGCGAGTCAACCCAAAAGAAAAGAAATAGAAAAAACTTATAAAAGACTTGCATAAGATTTGGCTTACTTCATATAGTGAATCATATACGGCTTATATGATTTACTCATGAAAGTGGCCACTTTCTCATTACTTTCATATATTGTTTTAGGAAGTATCCAAAACATACAAGTTTCATTTATATAATCTTTCAAGGGATCTTATATCTGCTTTCACTCCTGTATGCTTTTCATACAGGTTTCACACAAGACAGATAAAAACTTTATTAGAAACTGAGGTTTTGGACTTTATTAGAGGGCAGGGATAGCTCAGTAGGTAGAGTGGTCGCCCCATGATCAGAAGGTCGGGGGTTTGAATCCACTGAATGGCTACCCTGAGGTATCCCTAAGCAAGATACTGTTCCTACGTACTGCTCCCCGCTACTTAGTGGCTGCCTGCTGCTTCGCTGAGTAAATGGGGCACATGCAGCGAGAGTGATTTCCCCATGGGGATGAATAAAGTATACATTGTTATTAGCATATGGGGAGAAATTGATAGACTGCTGCAACAACACCTAGTAGTTGCTCTGTAGCTGCCATTTTTACTTGCGTAAACAGAGCGCATAAACAGAGCGCGTTATGTGTGACGTCTTCTTTTGCGCATGCGGGCCTCTTTGAGGGCCGTGAACCGTTCATACTAGAGCGAGTTTGCTGTCACATTTTATTTGTAGCGTGAACAACCTAGTGTGGATATTTCGCTTTCACCAAGCTGTGTTTTGTTGAGCCACACATCATACATTACACTGACTGGATGGTGCTACCATAATGGTAGGCTCCTCTGCTTCCTGGCGGCAATGCTATCAATCATCAGCAATGCCACAGGGGGCCTATAGGACGATTGGGCTACGGAGCAAATCGCCCAATCCTAATGAGCGGTCACCTTCACTGCCCTTATGTTTCTTTTAGCAGGATCTCATCCTTATTGTTTTTCTCTGGTCTGTTTTCCTGTCCATCTTTCTGTGAATGTCCGTCTGGGCATGGGTCCAACCTTTCTGCTAATCAACTCGCACACTTGACACTCATCTATCTATTTGGAGTGTTTAAATCCCACCTCAACTCATGAATCCCTCTATGTGCTACTAACACTACAGTTTCTAGTTTCCATGTATTAGCTTCTGCATCCCCACTACCTTCTACATTTCTAAGGTCCCACACTCCCAGGGCTCATATCCTACTGCAGATTCATGAGAGAAAAAAACTACTTTAATTTCCAGCATCTTTTGGATTTAAAGTTCATTCTTTTGTTCTTTTTTCGACAGCGTTACTTGATACATATTCAGGTATTGTGGCTTTCTTTAGCTAAATAAAGAGGCACAGGGCAAAATCTGTTGACGAGTGAGCTTCCTTCCCTGCCCTGATCCTCTACTCACTAAAGGAAAATCATTAGAGTGCTTTTTGAATGAAACAATCAAATTACAGCTGAAGCAATGAATCAATTTGTCGAAAAAATTGACAGAAAATAACGAGCTAAGCAGTTGTTAGCTCCTCCTACCAGAGAATTGTCTGCTTTCCTGTTGGCTGAACAACGCATCTGTAGACATCACCTTAAACAGGAGGGAGACAAACTATTTTTCGACATTTAATAGATCAAATGATACACTTTCATAAAATTCAACTGTTAGACTAATCAATAACGCTTATTTGGTTTCCTAGAACTGTTCTCCATTGGTAAGATATTTATACTAACTTGTCTATGACCAAGCAGTATCGGCAGCAATACTGGAATAGAGAATTAAGTCTTTAAATAGCATGATGATGGTGATGGTGTGGGTGATGACAGTGGTATCCTTGCAGGGCTTCTGTTCCCTGACAGGTCATGACCACAAAAGGAGAAAAGCTGCTCAGTTTTTCCCTTTCAGCAACTCAACATGAAGTTTTGACCCAGGGGTGATTTCTTTAGGTTCCCTCCTGCATCAAGGTTATGCTTAGACCAGGAAACTGAACATGGGCTCTTTCTTGCTAAGTGGGCTAGGTCAGCCGAACAGCACTCCATCCCCATCACAGCCGCTCACAGCTGCTGAATACATCTGGACGTGTCTTTGAGTAAGTTCTTCCTTTAAAACACAAACATGCTGGAAGACAGAACAAGAAACAGAATTCACTGACAATCAGTTCTTGGAAGCAATTGAAGATAATGACCTTGCTAATAGGAGTAATCGCAGTACCCACTCACTTCAGCTACTCCATATTTAATTACGTTCAACCTTTCCATCCATCTTTCTTTCCACCTGTGTTCTCATCACAAAATGAAATTATGATTATGGAACCTGATCATAATAATCGCATGAAAAGGTCAACGATGGGGAGGGTCGTTGCATCTGCTTTTCAGTGTCAACGGTGAGTGGTCATTTCAACGTACATGCAGTATCATTCAAAATACGTTAAAAAATAATGAAATACAATAAAAAATATCTTTAGTACAATTTTATTGACTGAAAATAAATGTTCAATTAGTGTCACATGGGCTGCACACTAAAACACTTTGTTTGACGGTGAAAATGTTATCGGTCATGTTAATGGCTTGACAAAGAAATTGAGAGGCTGTAATATTTTAGTGAACCATATTATGTATGCAGATGATGGTGTGGTCTCCAGCAGCTCCTTCACATGTATGTTCTACTTATGTGTAGCATGAGGTCAGATATGCCTGTAAGAGCGCTGTAATATTTTGTAGAACCAAGAAGGACAAACATCAAAGCTTTTCAGAGTTGAAACTGTCAGATAATAATCTTACTGTCTGTAATAAGGTCAGTAGACAGAGATTACTCAGTGGAAGTAAAATGTTAAATGTATACATTTTTTTGGAGGCCAAACACGTTTGAGAACGAGATCTTAATAGACAGAAATTTGCTTCGTTTCTATGAACTATGAGCCTGGAAAAAATAAAGACTGATTGATTGAAATGTTTATTATTTGCTGGTCAATTCCAACATTCAAGCCATTCACCAAGTTTCAAACTATTCTGCATTAAACTCATGGATGGTATTGTGCCTCAGGGCTCTTTGGATCACTGATAATAATAATAATTAGTTTGCCAGGTGAGCCCAATTAAAGCAAAACTTCTTAAGAAGCTTGCCACAGGTTTCAAGCAATATGGAAAAGAAAGATTACTTCTCTGCTGCATAAAAGTGTCAAATAGTGCAATGGCTTGCTATGAAAACAGATATTTCACAAAAACTTAAGCGTGATCATTATACTGTGAAGAAATTTGTGGCTGATTCAGAGCACAGACAGGTTTGTGCAGATAAAGGCATAATGAGGTTTCTGCCAGACAAATTCATTGGATTAAGAGAGCAGTTGCTAAAATGCCATTAAAAAGCAGCAAACAGGTATTTGAAGCTGCTAGTGCCTCTGGAGTCCCACGAACCTCAAAGGGTAGGAACCTCAAAAGGCTTGCATTTGTGTATAAAGCTGCCATTCGGCCACCTCTAACCAATACTTACAAGCAGAAACAGTTGCAGTGGGCCCAGGAATACATGAAGATTAATTTTCAAACAGCCTTGTTTACTGGTGAGTGGATGGTCCTCATGGAAGGAGTAGTGGTTGGTCCCCATGTCCCAACAAGGCTGCGACGTCAGTAAGGAGGTGGTGGAGTCATGTTTTGGGCCAGAATCATGAGAGCTGGTAGACCCTTTCCGTAGCAAAATTATCGTTCATACATGACCATGCACCATGCTGCAAAGAATACGTCTGTGGTGGCTACTATGGGCATAAACGGAGAGATGCTCATGGTGTGGCCACGATGGGGGCCATACCATACCAATGAGAACCTTAGGAGCATCCTCAAGCAAAAGATCTATGCGGGTGGAAGGAAGTTCAGCTCTGCCAGGCAATTCTGACATCTTGCAAAGAAATTCAAGCAGAAATTCTCCAAAACTTAACAAGTTCAATGGATGCAAGACCGGTGAAGGTTATATCAAAGAAGGGGTCCTATTTAACACGTAACTTGGCCTGTTAAAATATTTTTGATTGAAATAGCCTTTGGTTTCAGTAAATATGACTTCCTAATGCTGCAAATTCAACAAATGACCATTTTCAGTTCTTCACAACTAATAAAATGAAGCTTTGTTGTGCATACATTTGGAACAGTGCATTTTGAGTTTTTTTAAATTTGCAAAAACATAAAAAGTTATCATTGGGAGGTTTGTTCAATAAAATGTAAATTGTGCTCTAACTCAGTATACTGAGTGACATTTGCATTGACTGTGTAGGACAGTCAGATCATCTGCTTAATAAATAATTTGGAATGCAGTTTAGAGACAGCTCCTGCAACCCTGGTCAATCAGCACAATAAACTCCTTCTCACTGTTTTATTACATGTTTCCATACATTTGCATCCATGAAGTAGTTGACCATTTGCTTTTCTATATAAGAAAAATAGCTATTTGACCATTTCTGGATTTTTTTTCAATAATTTTACACACAAATGTTGTACTGTCAGTCGTGGCTACTATAGCATTAGTTTGCCTCTGACTTTCCACTGTTCTTTTTAAATTTTCCATCATGTTCTTTCACATAAACTTGAGTTACTGCTGCTCCAAAGCTCCATATCGGATTGAAAGTGGCCCTTTCTGCGGATTTTTATGAAACGCGGTACATACCTTCAGTGAGTGCCACAGTCACGTCATCGATCTTAATTATAGAACTGAGACGACACATTTTGGGACTTTCATTATAAACTTAAAATTCAGTCAAGATATTGTATGCATGTATTTTAAAGCTCTTACTTACTACATACAGAGGAATGTGGCAGAAACCATCAAAAGAATTGGAAGTCGATGTCGATGCTGAACAGTTTCAGGGAAAACCTGTGGAAATGGTGCACTAAAGGTTGTATGAGGAATTAATGAAGGGTGGGGAGACATGAAAGATGCCAGGGGAGGCTGTGTGCTGCACAGGGCTGCACTGTACTACAGTAAGTGCAGGTGGAGGTGACAGATTGTGGTTCCGGTCTACTGCTGGGAGGATGCCGGCAGGTTTGGGCTAGCTGCAGCTTTGTTTGAGCCAAGTCAGTGACAGGCCAGCTGGTGAATAATATAGTAAGTTGTATTTAATGCATAATAATCTAAATTGCATACATTAAGATTAAGATGATGGAATATCAGCAGTTTTTAAATATAGTCCAATCTACGCGTGACAAATCCCAAAGCCACAAAACATTAAAAACAAAATCATTGAAAATATAAGAGACAAATTGAACCAAAGACTCAATTTATATTTCCTCCTCTCTCTCTCTCTCTCTTTCCCCATCTGCTTCTCTGTCCACGATCTTGCTGCCACCTCCTACTCTGAATGTAAACCTCTCTCTGTCCATCACTTTGGTCTCTCTTGGCAGTTGATTAGCGTCTGTCCACCCTAATCTTCTTCACGGAGCAGAGAAGTGGCTTTTTAACATTTCTAACATTCACACGCAAGCAATCAGTTCACACCACTGGTAGGCATGTGGTGTGCAGTTTGAGCATGAAGTCAGTATTTAGAAAATCACTGTGCTGATTGTGATTACCATGTTGTAAAGCAGCGACCAATAATTTTCACCATCTAGTTTTTGTCAGCAAACTTTTTTTCTGACAAAAACAAGACGATAACTAACAAGTTTTTCTCGGATGCTCCGAGAAATGATGTTTTAATGAAAAGACTAAAACTATCACACCATAGTTTAGTGCCTTCCTGGTCACCAGGAAACCCCCCTGATACCCTGGTGGTGCCTCTCTGTGAATAAGCTAGCAGCTGTAACTATATTGTATAGTTACAGTACACTCTCTTGCCGAGTTTATAGGAAGTCTATGCATGCGGCAGTGAGCCATGATATAAGCTGTACCTTTTTCATGAACACTGACAGCTCAAGCATGTCACTGTTCAGTTTCTAAGTGTTCGCTGGTTCCTCAAAAACAAACAGTTGTTTGATGATGAATGAAACACCCAAATACAGTGTGAGATGTTGCATTGTAACAAGAGTACAAGAAAAGTAAAAAAGTGCTTTGGTTTGGGTTTTTCCATCTAAATGTTCCAAACTAACTAAACAACTACAGCGTGAAAAACATTGATCTAAATCAACACCAGTGAAAAAAACAAAGAAATGTGATTTTTTAAAATGAATTTTTAATATGTCATTTAACAAGTGTGCAGCGGTCACAGAGGGATGCCGATCTGTTTAGTCAACGTTGCTGTTAGGCATGTGCGTCAGCAGCCACGAAGAAACCCTGCCAACACCAAAACAGACCTCAGCTAACATTTACAATTACCACCGAGAACAAATGGACTACCAGATGCTTTGACTCAACAATTCAATTACTGTTTCTTACTGGTAACAGAGTCATTAAAGGTCAAGACAGTGCCATAATTATGGGAGAGTTTAGTAAAAGGAGCCAAAAAAAGATATCTTTCAAAGGTTAACTATGCTGTCTGTGTCATTTGTCATGTTTAATAAGGCCAGTAAAAGAAGGCAGGGTTTGTTTAATTAAGGGACTGTAAATCATCAGCTGCTAAACATGATAAAAATGTGGCACCGATGGAGATCATTACTGTCCAGTACTGGAGTGCTGGATCATTAGGACGTACTTAACAGAGGTTTAAAAAACCAAAACACCAAATTGTTGTTATGTGTAAAGTCAGGATACTGCATTGCGTAAATGAAGCTTCCCAAAAAATCTTGTCTAAAGATGTGCTAGGAGTCGATTGATGCCATACTTCCAGTGCCATACAGATACTAGCACTGAAAATGTACGTTTGATTGATGCTGATGCCTTCACCGTGGTTGTTAACGGTTCAGTTTCTCTACACTGAAAGATTTAAATGCGGCTTCAGGTGGCACAAAACAAAAAGATTTGTCGTGTGTGAGAAAGGGGTCTGGATTCAGATATAATTATCAGATGCATTTATGTCTGAGGATCTAAAGGTCCGGTCTCAAATAATAAGAGGTAATGTCTTGCACACATCTTCCACATGCTGATCCTCACATATTTTTAAGCATGTAACACAAGACGCACACACAGCCACAACTCTGGCATTTGATCAACCATGCATATGCTATGAAATTACCTCCCACAGATCAATATCTTGGACTGTCTGAAGTCCATTCAACTACCTGTGGACTGAGAAAAAAGGACACCACACGCCTCTGTGAGACATCAGTGGAATCAGTCATTTATAATTCATTGACACCTATTAAATCTGTGATCAATTAAGGGCATAGTGAACGGAGCTGGCTGTAATGACTGCCGGTGCCTTTAATACAGAATAAGGTGCCCACAACTGGCCACGAGTTAATTATGACTGATCTGAAAAAGGCATTAGTTGTAAAGATTTCCGAAGCTTAATAATTGATGAAGAAATGCTGTGAATGGCACGGGGGTGTGCGTAAACAGTCAGATCAATGCTCGCTCCTCGACGGGCTAAGTTTAGACTCCCGTTACACTCGGCGCCACGAGAGCGGTTTATCAATATCATTTATTAAAATCGGTGACAGGCTGGACTCCCGGCTGCAGAGAAAACGGGGCTTTCTGGATGCTCACGAAGCGTGAAATCACCTGGTGAGTGTGGGGATAACACAGACGAATAAACCCTGAGTGGGAATATTAATCTTAGGAAAACATCTGTCCTTAGAGAGGAAGAGTGCGGGCAAGCTGCTGCTGACTCATTCTCTCTTTCTCACCCTCTCATCAATGCTTCATCAAACATCCAGCGTCTTTCCTTTGGTTGTTGGTTTTTTTCCTCTTCATTTTTCCCCCATCTGATACGACCCAGTAATGTGCTTTCATGTTTCAGTAAACATTTGCTGGGTACACAATATTCTTTATCCACAGAAGTGGAACTCTGGTTTAAACCCTAGAGGTCTTTTTCTTTCCCCCATTATGAAAACATAGCCTTTGCTTTGTTTGGGAGTGATATTTTGGAAATGAAAGTAATCATTAGTTAACATTACAAAAAAAGAGAGAGATGAACTCTTTCAGCCTCGCAACACTAAAAGACACGGAGGTCAAGATGTGTCAAGTGTTGTGGCTAAAAACTCTGCTTTAAGCAAGGGAGAAAATAACCAGGATTAAAACATGAGAAGCTTTATATCTTCTTAAAAAAAACAAAGTTGGAGTGGAAATGTATCTTAAATAAAACCCTGTTTTCAATCATGTTATAGCAGTTTTTTCCTATGTAGAGAAAGTTCATACAGGTCCATACACTAGAGATGTACTAATTCGAGAAGCCTGCCTTGGATGCGACGTCAGTTAAACCCAAGATCAGAGTGCTCTGTACGATTATGGGGATTAATGATGATGGTTTGACATTGTCAGGTGGCCAGAATTAAGCACCACATGATCAATAATTTATGAAGATAATAGACAGCAGCTGTAATATGTTTCCACTGAGCAGCTCACCCTAACAAGGACAAGCAGAGGTGAATGGACGCATGAATGGATCTCACCCTAACATCAACTGACAAGTTAATTCATTTGTCATATGTTTAGGCCATTTTCCATTTTAATCAAAATGTATTCACATTGCAATTGACCATAATCCATACAATAATTATGCATAATTTATTTATTAAAAGTAATTAAAACAAATACACTGTATGTAAAGATGGTCAGTGTTACGGCTCTATCAGGGCCTGTTGTGATTTTGTCTTTCCAGCTTTGGGTGACAGGCGTCTGTGAAGCTGACTCTGCTCACCCGAGGCCAGAGAGAGAAGGGCTCCAGGGCCAGAGAGGCTCTGTGTTGGAGCTTGTGAGGAGGGTGTTGATCATTTAACTATTCGTGACTTGCTCTTCCTGTTTAAAAGAGCAGCGTCTAGCTTTTGTTGTGTTTCTTTCTTTTGATGGGAAAAGCAGCTAGACCACCTAGTTTAATTTAAAAAATACAGTGTAATTTCCAGGTTGCCTTACTGTCTTTGCCTTTTTCAACCTGGACACTTTTTTGTTACTGCCCCACATCCCCTGGACTTCTTGTAACAGCAAGCGCTAATGCTTGGACTATCTTTTTTTTGATTGTTTAATAGTTTTAATAATTTATCCAGTTACCACAAGGGTCACACGGCCAAATGTACCTCCAAGGTTGGGACAAGCAGAAGGACTGGGACCACTGTGAAGCGAAAGGTTGTTCACATTAACCCTCATGTCACAACTTTCCTCCAGCGGCTTACTGAATTTGAGTGGGGAACTTCAAATTAGGAAACTGTTTTTGCCATTTTTAGTGAATTTCTTGTATAATTTAAGTGACCAATGTGTTGTTACCCATGTCTCCACAGATGATCCATGGCCCATGCTTTCTGGACATTTACACAAGACGAGCAACAATGAAGACAAGCCCTCTTGCCATCTTGCAAGATGCTGTCTCTGTCCAATAGGTTTTTTGAGTGCAACAGTTTTGATTTTTTTTCCTTCTTTTACCCGTTTGTTAAAAATTATTTCAGCTACTTACACTTTAATTGTCACATGTATTGGCTCACCTTACAAATCAATGAACTCAGTCCACAAAGCAAGATCAGGGTTCAGTGCAGGTCAGTCAAGTTCCTTCACACCACACACGCTCATCCATGTCATTGTGGACCCTGTTTTGTGCAATGATTTGGTGGTGTGAGCCAGTATTTTGGACAAAGTGTATATAAAGGCAGAAGTGTGGGGCTTGATATTATATTCATTACAATTCAGTTTATTTGTATGGTGCCAACAAAATGAATGCCAAGGCACTTCACACTGTAGGTTTAAGACCCTACAAAATATAACTAAGAAAACCCAACACTTGAGCATATGTTGTCTGCCATGATATGGATATGACATAATATCGTTATTGTTTGTACAACCATCTGAGGAAATAATGGATTACATGGTTTAGTAAAAACAAGTGCTTCCTCAATGAAAATATGTTTTCAGTTCTTTTCAGTTTTTGATTTTGGAAATGTGTATTTCAGCATCGAAAAATCAGAATTGAAATAAAGTGGTGCAAAGCACATGAATTATATTTTATGTGTGTGTGTCTATCCATCCATCCATCCAATTTTTTTGGAACGCTCCAGTCTCTTACAGTATGTTACTGTTAACTGAAATTAGGGTAAATTACGACCTGTTAAACAGTAAATGACCGCCTGTTGGGACACGGTATCCTCTAGCAGAGATGAATATTTTTGGTACTGATGATGCGTGATAACGGTAAGTTACTGGTTAATATATTGCAGTTTATTACCTTGCAGCGGGCTTACAGTGACATACCGTGAATAAACAGTAGTATACCAATTTCTTAATCACAGTATGATGTTACTTTGTTGACGTAATTTACGACATAACGACATAACCGTAAAAAAGGCGTTACCATAATTTGTCCAAGAGTATTATACCACACCAGCAGAAAACGGTGTCATCCTGCAGAACGGTAAGCTACCGTAACACGGCATCACGGTATGACGCTGGCAACAGTGACGCCAGTATGTTACCGTAAAGTGGCGATGAAAAGTCTAACAGTGTGCGTGTTTACTGAAAAAACACTTTAACTGACAGACTGATAACTTTCTATCACAGCAGTGTGTGTGTGTGTTTGTGTGTTCAGCTGATAGAAAAGACTGTAAACACTGAATGAAAATCTCACTACACACAGTTGTTTAGATAGGGCAGCCCTCCTCCACCTCTCCTCTGCTCTCCTCGCTTCACTCATCTCCCCCATTGGAGGCGGCTGAGTGCTCCTAATCAGCAATCATTTGAAAGGTCATGAACAAGATGCCTGCAGGAGAGGCTGCTGGCTGCAAGCTGAATTTTGTCTCAGTCAAATGGTGCAAAGAGCTGGCTCTTCCTGATTTGTAGTTTAAATAAATTAAACTGAGATCCCCTGCACTGGACGTTTCAGTTTCTTCCCTGAGACTCTTCTCATGTGCGCTTTTTAAGCTTTTACAAAGAAACAACATTGCATGAAACTAATTGTGGTTGTCTGCTAGTTTTTCAAATTAGTTGTGATTTTGGTATTTAACTCCTTGCAAGGAGTCTGTGGGTGTTGTGAAAGGTGCCCACAAATAAAATATATTTTTATTATTATAGTAATTCTCTCATCACAGAAGGTCTGCTCTTCTACACTGTTAGGAAAAAAGATCCCCTGGTTTCGGTGTTCAGTTTTTCACGCTGTTTCACCATCACTATTAACAACAATACCATAGAGAACCATTATTATTATAAAAACTCCTAATTTTGTTGCTCTGACAAAGTAAAATTTGAAAAAAAAGCTTTTTCTTACACATATTTCATCAGCTGTAATTGTAATCAGCTGCCCCAATACTCTGAATCTTTAAATTTTGTTGTTTTCTATACATTTTCTACATGATTACAGGTGTGTAAAATCAAGCACCCAGCCCTGCAGTCTTACTTCCTTGTGATAGAATGGATCGTTCTAAAGAGCTCACTAAATTCGAGTGTAGTACTGTAAAAGGCTGCCGCTGCTGCAAGTTTATCATATTTAATATTTTAAATATTTCTTTCCCCCTGCATATTCCACCATCGGCTGTAAGCAGTATTATTGCAAAGTGGACGAGTTTAGGAACCCCTGCATCTCAGCCATGAAGTGGAAGACTACATGAAGTCATAGAGCAGGGTCGCCGAGTGCTGAGGCGTTCAGACGTCCTCTGGCATTAACATCAGCACAAAAACTGTGCACCAGATGCTTCGGGGTATGGGTTTCTGTGGCCCAGCAGCTCGTGTAGGTGTAATGTGTAACTGGACCCGCAATTTTTTTCTACAGAGTTTAGTTTATAGGCCTTTAAAGAACGGTTAAGAAAAGGAAATGGTAAAAAAGGATACGTCTTTCTCCTTCAATCTGGCAAAAACATTTTTAAAAATGTAAGTGGAAACAACACAACTACTGTTTTGGGTTTTTTTTACCACTACTTGGAGAAATTACTTCCTGAGGCCTCCACTAGCTAATTGGGATTCATGAGAAGAGTCACTGACAAATGCAAACAAAAACATATAAGAAAGTAATTTAAAATCAAAACTAGACTAGTCGTTAATCCATGTTTTCAGCGTTTCTGCTGAGTTGAACTGTAGCTTGATCTTTAAGTAAGTTTCATAAGAGTGGTAGGAATGATTTCAGATAGCACTGAAATTAGTTCTTTCTCACTCTAAAAACCTGGAACATTCTCAGTCTTTGCTGACATGGCACTTTCACAAAGATTTCGTCCTGTCAAAGGGCCCTTCTGATTGTTTGTATCGTGTTGTGAGATCCAGTCTGTGTACAGGGAGTCACTGGGACAGATGGCAGAAGCCAGATTTACTCAAGCATCCTACAACCGTTATGCTGTCTCCAGGACAGATACAACAGTGTCCATCTGATCACTACAACCACAGAACATCTGCTCAAAGATCCTGGTCTGTGTTTTTGTCTACAACATACTTTATATACATGTTTATGCGCTGTGGCTGTGTCTGCTTTTCAGTATTTGTGTCATACAAGCAGCTATAAGCATATTATTGCATATGTTCCTCTCTATACACAGTGAGCTCACTGCCATCTATATATATATATATATATATATATATATATCTATATATAGATATATATATATGTTTGCTGCGTATCAGCCACAATTGTGCAACAAACAAATCTGTGTGCCCTTAATGACCTTCAATCTCACTTCTTATTATTCCTGCTCCTCCATGTGGCAAGCCAGGTCTAGCCTGCAGCTCAGCAGACACTCCTTTATATGCTGCATTGGAATGGGTTCGTCTACTATACCCGACAGTATACAAATACCACTGATCACGATTCATGACTTTCACTCTCTCCACGGTAAACACAGTATAATGGACCAGAATGCGTGGCTGTTTCTTGGGTTTATTATATTGTAGCGCTCTTATACTTACTGCACTTAACTCGGTATTTTGTCATGATCATGACTTTTTTTTCTAAAAACAAGAAAATTTACAAGCAGTTAGTATAAACCTTTATGCTCCCTTTTGCATAATTAATTTCAATATTGATATCAGGGATGTAAAACTGATCCTACATTTGAACCCTGAGATATCTTAATGTAAGAAAAAGAAGTGCAATTTCAATCACACGTCTAAGTTTTTCTACACGATAAAAAAAGTACTGCTTTATTAAAAATTTAAACGTTCATAAAACTTTAAAACATTCCCTTTTTTAAAGGCATATAGTTAGGCCTGGATTAGGTGACCTGAATCCTCCCTTAGTTTTGCTGCAATGAGCCTAGACTGCTGTGGGGCTTCCCATGATGCAATGAGTATTTCTTCTTCACTCACTATGTGTTTAAACACCACTCTGCATTTAATCATACTTGTTATTAATCTCTGGCTCTCTTCCACAGCATGTCTTTTGTCCTGACTTCCTGCCCTCACCCCCAACCGGTCGCAGCAGAACCATCCTCCCTGAGCCTGGTTCTCCCAGAGGTTTCTTCCCGTTAAAGTCCTTGTTTATAGGGGGTCATCTGATTGTTGGAGTTTTCTTTGTATTATTGTAGGATGTTTACCGTACAATATAAAGTACCTTGAGGCAACTCTTGTTGTGATTTGGTGCTACATAACTGGGCATGAACTGGAAGGGAAAAAAAAGTATAAATTGCAGAAAAGGTTATTGTAGCTCGTTGCCCAGACTGTCTTGTAATAATAATAAACAAAGTTTATTTTTCTTACTGAAAAACTTTCTCTGCTTTATATTTCTAAGGTAGGTAGAGTAAAAACAGGAACTTTTCTGTCATTTGGTTTTCTATTAGTAATCACTTTGATGTAGTGTGAATGTAGCAAATGCTATAACACTTAAGAAAACATCATTAAAAAGCCAAAATCTATGCCATCCTTCACCCAAGCCATGCAGTCGGGCAGGATTGGACTCTTTACCCGGCTGATTCCAGCCCCAAGGCCTTATCTTTGACACTCCTGATCTACATACATCCTTGAAAAGAATCAGCTTGTGATAGTAGTGAAACGGAAGACTTCAAAAAATAACACTTTAATAGGAACGTGACCTTGGATGATTGGAGCAGACAGCCAAATGTTATCACATTGCATCTGGACAGAAGTTGAGTGAAGTTCACCTTATCTGCAGGGTAACCTTGTGCTCGCACACCTTTCACTGCTGCTCTGAACCCGTTCGAATGGACGGACCGGCTGTGTTCAGTTTAGCAGAGGACAAATGGTGACAGCAAGTGTAAAACCATCACCTCATTCTTCTTCTTCTTCAAGCCCTCCCATGAAAAGGTTGTCAACCCTTTTTTTTTTTTGCTCAGCATGACATCACAGCTTCTCTACAGACATACAAATCATGGTGAGAGAGTTTAATCTGTTGCTCCAGTTTCCAAACAGTTTCCTTGACCTTGGTGGCAAACTGAGAGGCGTGATGTTGGAACAACACTCATAACTGAGCCTTTCACACCTCCCACCATTGGCTTGAAAAGTCAAAGTTGCTCTTTGTGTCCTTCTGCAGAAAAATCAATGTTTTCTTTTTCCGTTACAGAAAACATTTTGCACTAGAGGGTGGACATGAGCGCAGCATGACTGTCCTTCTGTCGGTCTGTTAAACTAAGAAAAACACAGCCTGTATGGCAGTCTTGCAGTGATCCTGAGATTGGACACGAACCAAGCTATGATGAGACTTCTTGACCTTTGTTAGATCATCAACAAAAAGAAGGACAATCTATATGGATAGGAAATTGGATATGAAGGACATGGAAGCTAAAATCCATAGAGAAGGAGCCCAGGGAGGGCAGCACAGAAGCCACAGACCATTATCCATTAGCATTGTTTCGCTTAATGGTGAGCTCATTCATGCGCAGAGAGAAACTCAGAGAGGGTGAGAAAAGAGAGGGAAAAAAAATACAAAGGAAAATCATTGCTGATTTACACCTGCTGTTAAAGTCCCATCTTCTCTCTGATTAGTCTACTTCAGACATGGGCCCCTGAGCACAGATTACATGTTTACAGCACCACACACCTGCACACCACGCAAGAAATGCAGCCCCGCTCGCCACGCTTGCATGAGAAAGCTCTTGATTTGACACTATTTTATGTTTACAACAAAGTAAAGCAGGCTCGCTGCCTTTAATACTGGTAGCAATTTTCCCAAACAATTTGGACAGCTCCTAGAATGTGGAGCTGGAGTGCCGTGTAATATAGGATCCCAGCTGAGCTCGAGCGGCTCCCTGTTCAGCTAGATCGCTATGAAAGCGCACAAAGGCTGCGAACCCAGCAGCTGACCCAAGACGACAAGATGCATCTTGCATCAAATACACGTGTCTAATAGCTGTTTAGGCTTTTACAGGTTAGACATTTTGGCATTTGTCAGCAAATTTAAAATGATATTTGAGCTGCTTTAAGAATGGTGCTCTATAATTGAGCCTGGGGGCTGCTGTCCGACTATCTTGAACACAAAAATATAGTGTCACTGTGGGTGCATTATGGGAAATAAATAACACTGGATGGTGCCCACTCACCTGAATGAAAAACCACATGGCACATGAGCCAAAACAGTTTAGTTTTCCAACCAGCCTTCAGGTCTATTATCTGTGGCCCCCAACACATGCCCACAAAGACTAGTGATGACAAATGAATCCCATTCATGCACCTGTATGTATCCCACACATTCAAGTTGTTCTTTTCCCAAAGTGTAGTTTGACCTGCAATTATCTTCTGCTCTACTTCAGCGTGTCCCAGTTGATTGAGCCAGAATAATCGGAGCATCTGAGGCAGGTGCTTCTGATGCCCTTTACCATTTGTCTTCTCTGCCCTACAGCACACGTTCATGCAGCCCAATATTATCATCGTTATTCATCTATTCTTATTTATAGACACATTAAACTCTAGATGACTATGTCATTCCAGGGAAATCTGTTCCATGCACATTGTCCTTTTGTTTGGTGTTAAGTTACCACCAAAAAACCCCACATCCCTCTGATATTACATGAAACAAACCCCTTCTCTTAGCACCATCTGTCCCATTTATTTTTCTGTCTGACGAGGGACTGGTGGCACCTGTTATGCAAGTCGCACTGGTGAGACGCCGCTGCTGTTGCCGTTGATGAGGTGTATCTCAGAGTACCGTGCTCTCTCAGCAGCTTGGTGTCCATTAGTGCTTTATGACCAGCGATGTGCCTCGGCTCTCCCAGTGCATGTAAGTGCTTGGCTTTTCATTTTCCCCTCTCTCTGTCTCCCTAACCAAAGTCTCTGGGGAAACACCGGCTCGGGCCCGGATGATAAACTGAAGCAATTAAGTGTTGTAATCACACGCAGAATGAAGAAAGATGTCAATGAGGTGGAGCAACAACAAAAAAAGCGTGCCCCCGCGTGGAAGAGAGACAAAATGCCTGAGTTATTGTAGGAGCCTTTTACTGCCTGGGTTTAAGCAAAAAACGTATATATGGATACCTAACAGCAGCAAAGCAACTACCTCTCCACAGAACCACAGACAAGCTGCATAAATCACATTTATTTCTGTGCTTTTGACACTGCACACCACCACAGTAGACCGTAGATCAAAAATCCAGATGTGACAGATTTGCAGCTGTAATTTAAGAAGTTTAGCAAAAACCTTTTTATTAACTGTTTGGGAATTACAGCCATGTTTATACATGGTCCCTATTTTCAGAGGTTCAAAAGTAATTTGACAATGACTGCCAAGTGAGGGATGTTCCCTCATTATTTCACAACAAAAACAGCAAACTGACGCCAAGTTTAAAACTGAGGCAGCTGTTTAGTGCCAGAGAACCCATCTCTAAATGTGAGGTCTAAAAAAAAATGCCAATGCAAGTGAAGGAGGCTGTCATTATGCTGGAAAAAATAATAATAAAAAAAAATAAACCTCTCAGAGAGACAGAGAAAAAGTTTTAGGAGTGAACAATCAGGTCACCAA